>NC_047113.1:94067374-94686541 GCF_902500255.1 Thalassophryne amazonica | reverse complement strand
GCAGGTCATAGAGCTTTCTCTTATTGTGCCCCTGTTCTGTGGAATGATCTCCCTGCGTCAATAAAACAGTCAGATTCTGTGGAGACTTTCAAGTCCAGACTTAAGACTCACTTATTTTCCCTTTCGTATGGCTTACATACTGGTATAGTTTTGTTTTATGCTTTTTACTCTTGTAATTCATTTTATTAGTAAATGGAGCATTGTTAAAGATTTTGTATATATGTTATCACTGTTAAACGTTTGTACATTTGTCTTCTTTCTCATGAGAACGGTGTTGTGCTGTTTTGCACTTCACCCTGAGAATGTATGTGTTATTCAACCTTGTTTAGCTTTGTCTTCTTTCTCATGAGAACGGTGTTGTGCTGTTTTGCACTTCACCCTGAGAACGTACGTGTTATTCAACCTTGTTTTAGCTTTGTCTTCTTTCTCATGAGAACGGAGATGTGCTGTTTTGCACCTGTCTTAATGCAATCCTGAGAATTCAATTTTGTTTTAGCACTCTGGGGTCAATCTGAGCTGGGAATGAAGGACTGGATGTACTTATTGTTATAACATAACTTTGTTTTCGCAGCCTCTAACGACTGGGAGCAAGAGAACGTTTTGACTATTGTGATGTGGTGTTTAGTGTGAAGGAGTGTGGAAGACAGGACACTTCAGGCAGATGCAGAACAGCTGATACCTGCAACAGACGAACGAGATGTGCTGACCTGAAGTGTTCTTCCTTACAGCTGCACTTGACGTATGCGTTTATGTTATGGGAAGAAACTTGTCTTGCGTCATTACCCCCACCCTTAGGACAAGTTTCTTGTTTATGTGATGAGGGCGTCTCTTAATAAAAAGAGCGGAAAAGCAGGCCAGACTTTAGTGTAGCCTTGGTGTACAGCCTGGCCGCACTCCGCGCGTAATATTTGATTTTCTGTCTCACTGGTGTTTCTTGACTCTGTTTGTCTTGTTAAAGGTTTTAAAAATGTTTGGAGGAGAAAATACCCAACATTGACTGGGGGCTACGTCCGGGATCTCAACAACACCGGAGGTGTCCAGCGGAGGTCGTCAAGTCCAGACGTAAATCCTTGGCCAAGGTCTGATCGATCGATTGATCGTGTCTGCAATTGTCGGCCACCGTTGGCATCGTCTGGTTGACGAGATTTTCCCGAAGACGACAGACAGGAAGTCGAGTCAGTGAGTAAAATTTCTTTGTAAACAGTACTGAGTGAGTGGTGATCAGATCACATAAAACAGTTAAATTCCGCAAGCGATGATACAGAATCGCCTGTTAATGCAAAGCAGTTAAACTCTGTAAGGAGGGTGCGGACTCCTCTGTTTTAATACGCGTACCGGTAGGGGATAAAAGTGATCACATAAAACAGTTAAACTCCGTAAGCGATGATACAGAATCGTCTGTTAATGCAAAGCAGTTAAACTCTGTAAGGAGGGCGGACTCCTCTACGGTTGCGAGGGACGCAAGTAGTTAAATTCCGGAAGGAGGATACGGACTCCTCTGTTTTAATACGTAAAGGAAATCCCGGGTAGAAATACGTGCACTGTAAAAAGTAGTTAAATTTGGCAGGGACGGCGGAGTCCCCTAATGCAGGACATTAGTTAAATTTCACAGGAGGGTGAGCTCCCCTGGCATAAGAATACGCGTACAATTATTAGGAGTGTTTCTATGTGTAAATAGTGTTTTGCGCAAGTGTAAATAACTGTGTGAAAGTGTAATACTTTGGACAACGTTAGTGACAACCGTGCGTGTGGAAGCAGAGGCAAGTGATTCCGCTTCCTACGGGGAGGTGAAAGGAATCAACCACACGACGGCAAATTAATTGTCACGTCCAAAGAAAGTGTGAAAACTTCAGATTTAGAACACCCTAGGTGTGCCCCCGTCTGAAGTCCAAATTATAACAAGGGATAATAAAAATGGGGGGTAAGACGTCTAAAAATAAGGAAAATTTATCAACTGACGACTGGAAATTTATGGAGGCAAAAAATCCAAAAGCAACAAAGAAATTGGAGACCTGGATAAATAAACATGACTTTGACGGACGACTGAACCTGATCAGTATACAGAAGCTAAAGAAGGAGTTAGAACGGGAACATAAAGGTGATGAGAAAAAGATGCAGAAAGTAGGGGCAGATTTAGTGGCATTTTGGGAGGAAGAAGCAGAGAACAGACAGAAGGGAGCAGAGAAGCGACGATTAGAGAAAGCAAGAAAAAAGAAAGCTGTAGGTAAGGCAGAAGAAGATGTGATAATTCAGCACAGAGAGCCAGAACAGCCTCAACAACCACCGCCGGCTGGACCGTCGGTGACAAAGAGACCTTTATCTCCTCTACCAGAGGATGACGATGTACCGCCACCACAGTATGATTTGGCGGTAAAACCTAAGGTAAAAAGAGAAAAACCAGAAAAACCACAAACACGCAGTCAAGCGAAAGTGCCTACAGCCCCTCCCATGGTGGAACATAGTGATCAGGGAGGTGCCTATCCTATGATAGAAGTACCAAATCCTCGTGCAGAAACAGCAGGACAGCTACCAACCATGCTCGTTTATCGGACATGGAATGCTGATGATATCAAAGCAGCAGTCGACATGATACCATCGCCACATGTCGACATTGAGGGATTTATGCAGGATATAGAAAACATTAGAACATCTTACCACCTTAATGGACCTGAAGTCCAACAGGTGTGGATGAAAGCATGTGGCCCTAAATGGAGTCAGGTACGTGGAGACTGGAATCCTGCAGATCAACAAGGCGTACCACTGACACATGATGATCTAGTCTTGAAAACAAGAGTGGAAGCTATGATTACACGTGCAAAAGGAGTGTTAGGACCAAAGATAAACTATACTGAAATTACCAGGACAACTCAGAAAGAAGGCAGACCATGGACACATTGTGTAGATTTGGTAAAAATGTATATAAACATAACTAGTACCATGGGGTTGACACCGTATGAAACATTGTTTGGCAGAAAATATCGATTGCCATATTATGGGCAAATTTGGGATGTACCTGAGGAAGCCAATTTGGCGGATTACATGAGAAAAATGTTAGAAGGACAACGAGGGAGAGTTCCAAACACTGATGATCCCATTTCTCCACAGGAGGACCCTAAAGTGGTACCTGGAGACTGGGTGTTGATAAGAAGCATCAAGAGAAAACACTGGCATTCACCTAAATGGGAAGGGCCCTATCAAGTACTACTCACAACACCCACAGCTTTGAAAATTGGGGAAAGAAGTACATGGATTATGGATTCTAGTCATTGTGGATACTGTGGCTGAGGAGGATTATTCCGTTGTGGAATTCCTCCTGCTGCTCCCTCAGTAGGTGGATTCGGACAATTTCTATACATATGTCCCTCTCTTCCACAGTTCCAACAAATCAGGGGACCACGTGGTGGCCCTCCCTGTCTGGGCTGCTGTTGTGGTTGCCATGGTCCTTGACGTTGTGGCTGTCCACCTTGTCTATTTTGCCATGGCTTTTTGGGGCGTTTGCACTGCTTCTGCTGTCTTAAGTTACCCTGCTGGTAATATATTTCGTCATCTCCATGTGCTACATACACTCCTTTGTCGCTGTTTCTTGTCTTTTTCTGCTTTAAGACTTCTTCTGCATGACAGCAGTGTGTATGTGGATGGTTCTTCCACCAAAAATGCTTATGGACAAACACAATCTGGATATGCTGTCGTCACAAATTCAGAAGTATTAGATTCTGCTTCATTGCCATCGTCATTTTCAGCACAAGCAGCTGAATTAGTTGCTTTAACTGCAGCTTGCTGTCTGTATAAATTGTTACAGCCGTACCTTGAAACAGATAGCAAGCTGCAGTTAAAGCAACTAATTCAGCTGCTTGTGCTGAAAATGACGATGGCAATGAAGCAGAATCTAATACTTCTGAATTTGTGACGACAGCATATCCAGATTGTGTTTGTCCATAAGCATTTTTGGTGGAAGAACCATCCACATACACGATTGTACTGTTTGGGATGGGTGTGTCCCGGAGGTCTGGGCGTGCTTTTGTACAAACTGTTGCTACATCAAGACAATTGTGCGGCTCACCATCCTCAGGTAAAGGTATCAATGTGGAGGGATTCAATGTTGTACAGCGCTCTATCGTAAGGTGTGGCTGTGATAATAGCAAGGACATGCACGAAAGATGTCTTGCTGGGGACAAAAGGCTCATGTTTGTCTGCAACAAAAGTGCAGAGACTGCATGTGGAACTTTCAATGTCAGCTGATGGAATAGAACAACATTACTGCTACTTTGAACAGCCATAGAGGCTGCAACAACAGCCTGTACGCATGGTGGTAAAGCACTTGCTACTGCATCCAATTTAGACGAGTAGTAGGCAACTGGCCTCAATTTTGAGCCATACACTTGAACCAAAACACTAGTCATGAACTTATTCTTACAATCAACTGTTTGAGTAAATGGTTTACTATAATCTGGTAGTGCCAAAACTGTGGATGACACTAATGTTTGTTTTACTTTTACAAAGATAGAAGAAGCTGCCTCTTTTGCTACTCTGTCAGCAAAATCATTTCCTTTTGAAACACTGTCAGAGCCTTTAGTGTGAGCCGCACATTTGCATATAGCAATTTGTTGAGGCAACTTCACAGCTTGCTATCTGTTTCAAGGTACGGCCGTATCAATTTATACAGACAGCCAGTACGCTTTCAGCACAGTGCATGTGTTTGCAAAACTGTGGGAGGAGCGTGGAATGGTGACATCATCTGGAAAGCCAGTGACTCATGCCACTCTCCTAACTGCCCTACTGCAAGCTGGACGTTATGGGTTTGGTGATAGGGACGTCTGATGGTTGTCCATTTGCAGAGCGAACCCTAAAGATTTCGTTGCTTAATTGATGGACAGATATGTTGTCATTACAAATTCAGAAGTATTAGATTCTGCTTCATTGCCATCGTCATTTTCAGCACAAGCAGCTGAATTAGTTGCTTTAACTGCAGCTTGCTATCTGTTTCAAGGTACGGCCGTATCAATTTATACAGACAGCCAGTACGCTTTCAGCACAGTGCATGTGTTTGCAAAACTGTGGGAGGAGCGTGGAATGGTGACATCATCTGGAAAGCCAGTGACTCATGCCACTCTCCTAACTGCCCTACTGCAAGCTGGCCTGTATCACAAAGGAATGTCACTGGCTCAGAAAGAAGGCAGACCATGGACACATTGTGTAGATTTGGTAAAAATGTATATAAACATAACTAGTACCATGGGGTTGACACCGTATGAAACATTGTTTGGCAGAAAATATCGATTGCCATATTATGGACAAATTTGGGATGTACCTGAGGAAGCCAATTTGGCGGATTACATGAGAAAAATGTTAGAAGGACAACGAGGGAGAGTTCCAAACACTGATGATCCCATTTCTCCACAGGAGGACCCTAAAGTGGTACCTGGAGACTGGGTGTTGATAAGAAGCATCAAGAGAAAACACTGGCATTCACCTAAATGGGAAGGGCCCTATCAAGTACTACTCACAACACCCACAGCTTTGAAAATTGGGGAAAGAAGTACATGGATTCATTTAACTCACTGTAAGAAAGTCATTCCTGCAGACACAGACAACAGTAAGAACAGTAGGACAAGACTAGTAATAGTGTGTGAGCTTGGTGTTAAGATCCAGGTTAGACACGAAAGCTAGCAGAAGACATTAAGAAGCCACTGTTCTGAACATAGGTGTGCTGTAGTGTGCAGAAATGGCGAAAGAAAAAGATAAAAAGAAAGGGGGTTTCTGGACCCCACGGACAGTCCTTGTTATGCTACTTTTCTTTTTTGAATTGGTATTATTATTATTAAAAGCCATGAGCACGGGACATGATAATAAGGATCACATCCGCAGATTGCAGAGACCAAAAAGAAGTAACAAAGACCCCAGTCCGATAATCAATGCCACAGTACATAGCTGTGATGGGAATAATGCATACCGATTTGGTGTACAGGCCTGCATTCCTAGAAATACTTCTGTGATCATCTCTGTACCATATAGTGCTCTTATCCATGGAATGCCGGATGGTGACAGAGGGACTAATTACGGAAATAGTTTCTCATGGTATATGACCAACGATCAACAAGATAGGAGATGGGAAACGTTGGTAGCCGATGAATGGAGTAGATGGACACCAAGATGGGCACAAACCGAGTGGGCTAAGTACCAGAGTCAAAGTCTCAAAATGTATCAAACAGATGATAAGCTGTCTATAGTGGTGAATACCACAGAAAAAGGAACCATATTCCCACCTGATATAGAGGGAGACTGTTGGTTGTTCCTCCTTTGGGTATACAAACAAGGAAAAGATCCGTATTTCCATTTCTTCCTCTGTGAAACAGATAGAGTACAGCAACCAATATTGACCGACTTAAGTACGTCAAAGGGGGTGTCCATACAAGCAAAGGGGGTGCCCATACAAGCAAAGGGGGTGTCTGTACAAGGCACAAAAGACATGAAGGCAGATGACTGGTTCCTAGTAACTACAGGAATTAGTGGACAAAATAACAATTGGCTTTTAATGGCAGAACAAGCAGGACTAGCAGCAAAGAAGGACTGTGTTGTGTGTATGGGACCCAGACCTATATTACAGGTAATACCGGCAGCATTACCCAAAGACTGTCTACTGACTGCTATGACACAGACATACATTGCGGCAAACAACAAATGTTTTAAGTGGGACAAGATCTATCCAGTGACCAAATTGACTAAGATCAAACCTTTATTCTCAACCAAAGTTGGGCATGCTAACCATACATGTGTACACTTGACAGGGACAAGTAAGACTTTGGGTAGCTTAAACCACACCGCCTGGTGTAAGAATGTGGTCCATAGTACTCCCACATTCAAACCTGTCGGGAGGAGTGACGTATGGTGGTGGTGTGGGGATAACAGAATCTTTGACAGACTGCCACGAAATGTGTCAGGTTATTGTGCATTAATATCATTATTGTTACCAGTTGAAGCCATACCCATGACCCCTGAAGACGTTACGACATATGCAGCCTCTCTTATTCCTGAAGATTGGCAGAAAGGCATAGCCAGACATAGAGTGAAAAGAGATTGGAAAGGAGTGGGAAATCCAACATATATTGACGCAATAGGAGTCCCCAGGGGAGTGCCTGACGAGTATAAACTGGTTAATCAAATAGCAGCTGGATTCGAATCTTCCATCTGTTGGTGGTGCTCAATTAATAAAAACGTGGACAGAATAAACTACATCCACTACAATGTACAGAAATTAGGAAATTGGACTGAGGAAGGATTTAAGGCTGTCCATTCACAGTTAGAAGCCACGTCCCTTATGGCCTTCCAGAATCGTATTGCTCTGGATATGTTGTTGGCAGAGAAAGGAGGTGTTTGTGCCATGTTCGGAGAACAATGCTGCACATTCATTCCCAACAACACGGCTGCAGACGGCAGTCTCACTCAAGCCATTGACGGGCTGAGGACGTTGAACAGGAAGATGAAAGAGCACAGTGGAGTAAACACCGAAGGCTGGGATTGGTGGCTGGAAGGGATGGGAAAATGGAGGTCTTTGATTTCTTCACTATTAGTGTCTATAGCAGTATTTGCTGCAATTCTAACATTGTGTGGATGTTGTTGTATTCCATGTCTCCGAGGCCTTGTAAATAGAATGATAACCACAGCAATAAGTCCAGGACCAGGAGGGGGTCCAGCATCATATCCACTTCTGGGGACAGATGACGACAAGGAGGACGATGGCTCTCCTGACCTGTACCCAGACCAATGGAAGTATGATGACCCAGACACCGATGATGGTGACAATGATGACATCACCTCTGGGGTGTAAGCCTATAGAGAAAACATACCATGATGAACCTCTTAGTGAAAATCTCAAAAAGAAGTGCTAAGCTGAGTGATGCCTACTGTATGTTTAACAGGCGATAAACAGGAGGGGAATGTTAAAGATTTTGTATATATGTTATCACTGTTAAACGTTTGTACATTTGTCTTCTTTCTCATGAGAACGGTGTTGTGCTGTTTTGCACTTCACCCTGAGAATGTATGTGTTATTCAACCTTGTTTAGCTTTGTCTTCTTTCTCATGAGAACGGTGTTGTGCTGTTTTGCACTTCACCCTGAGAACGTACGTGTTATTCAACCTTGTTTTAGCTTTGTCTTCTTTCTCATGAGAACGGAGATGTGCTGTTTTGCACCTGTCTTAATGCAATCCTGAGAATTCAATTTTGTTTTAGCACTCTGGGGTCAATCTGAGCTGGGAATGAAGGACTGGATGTACTTATTGTTATAACATAACTTTGTTTTCGCAGCCTCTAACGACTGGGAGCAAGAGAACGTTTTGACTATTGTGATGTGGTGTTTAGTGTGAAGGAGTGTGGAAGACAGGACACTTCAGGCAGATGCAGAACAGCTGATACCTGCAACAGACGAACGAGATGTGCTGACCTGAAGTGTTCTTCCTTACAGCTGCACTTGACGTATGCGTTTATGTTATGGGAAGAAACTTGTCTTGCGTCATTACCCCCACCCTTAGGACAAGTTTCTTGTTTATGTGATGAGGGCGTCTCTTAATAAAAAGAGCGGAAAAGCAGGCCAGACTTTAGTGTAGCCTTGGTGTACAGCCTGGCCGCACTCCGCGCGTAATATTTGATTTTCTGTCTCACTGGTGTTTCTTGACTCTGTTTGTCTTGTTAAAGGTTTTAAAAATGTTTGGAGGAGAAAATACCCAACAAGCATGTCACGGCCTCAACTTTACCTAAATTCTGGGTCTTTTAGTGAAGCTTAGGGCTAGTGGCCGGCGATCACCGTAGTATTTCTTCTGTTTTTCTTGTTGAATAATGCTGGCAAATTATCCAGTAATTCTTGTCTTTCTGATGCCTGATTCTGTTTTTTCTCTCTGTTTAAGGTGTAGCTTCATCCAGAGATGGGGGTTGTATTTGTGGTGGCGACCCTCGTGTCCAGTGCACCAACAACATTTCCTGTATATTCATTTTGTGAATGGTTCTGTAATTTATGCCTGTAGCATGGCCCAAGCAGAGGGTCACCCCTTTGAGTCTGGTCTGCTTGAGGTTTCTTCCTCAGAGGGAGTTTTTCCTTACCACTGTTGCTCTGGGTGTTAGTAAGGTTAGACCTTACAGTAGTGTTCAGAATAATAGTAGTGCTATGTGACTAAAAAGATTAATCCAGGTTTTGAGTATATTTCTTATTGTTACATGGGAAACAAGGTACCAGTAGATTCAGTAGATTCTCACAAATCCAGCAAGACCAAGCATTCATGATATGTACACTCTTAAGGCTATGAAATTGGGCTATTAGTAAAAAAAAAAGTAGAAAAGGGGGTGTTCACAATAATAGTAGCATCTGCTGTTGACGCTACAAACTCAAAACTATTATGTTCAAACTGCTTTTTTAGCACTCCTGTGAATCACTAAACTAGTATTTAGTTGTGTAACCACAGTTTTTCATGATTTATTCACATCTGCGAGGCATTAATTTTGTTGGTTTGGAACAAAGATTTTGCTCATTTACTAGTGTGCTTGGGGTCATTGTCTTGTTGAAACACCCATTTCAAGGGCATGTCCTCTTCAGCATAAGGCAACATGACCTCTTCAAGTATTTTGACATATCCAAACTGATCCATGATACCTGGTATGCGATATATAGGCCCAACACCATAGTAGGATAAACATGCCCATATCATGATGCTTCCATCACCATGCTTCACTGTCTTCACTGTGAACTGTGGCTTGAATTCAGAGTTTGGGGGTCATCTCACAAACTGTCTGCGGCCCTTGGACCCAAAAAGAACAATTTTACTCTCATCAGTCCACAAAATATTCCTCCATTTCTCTTTAGGCCAGTTGATGTGTTCTTTGGCAAATTGTAACCTCTTCTGCACATGTGTTTTATTTAACAGAGGGACTTTGCGGGGGATTCGTGCAAATAATTAGTTTCACACAGGCGTCTTCTGTCACAGCACTTACAGATAACTCCAGACTGTTTTTGATCATCCTGGAGCTGATCAATGGGTGAGCCTTTGCCATTCTGGTTATTCTTCTATCCATTTTGATGGTTGTTTTCTGTTTTCTTCCATGTGTCTCTGGTTTTTTCTCCATTTTAAAGCATCGGAGATCATTGTAGATGAACAGCCTATAATTTTTTGCACCTGCGTATGTTTTCCCCTTTCCAATCTACTTTTCAATCAAACTACACTGTTCTTCTGAACAATGTCTTGAACGTCCCATTTTCCTCAGGCTTTCAAAGAGATAAGCTTGTTCAACAGGTGCTGGCTTCATCCTTAAATAGGGGACACCTGATTCACACCTGTTTGTTCCACAAAACTGACAAACTCTCTGACTGAATGCCACACTACTATTATTGTGAACACCCCCTTTCTACTTTTTTTTTAATAGCCCAATTTCATAGCCTTAAGAGTGTGCATATCATGAATGCTTGGTCTTGCTGGATTTGTGAGACTCTACTGAATCTACTGGTACCTTGTTTCCCATGTAACAATGAGAAATATACTCAAAACCTGGAATAATCGTTTTAGTCACATAGCACTACTGTTATTCTGAACATTACTGTACTTGTGTGAAGCGCCTTGAGGCAACTCTGTTGTGATTTGGCACTATATAAATGAAAATAAATTGAAATTGAAACCTTAAAATTTACTACAACTTACTGATATCAAACTCAAAACACTGTTCACAAACATTTTGAAATCATGCTTCAGAACATTGTTTATATCAAAGGGACTCCCTGCAGGACTGTTCATGGATGGGTTCATATATACAGTGAGGAAAATAAATATTTGAACACCCTGCAGTTTTGCAAGTTCTCCCACTTGGAAATTATGGAGGGGTCTGAAATCTTCATCTTAGGTGCATGTCCACTGTGAGAGACATAATCTAAAAAAAACAAAAAAACAAAATCGGAAATCACAATGGATGATTTTTTAATAATTTATTTGTATGTTACCGCTGCAAATAAGTATTTGAACACCTGTGAAAATCAATGTTAATATTTGGTACAGTAGCTTTTGTTTGCAATTACAGAGGTCAAACATTTCCTGTAGTTTTTCACCAGGTTTGCACACACTGTAGCAGGGATTTTGGTCCACTCCTCCATACAGATCTTCTCTAGATCTTTCAGGTTTGGAGTTTCAGCTCCCTCCAAAGATTTTCTATTGAGTTCAGGTCTGGATACTGGCCAGGCTACTCCAGGACCTTGAAATGCTTCTTACAGAGTCCCTCCTTAGTTGCTCTGGCTGTGTGTATGGGGTCATGCTGGAAGACCCAGGCATGACCCATCTTCAATGCTCTTACTGAGGGAAGGAGGTTGTTTGCCAAAATCTCGCAATACATGACCCCATCCATCCTCCCTTCAATATGGTGCAGTCATCCTGTCCCCTTTGCAGAAGAGCACCCCCAGAGTATGATGTTTCCACCCCATGGTTGGGATGGTTTTCTTGGGGTTGTTCTCATCCTCTAAACATGGTAAGTGGATTTGATTCCAAAAAGCTCTATTCTGGTCTCATCTGACCACATGACCTTCTCCCATGCCTCCTCTGGATCATCTAGATAGTCACTGGTGAACTTCAAATGGGCCTGGACATGTGCTGGCTTGAGCAGGGGGACCTTGCTGCCCTGCAGGATTTTAAACCATGACAGCATCATGTGTTACTAATGTAATCTTTGTAACTGTGGTCCCAGCTCTCTTCAGGTCATTGATCAGGTCCTCCTGTGTAGTTCTGAGCTTTCTCAGAATCATCCTTACCCCACAAAGTGAGGTCTTGCATGTAATCCCAGACCGAGGCAGATTGACAGTCATCTTGTGTTTCTTCCACTTTCTAATAAATAATCATAACAGTTGTTGTCTTCTACCAAGCTGCTTGCCTGTTGTCCTGTAGTCCATCCCAGCCTTGTGCAGGGCTACAGTTTTGTCCCTGGTGTCCTTAGACAGCTCTTTGGTCTTGGCTATGGTGGACAGGTTGGAGTGTGATTGATTGAGTGTGAACAGGTGTCCTTTATACAGGTAACAAGTTCAAACAGGTGAAATTAATACAGGTAAAGAGTGCAGAATAAGAGGGCTTCTTAAAGAAAAATGAGCAGGTCTGTGTGAGCCAGAATTCTTGCTGGTTGGTAGGTGTTCAAATACTTATTTGCCGCAGTAACATACAAATAAATTATTTAAAAATCATACATTGTGATTTCCGGATTTGTTTTCTTTCTTTTTTTTTTTTTTTTTAGATTATGTTTCTCACAGTTCACATCCACCTAAGATGAAAATTTCAGACCCCTCCATGATTTCTAAGTGGGAGAACTTGCAAAATCACAGGGTGTTCAAATATTTATTTTCCTCACTGTAAAGGCTAAAGTCAGTGCAGTATCTGTAAAGCACAGGCACATTGGTTGCTTAGAGGTGAATATTACAGTGAATGAATGCAGTTTTTTAACTGTCTCAGACTAAATGGATTTGCGTGTAATGTGGTCTGATTTTGTTTTGATCAGCAACAGTGAGTTTGGAGACAACAAATAAGAAGCTCTTCTCTGATAAACAACATGGTTCTGGGGTTTGTATCACTTACAGTGACAAATTATTCAAGATTAAATCAAAAATACATATGAAATAAGACATATTTCAAATGCAAGTATAAGCATTGCAACCATATCTGTAACGGGATTAAAAGATGGGCTAAAGCCTTGTTAAATTGTCAATGAAAACACTAAAAATAATTAAAGTTAAAAAGCAACAACACAATGATTCCAGGGCTGCACACAGGATACACAGTTAGGGCTGCACACAGGATACACAGTAAAAATAAATATGGAACTTTGGAGACTGAAATGCAGCAGAGTGTTTACTTCAGGCAAACAGGATTAATGTGATGTAATATTAATACATGTAAATCTGGTTTTAAGTAACCCTCAAATAAGCCAAGAAAAGAAAATATATTTAGAATTAATAAAAATAGATAATGTCAATGTATTCACTGAAGTCAGAATGGTAAACAACATCAACTACAATTTATCAGGCTCCACTGGGAACACATTCAAATTGGTGACACATCCGAAAACACCAGCAGCTTTTTCACATTTCCCCTCATTAACTCTGCAATGTAGAGTGGTCTTATGTGAACTCTGTCCATCCATCCACCCACTCAAATTCACATAGATACCCATGCACACATGGAAGCACTGCATTGACATGTGCATGTGAATGCACATGTGGTCAGATAACATATCTGGATGATTTTGCAAAGGCTGAAGACTGGCTTGCCAAAAACCTTGCTTCAGGAAATGCAAATATAAAATGTCACATAGAAACGGCACTGCAGTATGTGCAATGAGCTCAAGCTGTCATGAGAGCACACTACATTATGCAATAAACTGTGTGTAAGTGGTGACAATGCAGCCAAAGCTAAGGCTGTGGGTTTACTGAAATTAGTGGAATATATCCTCTGAGGACAAAGAATGGCCAGTTTAATGACGACATGGTGACAGTTCAATCTTACAACCTAGAGTTCATGCTGAGGCCAGTTTATAATAAAGGGAAAGTGTTCATTAAATGAAGTAGTTATCACCTCATTAACTTATTAAGAGTGACATACAAGTCATGATTGCAACACTGAAAATATGTATAAGTATTGGTTACATCATATCATATATTAATTTGAGATTGTTCATCCATCAATATTTATTTAGAATTCTTGACAATTTTGTTTTTTGTAGAAGAATGTGTTCCATCTTGCTGAGCACACAATGTGTGTAATTTATTTGTTTCTTTACATTTTTCTGTCACTTGACAGTCACATCATTGATGAAAAAAAAAATATCTTAATGACATCCATGTGAAGTACTGATTTGCATCATCTTGACACAAATACGATTGCACAGTTACATCTACAGTCATGTTCATAAGTATTTGGACATTGACGATTATGTTATTTATTTAATGTAATTTTGCTTTTATACAGTACAAACTCTGAACTTTAATTTGAAGGGTTTAACAAAATATTGTTATTAATCATTTTATCCAAGAATTATTGTTAACATGAATCGTTTATTTTACAGTCAATTTTCAAGTCAGGCTGTTGACCCTAAAAATGTGAATCTGCTGCAAATCATGAATTTTCCATCAATCATGAATGAAAAATTACGCAAACCGTGAATATCCGAGAACCATTAATAATACTGCTGCAAACCGTGAATAAAGCATATTGTAAACATAGGTCTTGCAATACATAAGTCACAAAATGTGAATATCATTCATGATATATATATTTTCTGTCAGGTTAAGTAGTTTATGGTCAGTTAATTCAGGAAATCTTGATCGCAAACCTTATCTCTGCAAAAAAATAAAATAAAATAAAATATATATATATTTATGGGGGAGCACAAACAACAGATCTGTAGCCACTCAATCTTAATTTTCATGGGCTGTATGTACACATTTACAGTTTGACCTATGTTCTATTAATTGCACGTCACCAACCATTTGCTGAACATTCATGTTACCTGCACACTGCTGTTTACAGTTATTATTGTATATTATGTATATTTCTCAATGTTTTTGAAAAAATAAAACAAAACAACAAAAAAACAAAACAAAAAGGTATCCATTCAGAAATTACAGTTGCATGCAAAAGCTTGGGCACCCCTGATAATTTTTATTATTATCCTTTATAAATCATTGGTTGTCTGGATCAGAAATTTCAGTTAAATATATCATATAGCAAACAAACACATTGATATTTGAGAAGTGAAATGAAGTTTCTAGTATTTACAGAAAGTGTTAATAACTGCTTAAACAAAATTAGGCAGAGGTGCATAAATTTGGGCACCCCAACAGAAAAAAAAATACATCAATATTTAGTAGATCCTCCTTTTGCAGAAATAACAGCCTCTAAATGCTTCCTCTAGCTTCCATTGAGAGTCTGCATTCTGGTTGAATGTATTTTGGACCATTCTTCTTTACAAAACATCTCAGGTTTGTTGGTTTCTGGGCATGGACATCCTGCTTAAAATCACACCACAGATTTTCAATCATGTTCAGGTCTCGGGACTGAGATGGCCATTCCAGAATGTTGTACTTGTTCCTCTGCATGAATGCCTTAGTAGAATTTAAGCAGTGTTTAGGGTCGTTGTCTTGTTGAAAGATCCAGCCCCAGCGCAACTTCAGCTTTGTCACTTATTCATGAACATTGGTCTCAAGAATCTGCTGATATTGACTGGAATCCATGTGACCCTGAACTTTAACAAGATTCCCAGTACCTGCACTGATCACACAGCCACACAGCATGATGGAACAACCTCCAAATTTTACTGTAGGTAGCAAGTGTTGTTCTTGGAATGCTGTGTTCTTTTTCAGCCATGCATACCGCCCCTTGTTATGTCCAAATAACTTAATTTTAGTTTCATCAGTCCACAGCACCTTATTCCAAAATGAGGCTGGCTTGTCCAAGTGTGCTTTAGCATACCTCAAGTGACTCTGTGTGTGGTGTGTATGCAGAAAAGGCTTCCTCTGCATTACAGCATCTTACAGCATCTCTTTGTGCAAAGTGCAATATGTAATTGAATGATGCACAGAGACACTATATGTAGCAAGATCATATTTTAGGTCTTTGGAGCAGGTCTGTAGGTTGACTATGACTGTTCTCACCATCCTTCTCTTCAGCTTATCTGAGCTATTTCTTGGCCTGCCACTTCTGGCCTTAACTAGTACTGTACCTGGGGTCGTCCATTTCCTCACTATGTTCCTCACAGTGGAAACTGACAGCTGAAATATCTGAGATAGCATTTTGTATCCTTCCCCTAAAACATGATGTTGAACAGTCTTTGTTTTCAGGTCATTTGAGAGTTGTTTAGAGGCTCCCATGTTGCCATTCATTAGAAGAGATGCAAAGAGGGGAAACATTTGCAAATGGCCACCTTAAATATCCTTTCTCATGACTGGATTCACCTGTGTAAGGAGGTCAAGGGTCACTGAGCTTACCAAACCAATTTTGTGTTCCAATAATTAGTGCTAAATGCATTCAAATCAATAAAATGACAAGGGTGCCCAAATTTATGCACCTGCCTAATTATGTTTAAATAATTATTGTACATTTTCTGTGAATACTAGAAACTTCATTTCACTTCTCAAATATCACTGTGTTTGTCTGCTATATGATATATTTAACTGAAATTTCTGATCCAGACAACCAATGATTTATGAAGAAAAATCTTAAAAATTGTCAGGGGTGCCCAAACTTTTGCATACAACTGTATAATAATTTTCTCTCAAACATACAATTTGCAGTTGTGCTTAAAAGGTTACATACCCTAGCAGAATTTTTGATTTTCTGGCCATTACAGAGAACATTAATGATAACACAAAAACATTTTTTCCACTCACGTTTCGTGGTTGGGTGAAGCCATTTATTGTCAAACAACTGTTTACTTTTAAATCATAATGACAAAAGAAACTACGAGGTCTGTTAGAAAACTATCTGACCTTTTCATTTTTTGCAAAAACTATATGGATTTGGATCATGTGCGCTTGCATCAGCCAAGCTTGAACCTTCGTGTGCATGTGTGAGTTTTTTCATGCCTGTCGGTTGCGTCATTTGCCTGTGAGCATGCTTTGAGTGAGCAGTGGTCCACACCCCTCGTCAGATTTTTATTGTGAGGAAAATGTCTGAACAATTTGGAGCTTTGCTGCATCAAATTTTTCCAGAAACTGTGAGAGACAGCCAGGTGGAAACCATTAGGAAGATTCAGACGGCTTTCATGGATGATTCTATGGGGATCACACAGATTAAGGAGTGTTACAACCGGTTTAAAGATGGCGCACAATGGCTCCAAATCGTTCAGACATTTTCCTCACAATAAAAATCTGACGAGGCGGGTGGACCACTGCTCGCTCAAAGCATGCTCACAGGCGAATGACGCAACCGACAGGCGTGAAAAAACTCATGCATGCGCACGAAGGTTCAAGCTTGGCTGATGCAAGCGCACATGATTCAAATCCATACAGTTTTTGCAAAAAATAAAAAGGTCGGATAGTTTTCTAACAGACCTCATATCCAAATGACCCTGATCAAACATTTACATTCCACAGTTTTTTATACCCCCGTTAGACTTGGCACGAATGAGGCCAAATCCTGGCCAAATGAAAATTCGAACCACACTCGGCAAGTGTCGAGGTGCATTCAGAAACATTGGACAGGATTCACAGAGCAGTCGAACAGGCATGCACAGTCATGCAGCCATAGAAACAGTTGGAATCCCCATCACATTAGAGGCCGAATGAGCCAAAATATTGATCGAATGAAAATTTGACTTCCCTTCGGCCAACGTCATGGCACATTCGAACACCTTGGACAGCTCTTTGAGTACAACCCACACAGCTGGGGGCATTCGCTCGACCAGGCCAAATTTAGAACATATGCACCTAACTGTCAAGGTGTGTTCGAGGTGGAAAAAGCTCAGTCGGTGGTCAAAGTGCAATGTGACTGCTGTCTCGGCATTCGAAAGACCTGAATGGGGTCGACTGGCCCGGCGATCGCTTCAGTTTAATTTTGTTGAGTATCATCATGACATTAAATTATTTTCACAATTACGCATTTCTTAATGCAGTTTATATAATAGTTAATTTTACTGCTCATTCATATGTAGGAGCGCAGACTGCATTTATTTATTTTTTATTTCCCCTTCCCTTTCCATGACAACCAATCACACCTCTTACAGGACCATGTCATACCTAGCAATGGGGGTCAATCCTGCCTCCTCATTAAGATAGGAGTTTCAGTCTCCTTCTTGCTCAGACTTGCTCTCAGACATCACCTGGCTCACGCTTAGGCTAAGATTCCTTGCCAGGAAATTTTAGGCTGAATTAGGAGCTCTTTGAGAGGACTTTGAAATGCTTCGCGCATACGGGCCCTGAGGCTTATGGCTATTATTTGTGACAAAAGTTGAGAAGTAAGCCATTTTGGCAGCTTTAACAGCTCTCTGATATTTAGACAGACAGCCATGAAGAATTTGTCAAGATTCAATGTGATTATCTTTTTTCCATTTTCTCTCAGCAAATCCACAAGCACATCTGAGAGTGCACATTGATTTGTTTAACCATGGCTGTGAGAGTGGTTTCACGCACCTTGGCCTAAGAGGAGTAAAACAGTCCAAGATCTCTGTGCATGCAAAGTTTAAACAGACAGCACATTTTTCATCAAATGTACACAACAAAGAATCATTAAAATAATGGAAATCTGTACGGCATTCGAAGGGTTAATAGTGTGCTGGTGGCACTAGGGGGCAGGTGGTTTATCCACCAAACACAGAAGCGTCAAAGTGACCAAAAATCAGATATATGATCAAAGATACACATAGCTGTACAGATTTCATTAATAGAAACAGACAAACCATAAGACAACACAAGATCTAAAATATGCCCTTTTCCATGAGTTGGGCCAAAAATGCACTGGTTAAAATCAAAAAGAATCAATGAGGTTTAAAACGCCATGACCAGAGGTCAGGATTCACAAGGAACATCTATATTAAAATCAACGGAGATTTAAACATGGTCATATGTCACCAAATCTGGGACCGAAAGTCTGCAAAGTCATAAAGTCCTTGTTGTATTTTGGTGGATGATGTACAATGGTGCAAAGGACAGGAAATGACAGGTTCAATTTGACAAGCTGCAGCTCAAAGCTGCAATAGCTTGTCACAGGGTGGGACAAACGGCATTCAAGTTCGGATTTAAACATAGAGGCTACACCGCCACCACTGCCCGTGGTACGGGGCGAGCTAAACATAAAAACAATCAAGAGGAAGGAGTTAAGAAAATGTGGTGTTGTCAGCGTGGATCCACATTTCTGTCACACACATAATATCCAATTTGCGAGAGGTGAAGAAATCATATAAAGCAAAGATTTAATAGCAACTGACATAGCATTTAGCAACGACATGCTCAAGTTTTGCTCTGGGCCAGCTGTTGATGAAGCACATCTCAGCTGGCATAGGTTGCTATGGTAAATGGCACAGCCTGGATGCTGGCCTGAGGCGGACAGCACAGCGAGAGCGGTAGGTCCAGTCAAACCATTCCTGTCACTTTGGTTATCTCTGCAAATCCATTCAGTTTTACATTTACTCCTCCTCTAAATCACTGGTGCTGGGAAACCCCTGGCTTTCCCTGCACAAACCTGATAGTGTTTGGCTGACCGGGGCTATTTCCTGGTGGAGCGAAACCTGCCACTTTACGTGCCTTAGTTTTTCCATGTCACGTACCTCCAGTGCCAGGGAGCCTGACACAACCCCTCTGGATCTGTCCTCCATACCAGAACAATATCACGACCTCCACAAAGTGTTTAGTAAGAGCTGTGCCATCTCATTGCCTCTGCACTGACCCTATCACTGCTCCATTGATTTGCTTCCAGGTGCGTCTCTCCCTTCCAGCCGCCGGCTGTCTGTATTCGCTAAGCTTGATCTGTGCAATGCCTACCATTTTGTCAGAATTAAGGAGGGAGATGGGTGGAAGACTCTTTTAACACTCCTTTAGGTCATTTAGAATATCTCGTCATGCCTTCGGCCTCACCAACATTCCAGACACCTTCCAGGCCCTTGTTGATGTTTTATGGGACATCCTCAACTGTGTCCTTGTTGTATATTTGGATGATATATTGATATTCTCCAAAGATCTTTCAGAACATATCCATCACGTCCGACTTGTTGTGAATCGGCTATTGGAAAACTGTCTGTTTTGAATGCTGAAAAATGTGCATTCCACCAAGAATCCATTTCATTCCTGGGTTTTGTTTTCCAACAAAACCAAATCAAACTGGACCCGTTTAAGATCCGTGCAGTTTCCAACTGGCCCACTTCCTCCGACATTAAACAGCTCCAACAGTTCTTAGGGTTTGCCCATTTCTACCATAGAATTGTTCGCAATTTCAGTTAGGCTGCTTTTCCTCTTCATAAATGTTCATAAACATTCTTCATACACCCTTTCAATGGTCCTCTGAAGCCAACGTGCCTTCAGTCACTACAACAGCGGTTCACCACTGCACCCATACTCATACAGCCAAACCCATATCGGCAGTTCCTCATGGAGGTTGATGCCTCTGACATCAGGATCAGAGCCATCCTTTCTCAGTGGGCCGAGGGTGATCAACATTTTCAGGCTTGTGCTTTTTTTCTCCCAGTGTCTGACTTATGCTTAGCAAAATTATGATGTGGGGAACCCGTGATGAAAGTGCTCAAGGAATGGAGACACTGGCTTGGTCCATTCCCTTCATTGTTTGGACTGATCATAAAAACCTAGCATATATCCAATCTGCTAAATGTCTTAATTCCAGACAGGCCAGGTAGTCACTGTTTTTTGGATGTTTTAATTTTTCAATCACAAACATCTAAGAACATCAAACCCGATGCAGTGTCAGTTTTCTCACCATGCTAATAAACCATGTCTGGATACCATCCTGCCTGACCAGATGATCATTGGAGCTCTTAGCTGGGACGCTGAAAGGGTCATCCGGGAGGCGCAGAAGGATGACATCAAGACTTGTACCATCTGCTCCAGAAGTAACACAGCTCATCAGTCGCCGTCCGGTCTTTTCCATCCTTTGCCAACTCCCGGTTGCCCCTGGTCGCACATCTGCTTGGACTTTATCACTGGTCTTCTCACCTTCAAAGGCAACACCACTACCCTCACCATAGTGGACCAATTCTCCAAAGCAGCACATTTTGTGGCCCTGCACAAGCTGCCATATGCGCGATGACCTCCTAGCCCACCATGTTTTCCGACTGCATAGTCATCATGTCACATGCATCACATCATGTCAGACCAAGGACCCCAGGTTACATCTGAAGTTTGAAAGAACTTTTGCTCAGCTCTTGGGGCCTTGGTCAGTCTCTTGTTCAGATTTCAACCAAAGTCCAACAGCCAGGCAGAACGGGCCAAACAGGAACTTGAATCCACCGTCCGGGGCATCATGTGGGCAGCACAGGCCCTCCCGCTGCGACCTTCACCCAGTTTGCCTCAATTCGAATGATGGACTGCTTCAGGTTTAGTGCAAATGTATATGTGTTGTCTTTAATTCTGATGTGTGCCATTATTATGTTCAACTAGTAATAATTGTGGATTAATTGCTGTATTTTGTCTGAGGTAATTGGAGTGTAAATGTAAT
This sequence comes from Thalassophryne amazonica, assembly GCF_902500255.1. Classification (NCBI taxonomy): domain Eukaryota; kingdom Metazoa; phylum Chordata; class Actinopteri; order Batrachoidiformes; family Batrachoididae; genus Thalassophryne; species Thalassophryne amazonica. The sequence goes on along the minus strand of NC_047113.1, from coordinate 94,665,376 downwards.
GTCATTGTTGTTGCACTCATGTAATGACAATGACAGTAAATCTCATCTCATCTCATTTCATGTCCTCACACCCAAACTCCTGGATCACTCAGCTGCCGTGGGTGGAATATGAGTACAACTCCAAGGTGAACTCAGCAACCAGAATGTCTCCCTATGAATGCCCATTAGGATATTGAACTCTGCTGTTTCCAGCCCAGGAAGGTGAACTAACTGTGCCTTCTGTTCAAGCCTACTTGCAGTGATGTAGATGGGTAATGGAGCACTGCCCGTTCCGCTCTGCTCCGGACAAAGAAGTGGCCAATGCACCATGCAGACGGGCAGCAAACCCCGATCCCCCAATATCAGCCGGGCCAGGAGGTGGGGCTCTCGGCCAGGGACGTGCCTCTCAAGGCAGAAGCAAAAAATTGGTGCCAAGGTACCTTGGGCCTTTTGTGATTGACAAGGTCATCAACCCCTCTGTGGTCAGGCTCCATCTGCCACATTCTTTTCAGATCCATCCAGTGTTCCACGTGTCTCAGCTGAAGCCTGTCCACACCAGTGCCCTGTGTCCTCAGACTGACACCCCCCTCCCAGCTTGTGGATGGCTATCCAGCATGGACTGTGTGCTATATTTTGGACTTGAATTGCTGAGGTTGAAGTTTCCAGTATCTGGTGGATTGGGAGGGTCATGGGCCTGAGGAATGCTACTAGGTGCCACAGGGCCACATTTTGGACTCCTCCCTTCTTTGGAACTTCTATCGGGCCTACCGGGGCCAGTCTGGTAGGTCATCTGGGGGCTCCCATTGGGGGGTGGGGTACTGTTGTGCTGCCTTGGTCTGCTCTGCTACCCTTCCCTTCCTGTTCCTCCAGGCTCCACATCATGGAGCTGAGTCTTCACACCTACCAGAAATCAACCACCACCTGTACTTAAACTCAGTTCTGCCTGTGTACAGTTTTGACACCTGACAGCTTTGTCACGGCCGCTTGGTTTTCATTGTTGTCATCCACCATCTGGTTCGGGAACTTACTCCAATTATCATTCTGGTCAAATCTCCCTGCTCCATTGTCTCGTTCCACAGATTTGTCCATTTCTCAATTAATTTTTGTATGAACAATAAAATTGTTATTTGGCTGTTCCATCCTGACTCCCTGCATTTTGGGACCTAAAATGTTGTTCTGGTTTAATCGTAACATATGCAGGCCTGATTGGTGTATTGCTGCAGAGATGGTGTATTTCTGCAGAGAGCATTCCTCCACAGAGGAATGCTGGAGCTCTGATAGAGTCATCATTGGGTTCTTGGTCACTTCCCCGATTAAGGCCCCTCTCCCTTGATCACTCAGTTTAGATGGGTGATCAGCTCTGGGAAGAGTTATGGTGAATCCAAACAGCTTCCATTGATGGATGATGCAGGTCATTGTGCTCATTGGGGCCTTCAAAGCAGTAGAAATGTTTATATACCCTTCCCCAGATTTGTTCCTCAAGACAATCCTGTCTCAGAGACATCTACAGACAAGTCCTTTGACTTCATGCTTGGTTTGTGCTCTGACATGCACTGTCAACTGTGGGACCTAATATGTAGACAGGTGTGTGCATTTCCAAATCATTTCCCATCAACTGAATTTATGCCAGGTGTACTTCAGTTAAATTGTAGAAACATCTCAAGGATGATCAGTGGAAACAGGATGCACCTGAGCTCAATATTGAGCTTCATGGCAAAGGCTGTGAATAATTATGTACATGTGATTTCTCAGTTTTTTTTTTTTATTTGTAATAAATTTGCAAAAACGTAAAAAAAAAAACAAAAAAAAAAACCTAAAACTTTTTTTTGTTTGTTTTTTTGCAGTCATTATCTGGTATGATGGAAGGATCCATATTTGAGAGGTAATTTCATATCCTCCTGACTACCAGGACAGACATTATATATATATATATATATATATAATCTTCCAATTGACTATCTGCTCGAATTTGGTCCAGGCAGCTTTGCTCATTGTTAGTACTCTACTGGTCCTTGTCAGCATCTCCACTGAATTCCTTCTGGATCACTTCAATTAATATCAGGTAAGCAGTTTAATCAACTAATACCTTCCACAAAGGAAAATGCTAATATTTACTCCATAAAAAAATTATTATAAAATTTATCGAACCAAAAACAGATTTTCATAGATTTTCATTTTTCTACTACTACTACTACAAGACGTAAACAAAAACCAAAATAAATAAATAAATAATTAAATAAAAATAAATACATAAATAAATAAATAAATAAATAAATCAAATTTTAAAGATGATAAGTGACCACATGTTTACATGTATTCATTAATTTGAAAAAAAAAAAAAAACAAGTTTTTCCATGAACTTACAAATGTTTTAGGTTTAGTATTTTACCTTTTAACAGTCCTGCATAACCATGTTTTTTGAGATAAGAACAGCAACATAATATAAACAGAGAGATGTTAGTGCCATATAACCTGCTTTCCTGTGGAGATCTGGAGGTGAAATATCGTCGGTCATGCCTCGCTTGCTGGCAGCAGGTATAGCAGAGGAGATGTTCCTATGATTTCCTCATAACAAATCACGATCTGGAGACATAGATAGCTTAGGACACAAGTGTGTATGTGAATGCATAGGAATATATTTTGTATTTTATATGTTACTTTCAAACAAATTGCATCAGAAAGCATTCTAAATTGGGCTGTGCCCCTGTTGCAGTTCTTCTCTGTCTTTATCATAGTGATACATTTGTTTCATCAGAAAGTACTTTTTTTTTCTTTCCAGTGATGAAACACTTCCTTTTCTGCATTTCTCTCATTAAAACACAAACACATGCACAGCATTGCATCACAGATAATCAGGCAGCTTTGTTTGTAATATTCCCTGAGTATAGTTATTTAATATTTAAATGCTGTGCAGGAATCTTTTGTTCAATATTTGACATATAAAATGAAATTCACAAAAAAAACAAAAAAGCATGGGACCTATTTTATTCATTGCATACTGATTATTTGTTGTTTTGTTGAAAGGGTGGTTTATTGATTGTCACATAGTTTGATTTAAACTCTGCAGAGGATCTTAAAATCAGGTCTGCCAGGCAAAATAATCCCTGCAGCTTGCCATCTCTGATGTCAGTCTATTTTTTTACAGCATGTGCTTTCATTTTCTAACTGCGCAGTCATCAAAAACCTTACATTTCTTTGATATTCTGTCTCAGATTCGGTTAACTGGATTTGTTACACTTCTATGGGTGTCTGAGTCAAAAAACAAAAAAAGACATGCCTTGTTCCTGATTTATTTGTTGGAGATAGATGTGTAATTGCTCCCAGTTCATTTTGTAATATACTGCCACTTACAAAGAACAAGATCAATATAGTCCTCAGTTTGAATTTATTGAAAGTCACATTGAAAACCAGGCCCGAGACCCCAGAAACAGAGCCCACACACAGACTCCATTTTCTGAGAAGACCTTGAACATGAATGACACAATGCTTTTATATGAGACAATGTAGGCAGTACAGTGAGTGGGTTTTAGTCTCACAAACCTAATCTTACTGACTCCCCACAGACTGAGGGGAAGGTCCACCCCTTGTCTTCAACCAAGTTGTTTGATACATGATGGAGCCTAATTCCTTTGTTTCTGATCAGATAAAACCAGTTCAGTTGACATACATATTCAAACAGATGACTAAAACTCACAAAAAAATAACCATTTAAGCAAATACTTGATAACTAACATGAAATAAGGAATTAGCACAGATATTATCTAACATCTCCCCCTCTTGACATGACTTTATCATGTGATCAATTAAGATCATTTTGGCATAATTCAGTTCTCATGTATGATCCAGTATTCCAATCAAATCAATATTCTGCCAAACATGTAGGCACATAGGCAACCATCAGTTGATCTCCTCCTGATGTTCCCTAACCACTGCCCACGTAGTGAGTCAGAGCCTCACCGAGACATCAGATTAATCATGGCTGTGCCTCTTAGGTTGTCCCAAGTTATGAGGTGGGATCTTACCCATCATAATCTATCCAGCCTTCCATACTTGCCTGGCACAACATACTAACAAGGCAGGGGCAGCAAGGTGTGAGAGGGAACTACCATTCAAGGTATCACGTCCAAATTGTCACTGATCTTTAAATTCATAGGATCACTGAATGTGAACTGAATTATCTCCCCATCAGTTTCCCCAAAGATTAATCTGTTGGATAAACCTGAACAATTCTGCACTGAACCAACAACAAATGATTATTATATTCCCATATCAATGGAAACAAACAAATCAGAAACAAAGGTTACAAATGCAATAATAACAGTGAAAATAGGGAGCTCATCAAATGTCCCGGGAATCTCTTAGTGTTCATCATGGTCTTGTCCGAATAACCATAACAAAACACAAACAACTATAAAATTATAGAGGTTATCCATGCTGATGGAGTGGATATTGATCACTGTTAACATCTTCTTTTGTCAGTTGCAACATGTTATAATATATTGAAAGAGTGTGATGTCAGAGTCTCTCATGTAGGGGCAAATCAAATTATACGCACTGCATTACTTATGTCAATGGCAAAAATGATATATGCCAGATTTCATTACCAGATTAAGAGCAACAATGATTCATCATTGTCCAGTGTATCATGGAAAAAATCTAGACAGCATATCAGCAAATCAAATTGAAGAAAATTGATAAAAGGAAAAAAATAAAACACAGAATTCATCTCAGAAAAAGAATCATGGCCTATATATGAGGTCTGTTAGAAAACTATCCGACCTTTTTTATTTTTTGCAAAAACTATATGGATTTGAATCATGTGCGCTTGCATCAGCCAAGCTTGAACCTTCGTGCGCATGCGTGAGTTTTTTCACACCTGTCGGTTGCGTCATTCGCCTGTGAGCATGCTTTGAGTGAGCAGTGGTCCACCCCCTCGTCGGATTTTCATTGCGAGGAAAATGTCTGAATGATTTGGAGCTTTGCTGCATCAAATTTTTCCAGAAACTGTGAGAGACAGCCAGGTGGAAATCATTTGGAAGATTCAGACGGCTTTCAGGGACGATTCTATGGGGATCACACAGATTAAGGAGTGTTACAACCGGTTTAAAGACGGCGCACAATGGCGGAGGGCGCGCCGCGCTCCGAGCGGCGATCGACAGGCTGAAACGACCAGATCATTTCCAAACTGAACGCTGTGTTGATCCGGGACGTTGTCTGACTACTACAGAAATGGCAGAAGAGGTGGACATACCACTTTTTCGGCACATTCCACTGTTACAGGAGTTTTTGTCATGGAAAGAGGAGCGGAGGAATTTGCCATGGAGCTGCTAATGGCACGGGACAAAAGCCCCTCCGTGTTGGTCTCACAGGACATGTTGGAACATGCCCAGCTCTTGCACCATTCGGAAGATTCAGAAGGCTTTCGGTGGCTTTTCAGTCTTGTGACTATCTGAGAAGTTGTGGCCGAGCTGGACATGCCACAACATGTCCTGTGAGGCTTCATCACGGCGTTGCTTTTTGTCCCGCGCCATGAGCGGCTCCGTCCCGACGCACGAATTCCTCCACACGTCTTTTCATGACAAAAACTCCTGTAACAGTGGAATGTGCCGAAAAAGTAGTATGTCCACCACTTCTGCCATTTCTGTAGTAGTCAGACGACATCCCGGATCAACACAGCATTCAGTTTAGAAATGATCTGGTCGTTTCAGCCTTTCGATCGCCACCCGGAGCGCGGCGCACCCTCCGCCATTGTGTGCCGTCTTTAAACCGGTTGTAACACTTCTTAATCTGTGTGATCCCCATAGAATCATCCCTGAAAGCCGTCTGAATCTTCTGAATGGTTTCCACCTGGCTGTCTATTACAGTTTCTGGAAAAATTTGATGCAGCAAAGCTCCAAATCGTTTAGACATTTTCCTCACAATAAAAATCCGACAAGGGGTGTGGACCACTGCTCATTCAAAGCGTGCTCACAGGTAAATGACGCAACCGACAGGCATGAAAAAACTCACGCTTGCGCATGAAGGTTCATGCTTGGCTGATGCAAGTGCACATGATTCAAATCAATATAGTTTTTGCAAAAAATAAAAAAGTCGGATAGTTTTCTAACAGACCTCGTATGTTAACACTTACTGTAGCAGCGCAACATTTTAATTAGGCAATAAAAAACACAGTCTGTCTTCTTTCTCATCCTCTTCCAGATCGGTTGCCTCAGGAGGGGGGATTATGGATATCGTTTTGCTGTAACATTTGATAGGGGAACAGTACCCCTAATTTGGTATCTAAGGCAGTGGTGATGCTTTTGAAAGACAAATGTCTTATACACAGGACTGGCACAGGTACTGCTAAAGTCAAGTCAATTTGAATGAAATAAAATCAAGGTACCAGCCCAGCCCAGCCACTTGCCAAAATGTTCTACCAACTCAGCTAACTATTATGTTATTGATACCAAATTCATAGCCAATTCTCAGCACATCATTATTCCAGTCAGTGCTCTGCTTACAGGGCCGTCAGATGCAGCATTGTTTGGAAGAAATTTACAACACTCTTAACCAAATATGTAGAATATCCTTTTTTTTTTTTTTTTTTTTTTTTTACTAAAATAAATATATAGAACATAATTGATTCCATCCACGTTTGCATTTGCATTTGCATTTGCAATTTAGAACCACCAATTTAGATTCATCAGGCATCCCCCTAGGTACTGAACTGGCATATTTTTGAAATACTATATGGAAAATACTAGCAGGCCTCCTTTTTTACTCTATAATCCTTAGAATACTGAATTAAGTCCCTTCCCATCATATTAATAGTAGTTAATGGAGCATTAAGGAAACAATGGTGGATATTCCATTCCAATCTTCTGGAATGGTATGTTTTAATATATGTCCCCCTCAATACCAAATGAATCAGCACAAACCTTCACTAACTTGGGGGTATTTCCCCATGCAGTTCCATCTATTATTTTGCTTTACCAAGATAAATGTTTGCTGGGTCCTTTTAAGCATCCACAATAATTTTGAAATTATACTAATACAATTGTGCTATAACAATCTTCCAAAGAAGTCCCACAAATTATTATGAGTATTGTAAAATTTTGGTCTCCATCAGTGAAGTCTGCATATTGTATCCACCAAAAGTATAACCTGGATTATTCCTTTTTTCCGATGTGGGTACCTAAAATAATATCTGTATTTTCTATTTTACTTCAGTTACATCCACTATCTATCTATTCTTCAATAACTTCACCCTGTTCTCCTTCCTCTTTTTGCAATATCAATTAAGTGTTCCCTCATATAGTATTTGACATATCCATCTTTTTATTGAGCCGATTTGCAACAATTAAACAATGAAATTAAATTAGTGTAAATAATTATTCGACACTACTCCCTTCTAGCCACTCGGATACCGTCTAGTCATGTTGTCCACCCTAATAAATTAAAATAAAAGTAGATTTGCATTCAAGAACAACAACTTATCGGTGAAAATGCAAAGTCACAGATTCAATAATAAACCAGGCACAGTGACCCCAGGTGCCCTCTGTTGGCTGCCCCGAAAAAAAAGTAGAATAAAAGATGTCCACCACTCTCATCATACCTTTCCAAAACATCCAAACCACCCAATACAACTATCTCGGCTTTCAGTGCTTACCAGTCGAGTGAGTATAAAAGAACTTGTGGAGAGCTGGACATGTCCCAACTTGTCCTCTAACACTCCGAAACGGAGGTGTTCCTTTGTCTCGCTTTATCAGTGAATCGGTCGTGACGCGCGAAGCCTCCGCGCGGCTTTCCATGACAAAATCTCTTGTTAAAAGTGAAATCTGCCGGAAAATGGCTGATGTCCAGGTCTTGTGATAACCAGAGAAAGAGCACACGACGGTCTCGTATCCACAGAGCCATCAGCTTAGAAATGATCCAGTGGTTTGTGCCGCATCATCGCAGCTCGCAGCGCGGCGCACCGACCGTCCTTTAAAGGGGTCCTTAAACCTGTAGTTAAAGTCCTTATTCTCTGTGAAGCCCGTAAAATTTTCACTGAAAGCCAGATAAATTTTTCAAATGGTTTCCAGGTGCCAGTCTCTAACAGCTTCTGAAGAAATTCTGATGGAAAAAAAGTCCTTTTCATTCCGCCATTTCCAGACAATGAAAATCCGACGAGGGGGCGGGACCACTCCTTCCACAAGGAGTGCTCACAGGCGAATGACGTCACCGACAGGCGTGGAAAAACTCACGCATGCGCACGAGGGTTCAAGCATGTCTGACGTAAAACATATGAATGAAATCCATATAGTTTTTGAAAAAATAAAAAGGTACGATATTTTACGGACAGACCTCATTAGTAGTGCCATCATGATCATATTCATCAACTAAATTTAAAAACAGCAAAAACAGGAAATGATTACTGACACTACCAATAAATAATCCACCCATAAGGTTTCCTACAATAAAATCAGTTAACATATAATATCTATTCTAATCATCCCAGTTAGGTAGGTAAACACTGGATTTGATCCCATATAAATCACAGAAGTTATGCATCCCCTTTTTCATAATATCTCTGCAAACAAATAATAGAAACTTATTGTGTTTAACTGTATCATACATGGCTATTAGTGTGTAATCACAAAAATAATATGTATATGTCGCGGACATGATGAGCGAAGATCTTCAGCATCTCATGATGTCATTTAGGTCCTTCAGACTTTTTTTTTTAGTAAATGTGTCGGTGGAGCATGAGCATGGCTAAAACCTTTCAGATTCTGGGGGAGCTCCCCCGCAGTCTGTTCCAATTATGATGCAAATACAATTAATTATTTTTGGGGGATTTGAGGGTTATTGAATAAATTCATTGAGGTGAAATTATGTAGGATAGTATGTCATATTTGTTGGAAATTGTTATGGCATATATTGCAGTGGAAATTGCATGCAATAATATATATATATATATATAGTTGAGCACCTAGATAATTATTAATATGAGCGGAGCACTACACAGGGGCACGAGGCTATGGCTATGGTAGACAGAGGCACAAACCGTAAATGGCACAAAAAATCTCTGCAGTGGGGAAAAAGCCAGAGAATGTCGTAAAAAGCCATAAAAAGCCACAAACCGACGGTAGACGAACATAGACAGTAAATAAACAAAGTCCCAAAAACAAACGTTACCCCTACCTCATTGTCCTATGCCCAAACAAACAAACCCTACAGAACTGAACAGAAGAATTCAGACAATCTGGGGACCCTCTGTAACGTAAAAACCACCCAACATCATGAAAATTAACAGTCAAGACTTATTACTAAGGCGAATCACTCCTTGATAATTTGTCTCTCATCGGAACACTCCATTTCCAGCAAAGAGGACCCCCTCTGCTTTGACACCTTCTCGGCATTGACCAGACAGCGAACCACGGTCAGACTTTTCACCAACTAAAAAAAATTACCATAAATGTCAGAAAAGTAGGAAAGAGAAAATAAATTCCACTGTGACTTTCAACAACATTCTAAGTTAACTACAGAAATTTTGGATGCAGACCATCACTTTAAGCTCCTAGGGCCTGGCATCCACATATGTGGACATGACATTTTTGGTTGTCTAGACCATAATACTAAGTTTTGTTTCATGAGAATCTCCGGGTCTTAGGAGGTTAATACAACCAACATAAATTTTGCAGTAGTAAATATTTCAGAAATCCGATTATAACAGGTTTCTTGCTCACCCGGTAAAGGTGGCCTTTTTGTTTGTTGTATAAAATCAAGTCCATCGTCATAACCAGATTGTTCAACCAACCCACCCCGGGGACAGATTTCCCCCCGGGTCACGGCACCAATTGTAATCCCTCCCGGTTCATTTTGTAATATACTGCCTCTTACAAAGAACAAGATTAATATATTCCTCTGTTTGAATTTATTGAAAGTCACATTGAAAACCTGGCCCAGGCCCCCAGAAACAGAGCCCACACACGAAATCCATTTTCTGAGAAGACCTCAAACATGGACGACACAATGCTTTTATACATGACATGGGTGTGTTTTAGTCTCACAAACCTAATGTTACTGGCTCCACACAGACTGAGGGGAAGCTCCACCCCTTGTCTTCAACCAAGTTGTTTGATACATGATGGAACCTAATTCAATTGTTTCTGATTAGATAAAACTCCTGATAGAATCTGGTGAAATTTCCCCAGCAGAAGTCTCTGAGGTAATCAGAAACACATCAATGACAACTGATCACCACCTGCTGATGAGTAGGGTCAGGTGGTGGGGTAATGGACTCACCTGAATTGCCCCTTGTCACCAGTCACAATGTTCATGGACCAGATTTCATGGTGTCCAGTTCAGTGACCTCAGATTTTTATCTTTGATTTTTGCTGTTGTGTTCGCTTCATCAGACTGTGACTTCTAATGCGTACTGAGGAGGTTTGAGGCCTACTGTGAAGTGACTGGGATGAGGATCAGTGCCCCCAAATCTAAGACCAGGGTAGTCTGTCAGAAAAGGGGGGATTGTCCACTCTGGGTCAGGGGAGAGTTATTGCCCCAAGTGGAGGTGTTTAAGTTTCTTGGGGTCTTGTTCGTGGGAGTAAGTTGGAGCATGAGATTGAAAATTGGATTGGGGCTGCATTGGATTGGTTTTGCAGACATTGGACCAGATTCTTGTGATAAAGAAAGAGCTGAGGTAAAAGGTGAGGCTGTATTTACACTCCAGTCCTCACCTATAGTCATGAACATTGTGTAATGAGAGAAACAACGAGGCAATGGCTACAAGCATTGCAGATGATATTCCTCCATTGGGTAACATTACATTTGTGACCCAAAAATTTGTGTAAACCCATTTTTTTTTTTTTTTTACACAAAATGGTTTATTCACATGAATAAAGATGTATTTTCACTATAGATTTCATTTTTTTTTTCACATTTAGTGCCAAATTCTATATCTTTACACAATGTTCTAGGCAGATATATGCCTCACATTCAGAAAGCTGAGACTGTTCTGATCAATTTGATATGCAATGCATGCATGGGGAAGTACCTTAAAAGAGGAATCACTGAAGATATGGAAACATGACCTGGTTTTGTGGGGAGTCCCTAAACCCTAGGTTGTTAAAATGGGTTATATGCAGAGGAATTTTGTTGTGTTGTGCTTATTTATCTACATGCAGACTTTGGTTTTGTGATGTTTAATTCTCTCATTGACAGCAGCATTTCAATCAAAGTCAAAAGCAGATTTATGAAAAACCAGTGCAATATTTCTTGTCTTAGACATATAGGGGGTGAAAATTCAAGCAAGTAGTGCAAAATAGCACATCTCTTCAAACTTTCAACTGTATGGTCACATTTAGATGGCATTATAATTATATTATATTATATTATATAATTATATTATAAGTAATATACAATATAAAATTGTATATTATTCATAGTCTTTTTACAATAGGTGTTTAGCCCAGTGCATCTTCCTCAACATTTCCATATATTTGTTGATTGGTGAAACTGTGCTTTTCTGGGTGAAATAGGTTCATATTTTATGGTGCGCAAAGATGTTAACTGTTCTGAAAAATACTGAATTCATGCAGCACACTTCAAGCTGCATCTAATGGGAAAGACAAAGACCAAATTATTGCAAAAGTCCAAGAATAAAGCTGTTCACCTTTTCTTGAAACATCTTTGGTACCTGTCTTAGCTGTGAAAGACATCTTCGAGACCAGACCCACAATGAAAATATGTCACAACAAATATAATCACGTACAAATCCATTTACAAACATTTAAATGGGAGCAACCACTTGAAATTAATTCTGAATTGTACAAATTCAAAGTTTGTGTGATTCTTTGTGCTTGCTTTGGGTGAGTAGCTGTGCTTGGTAATTTTGCACAGTCTGCAGATGAGTTCAAGTTTTATATGATGATCACTAAAAAGAGCATAGCAGAAATAAAATATGTGAGTACTAATAGATTATATGGTTTTTTTCAGTCCTCCATCAGTTTCCATGATGGTAAAACCTGTTTGTGGTCATTTATATGAGACTTATATGAAATTCAAATGACAGCTTGGATTTGAATATAAGACTAGGATTGAACGATACACCAACATTTGTTCCTTTGTATGTGTGTGTGTTTTTTTTTAATTAATCTGCATTAAATCTGAAATCAAAGCTGATCCAACTGCAGACATGTTAAATGAGTTAAATCAAGAAATGAACCTGGGACTACTGGATATTATGCAACAACTTTCTAGATATCATGAGAGCACATCATTCCTTTTGTCTTCCTTTTCCTATTCCTAATATTAATATAAAATGATGGTTGTCATTACATTTACTGTTGTAATGCCTGAAGAGAGGTTCCTTTGATTTGTCTTCACCCTTGCACAAGAACAGAAGCTGCCATCTGTGCACCACTGCCTGCCTGTCATGTGTGTCCCAGCAGTATAACATGGTCCTTCTGTTGCCTGCTCCATTTCGGGGTCAGCACGGCAGATGATCAATTTCTGTCTCACCCTGTCCTCTGCACCTTCCTTTGTCACATCAACCATGCTGGTCATCCATCACTGCATCCACAAAACTTCATCCATGGCCTTCATCTTCTCCTCCAGTTGAGTGGCTCCATGCTCTCAGCATCCTTCTGTTAGTAATCCCCACATTCCTCCTCCACACATCCAAACCATCTCAGTCTTGACTATTACTGCATTTCCAAACCACTCTCCCTGCATTGTCCCTCTGATATGTTCCTTCCAAATCCTGCCCATCCTCGTCACTCCAAAAGAAAATCAGATGTTCAGCTATGCCACCGCTAGTTCTGCCTACTTTGTTTTTGTTAGCACCACCTAAGCCACACAACACACCTGGTCTCACTATCATCTTGTAAACTATCCTTTTCACTCTGGCAGATATCCTTCGATTGCAAATCACTCCTGCTACCTTTCTCCTCCCACTTGACCCTGCCTACACTCTTCTTCACTTCTCTTACACACTCTCCGTTATTTTATTCAGCTCATCCCACGTAACTAAACTTATCAACCTTCACCACATTGAGTCCTTGAAACAACACAATTCCAATGTGCTCCTCATTCACACAGACATTTTCTGAATTGCTAAAACACTAAACTCCATTCCCTGAATCAAATGCCCAGTGGCCTGAAGTTATTTCTTGAATCAAGCAACCCTTTTGGCAAAAAAAAAAAAAAGACACCATTTTCAGATCTTATGCACACTTTTAGCAGACACATTCTCATTCACTAAATACAGCATTAAACTTGTGTTGGAAAATTCTAAACACAGACAGCAAAATGTGAACACAACTCCAACACAGCTGTCATATGTACACACAATAAATGGACTGCATTTATATAGCGCTTTTCCATCTGCATCAGACGCTCAAAGCGCTTTACAATTATGCCTCACATTCACCCCGATGTCAGGGTGCTGCCATACAAGGCGCTCACTACACACCAGGAGCAATAGGGGATTAAAGGCCTTGCCCAAGGGCCCTTAGTAATTTTCCAGTCAGGCGGGGATTTGAACCCATGATCTTCTGGACTCAAGCCCAACACCTTAACCACTAGACCATCACCTCCCCCACAATAGCTCACAACTGAACACACGCGTCTCACATACTTTCAGACAAACTGAGCAGGATAAAAGTCAGTTCAGAGTGCACAGGTGGCACACGAGCATCCATCTAGCATGGACAGAAACATACAGACAGACAGAGGAGGAAGAGTTCATGTGAGAAATCATGGATGAGGAGGAGGAAGAGGATGAAGAAGACCAAAGAACAGTCATTAGGGCCCTTTCACACAGTGCAAATTTGGTCGATTTGTGCATAAGTGCGCATGAAGCAGGAATCGTGTGCAAAACGTAAAATCACAGCTGCCTCCTACACCTGTTGCTACAACTATTTGTGTACACCACCGGCTGAAAGACAAAGTGTGTGCTGTGCGAACCCATTGAACCCTCTCACAACAGGTGTTGGCCAAATTCCAGGTGACACGCACGAACATCTAACACCGCTCGCATGGCACTTAGAAAATGTGTGGTCATTCGTATTATTAACAAGACAACAGTCAGCAGACAATCACTGTTGTGCTGGCAGTGAAATTTGTCAAAATGCCCCATGAATGTGGCTTTGCAAATACACACACTGACACGTTGGTTTGTGCACTGAACACAAGGAGGTGGTTTGAGGAGGTGTGGCCGCCGACAGAAGCAGCTGTGGAGATCTGTCGATCTGGACATCAATCAATCAATCAATTTTTTTTTATATAGCGCCAAATCACAACAAACAGTTTCCCCAAGGTGCTTTATATTGTAAGGCAAGGCCATACAATAATTATGTAAAACCCCAACGGTCAAAACAACCCCCTGTGAGCAAGCACTTGGCTACAGTGGGAAGGAAAAACTCCCTTTTAACAGGAAGAAACCTCCAGCAGAACCAGGCTCAGGGAGGGGCAGTCTTCTGCTGGGACTGGTTGGGGCTGAGGGAGAGAACCAGGAAAAAGACATGCTGTGGAGGGGAGCAGAGATCGATCACTAATGATTAAATGCAGAGTGGTGCATACAGAGCAAAAAGAGAAAGAAACAGTGCATCATGGGAACCCCCCAGCAGTCTACGTCTATAGCAGCATAACTAAGGGATGGTTCAGGGTCACCTGATCCAGCCCTAACTATAAGCTTTAGCAAAAAGGAAAGTTTTAAGCCTAATCTTAAAAGTAGAGAGGGTGTCTGTCTCCCTGATCTGAATTGGGAGCTGGTTCCACAGGAGAGGAGCCTGAAAGCTGAAGGCTCTGCCTCCCATTCTACTCTTACAAACCCTAGGAACTACAAGTAAGCCTGCAGTCTGAGAGCGAAGCGCTCTATTGGGGTGATATGATACTACGAGGTCTCTAAGATAAGATGGGACCTGATTATTCAAAACCTTATAAGTAAGAAGAAGAATTTTAAATTCTATTCTAGAATTAACAGGAAGCCAATGAAGAGAGGCCAATATGGGTGAGATATGCTCTCTCCTTCTAGTCCCCGTCAGTACTCTAGCTGCAGCATTTTGAATTAACTGAAGGCTTTTTAGGGAACTTTTAGGACAACCTGATAATAATGAATTACAATAGTCCAGCCTAGAGGAAATAAATGCATGAATTAGTTTTTCAGCATCACTCTGAGACAAGACCTTTCTAATTTTAGAGATATTGCGCAAATGCAAAAAAAGCAGTCCTACATATTTGTTTAATATGCGCTTTGAATGACATATCCTGATCAAAAATGACTCCAAGATTTCTCACAGTATTACTAGAGGTCAGGGTAATGCCATCCAGAGTAAGGATCTGGTTAGACACCATGTTTCTAAGATTTGTGGGGCCAAGTACAATAACTTCAGTTTTATCTGAGTTTAAAAGCAGGAAATTAGAGGTCATCCATGTCTTTATGTCTGTAAGACAATCCTGCAGTTTAGCTAATTGGTGTGTGTCCTCTGGCTTCATGGATAGATAAAGCTGGGTATCATCTGCGTAACAATGAAAATTTAAGCAATACCGTCTAATAATACTGTCTAAGGGAAGAATGTATAAAGTGAATAAAATTGGTCCTAGCACAGAACCTTGTGGAACTCCATAATTAACTTTAGTCTGTGAAGAAGATTCCCCATTTACATGAACAAATTGTAATCTATTAGACAAATATGATTCAAACCACCGCAGCGCAGTGCCTTTAATACCTATGGCATGCTCTAATCTCTGTAATAAAGTTTTATGGTCAACAGTATCAAAAGCAGCACTGAGGTCTAACAGAACAAGCACGGAGATGAGTCCACTGTCCGAGGCCATAAGAAGATCATTTGTAACCTTCACTAATGCTGTTTCTGTACTATGATGAATTCTAAAACCTGACTGAAACTCTTCAAATAGACCATTCCTCTGCAGATGATCAGTTAGCTGTTTTACAACTACCCTTTCAAGAATTTTTGAGAGAAAAGGAAGGTTGGAGATTGGCCTATAATTAGCTAAGATAGCTGGGTCAAGTGATGGCTTTTTAAGTAATGGTTTAATTACTGCCACCTTAAAAGCCTGTGGTACATAGCCAACTAACAAAGATAGATTGATCATATTTAAGATCGAAGCATTAAATAATGGTAGGGCTTCCTTGAGCAGCCTGGTAGGAATGGGGTCTAATAAACATGTTGATGGTTTGGATGAAGTAACTAATGAAATAACTCAGACAGAACAATCGGAGAGAAAGAGTCTAACCAAATACCGGCATCACTGAAAGCAGCCAAAGATAACGATACGTCTTTGGGATGGTTATGAGTAATTTTTTCTCTAATAGTTAAAATTTTGTTAGCAAAGAAAGTCATGAAGTCATTACTAGTTAAAGTTAATGGAATACTGATTAACTGATTCCATGGCTCACAGTGATGTTAATCAGTGAAATCACCTGGTGGAGTGGGTGGTTGCACAGAAAACATGCACCCTCTTGGCCCTTTCTGGAATCAGTTTGAGACCTCTGCCATACAGGAACTGTTCTCTGTGTCATGGTGGAATGTCTGTGACTGACAGCCCTACATCAGGGCAACATTATTGGAGGCAATGGAACCGGTGTCGCAGACCGAATGCCCCCCCCCCAAAATAAAAAAAATTGGTCCACCCTGCCTTCACTGCACATGCATCATTTGGCACCACAGCAGGTCTTCTCCACACCCAAAGCGATCAAGGAATAATGTGATTATTAACCATCAGGTGACAAGGTAAAATCTCTTAAATCATTCTAAAGTCAGTTTTAAGCAGAAACAAGGGCATTTTAAGGAGAAATGAAGCGATAATCCGTCAGGCTTTGAAATGACAGAGGCGCAATGAACGCACCAGCAGCAGCTCATTCTGCTGCAGCGCTCTGATCACCTCCCCCGTCTTTAATTATCAAATAATGCTGAATTTATGTAAAAATGATTGTTGTACAAAAGCTTCAGATATCTGTCGCTGAGATAGATGATGACTGGAGTGCAGTTTTAAGCAGAAATGAGGTGATAATTGATGACCCATGGAAATAATGCATGCGCAGTGAAGGCAGGGCAGACCGATTTTTATATGACTGGAGTCTTGTTAAGGCTGGGATCGGCACACCAAAGGGTTTTTTTCCCCCTTTGCCTGGCAAGGGAAAGTCTTGCCTGTCGTGGATGAAGTAGCAAGTTGTTTTTCCACCAATGATAAAGGAGAATATATATATATATATATTTTTTTTTTTCTCTGTCCACAGCAGATGAGTGAGGAAAACTGTGCACGCATGTGGTGCATGCGGCGCCTCAGCAAACAAGGATGTGGGTTTATGATCTATTTTGGTTTGTTTAGAATGTGCGTTTAACACTAAATCATAGACAATCATGGTTTCTTTCACCTTGAAACTGCTGTAGGCAGGGAAGAGGAAAGAGAGAGAGAGAAGTCCGTTCACATGTGTGTTGGAGGAGTGCACAAATGGAGAACAGCTCCACACACATTTTCATAATGAATCAGAAAAGAGTGGATTTATGATAAGCTTTGGTTTGGTTTAGAGCGTGTCTTTAACACCAAATCATAAAGGGACAGTCATGGTTTTTTTCACCTTGAAACTGCTGCAAGCAGAGAAGAGAAAAGAGGGAGAGAAGTCCTGTTCACGCTCATGTTGTTGGAGCGCACGAACGGAGAACTGCTCCACACAAATCAAATCAAATCAAATCAATTTTATTTATATAGCGCCAAATCACAACAAACAGTCGCCCCAAGGCGCTTTATATTGTAAGGCAAAAGCCATACAATAATAAGCCATACATTACCATAATATAATGCAGCAAAAACCTTATGAAAATTATTAATCATTATTCAAATTTTAATGAGTTGATCAACAAAATTTAAAAACTGGTTTAAAGGTTGCAGTCTACACTTTCAACAAACATTCAAACTCAAACTGAAAGCGTGGGGAATTTAGTGGGAGGAATGTTCAAATGACTCCAGAGGGTTAACTCAGTAAATTTTAATTTGGAGGTTTGATTTTTACCTGTTAGGGAATGGCACTCTTGTGCCTGTTGAAGTACCATTTAGTGATAAACAGTTTATCGGACAGGCCGATAACATGTCTATCCCATCAGCAGGGCTGATTAGGGGCCGGCCCAATAATCGTCTGATATTCGGCCCAGCCAACACTTGGCCCAGCCGATACTCGGGCTATTATTAATATTAAAAATAGGCCCTAGTAGAAATATTAGATTATGGCTTGTTTCTTTTGTTTTGATCCACAAACGTTTCTCTCATGTGCTGCAGATCCAGGTTGCAGTGTGATGTTTTGCTCCTGTTATCAGAGAATGATGTTATGAGTTTTTCTTGAATATGCTAGCATTAGCTGAGGTGATAGCTTGCAGCCAGTCTGCTCTTTGTAAGCCTGATACTGTCAGATCTCAGAAGCTAAGCAGTGTGGCATCTGGTTAGTACCTTGATGGGAGACCTCTTCTGAACACTGGCAGCTGTGTGTGTTTCTCTAGGTAGAACTGGAGTTGTGTCAGGAAGGGCATCCGGCATAAAATTGTGCCAAAATACTGATGTGGATCTGCCTGTATCCGTTGTGGTGACCCCGAACAAAAATGAGAATAACAACAACAACAGTTGAGGTGATAGTTTGTATCTTTTAAACTGCGTGGCCCGTCTGGTATGATGGTGCTGGGTGGTCTGATGTTATCCTAATAGCTGGGTCCTGGGTTTGCTTGGGGATCTGGGGTTGGGGGTGGGGCTTTGGCAGTTCTGTGTACATGGTGGGGTGTACTGCGGACTTCCAAAAGATGGGTCAGGTGTGGCCCTGGGCTCCCTTCCGGCTTCCTCCCTTGCATACCTGGGGGACACCTCCATGCCTGGTGGTGGGATGGTGGATGTGACTGGCTGGGGGAGCACTGTCGTGCGGGGGCTGCTTATCCTGTTGAAGGATGGGAAGTGGTGAATGGTAGCTGGGTCGGTAGCATCCTGTTCCGGGTGCGTGACTGACCTTTTCTATTGTGCATGGGCTGGGGCCTGGTGCTTAGTAGGAGGGGGGTGCCTCTCTCCTATGGTCAGGTGCGTGTGTGGCTTTCCCTGCCTCTGTCTCCCCCTTGGCATCTGTGGGGCTTGTCTTTCAGCCTGTGGTTCCTTGGTTGCCTCTCTTGAGCCTCAACCCACACCTTGCCTGGGTGGGGGGATTGCTCTTAGAGGTGGCTCTTCTTTTCAGGCTGCCTGGCTCCCTGGGTCCCCTGTTGGCTAGTTCTCTTCCTGGGACTTATGATGCTCCCCTGGTACTGTCCACTGCCTCCCTGTCTCATGGTTGCCCTGGTGCTTCTATTGGGTCTGGTGGTTGGTCATGGGTTCTTGTGGGATTGGGGCTTGGGACCAGCATCCTGTACCATGATTCCCCCTTCCGCCGACCATGTGAGGTTCGGCTTCACATGTCATGCCCTCTTAATGCACTTCATTTGCTTCGTGCCTGCATGCACAATATATTGCGTGTGATTGCATCAGCCAAGCTTGAACCTTCGTGTGCATTTGTGAGTTTTTTCACGCGTGTCGGTTGCGTCATTCGCCTGTGAGCACGCTTTGTGGGAGGAATGGTCCAGCCCCATCGGCGGATTTTCGTTGTCAGGAAAATGGCTGAGCGACTGCCGCTTTGCTGCATCAAAATTTTTTCAGAAACTGTGAGAGACAGCCAGGTGGAAACCATTCGGAAAATTCAGATTCGGCTTTCAGTGAAGATCCTATGGGATCTTGCACCATTCGGAAGATTCAGACAGCTTTGGGTGGCTTTTCAGTCGAGTGAGTATCTGAGAAATTGTCGAAGATCTGGGCATGTCACATGTCTTGTGAGACCAACACAGAGGTGCTTTCGTTCCGTGAGATTAGAGGCTCCATGGCGAATTCCTCTGCTCCTGTTTTCATGACAAAATCTTTAAAAGTGGAATGTGCCGGAAAAGTGCTATTTCCATCTTTTCTACCATTTCTCTGGTAGTCAGATGATGTCCCGGATCAACACAGCATTCAGTTTGGAAATGATCTGGTCGTTTCAGCCTGTCGATTGCCGCTCGGAGTGCGGCGTGCCCTCCACCATTGCGCACCGTCTTTAAACCGGCTGTAACACTCCTTAATCTGTGTGATGCCATGGCTGGGGGATGCTGTCCTGCTCTCATTTGGGTGGACTCCTGACCTTGAGTTTTAGTGTGTGGGTGAAGGTACAGGGGAGGGTGCGGTAGCTGGGGAGCCATGGGGGGAGGGTCCTGCTGGCTATGTTGTGGGAGTCTTGGGTGGGGGGTCTGACGCTTGCAGCTCGGCTCTGGGTGGGCTGGTTCTGCACCTCATCTGGGGGCCAGATCTCGGCCTCGACTGCTTGGCAGTCCCTGGCTGGGCTTGGGGATTGGTGTGTTGGCTCCTTGGCTCTCATTGCCCCCGCTGCTTGTTACTCCCATGTGAGGTCATGGCCCATGTGATGTGGTGCCAGTGCACCTCACTGTGGTCTGCTGCTGGTGCCCTGCATGCATCCCCTTGTGTGTGGGGGTGTGTCCTGTGCCTCCATGTGGGGCAAGTCTGGGTGAGTATGCCGGGGTTGCACCTGGTCTACTCTGCGGGCGGTTCATCGGGTTGCTCCAGTGGCCCTGGTGGGTGCTCTCCTTGACCCCTGTGCCCTTCTGCTTCCTGGTTCGTCTTGCTTTCCCTGGGGCTCTGCATCCTGGATGGCTTTCCATCAAGGTATGTGCACTGGCCCATGTGGCTCCTGTCAAGCTGGAGGGGTATATATCATATGGTGAGGTTCTGTACTTGGAGCTTGGCCAAAGACACATTCCACAGAAGTGAACAGATATTCAGCCAAGATCTGTGTCTCTGTATATGGAGGGTCTGGTGTTTTGGGCCATTTCGGTTCTGGGTGTTCTCAAGGGGATTAAGATTCCCCGGAATAGGTGTATGGATCTTCACTAAATAGACAACAGGCTGTTATTGTCTCTGCTTGTTTATGTGTTCCTATCTGTCCTGGTATGGTGTATTGTGGGTGTTCAGCCTCTATGGTTTTTCACATACAACCCCACTTCCAATGAAGTTGGGACGTTCTGAAAAATATAAAATAAAAACAGAACCTATATTCAATTAAATACAACACAAAGATAAGATATTTATTGTTCAAACTGATAAACTTTATTGTTTTGTGTAAATATTTGCTCATTTTGAAATGGATGCCTGTAACATGTTTCAAAAAAGCTCAGACAGTGGTAAGTTTACCACTGTGTTACATCACCTTTCCTTCTAATAAAACTCAATAAGCGCTTGGGAACTGAGGACACTAATTGTTGAAATTTTGTAGGTGGAATTCTTTCCCATTCTTGCTTGATGTACGACTTCAGTTGTTCAACAGTCCGGGGTCTCCGTTTTCGTATTTTACGGTTCATAATGTGCCACACATTTTCAATGGGTGACAGGTCTGGACTGCAGGCAGGGCAGTCTAGTCCCCGCACTCTTTTACTACGAAGCCATACTGTTGTAAAACGTGCAGAATGTGGCTTGGCATTGTCTTGCTGAAATAAGCAGGGACATCCCTGAAAAAGGCGTTGCTTGAATGGCAGTATGTGTTGCTCCAAAACCTGGATGTACCTTTCAGCACTGATGGTGCCATCACAGCTGTGTAAGTTGCCCATGTCATGGACACTAACACCCCCCCATACCATCACAGATGCTGGCTTTTGAACATTGCACTGGTAACAATATGCATGGTCTTTTTCCTCTTTTGTCCAGAGGACATGACGTCCATGATTTCCAAAAACAATTTGAAATGTGGACTCATCAGACCACAGCACACTTTTCCACTTTGTGTCTGTCCATTTCAAATAAGCTTGGGCCCAGAGAAGGCAGTGCCGTTTCTGGATGTTGTTGATGTATGGCTTTCGCTTTGCATGGTAGAGTTTTAACTTGCACTTGTAGATGTAGTGACGAACTGTTTTTACTGACAGTGCTTTTCTGAAGGGTTCCTGAGCCCACGAGGTAAGTTCCTTTACACAATGATGTCGGTTTTTAATGCAGTGCCGCCTGAGGGATCGAAGGTCAGAGGCATTCAATGTTGGTTTTCGGCCTTGTTGCTTACGTGTAGAAACTTCTCCAGATTCTCTGAAACTTCTGATTATATTATGGAATGTAGATGATAGAATACCTAAATTTCTTGCAATTGAATGTTGAGAAACATTATTCTTAAGCTGTTGGAATATCTTTTCATGCAGTTGTTCACAAAGTGGTGATCCTCACCCCGTCTTTGCTTGTGAATGACTGAGACTTTTGGGGATGCTCCTTTTATACACAATCATGACACTCACCTGTTTCCAATTAGGTGTTCTTTGAGCATTCAACTTCCCCAGTCTTTTGTTGCCCCGTCCCAACTTTTTTCAAATGTGTTGCAGGTATCCATTTTAAAATGACCAAATATTTGCACCAAAACAACAAAGTTTATCAGTTTGAACATTAAATATCTTGTCTTTGTGGTGTATTCAGTTGAATATAGGTTGACAAGGATATGCAAATCATTGTATTCTGTTTTTATTTACATTTTACACAATATCCCAACTTCATTGGAATCGGGGTTGTATTACATCACCTCACTCTTATTACTGACACCACTCGTCTTTTGTTCTTGTCTGTCTCTGTGTTGTTGTGGTGTTCAGCCCTATTTCTACCCTACCATCATTAAGTGCATTATCTCCTCTTCCATCACTGTCTGGTATGCTGCTGCCACTGCTAAGGACAGGAACAGATTACAGGGCATCATCCATGCACCACAGAAGGTGGTCAACTGCTGTGTGCCATCCTTATAGAACCTGTACACTTCCAGGGCCCTGAGGTGAGCAAGGCAGACTGTGGCTGATTCTGCATGTTGTCATTTCGGCTGCTCCCATCTCAGGATGGGGTCACCACAGCGGATACATCCAGATCCGCATTGGTAATTGGCACAAGTTATACACCAGATGCCCTTCCTGATGCAACTCCAGTTTCACCCGGAGAAACACACACACGACCGCTGGTGTGCTGAAGAGGTCTTCCGTCCAAGTACTAACCAGATGCTGCACTGCTTAGCTTGTGGGATCTGATGGAATCAGGCTGACACAGAGCGGACCGGCTGCATAGACTATGGCTGATTCTGATGGATAGAAATTGTATGTTAGTTTCAAATAAAATGTTATAGACTGAATCGATCCAAAATGCCCAAGAATCGATTTTTAAAAAGCATTTTTTTTTTTTTAACATTTTCTTGCTTAGTCACTGTGTGTACTGTTTGTCAGGCAACGGCTTCCGTACTACAGCATCCCTGCGAGGGGAGGGGGGTCCTGCGTCCTTCAAACACTCGTGAGCTGCAGAGTTCAGTGGCTGTAGCTTAGCATGGCGGACAAAGAGCTAATTCAGCCAGTACCGTCTTTGCTGAAGGCAAATGTTTGGGCACATTTTTGGATTTTATTATTTCTGTTATGTGGGCCGCTGAAGAGGAGGTACTGCTGGCCCACCACCACCAGAGGGCACCCTGCTTGGAGTGCGGGCTCCAAGCACGAGAGGGCGCCAGACCCAGAAGAAGTGACAGCTGTCATTCATCCTCTGCACCAGCTGTCACTCGTTCATCATCATCATCATCACCATAAAGGCCGGACTGCAACTCCACCTCCTCGCCAAGAAATCGACTACCGAAGAGGTAATTTCTCTGCTGACTCATACGTTGAGTAATAATCTGAACTTCTGTTGCAGCCGTTTTCCTGGTGCTTTCCTTATCTGTGGGATTGGCGTTTGGTGTGACAGCGACGGCTTCGCCTCACACCCCAAACCAGATAAGTGGATTAAACAGGAGCTGCACGAGTGTGTGATTGGAGGTGGAGGTGCTCCCTCCTAACTGTGTGCAGACTGTGGATTACTGAGTGTGCGGACTCACACTCATTCATCTTGTCTTTGCTTTCTGCCAGCAGTACCAGGGTCGACACCCGAAGACAGAGGCCACCTGGGGACTCGGGACTTGGCGGCTCCGGTGTTCTTCAGACTGTTGGTGGTGGAAGCCGTGTGGGACGCGGCTTCTCTCTCGTCGGGGGTCTTCTATCTTCGAGCCTGCCCACACGTCACCTGGTGTTAATTGACTTTGCAAATTTTGTGTATTTAGTTGTGTATTGTCACAACATTAAATTGTTACTTTTTGGCTTATTCATTGTCCGTTCATTTGCGCCCCCTGTTGTGGGTCCGTGCTACGACACCTTCCCAACAATTTCCTGCGTAAGAATGAGGTTGACATGACTTATGCAGTGTGCAAAATCTGCAAAATGAAAGTCAAGTACTTCGGAAACACTTCAAATCTGCAAGCCCACTACGCTATCACCCGGAGCAAAAAGAGGGGAGCAGCGTTATCTGCCGACTACTGACCAGCACTTCGCTAAACTGCCAGCCAACTCCGAACAAGCAAAGCAGATAAGTAAATTTACATCTAGAATCACTTGATTAACCTTGTAAAGCTGCATTTTCTTAAACATCAACATTTTTTAAGTAATATAACTATTTCTCAGAGCTCTTTGAATCACAAATCAATTCTGAATCGAATCGTCACCCCAAGAATTGGAATCGAATTGAATCGTGAGTTGTTGAACGATCACAACTGATGTCTTCGCTTCACATTTGGCAAATACCCAATTAGTAAATAGTCTTGTGGATAGTTTAAACTCAGTGCTCAAAATTATACTCAACATGATTGTGCCACCTTTGTAAAAAATGCGCTCCCCCAAAACACAATCACCTTGGTTCAATGATTGCCTGCGTGACCTCAAGTATAAAGCTAGAGGTCTAGAACGGAAATGGAGCAGTTCAAAATTAGAAGTATTCCACCTTGTGTGGCGTGATGCTGTCTTAGATTATAAGCATGCATATGCAGGTGTAGTGGCCAAGTGGTTAATGCGCTTGGTTTCAGTACAGACGGTTCTGGGTTCAAATCCCACCCCTGCCACATCTCTCCATCTAATGTGGAGTTGCATCAGGAAGGGCATCCGGCGTAAAACCTGTGTCAATTCAACATGCAGATCCACCTTGGATTTGCTGTGGTGACCCCGAGTGCAAACAAGGGAGCAGCTGAAAGGACTTACTATTACTGGCTACAAAGCAGACGTATGACGCTGATTTGATCAACAAAAAGAAGCATAACTCAAAGTTCTTGTTCGACATGGTGGGAAGACTTATTCATGGACAACCACCCGTAGTTTACTCTCCTTTTACAGAACAAGATTTCCTGGATTACTTTGAGAAGAAAATAGAAGTCATTAGGTTAAACATATCCCAGCATGCCTTAACCCAGCCACTACACCCTACTATTGAGGTGGGTGCCATTACTGAGGTATTACCTAGATTTACACAATTTGAGAGTATCTCTCTAAGCATGCTGACGAACCTCTTTCAAATCTTGCATAAAACACATTCAGCTCCACAGGCAGTCAGAGGTTCTTCACAGGTATAGGGGATGGTTCCCTGTCATTAGTGGTATACCACTCTCTGCTCTGTTACAGGATCTTTGGCTGCAAATTGTTTTTTCAGTCTATCAGAGTAGCTCCTCTTTGCTACTCTGATCTCCTTTGTCAGCATGTTTCTGGCCTTCATGTACAGGAACCTGTTTCCACTTCTGTAGGCCTTCTTGGCCTGGCTAAGCTGCCTCAGTTTACCAGCAAACCAAGGTTTGTTGTTGCTGTATGTGCAGAGGATTTTGGTCTGCACACACAGGTCCTCACAAAAACTGTTGTAAGATGTCACAATGTCACAAAGTCCATGAATGTCTGTGGATGCAGTTTCAAAGACACTCTAGTCTGTGCAGTTAAAGCAGGCCTGTCACTCCTGCCTCAACTCATGTGTCCACTTCTTTACCATCTTCACTACAGGCTTTGCAGATTTTAATTTCTGCCTGTAGGTACGAACGAGGTGGATTTGACACTGATCAAGGAGTCTGAAAGCTACACAGGGAACAGAGTGATATGTGTCCTTTATTGTAGTGTAGCAGTTGTCAAGAATGTTTGCCTCCCTGGTGAGCACTTCTATGTGCTGTTTGTATTTACAGAGAACATTGCTGAGATTTGCTCAGTCCAAATCCCACAGAATGATGAGCAGGGAGTCTGGATACTTCCTCTCAATGCCTGGGATCTGGTCAGTGAGCTGTTGCTGCACCTCCATTACACACGACTGTGGTGGGAAATATACGCCGACCAGCACGAATGAGAAGAACTCCCGCAGTGAATAGAATGTGTGACAGTTTCTGAAAAACGTTTCAGGCTCTGGGCTGCATGTCCTCTTTGATACCGTGACATCTGTACACCAACCTTATTTTATATAAACGCATGATCGTCTCCTCTCATCTTCCCAGAGAGCTCTGTTACATGGTCTGTGCACAGCAGCTTGAAGCCTGGAAGGTGCAGAGCGCTGTCGGGGATATGTTTCACTGAGCCAAGTTTCAATGAAACAAAATGCCACAGATCTGCCAAGGTCTGAGTTTTTCTTGTTGAGGAGCAGCAATTCATCCATCTTGTTTGACAGAGAGCATACATTGGTGAGGTGAATTGATGGGAGTGCAGAGCGCAGCCCCTGCCATCTTAGTTTCATTAGCGCTCCTACCCGCTTCCCCCTCCAGCCTCACCTGTAAACTCCAACCAGAGCTGGTGCTACACCAATCAAAACATTTTTAAAACTCCCTGGTTCGGTGCAAACCAGCGAAAAGTTTCAAACAGATGGCAGTCCAATGTTTATGAGCTCTTCCCTGGTGTAAGAGACCAAAGAAGGTGAGCAGAGTGGGGAAAAAATACACACACAAAGTTTGAGAGCGCAGTTCCATATGCGGCACCATTTTGAAAGCATAGATATTCCTGTACATAATTCCTGACACTTGGTTGTGCCTCTCTGTATGCTGTCCCAGTTTTCATCCTGCATCCTGCAACTATGTGTAGGATTGTCTCTTGGGCACATCTGCAGAGCCTGCAAATGGCTATAGTAAACTGCTGCACTAAACACTAAATCTTTGGGAAATTATCTTGCTGCATGGACAGATAATTTTACTTGACAAGATGTCTTGAATAAAGACTGTTAAATCTAGAAATAAGCATGTCCACGTGGCACTTAAAATAGATATTAACCCTTAAAATAAGATAAATTATCTGACACTTCAAAATCTAAAGGTTTTTTTTATCTTGATAATAATCTGCAGTATACGAGGTCTGTTAGAAAACTATCCGACCTTTTTATTTTTTGCAAAAACTATATGGATTTGAATCATGTGTGATTGCATCAGCCAAGCTTGAATCTTCGTGCGCATGCGTGAGTTTTTTCACGCCTGTCGGTTGCGTCATTCACCTGTGAGCACGCCTTGTGGGAGGAGTGGTCCAGCCCCCTCGTCGGATTTTCATTGTCAGGAAACTGGCTGATCAACTGCCACTTTGCTTCATCAAAATTTTTTCAGAAAGTGTGAGAGACAGCCAGGTGGAAACCATTTGTAAAATTCAGATGGCTTTCGGTGAAGATCTTATAGGGATCACACAGATTAAGGACAATTACAACTGGATTAAAGATGGCCCACAGTGGCGGATGGCGTGCCGCGCACCGAGCGGCGAGCAACAGGCTCAAACGACCAGATCATTTCCAAAGTGAACGCTTTGTTGATCCGGGACGTCGTCTGACTACCAGAGAAATGGCAAGACAGCTGGACATAGCACTTTTTCGGCACATTCCACTGTTACAGGAGTTTTTGTAATGGAAAGAGGAGCGGAGAAATTCACCACGGAGCCGCTCATGGCGAGGGACGAAAGCACCTCCGTGTTGGTCTCACAGGACAAGCCCTAACATGCCCAGCTCTTGCACCATTCGGAAAATTCAGACGGCTTTCGGTGGCTTTTCAGTCATGTGACTATCCGAGAAATTGTGGACGAGCTGGACGTGCCATAACATGTCCTGTGAGGCTTCATCACGGTGTTGCTTTTTGTTCTGTGCCCTGCGCCTCCGTCCCGACGCGTGAAGTCCTCCGCACGTCTTTTCATGACAAAAAACCCCTGTAACAGTGGAATGTGCCGTTCATTTCCAAAGTAAACACTTTGTTGATCTGGGACGTCGTCTGACTACCACAGAAATGGCAGAAGAGTTTGACATCAGCACTTTTTCGGCATGCATGTTGTCAGGCAAGTGTGCGAGTGACACTTGGGTGTTCAATTAAAAGAAACGTTAAAATAAAAAATGCATACAATAAGAACAAGAGCATGAGCTCATTCATGTGTGATGGCTTTGCTTCACGCTCCAGACATGGGGCGTGTCCAGCTCAGAATCACTGTCTCAGCTGACCCCCACAGGATGAACACAACATATTAAATCAAAACAAAGAATAATAAATAATACTAATAAAATAATGATCAGCATGTCACGAGAGCCCGGCCATACGTGTGTGTTGCTGTGGTGTGTTGAGAGTTGATGTTCTTTATGGCAGATATGTGTTCTCCAGCTGTGATTTGCACTGGACAGGTGGGTGTGTCCCCGGCGAGCCACTGCAGCTCACCGCTTTGTCTTCCCTACTCACAACTGGAAAACACATATCATGCCATGTAGACCATCACCTCTCAACACGCCACTGCAATGCACTTTATAAATCATTGGTTGTTTGCAACAGCAATTTCAGTTAAATATATCATATAGCAGATAAACACAGTGATATTGTGATATTTGAGAAGTGAAATGAAGTTTCTAGGATTTACAGAAAGTATGCAATAATTCTTTAAACAAAATTAGCCAGGTGGATAAATTTGGGCACCCCAATTGAAAAAAAAAAAATAGATAAATATTTAGTAGATCTTCCTTTTGCAGAAATAACAGCCTCTAAATGTTTCTATAGTAGCTTCCAATGAGAGGAAAGTATGAAATACAATGTGTACAAAAATGAAAAATGGCTCTATTTGGTTTCCTATGTAGCTTGATTTCCTCAATGCCACATCATTTATCTGTGATGAAAAGAAATGGTGATGTTACAAAGTAGTAAATGCTGTAGCATTCCAAATTTTTTTAACGTGTACAACCGTTCTTTAAATGTAGGAATGGATGTTATTAACAATGGAATTGCAGTTGACCACACAAAACAAGAAATGTCCTTTCAAGTGTGTGTTGCCATTTCAGCTGCTCCCGTTTGTTTGGGGTCGCCACAGCGGATGCAGCCAGATCCGCACTGGTATTTGGCACAAGTTTTACGCCAGAAGCCCTTCGTGACACAACTCCAGGTTCACCTGGAGAAACACATAGAGCAGCTCATGAAATGTCCTTTCAAGTAAATTGAAGAATTGTTTTTTTGTTTTTTTCATTTGCACTTTACATATTGCCCCAACATTTTTCTAATTTGGAGTTGTTTATTGCTCATTGTATTGTCAACCTTACTGACTGTATTGTAAACATTACCATGTTTTACACAATCTGTTAATGGTTGCTACTCAACAGACATGAATGTTGACATGAAAGAAATAATCACTGAACACAGAAGTCATTGTAAGTGAAGAAGACACAAACTCCTTCCAGCTACAGTGCTGTTCTACATAACCTTTGACCTCTGTGTGTACAAAGAAGGGTGACTGAAGGGCTGATCTGAACAAACACACAGACACACACACGTCAACTGCTTATCCAAGATCGGGTTGCAGGGAGCTGGAGCCTATCCCAGCAGTCATAGGGTGTGACGCAGGGTACACCCTGGACAGGACAGCAGTCTGTCGCAGGGGTACATACAGACAAAGAAACACATTCACACCTATGGACAAGTTAAAGTTTCCAGTCTACCTAACCTGCATGCCTTTGGATGGCAGAGGAAGCCAGAACACCCGGAGAGAACCCACACAAACATGGGGAGAACATGCAGACTACTAACAGAAAGGCCACAGGTGGGAATTGATCCCATGACCTTCTCACTATGAGGCAACAGTGGTAACCTACTAAGCCACCATGGTGCCTGAATTGTCTTTTTTGTGAGGAACCCATGGGTTTAATGGATTGATCTGGGAGTATCAGGTTACTTTTCGTGTTCACTCATCTTTACTGTTTTTCTTTCTAGGGTTACTTATGTAGCATAATGAAAGGAGATAGGAGGAAAGTTAGATTTTTCTTGTTGTCTGCAGTTTGTTTGTCAAAGGTACTTCGACTAAACATTCATGACAGTTTTCAGCAAAACATTGTTATCATGAGATGTGCAGCTGAGAGATGATAGAGGGAAGCAGACATCCAGTGATATAGCAAAGGTCTACAAGTAAGTGAAAAGGACGAGGTGCCTAATGATAGCACCCTGGAAAATCCTATTTTATCGACACATGCTTTTCAGAAATGGACAACAATTTTCTTTTCTGGCACCTCTGCAATGATGGCATTTTACAAATCATAACCACACAGTGGAATCATTGTGTGCACATGAAGGCCAATGCTGCCTTTCATTTCTAGACTAAAGGAAATAAGATGGGTAAGGTTTCTTGGTGTTCCTTTTTGGGGAGTGGTGGGTAGATATATATTCAGTGCTCTGGAATTGTGCTTTAGGGGTTGAAAAGAATAGACACTAAGCATGAAAAATTGATGGAAAGGATTTTAGGAAGGATTAACTAATTTTGTTGTTGTTTCCACAAGCTATTTGAGACTTGAAAGTTGCACAGAGCACTGGTAACTCTGATAAAGCAAAAAAAAAAAAAAAACATACTTTGACAGCAAAATTTCATTAAGGGAGACTCGGGAGGTTAAAACTTGCTTCAGAATAAAAGCTTATTTTGTTTTAAAAGTATTGTTGTCCTTAAGCATTCAGGGACAAGGTGAGTGTAAAAAAATCCAGAAATGTTCACATTATGTCATAAATGATGCAACAGAAAAAAAACAATCTCTACTGTCATCTACACTCCAGCAAAATTTGAGTGGAAAACTGATTCAGAAAAAAACAAAAAAACAAACAAATAAAAAACACCAAAAATGTGACATTTCTTTCATAAAACGTCTTTTATTTAAAAATCATACTAATGCTTCATTCACATATCTGCAATATGCAATAAACACTAAATGGGATGTTCAACTGCTTTCAATAAGTAGTAAGTCCTGCACTGACCCTGAGGCTGAGTGGGGTTGGTGCTTATGCCCAGATTGTAGCACAAAGCAGATGAGAGGTCACCACTCAACGTGAGTGAGGCAAAAGTCACTTCCCTGTTTACAACTGGACAAACAGTGCTAATACCCCCATGTCACTAGAGGCTGAATGAGCCCGAATACCGTCCGAATGAAAATTCGACCCACATTCGGGAAGTGTCAAGGCACAGTCGCAAACATCGGACAGCATTCTGAGCCCAGTCCATACGGTCAGGTTCAGAGCGAAAGATGTCATCTACAGGTTATAACATTTTGTAGCCTTCAGTACTGTCAGAACTTTTGGTAACACTTCACTTGAAGGTATCATAATAGTGACATGACACTGTCATAACTTACATGACACAGTCATGAATGTGTCATAAACATTATGTCAATGTCATACATGTTTATGACTGCTGTCATAAAGTGTCATTCAAGGACTTCTGGTTACGCCATAGTGAGGTAAGGTGTGAAGCAATAGAGCAGAATGCAGAACTCCTCCTAAAACTCGAAAAGTTTGAAATTTTGGAAATAAATTAGTTGCCATGAGTGGGAAGAGGAAACAAAAGTGTCTTGAAGGCCTATAATAATCTGTCTAAAAACTCGGAGGGTGAAGCCAGTGGTGAGTTAGTTTCCGAGCTAGATCAAATCACAGAACATGCTAGCATGGACATTTGCACATGCCTGAAGAGCATCATGGAGGAGATACGAAGCCTGATTTCAGTGCATTTGGTGAAGCTCTAAGGAGAGACATGAATGAAAAGTTGGAAAGCTTTGAAGAAGAGATGAACCATAGGGTCACTTCACTCACTGCTGACCAGCAGCAACAGGGTGCGAAAGTGAGCGAGATGGAGTCATGGATGGAGAAGATGGGAAACTGGGCTCAGGACGCAAACGACTCACTGATTCCTTTACTGAACCAGCAAAAAATCCTACAAGACAAGCTCACGGATTTGGAGTCCAGGTTGTGGAGGAATAACATCTGTATTTACAGAGTTAGCGAAGGGGAAGAGGGTGAGTCTGTTATAACGTTTGTGGAAAACCTGCTTCAATGCGAGCTTAATTTACCTCTCTGCAAGTTCAGTGTGCCAGCGACCAGCCGTCAGACACCAGCCGAGACCAATCATTGTCTTTTCTGGAATATGTCACTAAAGAGAGGTTGTGGGAGGAGAAAATACAACAGGGAAACAAAACGCTGTCATTTGACCATGACTACGCAATGGAGATTGTCCAAAAGAGAAAAGAATACAATGCTGCTAAAAGATTCTAAAAGGAGAAAGGGATCAGATTCCAAACACCATTCACCAGGACAACGATTCACTGGGATACGGGGGTCTGTTCCAATAGCAACAAGAGTGAGGTCAATGCAGAGTTGAAGAAACACGGTCTCATGGAGGAGATGCAGGATCCCACCACGGTGCCCGTGCCTGACGTAGCACCGGAGGCACGACTCGACATGGCGATGGGATGGCAGCACGTGGAGGCGAGGTGGAGGAGCAATGCATCAGTAGCGCAATGAGCTAAGGAGAAGTTACAAAACTTCCAAAGATCCTCAGATAAATGATGTAGAAGATTAAATAAAATGATGGGAAAACTCAAATATGTCAAGGGTATATAATTATGTACAAGGGTATATAATTATGTACAAGTTAAAACAGATAATAATACAGTTACCCTAATAAAAGTTTATGTACCTCCCAATAGTGATTTTTTTTTTTTTTTTTTTTAAAGGCAATGTTTGAAATATTAATTTTGGAAAATTAGCGTTTCCTAATCTGTGCAGGGGACTTTAATATGATTTTAAATGACAAGCTTGATACCACAAACAAAAAGAGGAATAAAACCCATTTGTCCAGACAAGTCAATACTACAATAACAGAACTTGGACTGTTTGATGTCTGGAGAGTGTTGTGTGGGCTGCTGAAGAGGAGGTACTGCTGGCCCACCACCAGAGGGCGTCCTGCCTGAAGTGCGGGGCTTCAGGCAGGTGAGGACGCCGGAGCACCGGGAGTGGCAGCTATCACTCATCAACAATGGCAGCTGTCACTCATCACCATCATCCACACCTCCATAAGAGCCGGGCAGCATCATCACCTCACTGCCGATTTGGCTTATTCCATTGTCCGTTAATTTGCGCCCCCTGTTGTGGGTCCGTGTTCCTACACTTTTCACAACAGGATTTCTGGGCCAGCGTCATGGATCCTGAGGGGCGTCAACCATCGCTTGAACTGCCAATGGAAACACAGGGTGCACAGGCGTCGGCAGGAGGCGTGTTAGGAGAGCTGCAGCAAATCTTAACCGCCTTCACTGCTCGGTTGGATTTAGTAACCGAGCAGAACGTCATACTCAATCGGAGGATGGAGGCTCTCACCGCCCAGGTGGAAGCGCGCACTCCAGGTGCTGCTGCAGCACCTCCTCCAGCCGACCGAGCACAAAACACAGACATTCCAGTGGTGATTAAATGAACCCCCCCATCCCCTGAAGCATACATAAGCCCACCAGAACCGTATGGAGGTTGTGTCGAGACGTGCGCGGACTTCTTAATGCAGTGTTCGCTCATCTTTGCACAACGTCCAGTCATGTACACGTCAGGTGCTAGCCGGGCGGCTTATGTCATCAATTTGCTTCGAGGAGAGGCACGCGCCTGGGCTACAGCGCTCTGGGAGCAAAACTCATGGCTCCTAACGACATATACTGGGTTTGTGAGGGAGTTTAAACAAGTGTTTGATCATCCCAATAGAGGCGAGACCGCTTCGACTGTGCTGCTGTCTACGAGACAGGGACGTCGGAGTGCAGCCGAGTATGCAGTCAACTTCCGCATCGCGGCTGCGAGGTCCGGCTGGAATAGCGTTGCACTCCGCGCCGCCTTCGTAAATGGACTGTCTCCGGTCCTGAAGGAGCACCTGCTGGCTAAGGATGAGCCATGGATTTTGACGGGCTTGTCAACCTGGTTATACAGTTAGAGAACCGGTTAGAAGAACACCGTCGGGAGCGGGGCAAAGGGCTGGCCGGGCACGAGCCGTCCTCTTCCTTCCGGGTCCGAAAGGGTGCCGCCGTCTCCACGCTCCACAGTCAGAGAGCTCCATGGAGCCACAGCTCCCCCTGCTGACGAAGCTATGGACACGAGCAGGGCCAAAGTAAAATCACAGACAGACAACGGAGGCTGGCTCGCGGGGAGTGTTTTTTCTGTGGCTCTGACGAGCACATACAAAGAAACTGCCCCAAACGGTTAAACTACAACGCCCGCCCTTAAAGACTGGGTTAAGGGTGGGCCATAACATCCACGCGGGAAAAGCCCGTAGATCAGCACGCATCCCAGTGACGATCCTTTGTGGGGATCTTACCCTTCACGCCCCAGCACTGGTGGACACGGGGTCTGAAGGGAATCTGCTGGACAGCAGATGGGCCAGGGAGGTAGGGCTCCCTCTAGTGGCACTACCTTCCCCATTGAAGGTACGGGCACTAGATGTCCCCTTCTCCCATTAATCACACATCAGACACAACCATGACATTGGTGTGTCTGGAACACAGGGAGGAGATTGTGTTTTATATAACACCTTCTACCTCTGATAGGTTTGTGGTTTCCATGGATATTAAACACAATCCCCGGATTGATTGGCCGTCTGGGGTAGTGACACCTGCCACGGGAATGTTTAGGATCCTCGGTTCCACCCGGTGTGACAGCTAATGAGGAGGTTAAAGTCCTCCCCAATCTGTCAGCGGTGCCTGAGGAGTACCATGATCTTGCTGACGTCTTCAGCAAAGATCTGGCACTCACTCTTCCCCTGCACCGTCCATACGATTGTGCCATTGATTTGATCCCAGGCGCTGAGTACCCGTCCAGCAGGCTGTACAACCTCTCTCGTCCTGAGCGCGAATCAATGGAGACCTACATCCGGGACTCCTTAGCTGCCGGGTTGATCGGAACTCCACCTCCCCGATGGGTGCAGGTTTCTTTTTGTGGGCAAGAAAGACGGCGGACTCCGTCCATGCATAGACTACAGAGGGCTGAACGAAGTCACGGTTCGTAATCGATACCCGCTGCCTCTGTTAGATTCTGTGTTCACGCCCCTGCATGGAGCCCAAATTTTCACCAAATTGGATCTTAGAAATGCGTACCACCTGGTTCGGATCTGGAAGGGAGACGAATGGAAGACGGCATTTAACACCCCGTTAGGTCACTTGAGTACCTGGCATGCCGTTCGGCCTCACCAATGCGCCCCCGATGTTCCAGGCATTGGTTAATGACGTCTTGCGGACTTCCTGCACCGGTTCGTCTTCGTATACCTGGACGACATCCTCATCTTCTCCCCGGATCCTGAGACCCATGTCCAGCATGTATGTCAGGTCCTGCAGCGGTTGTTGGAGAACCGGCTTTTGTGAAGGGCGGAAGTGCGAGTTCCACCGCACTTCTTTGTCTTTCTGGGGTAAATCATCTCCTCCAACTCCGTCGCACCCGATCCGGCCATGGTTGCGGCGGTGAGGGATTGGCCCCAACCGACAAGCCGTAGGAAGCTGCAACAGTTCCTCGGCTTTGCAAATTTCTACCGGAGGTTTATTAAGGGTTATAGCCAGGTAGTTAGCCCCCTGACGGCCCTGACCTCCACTAAAGTCCCCTTCACCTGGTCGGATCGGTGCGAAGCCGCGTTTAGGGAATTGAAACGTCGGTTCTCGTCTGCACCCGTTCTGGTGCAGCCCGATCCCAATCGCCAGTTTGTTGTTGAAGTGGATGCTTCTGACTCAGGGATAGGAGCCGTGCTGTCCCAGAGCGGCGAGTCCGACAAGGTTCTCCATCCATGTGCCTATTTTTCCTGCAGGTTGACCCCGGCGGAGCGGAACTATGATGTCGCCAATCGGGAACGTCTTGCGGTGGAAGAGGCTCTTGAGGAGTGGAGACACCTGTTGGAGGGAGCTGCGGTACCATTTACGGTTTTCACAGACCATTGGAACCTGGAGTACATTCGGACGGCCAAGCGTCTGAACCCCAGGCAAGCCCGCTGGTCACTGTTCTTCGGGCGATTTGACTTCCGGATTACCTACCATCCCGGGGAAAAGAACCAGCGATCTGATGCCCTGTCCCGGGTCCATGAAGAGGAGGTCAAGGTCGAGCTGTCAGATCCACCGGAACCTATCATCCCCGAGTCCACTATCGTGGCAGCCCTCACCTGGGACATGGAGAAGACCGTCCGGGAGGCCCTGGCACGGAACCCGGACCCGGGGACCGGCCCAAGGAACAGATTCTA
Organism: Thalassophryne amazonica; assembly: GCF_902500255.1. Lineage (NCBI taxonomy): Eukaryota > Metazoa > Chordata > Actinopteri > Batrachoidiformes > Batrachoididae > Thalassophryne > Thalassophryne amazonica. The sequence goes on along the minus strand of NC_047113.1, from coordinate 94,629,056 downwards.
CGTCCCACCGGAAGCCAGAGCTGCTGTCCTGGACTTCTGTCACGGGTCCAAGCTCTCCTGTCACCCAGGGGTGTGAAGAACCATGGCAGTGGTCAGGCAGCACTTCTGGTGGGCGTCTATGGAAGCCGACGTCCGGGAGTATGTCCAGGCCTGCACCACCTGCGCCAGGGGAATGGCAGACCACCAACGGGCACAGGGTCTTCTCCAGCCGTTACCTGTGCCCCACCGCCCCTGGTCCCACATCGGCCTGGACTTCGTCACAGGCCTCCCGCCGTCCCAGGGCATGATCACCATCCTCACGATAGTGGACCGGTTCTCCAAGGCGGCCCACTTCGTGGCCCTCCCGAAGCTCCCGACAGCCCAGGAGACTGCAGACCTCCTGGTCCACCACGTCTTGCGTCTGCATGGGATTCCATCCAATGTCTCTCTGACAGTTCTCCTCGCAAGTCTGGAGGAGTTTCTGCCTGTGTGGACAGTTCGCCAGCTCCTGGACGTCCGTCGTAAGGGCCGGGGGTTCCAGTATCTAGTGGACTGGGAGGGTTATGGACCCGAAGAGCGCTCCTGGGTGAAGAGGAGCTTCATCCTGGACCCGGCCCTCCTGGCCGACTTCTACACCTGTCACCTGGACAAGCCTGGTCGGGCGCCAGGAGGCGCCCGTTGAGGGGGGGGTCCTGTTGTGTGGGCCGCTGAAGAGGAGGTACTGCTGGCCCACCACCAGAGGGCATCCTGCCTGAAGTGCGGGCTTCAGGCACGTGAGGGCGCCGGGCACCGGGTGGCAGCTGTCACTCATCAACAACGCCAGCTGTCACTCATCACCACCATCCACATCTCCATAAGAGCCGGGCAGCATCTTCACCTCACTGCCGAGAAATCGTCTACCGACAAGTAAACATCTCAGCCTTTTGGTGTCATACAGTGGTAACATTTTTACTTCTGTGCTGACTGACATAATTCTGAGTTTGCAGACTCTGTTTAAGTGTGACTTCAGGATCTGTACAAGCTCCGTGTACATTGTGATTGAGAGGTGGAGGTGCTTTCCACCTTTATGTTGAACTGTTTGCTGGGTGTTCACGCACCCACCATTACCTGTCTGTTCTTCCTGCCAGCAGTACCCGATCTGACAGCCGGAGGCAGTGGCCACCTGGGGACCCAGTGCTTGGTGGCTCCAGGATTGCTTCAGGTCCGGTGGAGTGGAAGGCTTGTGGGATCCGGCTCTTTTCTGGAGGGGCGTCTCCTATCCTCGAGCCTGCGCACACATCACCATAACTTATTTGACTGTTGATCTCAACTGTGTTGTCTGTTGCTCTGTTGTGCACATTCACAACATTAAATTGTTATATTTGGCTTATTCCATTGTCCTTTCATTTGCGCCCCCTGTTGTGGGTCCGTGTTCCTACACTTTTCACAACAGAGAGAGCTTCACCCCACTGAGAGAAATTACACACACTACTCGGCACCTCACGGTGTCTATTCTGGAATAAACTACATTTTTATGAATAAAATTGACAGACACAGACTAAAGAGTTGACTGATCTGTCTGTTCACTGTGTGTTATACATTAAAATTAATTTAAATGGGAGAATAAAAAAAATGCACTGTGGAAGTTAAATATAGTTATGCTAAACAATCAAAAGGTAAAAAGAGGAAGTTAAAAAAATAAATCAAAAGTTGTACTGAGGAGAATGAAAACAGCCCTGTGGATGCTACATAACAACATACCATGACAACTTGGTTAAAGAATTAAGGTTTAAACCAATTAAAGAATTAATTGCTTCAAGAATTACTAGAACAGCAACATGAAGTTGAAGGGGATGGAGCAATTTTAGAACGAATGACAAATCGAGACAACAGATAGACAACATTCTTAGTAGTGACAGAGAAAAAAATGAGGCTCCAGAGCAACTAAATATGTGGCAAGACGGCTGAGGATACAGCAAGCTTCTAGCACAATACATAAAATTAGAGACCCATATAATAAACAGTTAATGTGCGAACATGAAGAAATAGAAAAAAAAAAAATTCAAAAATGACAATGAAAATTTATATTCACAACCACAGCAAAAGAAAAGTGGATGATGAAACAATTCCGTAATGCCTTGGAGCTACCATTTATTGGTGAAGCAAAAAACAATATTCTGACCTCAAACATCACTAAAAAATAACTACTAGATGAAGCAATCAGTAAGTTAAAGCCAAACAAAATGCCAAGTACTGATGGTTACCCTAGTGAATGGTACAAATTATACAAGAGAAGAGTTAAGCCCTCTGCTCCTAAAATCATTTAATTCAACACTAGAGAACATTGTGAATCATATAGACCTATTTTCATCCTAAATGTGGACAATAAAATATTCACCTCAATTATTTCCAAAAGGTTAGGAATGTTTTATCTGATCTGATGATGAGACCAGTCTGGGTTGAATCACGGTAGGTAGACCCATGGTAATAACATAAGGCGCACCTTGCATATAATAGATCAGATTCAAAAACGGGACTTGAGCACTGTCTTAGTTAGCCTTGATGCAGAAAAGGGCTTTGATTGTGTCAACTGGGAATTTTTATATCAGGTGTTGGAGAGATTAGTGTATAATAAACAAATAATACAGTGTATCAGGACATTGCATCGGGAACCTATAGCCAGGATCAAAAGCAATGGTCATCTAACTGATAAATTCACTTTAAAATGTGGAATGTCTGTCATAACAACTTGACATTAAATTTGTTTGGGATGTCCTTATTATGACAACTTGAAATTAATGAAAGTGACATTACCAGATGTCTTTGAAATGACAACTTGACATTAAATTTGTTTGGGACGTCATTATTATGACAGCTTGACATTAATAAAATGTACATGTATTTGTGTCTTTATAGCAAGCTGACATAATAACTATTAGGTAGCACTTCATAATATCTAGAACTTATTTAGCCTTAATTAAGCATGAATTAATACATAATGAATTAGTAACAAATAATTAAGAATGACTCATACTTAATAAGTAATTAACTAATACATTTAATTAATTATTTCTATCCGCTGAATGGGAAAGCCACCAAAATCCTTGAGTGTTTATCCAGTTACTCCCATGAGTGCTGCAGATGATTCATTTAGAAATTTAGTTTATTTTACAGTTGAAAGGCTTTGGGTTTGCTCAGCAGGAAATTGGCAGCATGTTCACCATCTGTAGCTGTCTGTGCTCATGCTACATCACAGCAATGCCGCAAACGATCTAGGGTTTTTTTCTGATTGTTTAAAATTGTGTCAGTGGCAGCATTTATGAAATTGTCGAATTCTGTTTAAATGCCGACTTTCGGATATTTTGAATATTTCAGTTGTAAGAGCTCATTTTCATTGATACACATCAATTGTTAGCTTATAGCACAGTCTAGCTTCCCAGCATTAGGTTTTCTTTTCCTTTAATAAACCATGAACAGACTATTAAGTTAACTGTAAGTGCACGTATGTACAGTAGTGTTCAGAATAAGTAGTGCTATGTGACTAAAAAGATTAATCCAGGTTTTGAGTATATTCTTATTGTTACAAGGGAAACAAGGTACCAGTAGATTCAGTAGATTCTCACAAATCCAACAAGACCAAGCATTCATGATATGCACACTCTTAAGGCTATGATATTGGGCTATTAGTAAAAAAAAAAGTAGAAAAGGGGGTGTTCACAATAATAGTAGTGTGGCATTCAGTGAATGAGTTTGTCCATTTTGTGGAACAAACAGGTGTGAATCAGGTGTCCCTTATTTAAGGATGAAGCCAGCCCCTGTTGAACATGCTTTTCTCTTTGGAAGTCTGAGGAAAATGGGATGTTCAAGACATTGTTCAGAAGAACAGCGTAGTTTGATTAAAAAGTTGATTGGAGAGGGGAAAACCTATACGCAGGTGCAAAAAATTATAGGCTGTTCATCTACAATCATCTCCAATGCTTTAAAATGGACAAAAAAAACAGAGACGTGTGGAACAAAATGGAAAACAACCATCAAAATGGATAGAAGAATAAACAGAATGGCAAAGGCTCACCCACTGATCAGCTCCAGGATGATCAAAGACAGTCTGGAGTTACCTGTAAGTGCTGTGACAGTTAGAAGACGCCTGTGTGAAGCTAATTTATTTGCAAGAATCCCCCACAAAGTCCCTCTGTTAAATAAAAGACATGTGCAGAAGAGGTTACACTTTGCCAAAGAACACATCAACAGGCCTAAAGAGAAATGGAGGAATATTTTGTGGACTGATGAGAGTAAAATTGTTCTTTTTGGGTCCAAGGGCCGCAGACAGTTTGAGAGACGACCCCCAAACTCTGAATTCAAGACACAGTTCACAGTGAAGACAGTGAAGCATGGTGGTGCAAGCATCATGATATGGGCATGTTTCTCCTACTATGGTGTTGAGCCTATATATCGCATAACAGGTATCATGGATCAGTTTGGATATGTCAAAATACTTGAAGATGTCATGTTGCCTTATGCTGAAGAGGACATGCCCTTGAAATGGGTGTCTCAACAAGAAAATGACCCCAAGCACACTAGTAAACCAGCAAAATCTTGGTTCCAAACCAACAAATTAATCCCTCGCAGATGTGAGGAAATCATAAAAACTGTGGTTATACAACAAAATACTACTTTAGTGATTCACAGGATTGCTAAAAAAGCAGTTTGAACATAATAGTTTTGAGTTTGTAGCGTCAGCAGCAGATGCTACTATTATTGTGAACACCCCCTTTTCTACTTTTACTAATAGGCTAATTTCATAGCCTTAAGAGTGTGCATATCAAGAATGCTTGGTCTTGTTGGATTTGTGAGAATCTACTGGTACCTTGTTTCCCATGTAACAATAAGAAATATACTCAAAACCTGGATTAATCTTTTTAGTTACATAGCATTACTATTATTCAGAACATTACTGTATGTATTATTATGCCATGAGTTAGACATGTATTAATGATTAAGAATAAATGATAAATGATTTACCAATTGTGCAATGTATGAATAATTCCAGCCCAGTCTAACATTTTTGTTTTTCATGCTCCCGTCATGAAATGATTCAAATTTGTGTGACTTTTTTTAACTCACTATTACTAACCCTACTCCTGCCTTCAACCCTAACCTTAAACATAACCTAACCCCACTCCTTCCCCCAACCCTAACCATAACCACCCCGACCCCCCCCCCCCGCTTCACTTTTAATTTTGTGCAGCCATCACAGAATGTATTAGAATGAATTTGTGCTGCCGTGTTGAAAATGAGGTGCTTTTCGTAATAATATCACAACCAACTAATGTATTTCTTGCTCCAGAATCACAACATGCCATGAGACTGGGCTGATATTCACAGTTTCCATCTAACACCGCTCGCATGGCACTTAGAAAATGTGTGGTCATTCGTATTATTAACAAGACAACAGTCAGCAGACAATCACTGTTGTGCTGGCAGTGAAATTTGTCAAAATGCCCCATGAATGTGGCTTTGCAAATACACACACTGACACGTTGGTTTGTGCACTGAACACAAGGAGGTGGTTTGAGGAGGTGTGGCCGCGACAGAAGCAGCTGTGGAGACTGTCGATCTGGACATCAATCAATCAATCAATTTTTTTTATATAGCGCCAAATCACAACAAACAGTTTCCCCAAGGTGCTTTATATTGTAAGGCAAGGCCATACAATAATTATGTAAAACCCAACGGTCAAAACAACCCCCTGTGAGCAAGCACTTGGCTACAGTGGGAAGGAAAAACTCCCTTTTAACAGGAAGAACCTCCAGCAGAACCAGGCTCAGGAGGGGCAGTCTTCTGCTGGGACTGGTTGGGGCTGAGGAGAGAACCAGGAAAAGAGATGCTGTGGAGGGGAGCAGAGATCGATCACTAATGATTAAATGCAGAGTGGGCATACAGAGCAAAAGAGAAAGAAACAGTGCATCATGGGAACCCCCAGCAGTCTACGTCTATAGCAGCATAACTAAGGGATGGTTCAGGGTCACCTGATCCAGCCCTAACTATAAGCTTTAGCAAAAAGGAAAGTTTTAAGCCTAATCTTAAAAGTAGAGAGGGTGTCTGTCTCCCTGATCTGAATTGGGAGCTGGTTCCACGGAGAGGAGCCTGAAAGCTGAAGGCTCTGCCTCCCATTCTACTCTTACAAACCCTAGGAACTACAAGTAAGCCTGCAGTCTGAGAGCGAAGCGCTCTATTGGGGTGATATGGTACTACGAGGTCCCTAAGATAAGATGGGACCTGATTATTCAAAACCTTATAAGTAAGAAGAAGAATTTTAAATTCTATTCTAGAATTAACAGGAAGCCAATGAGAGAGGCCAATATGGGTGAGATATGCTCTCTCCTTCTAGTCCCCTCAGTACTCTAGCTGCAGCATTTTGAATTAACTGAAGGCTTTTTAGGGAACTTTTAGGACAACCTGATAATAATGAATTACAATAGTCCAGCCTAGAGGAAATAAATGCATGAATTAGTTTTTCAGCATCACTCTGAGACAAGACCTTTCTAATTTTAGAGATATTGCGCAAATGCAAAAAAGTCCTACATATTTGTTTAATATGCGCTTTGAATGACATATCCTGATCAAAAATGACTCCAAGATTTCTCACAGTATTACTAGAGGTCAGGGTAATGCCATCCAGAGTAAGGATCTGGTTAGACACCATGTTTCTAAGATTTGTGGGCCAAGTACAATAACTTCAGTTTTATCTGAGTTTAAAAGCAGGAAATTAGAGGTCATCGTCTTTATGTCTGTAAGACAATCCTGCAGTTTAGCTAATTGGTGTGTGTCCTCTGGCTTCATGGATAGATAAAGCTGGGTATCATCTGCGTAACAATGAAAATTTAAGCAATACCGTCTAATAATACTGTCTAAGGGAAGAATGTATAAAGTGAATAAAATTGGTCCTAGCACAGAACCTTGTGGAACTCCATAATTAACTTTAGTCTGTGAAGAAGATTCCCCATTTACATGAACAAATTGTAATCTATTAGACAAATGATTCAAACCACCGCGCACAGTGCCTTTATACCTATGGCATGCTCTAATCTCTGTAATAAAGTTTTATGGTCAACAGTATCAAAAGCAGCACTGAGGTCTAACAGAACAAGCACGGAGATGAGTCCACTGTCCGAGGCCATAAGAAGATCATTTGTAACCTTCACTAATGCTGTTTCTGTACTATGATGAATTCTAAAACCTGACTGAAACTCTTCAAATAGACCATTCCTCTGCAGATGATCAGTTAGCTGTTTTACAACTACCCTTTCAAGAATTTTGAGAGAAAAGGAAGGTTGGAGATTGGCCTATAATTAGCTAAGATAGCTGGGTCAAGTGATGGCTTTTTAAGTAATGGTTTAATTACTGCCACCTTAAAAGCCTGTGGTACATAGCCAACTAACAAAGATAGATTGATCATATTTAAGATCGAAGCATTAAATAATGGTAGGGCTTCCTTGAGCAGCCTGGTAGGAATGGGGTCTAATAAACATGTTGATGGTTTGGATGAAGTAACTAATGAAAATAACTCAGACAGAACAATCGGAGAGAAAGAGTCTAACCAAATACCGGCATCACTGAAAGCAGCCAAAGATAACGATACGTCTTTGGGATGGTTATGAGTAATTTTTTCTCTAATAGTTAAAATTTTGTTAGCAAAGAAAGTCATGAAGTCATTACTAGTTAAAGTTAATGGAATACTGATTAACTGATTCCATGGCTCACAGTGATGTTAATCAGTGAAATCACCTGGTGGAGTGGGTGGTTGCACAGAAAACATGCACCCTCTTGGCCCTTTCTGGAATCAGTTTGAGACCTCTGCCATACAGGAACTGTTCTCTGTGTCATGGTGGAATGTCTGTGACTGACAGCCCTACATCAGGGCAACATTATTGGAGGCAATGGAACCGGTGTCGCAGACCGAATGCCCCCCCCCCAAAATAAAAAAATTGGTCCACCCTGCCTTCACTGCACATGCATCATTTGGCACCACAGCAGGTCTTCTCCACACCCAAAGCGATCAAGGAATAATGTGATTATTAACCATCAGGTGACAAGGTAAAATCTCTTAAATCATTCTAAAGTCAGTTTTAAGCAGAAACAAGGGCATTTTAAGGAGAAATGAAGCGATAATCCGTCAGGCTTTGAAATGACAGAGGCGCAATGAACGCACCAGCAGCAGCTCATTCTGCTGCAGCGCTCTGATCACCTCCCCCGTCTTTAATTATCAAATAATGCTGAATTTATGTAAAAATGATTGTTGTACAAAAGCTTCAGATATCTGTCGCTGAGATAGATGATGACTGGAGTGCAGTTTTAAGCAGAAATGAGGTGATAATTGATGACCCATGGAAATAATGCATGCGCAGTGAAGGCAGGGCAGACCGATTTTTATATGACTGGAGTCTTGTTAAGGCTGGGATCGGCACACCAAAGGGTTTTTTTCCCCCTTTGCCTGGCAAGGGAAAGTCTTGCCTGTCGTGGATGAAGTAGCAAGTTGTTTTTCCACCAATGATAAAGGAGATATATAATATATTTTTTTTTTTTTCTCTGTCCACAGCAGATGAGTGAGGAAAACTGTGCACGCATGTGGTGCATGCGGCGCCTCAGCAAACAAGGATGTGGGTTTATGATCTATTTTGGTTTTGTTTAGAATGTGCGTTTAACACTAAATCATAGACAATCATGGTTTCTTTCACCTTGAAACTGCTGTAGGCAGGGAAGAGGAAAGAGAGAGAGAGAAGTCCGTTCACATGTGTGTTGGAGGAGTGCACAAATGGAGAACAGCTCCACACACATTTTCATAATGAATCAGAAAAGAGTGGATTTATGATAAGCTTTGGTTTGGTTTAGAGCGTGTCTTTAACACCAAATCATAAAGGGACAGTCATGGTTTTTTTCACCTTGAAACTGCTGCAAGCAGAGAAGAGAAAAGAGGGAGAGAAGTCCTGTTCACGCTCATGTTGGGAGCGCACGAACGGAGAACTGCTCCACACAAATCAAAATCAAATCAAATCAATTTTATTTATATAGCGCCAAATCACAACAAACAGTCGCCCCAAGGCGCTTTATATTGTAAGGCAAAAGCCATACAATAATAAGCCATACATTACCATAATATAATGCAGCAAAACCTTATGAAAATTATTAATCATTATTCAAATTTTAATGAGTTGATCAACAAAATTTAAAAACTGGTTTAAAGGTTGCAGTCTACACTTTCAACAAACATTCAAACTCAAACTGAAAGCGTGGGGAATTTAGTGGGAGGAATGTTCAAATGACTCCAGAGGGTTAACTCAGTAAATTTTAATTTGGAGGTTTGATTTTTACCTGTTAGGGAATGGCACTCTTGTGCCTGTTGAAGTACCATTTAGTGATAAACAGTTTATCGGACAGGCCGATAACATGTCTATCCCATCAGCAGGGCTGATTAGGGGCCGGCCCAATAATCGTCTGATATTCGGCCCAGCCAACACTTGGCCCAGCCGATACTCGGGCTATTATTAATATTAAAAATAGGCCCTAGTAGAAATATTAGATTATGGCTTGTTTCTTTTGTTTTGATCCACAAACGTTTCTCTCATGTGCTGCAGATCCAGGTTGCAGTGTGATGTTTTGCTCCTGTTATCAGAGAATGATGTTATGAGTTTTTCTTGAATATGCTAGCATTAGCTGAGGTGATAGCTTGCAGCCAGTCTGCTCTTTGTAAGCCTGATACTGTCAGATCTCAGAAGCTAAGCAGTGTGGCATCTGGTTAGTACCTTGATGGGAGACCTCTTCTGAACACTGGCAGCTGTGTGTGTTTCTAGGTAGAACTGGAGTTGTGTCAGGAAGGGCATCCGGCATAAAATTGTGCCAAAATACTGATGTGGATCTGCCTGTATCCGTTGTGGTGACCCCGAACAAAAATGAGAATAACAACAACAACAGTTGAGGTGATAGTTTGTATCTTTTAAACTGCGTGGCCCGTCTGGTATGATGGTGCTGGGTGGTCTGATGTTATCCTAATAGCTGGGTCCTGGGTTTGCTTGGGGATCTGGGGTTGGGGGTGGGGCTTTGGCAGTTCTGTGTACATGGTGGGGTGTACTGCGGACTTCCAAAAGATGGGTCAGGTGTGGCCCTGGGCTCCCTTCCGGCTTCCTCCCTTGCATACCTGGGGGACACCTCCATACCTGGTGGTGGGATGGTGGATGTGACTGGCTGGGGGAGCACTGTCGTGCGGGGGCTGCTTATCCTGTTGAAGGATGGGAAGTGGTGAATGGTAGCTGGGTCGGTAGCATCCTGTTCCGGGTGCGTGACTGACCTTTTCTATTGTGCATGGGCTGGGGCCTGGTGCTTAGTAGGAGGGGGGTGCCTCTCTCCTATGGTCAGGTGCGTGTGTGGCTTTCCCTGCCTCTGTCTCCCCCTTGGCATCTGTGGGGCTTGTCTTTCAGCCTGTGGTTCCTTGGTTGCCTCTCTTGAGCCTCAACCCACACCTTGCCTGGGTGGGGGGATTGCTCTTAGAGGTGGCTCTTCTTTTCAGGCTGCCTGGCTCCCTGGGTCCCCTGTTGGCTAGTTCTCTTCCTGGGACTTATGATGCTCCCCTGGTACTGTCCACTGCCTCCCTGTCTCATGGTTGCCCTGGTGCTTCTATTGGGTCTGGGTGGTTGGTCATGGGTTCTTGTGGGATTGGGGCTTGGGACCAGCATCCTGTACCATGATTCCCCCTTCCGCCGACCATGTGAGGTTCGGCTTCACATGTCATGCCCTCTTAATGCACTTCATTTGCTTCGTGCCTGCATGCACAATATTGCGTGTGATTGCATCAGCCAAGCTTGAACCTTCGTGTGCATTTGTGAGTTTTTTCACGCGTGTCGGTTGCGTCATTCGCCTGTGAGCACGCTTTGTGGGAGGAATGGTCCAGCCCCATCGGCGGATTTTCGTTGTCAGGAAAATGGCTGAGCGACTGCCGCTTTGCTGCATCAAAATTTTTTCAGAAACTGTGAGAGACAGCCAGGTGGAAACCATTCGGAAAATTCAGATTCGGCTTTCAGTGAAGATCCTATGGGATCTTGCACCATTCGGAAGATTCAGACAGCTTTGGGTGGCTTTTCAGTCGAGTGAGTATCTGAGAAATTGTCGAAGATCTGGGCATGTCACATGTCTTGTGAGACCAACACAGAGGTGCTTTCGTTCCGTGAGATTAGAGGCTCCATGGCGAATTCCTCTGCTCCTGTTTTCATGACAAAATCTTTAAAAGTGGAATGTGCCGGAAAAGTGCTATTTCCATCTTTTCTACCATTTCTCTGGTAGTCAGATGATGTCCCGGATCAACACAGCATTCAGTTTGGAAATGATCTGGTCGTTTCAGCCTGTCGATTGCCGCTCGGAGTGCGGCGTGCCCTCCACCATTGCGCACCGTCTTTAAACCGGCTGTAACACTCCTTAATCTGTGTGATGCCATGGCTGGGGGATGCTGTCCTGCTCTCATTTGGGTGGACTCCTGACCTTGAGTTTTAGTGTGTGGGTGAAGGTACAGGGGAGGGTGCGGTAGCTGGGGAGCCATGGGGGGAGGGTCCTGCTGGCTATGTTGTGGGAGTCTTGGGTGGGGGTCTGACGCTTGCAGCTCGGCTCTGGGTGGGCTGGTTCTGCACCTCATCTGGGGGCCAGATCTCGGCCTCGACTGCTTGGCAGTCCCTGGCTGGGCTTGGGGATTGGTGTTTGGCTCCTTGGCTCTCATTGCCCCCGCTGCTTGTTACTCCCATGTGAGGTCATGGCCCATGTGATGTGGTGCCAGTGCACCTCACTGTGGTCTGCTGCTGGTGCCCTGCATGCATCCCCTTGTGTGTGGGGGTGTGTCCTGTGCCTCCATGTGGGGCAAGTCTGGGTGAGTATGCCGGGGTTGCACCTGGTCTACTCTGCGGGCGGTTCATCGGGTTGCTCCAGTGGCCCTGGTGGGTGCTCTCCTTGACCCCTGTGCCCTTCTGCTTCCTGGTTCGTCTTGCTTTCCCTGGGGCTCTGCATCCTGGATGGCTTTCCATCAAGGTATGTGCACTGGCCCATGTGGCTCCTGTCAAGCTGGAGGGGTATATATCATATGGTGAGGTTCTGTACTTGGAGCTTGGCCAAAGACACATTCCACAGAAGTGAACAGATATTCAGCCAAGATCTGTGTCTCTGTATATGGAGGGTCTGGTGTTTTGGGCCATTTCGGTTCTGGGTGTTCTCAAGGGGATTAAGATTCCCGGAATAGGTGTATGGATCTTCACTAAATAGACAACAGGCTGTTATTGTCTCTGCTTGTTTATGTGTTCCTATCTGTCCTGGTATGGTGTATTGTGGGTGTTCAGCCTCTATGGTTTTTCACATACAACCCCACTTCCAATGAAGTTGGGACGTTCTGAAAAATATAAAATAAAAACAGAACCTATATTCAATTAAATACAACACAAAGATAAGATATTTATTGTTCAAACTGATAAACTTTATTGTTTTTGTGTAAATATTTGCTCATTTTGAAATGGATGCCTGTAACATGTTTCAAAAAAGCTCAGACAGTGGTAAGTTTACCACTGTGTTACATCACCTTTCCTTCTAATAAAACTCAATAAGCGCTTGGGAACTGAGGACACTAATTGTTGAAATTTTGTAGGTGGAATTCTTTCCCATTCTTGCTTGATGTACGACTTCAGTTGTTCAACAGTCCGGGGTCTCCGTTTTCGTATTTTACGGTTCATAATGTGCCACACATTTTCAATGGGTGACAGGTCTGGACTGCAGGCAGGGCAGTCTAGTCCCCGCACTCTTTTACTACGAAGCCATACTGTTGTAAAACGTGCAGAATGTGGCTTGGCATTGTCTTGCTGAAATAAGCAGGGACATCCCTGAAAAAGGCGTTGCTTGAATGGCAGTATGTGTTGCTCCAAAACCTGGATGTACCTTTCAGCACTGATGGTGCCATCACAGCTGTGTAAGTTGCCCATCATGGACACTAACACCCCCCCATACCATCACAGATGCTGGCTTTTGAACATTGCATGGTAACAATATGCATGGTCTTTTTCCTCTTTTGTCCAGAGGACCATGACGTCCATGATTTCCAAAAACAATTTGAAATGTGGACTCATCAGACCACAGCACACTTTTCCACTTTGGTCGTCCATTTCAAATAAGCTTGGGCCCAGAGAAGGCAGTGCCGTTTCTGGATGTTGTTGATGTATGGCTTTCGCTTTGCATGGTAGAGTTTTAACTTGCACTTGTAGATGTAGTGACGAACTGTTTTTACTGACAGTGCTTTTCTGAAGGGTTCCTGAGCCCACGAGGTAAGTTCCTTTACACAATGATGTCGGTTTTTAATGCAGTGCCGCCTGAGGGATCGAAGGTCAGAGGCATTCAATGTTGGTTTTCGGCCTTGTTGCTTACGTGTAGAACTTCTCCAGTTCTCTGCAAACTTTGATTATATTATGGAATGTAGATGATAGAATACCTAATTTCTTGCATGAATGTTGAGAAACATTATTCTTAAGCTGTTGGAATATCTTTTCATGCAGTTGTTCACAAAGTGGTGATCCTCACCCCCGTCTTGCTTGTGAATGACTGAGACTTTGGGGATGCTCCTTTTTATACCCAATCATGGACCCTCACCTGTTTCCAATTAGGTGTTCTTTGAGCATTCAACTTCCCCAGTCTTTTGTTGCCCGTCCCAACTTTTTTCAAATGTGTGCAGGTATCCATTGTAAAAATGACCAAATATTTGCACCAAAAACAACAAGTTTATCAGTTTGAACATTAAATATCTTTCTTTGTGGTGTATTCAGTTGAATATAGGTTGACAAGGATATGCAAATCATTGTATTCTGTTTTTTTTACATTTTACACAATATCCCAACTTCATTGGAATCGGGGTTGTATTACATCACCTCACTCTTATTACTGACACCACTCGTCTTTTGTTCTTGTCTGTCTCTGTGTTGTTGTGGTGTTCAGCCCTATTTCTACCCTACCATCATTAAGTGCATTATCTCCTCTTCCATCACTGTCTGGTATGCTGCTGCCACTGCTAAGGACAGGAACAGATTACAGGGCATCATCCATGCACCACAGAAGGTGGTCAACTGCTGTGTGCCATCCTTATAGAACCTGTACACTTCCAGGGCCCTGAGGTGAGCAAGGCAGACTGTGGCTGATTCTGCATGTTGTCATTTCGGCTGCTCCCATCTCAGGATGGGGTCACCACAGCGGATACATCCAGATCCGCATTGGTAATTGGCACAAGTTATACACCAGATGCCCTTCCTGATGCAACTCCAGTTTCACCCGGAGAAACACACACACGACCGCTGGTGTGCTGAAGAGGTCTTCCGTCCAAGTACTAACCAGATGCTGCACTGCTTAGCTTGTGGGATCTGATGGAATCAGGCTGACACAGAGCGGACCGGCTGCATAGACTATGGCTGATTTCTGATGGATAGAAATTGTATGTTAGTTTCAAATAAAATGTTTATAGACTGAATCGATCCAAAATGCCCAAGAATCGATTTTTAAAAAGCATTTTTTTTTTTTAACATTTTCTTGCTTAGTCACTGTGTGTACTGTTTGTCAGGCAACGGCTTCCGTACTACAGCATCCCTGCGAGGGGAGGGGGGTCCTGCGTCCTTCAAACACTCGTGAGCTGCAGAGTTCAGTGGCTGTAGCTTAGCATGGCGGACAAAGAGCTAATTCAGCCAGTACCGTCTTTGCTGAAGGCAAATGTTTGGGCACATTTTTGGATTTTATTATTTCTGTTATGTGGGCCGCCTGAAGAGGAGGTTACTGCTGGCACCACACCACCAGAGGGCACCCTGCTTGGAGTGCGGGCTCCAAGCACGAGAGGGCGCCAGACCCAGAAGGAAGTGACAGCTGTCATTCATCCTCTGCACCAGCTGTCACTCGTTCATCATCATCATCATCACCATAAAGGCCGGACTGCAACTCCACCTCCTCGCCAAGAAATCGACTACCGAAGAGGTAATTTCTCTGCTGACTCATACGTTGAGTAATAATCTGAACTTCTGTTGCAGCCGTTTCCTGGTGCTTTCCTTATCTGTGGGATTGGCGTTTGGTGTGACAGCGACGGCTTCGCCTCACACCCCAAACCAGATAAGTGGATTAAACAGGAGCTGCACGAGTGTGTGATTGGAGGTGGAGGTGCTCCCTCCTAACTGTGTGCAGACTGTGGATTACTGAGTGTGCGGACTCACACTCATTCATCTTGTCTTTGCTTTTCTGCCAGCAGTACCAGGGTCGACACCCGAAGAGACAGAGGCCACCTGGGGACTCGGGACTTGGCGGCCTCCGGTGTTCTTCAGACTGTTGGTGGTGGGAAGCCGTGTGGGACGCGGCTTCTCTCGTCGGGGGGTCTTCTATCTTCGAGCCTGCCCACACGTCACCTGGTGTTAATTGACTTTGCAAATTTTGTGTATTTAGTTGTGTATTGTCACAACATTAAATTGTTACTTTTGGCTTATTCATTGTCCGTTCATTTGCGCCCCCTGTTGTGGGTCCGTGCTACGACACCTTCCCAACAATTTCCTGCGTAAGAATGAGGTTGACATGACTTATGCAGTGTGCAAAATCTGCAAAATGAAAGTCAAGTACTTCGGAAACACTTCAAATCTGCAAGCCCACTACGCTATCACCCGGAGCAAAAAGAGGGGAGCAGCGTTATCTGCCGACTACTGACCAGCACTTCGCTAAACTGCCAGCCAACTCCGAACAAGCAAAGCAGATAAGTAAATTTACATCTAGAATCACTTGATTAACCTTGTAAAGCTGCATTTTCTTAAACATCAACATTTTTTAAGTAATATAACTATTTCTCAGAGCTCTTTGAATCACAAATCAATTCTGAATCGAATCGTCACCCCAAGAATTGGAATCGAATTGATCGTGAGTTGTTGAACGATCACAACTGATGTCTTCGCTTCACATTTGGCAAATACCCAATTAGTAAATAGTCTTGTGGATAGTTTAAACTCAGTGCTCAAAATTATACTCAACATGATTGTGCCACCTTTGTAAAAAATGCGCTCCCCCAAAACACAATCACCTTGGTTCAATGATTGCCTGCGTGACCTCAAGTATAAAGCTAGAGGTCTAGAACGGAAATGGAGCAGTTCAAAATTAGAAGTATTCCACCTTGTGTGGCGTGATGCTGTCTTAGATTATAAGCATGCATATGCAGGTGTAGTGGCCAAGTGGTTAATGCGCTTGGTTTCAGTACAGACGGTTCTGGGTTCAAATCCCACCCCCACATCTCTCCATCTAATGTGGAGTTGCATCAGGAAGGGCATCCGGCGTAAAACCTGTGTCAATTCAACATGCAGATCCACCTTGGATTTGCTGTGGTGACCCCGAGTGCAAACTATTACTGGCTACAAAGCAGACGTATGACGCTGATTTGATCAACAAAAAGAAGCATAACTCAAAGTTCTTGTTCGACATGGTGGGAAGACTTATTCATGGACAACCACCCGTAGTTTACTCTCCTTTTACAGAACAAGATTTCCTGGATTACTTTGAGAAGAAAATAGAAGTCATTAGGTTAAACATATCCCAGCATGCCTTAACCCAGCCACTACACCCTACTATTGAGGTGGGTGCCATTACTGAGGTATTACCTAGATTTACACAATTTGAGAGTATCTCTCTAAGCATGCTGACGAACCTCTTTCAAATCTTGCATAAAACACATTCAGCTCCACAGGCAGTCAGAGGTTCTTCACAGGTATAGGGGATGGTTCCCTGTCATTAGTGGTATACCACTCTCTGCTCTGTTACAGGATCTTTGGCTGCAAATTGTTTTTTCAGTCTATCAGAGTAGCTCCTCTTTGCTACTCTGATCTCCTTTGTCAGCATGTTTCTGGCCTTCATGTACAGGAACCTGTTTCCACTTCTGTAGGCCTTCTTGGCCTGGCTAAGCTGCCTCAGTTTACCAGCAAACCAAGGTTTGTTGTTGCTGTATGTGCAGAGGATTTTGGTCTGCACACACAGGTCCTCACAAAAACTGTTGTAAGATGTCACAATGTCACAAAGTCCATGAATGTCTGTGGATGCAGTTTCAAAGACACTCTAGTCTGTGCAGTTAAAGCAGGCCTGTCACTCCTGCCTCAACTCATGTGTCCACTTCTTTACCATCTTCACTACAGGCTTTGCAGATTTTAATTTCTGCCTGTAGGTACGAACGAGGTGGATTTGACACTGATCAAGGAGTCTGAAAGCTACACAGGGAACAGAGTGATATGTGTCCTTTATTGTAGTGTAGCAGTTGTCAAGAATGTTTGCCTCCCTGGTGAGCACTTCTATGTGCTGTTTGTATTTACAGAGAACATTGCTGAGATTTGCTCAGTCCAAATCCCACAGAATGATGAGCAGGGAGTCTGGATACTTCCTCTCAATGCCTGGGATCTGGTCAGTGAGCTGTTGCTGCACCTCCATTACACACGACTGTGGTGGGAAATATACGCCGACCAGCACGAATGAGAAGAACTCCCGCAGTGAATAGAATGTGTGACAGTTTCTGAAAAACGTTTCAGGCTCTGGGCTGCATGTCCTCTTTGATACCGTGACATCTGTACACCAACCTTATTTTATATAAACGCATGATTCGTCTCCTCTCATCTTCCCAGAGAGCTCTGTTACATGGTCTGTGCACAGCAGCTTGAAGCCTGGAAGGTGCAGAGCGCTGTCGGGGATATGTTCACTGAGCCAAGTTTCAATGAAACAAAATGCCACAGATCTGCCAAGGTCTGAGTTTTTCTTGTTGAGGAGCAGCAATTCATCCATCTTGTTTGACAGAGAGCATACATTGGTGAGGTGAATTGATGGGAGTGCAGAGCGCAGCCCCTGCCATCTTAGTTTCATTAGCGCTCCTACCCGCTTCCCCCTCCAGCCTCACCTGTAAACTCCAACCAGAGCTGGTGCTACACCAATCAAAACATTTTTAAAACTCCCTGGTTCGGTGCCAAACCAGCGAAAAAGTTTCAAAACAGATGGCAGTCCAATGTTTATGAGCTCTTCCCTGGTGTAAGAGACCAAAGAAGGTTGAGCAGAGGTGGGAAAAAATACACACACAAAGTTTGAGAGCGCAGTTTCCATATGCGGCACCATTTTGAAAGCATAGATATTCATGTAATAATTCCTGACACTTGGTTGTGCCTCTCTGTATGCTGTCCCAGTTTTCATCCTGCATCCTGCAACTATGTGTAGGATTGTCTCTTGGGGCACATCTGCAGAGCCTGCAAATGGCTATAGTAAACTGCTGCACTAAACACTAAATCTTTGGGAAATTATCTTGCTGCATGGACAGATAATTTACTTGACAAGATGTCTTGAATAAAGACTGTTTAAATCTAGAAATAAGCATGTCCACGTGGCACTTAAAATAGATATTAACCCTTAAAATAAGATAAATTATCTGACACTTTCAAAATCTAAAGGTTTTTTTTATCTTGATAATAATCTGCAGTATACGAGGTCTGTTAGAAAACTATCCGACCTTTTATTTTTTTGCAAAAACTATATGGATTTGAATCATGTGTGATTGCATCAGCCAAGCTTGAATCTTCGTGCGCATGCGTGAGTTTTTTCACGCCTGTCGGTTGCGTCATTCACCTGTGAGCACGCCTTGTGGGAGGAGTGGTCCAGCCCCCTCGTCGGATTTTCATTGTCAGGAAACTGGCTGATCAACTGCCACTTTGCTTCATCAAAATTTTTCAGAAAGTGTGAGAGGACAGCCAGGTGGAAACCATTTGTAAAATTCAGAATGGCTTTCGGTGAAGATCTTATAGGGATCACACAGATTAAGGACAATTACAACTGGATTAAAGATGGCCCACAGTGGCGGATGGCGTGCCGCGCACCGAGCGGCGAGCAACAGGCTCAAACGACCAGATCATTTCCAAAGTGACGCTTTGTTGATCCGGGACGTCGTCTGACTACCAGAGAAATGGCAAGACAGCTGGACATAGCACTTTTTTCGGCACATTCCACTGTTACAGGAGTTTTTGTAATGGAAAGAGGAGCGGAGAATTCACCACGGAGCCGCGTCATGGCGAGGGACGAAAGCACCTCCGTGTTGGTCTCACAGGACAAGCCCTAACATGCCCAGCTCTTGCACCATCGGAAAATTCAGACGGCTTCGGTGGCTTTTCAGTCATGTGACTATCCGAGAAATTGTGGACGAGCTGGACGTGCCATAACATGTCCTGTGAGGCTTCATCACGGTGTTGCTTTTTGTTCTGTGCCCTGCGCCTCCGTCCCGACGCGTGAAGTCCTCCGCACGTCTTTTCATGACAAAAAACCCCTGTAACAGTGGAATGTGCCGTCATTTCCAAAGTAAACACTTTGTTGATCTGGGACGTCGTCTGACTACCACAGAAATGGCAGAAGAGTTTGACATCAGCACTTTTTTCGGCATGCATGTTGTCAGGCAAGTGTGCGAGTGACACTTGGGTGTTCAATTAAAAGAAACGTTAAAATAAAAAATGCATACAATAAGAACAAGAGCATGAGCTCATTCATGTGTGATGGCTTTGCTTCACGCTCCAGACATGGGGCGTGTCCAGCTCAGAATCCTGTCTCAGCTGACCCCCACAGGATGAACACAACATATTAAAATCAAAACAAAGAATAATAAATAATACTAATAAATAATGATCAGCATGTCACGAGAGCCGGCCATACGTGTGTGTTGCTGTGGTGTGTTGAGAGTTGATGTTCTTTATGGCAGAGTGTGTTCTCCAGCTGTGATTTGCACTGGACAGGTGGGTGTGTCCCCGGCGAGCCACTGCAGCTCACCGCTTTGTCTCCCTACTCACAACTGGAAAAACACATATCATGCCATGTAGACCATCACCTCTCAACACGCCACTGCAATGCACTTTATAAATCATTGGTTGTTTGCAACAGCAATTTCAGTTAAATATATCATATAGCAGATAAACACAGTGATATTGTGATATTTGAGAAGTGAATGAAGTTTCTAGGATTTACAGAAAGTATGCAATAATTCTTTAAACAAAATTAGCCAGGTGGATAAATTTGGGCACCCCAATTGAAAAAAAAAAAATAGATAAATATTTAGTAGATCTTCCTTTTGCAGAAATAACAGCCTCTAATGTTTTCTATAGTAGCTTCCAATGAGAGGAAAGTATGAAATACAATGTGTACAAAAATGAAAAATGGCTCTATTTGGTTTCCTATGTAGCTTGATTTCCTCAATGCCACATCATTTATCTGTGATGAAAAGAATGGTGATGTTACAAAGTAGTAAATGCTGTAGCATTCCAAAATTTTTTAACGTGTACAACCGTTCTTTAAATGTAGGAATGGATGTTATTAACAATGGAATTGCAGTTGACCACACAAAACAAGAAATGTCCTTTCAAGTTGTGTGTTGCCATTTCAGCTGCTCCCGTTTGTTTGGGGTCCGCCATCAGCGGATGCAGCCAGATCCGCACTGGTATTTGGCACAAGTTTTACGCCAGAAGCCCTTCGTGACACAACTCCAGGTTCACCTGGAGAAACACATAGAGCAGCTCATGACATGTCCTTTCAAGTAAATGAAGAATTGTTTTTTTTGTTTTTTCATTTGCACTTTACATATTGCCCCAACATTTTTCTAATTTGGAGTTGGTTTATTGCTCATTGGTATTGTCCAACCTTACTGACTGTATTGTAAACATTACCATGTTTACACAATCTGTTAATGGTTGCTACTCAACAGACATGAATGTTGACATGAAGAAAATAATCACTGAACACAGAAGTCATTGTCTGTAAGTGAAGAAGACACAAACTCCTTCCAGCTACAGTGCTGTTCTACATAACCTTTGACCTCTGTGTGTACAAATAAGGGTGACTGAAGGGCATGATCTGAACAAACACACAGACACACACACGTCAACTGCTTATCCAAGATCGGGTTGCAGGAGCTGGAGCCTATCCCAGCAGTCATAGGGTGTGACGCAGGGTACACCCTGGACAGGACAGCAGTCTGTTGCAGGGGGTACATACAGACAAAGAAACACATTCACACACCTATGGACCAAGTTAAAGTTTCCAGTCTACCTAACCTGCATGCCTTTGGATGGCAGAAGGAAGCCAGAACACCCGGAGAGAACCCACACAAACATGGGGAGAACATGCAGACTACTAACAGAAAGGCCACAGGTGGGAATTGATCCCATGACCTTCTCACTATGAGGCAACAGTGGTAACCTACTAAGCCACCATGGTGCCTGAATTGTCTTTTTTGTGAGGAACCCAATGGGTTTAATGGATTGATCTGGGAGTATCAGGTTACTTTTCGTGTTCACTCATCTTTACTGTTTTTCTTTCTAGGGTTACTTATGTAGCATAATGAAAGGAGATAGGAGGAAAGTTAGATTTTCTTGTTGTCTGCAGTTTGTTTGTCAAAGGTACTTCGACTAAACAATTCATGACAGTTTTCAGCAAAACAGTGTTATCATGAGATGTGCAGCTGAGAGATGATAGAGGGAAGCAGACATCCAGTGATATAGCAACGGTCTACAAGTAAGTGAAAAGGACGAGGGTGCCTAATGATAGCACCCTGGAAAATCCTATTTTAATCGACACATGCTTTTCAGAAATGGCACAATTTTCTTTCTGGCACCTCTGCAATGATGGCATTTACAAATCATAACCACACAGTGGAAATCATTGTGTGCACATGAAGGCCAATGCTGCCTTTCATTTCTAGACTAAAGGAAATAAGATGGGTAAGGTTTCTTGGTGTTCCTTTTTGGGGAGTGGTGTGGTAGATATATATTCAGTGCTCTGGAATTGTGCTTAGGGGTTGAAAAGAATAGACACTAAGCATGAAAAATTGATGGAAAGGATTTTAGGAAGGATTAACTAATTTTGTTTGTTGTTTCCACAAGCTATTTGAGACTTGAAAGTTGCACAGAGCACTGGTAACCTCTGATAAAGCAAAAAAAAAAAAAAAAACATACTTTGACAGCAAAATTTCATTAAGGGAGACTCGGGAGGTTAAAACTTGCTTCAGAATAAAAGCTTATTTTTGTTTTAAAAGTATTGTTGTCCTTAAGCATTCAGGGACAAGGTGAGTGTAAAAAAATCCAGAAATGTTCACATTATGTCATAAATGATGCAACAGAAAAAAAACAATCTCTACTGTCATCTACACTCCAGCAAAATTTGAGTGGAAAACTGATTCAGAAAAAAACAAAAAAAACAAACAAATAAAAAACACCAAAAATGTGACATTTCTTTCATAAAACGTCTTTTATTTAAAAATCATACTAATGCTTCATTCACATATCTGCAATATGCAATAAACACTAAATGGGATGTTCAACTGCTTTCAATAAGTAGTAAGTCCTGCACTGACCCTGAGGCTGAGTGGGGTTGGTGCTTATGCCCAGATTGTAGCACAAAGCAGATGAGAGGTCACCACTCAACGTGAGTGAGGCAAAAAGTCACTTCCCTGTTTACAACTGGACAAACAGTGCTAATACCCCCATGTCACTAGAGGCTGAATGAGCCCGAATACCGTCCGAATGAAAATTCGACCCACATTCGGGAAGTGTCAAGGCACAGTCGCAAACATCGGACAGCATTCTGAGCCCAGTCCATACGGTCAGGTTCAGAGCGAAAGATGTCATCTACAGGTTATAACATTTTGTAGCCTTCAGTACTGTCAGAACTTTTGGTAACACTTCACTTGAAGGTATCATAATAGTGACATGACACTGTCATAACTTACATGACACAGTCATGAATGTGTCATAAACATTATGTCAATGTCATACATGTTTATGACTGCTGTCATAAAGTGTCATTCAAGGACTTCTGGTTACGCCATAGTGAGGTAAGGTGTGAAGCAATAGAGCAGAATGCAGAACTCCTCCTAAACTCGAAAAGTTTGAAATTTTGGAAATAAATTAGTTGCCATGAGTGGGAAGAGGAAACAAAAGTTGTCTTGAAGGCCTATAATAATCTGTCTAAAAACTCGGAGGGTGAAGCCAGTGGTGAGTTAGTTTCCGAGCTAGATCAAATCACAGAACATGCTAGCATGGACATTTGCACATGCCTGAAGAGCATCATGGAGGAGATACGAAGCCTGATTTCAGTGCATTTGGTGAAGCTCTAAGGAGAGACATGAATGAAAAGTTGGAAAGCTTTGAAGAAGAGATGAACCATAGGGTCACTTCACTCACTGCTGACCAGCAGCAACAGGGTGCGAAAGTGAGCGAGATGGAGTCATGGATGGAGAAGATGGGAAACTGGGCTCAGGACGCAAACGACTCACTGATTCCTTTAACTGAACCAGCAAAAATCCTACAAGACAAGCTCACGGATTTGGAGTCCAGGTTGTGGAGGAATAACATCTGTATTTACAGAGTTAGCGAAGGGGAAGAGGGTGAGTCTGTTATAACGTTTGTGGAAAACCTGCTTCAATGCGAGCTTAATTTACCTCTCTGCAAGTTCAGTGTGCCAGCGACCAGCCGTCAGACACCAGCCGAGACCAATCATTGTCTTTTCTGGAATATGTCACTAAAGAGAGGTTGTGGGAGGAGAAATACAACAGGGAAACAAAACGCTGTCATTTGACCATGACTACGCAATGGAGATTGTCCAAAAGAGAAAAGAATACAATGCTGCTAAAAGATTCTAAAAGGAGAAAGGGATCAGATTCCAAACACCATTCACCAGGACGACGATTCACTGGGATACGGGGGTCTGTTCCAATAGCAACAAGAGTGAGGTCAACGCAGAGTTGAAGAAACACGGTCTCATGGAGGAGATGCAGGATCCCACCACGGTGCCCGTGCCTGACGTAGCACCGGAGGCACGACTCGACATGGCGATGGGATGGCAGCACGTGGAGGCGAGGTGGAGGAGCAATGCATCAGTAGCGCAATGAGCTAAGGAGAAGTTACAAAACTTCCAAAGATCCTCAGATAAATGATGTAGAAGATTAAATAAAATGATGGGAAAACTCAAATATGTCAAGGGTATATAATTATGTACAAGGGTATATAATTATGTACAAGTTAAAACAGATAATAATACAGTTACCCTAATAAAAGTTTATGTACCTCCCAATAGTGATTTTTTTTTTTTTTTTTTAAAGGCAATGTTTGAAATATTAATTTTGGAAAATTAGCGTTTCCTAATCTGTGCAGGGGACTTTAATATGATTTTAAATGACAAGCTTGATACCACAAACAAAAAGAGGAATAAAACCCATTTGTCCAGACAAGTCAATACTACAATAACAGAACTTGGACTGTTTGATGTCTGGAGAGTGTTGTGTGGGCTGCTGAAGAGGAGGTACTGCTGGCCCACCACCAGAGGGCGTCCTGCCTGAAGTGCGGGGCTTCAGGCAGGTGAGGACGCCGGAGCACCGGGAGTGGCAGCTATCACTCATCAACAATGGCAGCTGTCACTCATCACCATCATCCACACCTCCATAAGAGCCGGGCAGCATCATCACCTCACTGCCGATTTGGCTTATTCCATTGTCCGTTAATTTGCGCCCCCTGTTGTGGGTCCGTGTTCCTACACTTTTCACAACAGGATTTCTGGGCCAGCGTCATGGATCCTGAGGGGCGTCAACCATCGCTTGAACTGCCAATGGAAACACAGGGTGCACAGGCGTCGGCAGGAGGCGTGTTAGGAGAGCTGCAGCAAATCTTAACCGCCTTCACTGCTCGGTTGGATTTAGTAACCGAGCAGAACGTCATACTCAATCGGAGGATGGAGGCTCTCACCGCCCAGGTGGAAGCGCGCACTCCAGGTGCTGCTGCAGCACCTCCTCCAGCCGACCGAGCACAAAACACAGACATTCCAGTGGTGATTGAATGAACCCCCCCCCCGAAGCATACATAAGCCCACCAGAACCGTATGGAGGTTGTGTCGAGACGTGCGCGGACTTCTTAATGCAGTGTTCGCTCATCTTTGCACAACGTCCAGTCATGTACACGTCAGGTGCTAGCCGGGCGGCTTATGTCATCAATTTGCTTCGAGGAGAGGCACGCGCCTGGGCTACAGCGCTCTGGGAGCAAAACTCATGGCTCCTAACGACATATACTGGGTTTGTGAGGGAGTTTAAACAAGTGTTTGATCATCCCAATAGAGGCGAGACCGCTTCGACTGTGCTGCTGTCTACGAGACAGGGACGTCGGAGTGCAGCCGAGTATGCAGTCAACTTCCGCATCGCGGCTGCGAGGTCCGGCTGGAATAGCGTTGCACTCCGCGCCGCCTTCGTAAATGGACTGTCTCCGGTCCTGAAGGAGCACCTGCTGGCTAAGGATGAGCCATGGGATTTTGACGGGCTTGTCAACCTGGTTATACAGTTAGAGAACCGGTTAGAAGAACACCGTCGGGAGCGGGGCAAAGGGCGTGGCCGGGCACGAGCCGTCCCTCTTCCTTCCGGGTCCGAAAGGGTGCCGCCGTCTCCACGCTCCACAGTCAGAGAGCTCCATGGAGCCACAGCTCCCCCTGCTGACGAAGCTATGGACACGAGCAGGGCCAAAGTAAAATCACATGACAGACAACGGAGGCTGGCTCGCGGGGAGTGTTTTTTCTGTGGCTCTGACGAGCACATACAAAGAAACTGCCCCAAACGGTTAAACTACAACGCCCGCCCTTAAAGACTGGGTTAAGGGTGGGCCATAACATCCACGCGGGAAAAGCCCGTAGATCAGCACGCATCCCAGTGACGATCCTTTGTGGGGATCTTACCCTTCACGCCCCAGCACTGGTGGACACGGGGTCTGAAGGGAATCTGCTGGACAGCAGATGGGCCAGGGAGGTAGGGCTCCCTCTAGTGGCACTACCTTCCCCATTGAAGGTACGGGCACTAGATGTCACCCTTCTCCCATTAATCACACATCAGACACAACCAGTGACATTGGTGGTGTCTGGAAATCACAGGGAGGAGATTGTGTTTTATATAACACCTTCTACCTCCTGAGTGATTTTGGGGTTTCCATGGATATTAAAGCACAATCCCCGGATTGATTGGCCGTCTGGGGTAGTGACACCTGCCACCGGGAATGTTTAGGATCCTCGGTTCCACCCGGTGTGACAGCTAATGAGGAGGTTAAAGTCCTCCCCAATCTGTCAGCGGTGCCTGAGGAGTACCATGATCTTGCTGACGTCTTCAGCAAAGATCTGGCACTCACTCTTCCCCTGCACCGTCCATACGATTGTGCCATTGATTTGATCCCAGGCGCTGAGTACCCGTCCAGCAGGCTGTACAACCTCTCTCGTCCTGAGCGCGAATCAATGGAGACCTACATCCGGGACTCCTTAGGCTGCCGGTTGATCCGGAACTCCACCTCCCCGATGGGTGCAGGTTTCTTTTTTGTGGCAAGAAAGACGGCGGACTCCGTCCATGCATAGACTACAGAGGGCTGAACGAAGTCACGGTTCGTAATCGATACCCGCTGCCCTCTGTTAGATTCTGTGTTCCGCCCCTGCATGAGCCCAAATTTTCACCAAATTGGATCTTAGAATGCGTACCACCTGGTTCGGATCTGGAAGGGAGACGAAGGGAAGACGGCATTAACACCCCGTAGGTCACTTTGAGTACCTGGCATGCCGTTCGGCCTCACCAATGCGCCCCCGATGTTCCAGTCATTGTTAATGACGTCTTGCGGGACTTCCTGCACCGGTTCGTCTTCGTATACCTGGACGACATCCTCATCTTCTCCCCGATCCTGAGACCCATGTCAGCATGTATGTCAGGTCCTGCAGCGGTTGTTGGGAGAACCGGCTGTTTGTGAAGGGCGGGAAGTGCGAGTTCCACCGCACTTCTTTGTCTTTTCCTGGGTAAATCATCTCCTCCAACTCCGTCGCGCACCCGATCCGGCCATGGTTGCGGCGGTGAGGGATTGGCCCCAACCGACAAGCCGTAGGAAGCTGCAACAGTTCCTCGGCTTTGCAAATTTCTACCGGAGGTTTATTAAGGGTTATAGCCAGGTAGTTAGCCCCCTGACGGCCCTGACCTCCACTAAAGTCCCCTCACCTGGTCGGATCGGTGCGAAGCCGCGTTAGGGAATTGAAACGTCGGTTCTCGTCTGCACCCGTTCTGGTGCAGGCCCGATCCCAATCGCCAGTTTGTTGTTGAAGTGGATGCTTCTGACTCAGGGATAGGAGCCGTGCTGTCCCAGAGCGGCGAGTCCGACAAGGTTCTCCATCCCATGTGCCTATTTTCCTGCAGGTGACCCCGGCGGAGCGGAACTATGATGTCCGCCAATCGGGAACGCTTGCGGTGGAAGAGGCTCTTGAGGAGTGGAGACACCTGTTGGAGGGAGCTGCGGTACCATTTACGGTTTTCAACGACCATTGGAACCTGGAGTACATTCGGACGGGCCAAGCGTCTGACACCCCAGGCAAGCCCGCTGGTCCACTGTTCTTCGGGAGCGATTTGACTTCCGGATTACCTACCATCCCGGGGAAAAGAACCAGCGATCTGATCCCTGTCCGGGTCCATGAAGAGGAGGTCAAGGTCGAGCTGTCAGATCCACCGGAACCTATCATCCCCGAGTCCACTATCGTGGCAGCCCTCACCTGGGACATGGAGAAGACCGTCCGGGAGGCCCTGGCACGGAACCCGGACCCGGGGACCGGCCCAAGGACAGAATTCTACGTCCCACCGGAAGCCAGAGCTGCTGTCCTGGACTTCTGTCACGGGTCCCAAGCTCTCCTGTCACCCAGGGGTTGTGAAGAACCATGGCAGTGGTCAGGCAGCACTTCTGGTGGGCGTCTATGGAAGCCGACGTCCGGGAGTATGTCCAGGCCTGCACCACCTGCGCCAGGGGAATGGCAGACCACCAACGGGCACAGGGTCTTCTCCAGCCGTTCCTGTGCCCCACCGCCCCTGTCCCACATCGGCCTGGACTTCGTCACAGGCCTCCCGCCGTCCCAGGGCATGATCACCATCCTCACGATAGTGGACCGGTTCTCCAAGGCGGCCCACTTCGTGGCCCTCCCGAAGCTCCCGACAGCCCAGGAGACTGCAGACCTCCTGGTCCACCACGTCTTGCGTCTGCATGGGATTCCATCCAATGTCTCTCTGACAGTTCTCCTCGCAAGTCTGGAGGAGTTTCTGCCTGTGTGGACAGTTCGCCAGCTCCTGGACGTCCGTCGTAAGGGCCGGGGGTTCCAGTATCTAGTGGACTGGGAGGGTTATGGACCCGAAGAGCGCTCCTGGGTGAAGAGGAGCTTCATCCTGGACCCGGCCCTCCTGGCCGACTTCTACACCTGTCACCTGGACAAGCCTGGTCGGGCGCCAGGAGGCGCCCGTTGAGGGGGGGGTCCTGTTGTGTGGGCCGCTGAAGAGGAGGTACTGCTGGCCCACCACCAGAGGGCATCCTGCCTGAAGTGCGGGCTTCAGGCACGTGAGGGCGCCGGGGCACCGGGAGTGGCAGCTGTCACTCATCAACAACGCCAGCTGTCACTCATCACCACCATCCACATCTCCATAAGAGCCGGGCAGCATCTTCACCTCACTGCCGAGAAATCGTCTACCGACAAGTAAACATCTCAGCCTTTTGGTGTCATACAGTGGTAACATTTTACTTCTGTGCTGACTGACATAATTCTGAGTTTGCAGACTCTGTTTAAGTGTGACTTCAGGATCTGTACAAGCTCCGTGTACATTGTGATTGAGAGGTGGAGGTGCTTTCCACCTTTATGTTGAACTGTTTGCTGGGTGTTCACGCACCCACCATTACCTGTCTGTTCTTCCTGCCAGCAGTACCCGATCTGACAGCCGGAGGCAGTGGCCACCTGGGGACCCAGTGCTTGGTGGCTCCAGGATTGCTTCAGGTCGGTGGAGTGGAAGGCTTGTGGGATCCGGCTCTTTTCTGGAGGGGCGTCTCCTATCCTCGAGCCTGCGCACACATCACCATAACTTATTTGACTGTTGATCTCAACTGTGTTGTCTGTTGCTCTGTTGTGCACATTCACAACATTAAATTGTTATATTTGGCTTATTCCATTGTCCTTTCATTTGCGCCCCCTGTTGTGGGTCCGTGTTCCTAACACTTTCACAACAGAGAGAGCTTCACCCCACTGAGAGAAATTACACACACTACTCGGCACCTCACGGTGTCTATTCTGGAATAAACTACATTTTTATGAATAAAATTGACAGACACAGACTAAAGAGTTGACTGATCTGTCTGTTCACTGTGTGTTATACATTAAAATTAATTTAAATGGGAGAATAAAAAAAATGCACTGTGGAAGTTAAATATAGTTATGCTAAACAATCAAAAGGTAAAAAGAGGAAGTTAAAAAAATAAATCAAAAGTTGTACTGAGGAGAATGAAAACAGCCCTGTGGATGCTACATAACAACATACCATGACAACTTGGTTAAAGAATTAAGGTTTAAACCAATTAAAGAATTAATTGCTTCAAGAATTACTAGAACAGCAACATGAAGTTGAAGGGGATGGAGCAATTTTAGAACGATGACAAATCGAGACAACAGATAGACAACATTCTTAGTAGTGACAGAGAAAAAAATGAGGCTCCAGAGCAACTAAATATGTGGCAAGACGGCTGAGGATACAGCAAGCTTCTAGCACAATACTAAATTAGAGACCCATATAATAAACAGTTAATGTGCGAACATGAAGAAATAGAAAAAAAAAAAATTCAAAATGACAATGAAATTTATATTCACAACCACAGCAAAAGAAAAGTGGATGATGAAACAATTCCGTAATGCCTTGGAGCTAACCATTTATTGGTGAAGCAAAAAAACATATTCTGACCTCAAACATCACTAAAAAATAACTACTAGATGAAGCAATCAGTAAGTTAAAGCCAAACAAAATGCCAAGTACTGATGGTTACCCTAGTGAATGGTACAAATTATACAAGAGAAAGTTAAGCCCTCTGCCTCCTAAAATCATTTATTCAACACTAGAGAACATTGTGAATCATATAGACCTATTTTCATCCTAAATGTGGACAATAAAATATTCACCTCAATTATTTCCAAAAGGTTAGGAATGTTTATATCTGATCTGATTGATGAAGACCAGTCTGGGGTTGAATCACGGTAGGTAGACCCATGGTAATAACATAAGGCGCACCTTGCATATATAGATCAGATTCAAAAAACGGGACTTGAGCACTGTCTAGTTAGCCTTGATGCAGAAAAGGGGTTTGATTGTCCAACTGGGAATTTTTATATCAGTGTTTGGAGAGATTAGTGTATATAAACAAATAATACAGTGTATCAGGACATTGTCATCGGGAGACCTATAAGCCAGGATCAAAAGCAATGGTCATCTAACTGATAAATTCACTTTAAAATGTGGAATGTCTGTCATAACAACTTGACATTAAATTTGTTTGGGATGTCCTTATTATGACAACTTGAAATTAATGAAAGTGACATTACCAGATGTCTTTGAAATGACAACTTGACATTAAATTTGTTTGGGACGTCATTATTATGACAGCTTGACATTAATAAAATGTACATGTATTTGTGTCTTTATAGCAAGCTGACATAATAACTATTAGGTAGCACTTCATAATATCTAGAACTTATTTAGCCTTAATTAAGCATGAATTAATACATAATGAATTAGTAACAAATAATTAAGAATGA
The DNA here is from genome assembly GCF_902500255.1 of Thalassophryne amazonica. Classification (NCBI taxonomy): domain Eukaryota; kingdom Metazoa; phylum Chordata; class Actinopteri; order Batrachoidiformes; family Batrachoididae; genus Thalassophryne; species Thalassophryne amazonica. Next base: position 94,598,414 of record NC_047113.1, on the reverse strand, counting down.
CTCATACTTAATAAGTAATTAACTAATACATTTAATTAATTATTTCTATCCGCTGAATGGGAAAGCCACCAAAATCCTTGAGTGTTTATCCAGTTACTCCCATGAGTGCTGCAGATGATTCATTTAGAAATTTAGTTTATTTTACAGTTGAAAGGCTTTGGGTTTGCTCAGCAGGAAATTGGCAGCATGTTCACCATCTGTAGCTGTCTGTGCTCATCTACATCACAGCAATGCCGCAAACGATCTAGGGTTTTTTCTGATTGTTTAAAATTGTGTCAGTGGCAGCATTTATGAAATTGTCGAATTCTGTTTAAATGCCGACTTTCGGATATTTTGAATATTTCAGTTGTAAGAGCTCATTTTCATTGATACACATCAATTGTTAGCTTATAGCACAGTCTAGCTTCCCAGCATTAGGTTTTCTTTTCCTTTAATAAACCATGAACAGACTATTAAGTTAACTGTAAGTGCACGTATGTACAGTAGTGTTCAGAATAATAGTAGTGCTATGTGACTAAAAAGATTAATCCAGGTTTTGAGTATATTTCTTATTGTTACAAGGGAAACAAGGTACCAGTAGATTCAGTAGATTCTCACAAATCCAACAAGACCAAGCATTCATGATATGCACACTCTTAAGGCTATGATATTGGGCTATTAGTAAAAAAAAAAGTAGAAAAGGGGGTGTTCACAATATAGTAGTGTGGCATTCAGTGAATGAGTTTGTCCATTTGTGGAACAAACAGGTGTGAATCAGGTTCCCTTATTTAAGGATGAAGCCAGCCCCTGTTGAACATGCTTTTCTCTTGGAAGTCTGAGGAAATGGGATGTTCAAGACATTGTTCAGAAGAAGCAGCGTAGTTTGATTAAAAGAGTGGATTGGAGAGGGGAAAACCTATACGCAGGTGCAAAAATTATAGCTGTTCATCTACAATCATCTCCAATGCTTAAAATGGACAAAAAAAAACAGAGACGTGTGGAACAAAATGGAAAACAACCATCAAAATGGATAGAAGAATAACAGAATGGCAAAGGCTCACCCACTGATGCAGCTCCAGGATGATCAAAGACAGTCTGGAGTTACCTGTAAGTGCTGTGACAGTTAGAAGACGCCTGTGTGAAGCTAATTTATTTGCAAGAATCCCCCACAAAGTCCCTCTGTTAAATAAAAGACATGTGCAGAAGAGGTTACACTTGTGCCAAAGAACACATCAACAGGCCTAAAGAGAAATGGAGGAATATTTTGTGGACTGATGAGAGTAAAATTGTTCTTTTTGGGTCCAAGGGCCGCAGACAGTTTGGAGAGACGACCCCCAAACTCTGAATTCAAGACACAGTTCACAGTGAAGACAGTGAAGCATGGTGGTGCAAGCATCATGATATGGGCATGTTTCTCCTACTATGGTGTTGAGCCTATATATCGCATAACAGGTATCATGGATCAGTTTGGATATGTCAAAATACTTGAAGATAGTCATGTTGCCTTATGCTGAAGAGGACATGCCCTTGAAATGGGTGTCTCAACAAGGAAAATGACCCAAGCACACTAGTAAACCAGCAAAATCTTGGTTCCAAACCAACAAAATTAATCCCTCGCAGATGTGAGGAAATCATAAAAAACTGTGGTTATACAACAAATACTACTTTAGTGATTCACAGGATTGCTAAAAAAGCAGTTTGAACATAATAGTTTTGAGTTTGTAGCGTCAGCAGCAGATGCTACTATTATTGTGAACACCCCCTTTCTACTTTACTAATAGGCTAATTTCATAGCCTTAAGAGTGTGCATATCAAGATGCTTGGTCTTGTTGGATTTGTGAGAATCTACCTGGTACCATTGTTTCCCATGTAACAATAAGAAATATACTCAAAACCTGGATTAATCTTTTTAGTTACATAGCATTACTATTATTCAGAACATTACTGTATGTATTATTATGCCATGAGTTAGACATGTATTAATGATTAAGAATAAATGATAAATGATTTACCAATTGTGCAATGTATGAATAATTCCAGCCCAGTCTAACATTTTTGTTTTTCATGCTCCCGTCATGAAATGATTCAAATTTGTGTGACTTTTTTTAACTCACTATTACTAACCCTACTCCTGCCTTCACCCTAACCTTAACCATAACCTAACCCCACTCCTTCCCCCAACCCTAACCATAACCACCCCGACCCCCCCCCCCCGCTTCACTTTTATTTTGTGCACCATCAAAGAATGTATTAGAATGAATGTGTGCTGCCGTGTTGAAAATGAGGTGCTTTTCGTAATAATATCACAACCACAGATAATAATGTATATTTCTTGGCTCCATATCACAACATGCCATGAGACTGGCTGATAATTCACAGTTTCTAATGCCGAGGTTAGCGAGGATGATGACAGACAGCGGGAGCATGTTCTTGTAGTCCATATAGCTCAGTTTCCCACCATGACCACAAACCAGTATTACACTTTTGTCACCGCAAACAAGAAGTTCACACAGGAATACACAGGAAGTACGCAAGAAGCATGATGGGAGAGACAGAGGTGCTTGATGGGAGAGACTTTTCCCAGAAAAGGGTAGAAACTGGATTCTGTCGTTACACCAGACATCAGCAAAAGCTGGCATAGGAATATACTGAGCGAGCGGTATTAACTGCCGTAACTCTATAGCTTCGGTCAACAAAGGTCGTTTGGAAAAATTAATAGCCAGTTTTGAGTTTCTCAGTGTGTATGTGTGGTGAGATAGCTAACACTTCTGGCTCACAGGTCAATGCATACAAACTTGCTGCCAACACCATTCATGCTGGTAAGAAGACAATGTTTTTTGAAGCACAGAAGGACAGAAAATGGTATGAAAACATTTCTAAAGTCAGTAGTTGGACCAAGTAGGCCCCAACCTATGACAAGCCACTTCCAGCATTTGTAAACAAAGTAGCAAAATTATCAGGCCATTAATGCACCATTTGTGTACTAATTAAAAGGCAATGGAATAATACGGAGTTATTATTCACACATTATTATTATTATTGAGTTATTATTGTCACAGTTATGACAGTGTAATGAAGATATTCTTTGACCTTAAGCAAAGTGGTAGCTTTTTGATTTATCATTAACATATTATGTATAAACTGACTGTCATGATACCATTACAACAATGTAAGGAAGATATTCTTTGACCTCAAGTAAAGTGGTAGCATTTTGATTTGTAGTAAACATACCATGACATGTAAACTGTCATGACACCATTATGACAATGTAATGAAGATATTCTTTGACCTCAGGTAAAGTGGTAGCATTTTGATTTGTAGTAAACATACCATGACATATAAACTGTCATGACACCATTATGACAATGTAATGAAGATATTCTTTGACTTCAAGTAAAGTGGTAGCATTTTGATTTTCATTAACATATCATGAAGTATCAACTGTCATTAGTCATAGCAGTGTAATGAAGATATTCAAATTGGTCTGTAACCTTGCACGTGGAATTATAATAATCATTATGTGCCATGAACACAAAGTCTAACTCATGACATATTATCAGTTATCAAGTTGTTCACCAATGAATATGGCTTTATACACCCTGAAGAAAGCCATACACCCTTCGAAAGGTGTATGGTTGAACAACTTAATAACGATTTTATCATATACCTATAAATGATAAATGCACGCAGAACACAATGCGTGTGCTCTCCCTTCGCTCACTGCCTCTGGGGGAACGGATGCGGGACCCGCAAAGAATCCAAGTCATGGCCACAGAGCTCTGTGGCTGCGGTTACTGAGACCATGCAGCGGACGCTGCGCATCAAAACAGCGAGCATAGTCTCTGGACCTGTTGCTGCATGCAGCTCGGCACAGCAGACAGACGGTGTGAGTGGCCCGCTGCGGCACTTACCGAGCCCGCAGACTCAGTAAGCGCATCGGAGGCAGTGAGAGCAATCGCCCACCTGATAAGGACGCAGAACACAATGCGGTTTAAAAAAAAGAAGAAGAAGAAGCATGCAAAATTGCACAACAAAAATCTGCGAAACTGCGAGGCCATGAAAGGGAGTTATGTTCTAAAAATAACCCGCGATAGGCGAAATCCACGAAGTAGTCAGCATTATTTTTTACAATTATTATAGCTGTTTTAAGGCTGTAAAACCCCTCACAACACACTTCATACACTTTTCTCAAACAGGCATTAACATTTTCTGACTTTTCTCTCCTGTGTAAACACTCAAAGTTCAAACCTTAGTAGAAAAAAAATAGAATGTTTTCCTATAAATAATTATGATGACTTTTAGAACTAATGAATTTAATTTTAATGATCAACCTATGAGGTTGGACACGTAAGAAATTATTAATAGTGACTCACCAGTATTTCACAGTTCCTCTGACCGCGCCTCTTCGTCATGGCGCCGCTCCGCTGTCCAGATTGGCTGATTACTCGGGTGGTATGAAAAATATTACCCGTCCATGAAAAGGGTGTATTGCTATTTATTCTTTAGTGTTTTATCCAATGATATTGGCGTATCATTTATAGGTATATGATAATAGTGCATACATAGTGCACTTACAAATAGTTTGTTCATTGTTTATTAAGTATGGAAACACATAATGCATGGGGCTGTTCATTAGAAGTAAAGCATTAATTAAATGTATTAACTGCTTATTAAGTAGGCTGGAGTGGTGGATAAGTGATTAATGCCCTAGGTTTCAGTGCAGAAGGTTACTGGTTCAAACCCTGCCCCTGCTGCATTTCTCCATATAATATGGCATTCCGTCAAGATGGGCATTGGGCGGAAAATGTGCCAATTCAACATGCAGATGCACCTCGGATTTGCTGTGATGATGTTGAGTGCAAATAATGGAGCAGTAATTAACTAGTTGTTGGGAAAGTGTAGGAACACGGACCCACAACAGGGGGCGCAAATGAACGGACAATGGAGGAAGTCAAATAACAAAGCTTTACTGTTGTGAAACACGCACAACAAACACAACTGATTACAATGTCGAAATAAGCCAAATGTCAACGGTGTCGTGTGGGCAGGCTCGAAGATAGGAGACGTCTGTCCAAGTCGAACCGGAACCACCCGATTTCCTCCGCCACTGAACCCCGGGAATACTGGAGCCGCCAAGTCCCGAACTCCCAGGTGGCCACTGCCTCCGCTCATCGGATCCGGTACTGCTGGCGAGGAACAGAAACAGTCAGGTGTGGGTGCGGCAGCACCCAGCAACACATAGGGTGGAAACACCACCTCCACCTCTCGTCAGAAAAATACTGTAGTGTAAGAATGTGAGTACTTATCCAAAAAGTCCAATACAGTCTCCAGCTGTACTACTCACTGTCTGCACACAAGCAACAAAGTATTACTGTCAGGAAGACAATAGAATCGGCTGAGAATGTTACCTCTTTGGTAGAGTGATATCTCGGCAATGAGGTGGAGATGCCGTCCTGCTGATATACCCCTGCAGATCCGATGATTGATGACAGCTGTCGCAGGTGATGGGTGACAGCTGTCACTCTGGCTGCTCCTGCAAGGTGGCAGCGCCCCCTAGTGCCTGGAGCCCGCACTCCAGGCAGGGCGCCCTCTGGTGGTGGTGGGCCAGCAGTACCTCCTCTTCAGCGGCCCACACAACACGAGTAAGTCCTAAAGGGACTTACTACTTAATTACTTATTAAGTATGAGTCATTATTAATTATTTGTGATGATTTCATTACATATTTATTCATGCTTAATTAAAGCTAAATATGCTGTCGTCATTATCAAGTGCTACCTAATAATCATTATGTCAACTTGCCATGAACACAAAAATAGATGTATAATTTGTTAATGCCAAGTTGTCATTACAAATACATTTTCAGGGAATGTCACTAGTGTCAAGATGTCATAATAAGGACATCCCAAACAGATTTAATGTGAAGTTGTCATGACAAAGACATTTTCTGTTAATGTCACGTTGATTAATTGTTGTGTGGGCCGCTGAAGAGGAGGTACTGCTGGCCCACCACCACCAGAGGGCGCCCTGCCTGGAGTGCGGGCTCCAGGCACCAGAGGGCGCCGCCGCCTCACGGGAGCAGCCTCGGTGACAGCTGTCACCCATCACCTGAGACAGCTGACGGCAATCATCAGTGGGGTATATCAGCAGGACGGCATCTCCACCTCATTGCCGAGATATCGTTCTACCTGGAAGGTAATATTCTCAGCTGACTGCTTGACAGTAACCTTTTGTGACTTTTGTGAGTGATAACAGACCTTTTTTTCCAACGAGAGGTGGAGGTAGCTTTCCTGCCGTGTGGATTACTGGGTGCAAACGCGCCCACCTTTAATTGTGTTTTTGTTCCTCGCCAGCAGTACCAGGTCCGACACGCGGAGGCAGTGGCCACCTGGGGTTCGGGACTTGGCGGCTCCAGTATACCCGGGGTCCTGTGGCGGAGGAAGCCGTGTGGTACCGGTCTTACCTTGGAGAGGCGTCTCCTATCTTCGAGCCTGCCCACACGACACTTTTGTAAATTGACTGTTGTCCATTTCTGTGATTGGTTGTATTCGTTGTGCACATTCACAACAGTAAAGCGTTGTTATTTGACTTACTCCATTGTCCGTTCATTTGCGCCCCCTGTTGTGGGTCCGTGTTCCTACACTTTCCCAACAGGATATCTCGGCCAGCGTCATGGATCCCGAGGGGCGTCAACCGGCTGTTGAACGGCCAATGGAAGAACAAGGCGCACAGGCGTCCGCAGGAGGGGTAATCGGTGAGTTGCAGCGGATCCTCACCGCTTTCACGACTCGGTTAGAATCGATGGCCGAGCAGAACGCCCTCCTGAACCGCAGGGTGGAGGCTCTCGCCGCGCAGGTGGAAGCGCGCCCTCCGGGCGCCGCTGCAGCTCTCCCTCCCGTAGACCCTGTGCGTGACAGCGACGTTCCACTGGTTGTCCAACGACCCCCCCCACCATCCTCTGAAGCATACATAAGCCCCCCAGAGCCGTACGGAGGCTGTGCGGAGACGTGCGCGGATTTCCTTATGCAGTGTTCGCTCGTCTTCGCACAGCGTCCCGTCATGTACGCGACCGACGCTAGCAAGGTAGCTTATGTGATAAATCTGCTTCGTGGTGAGGCACGCGCTTGGGCTACAGCGCTCTGGGAGCAAAAGTCACGGCTCCTTCAGACATATGATGGGTTTGTGAGGGAGCTCAGAACAGTGTTCGATCACCCTAATAGAGGAGAGACCGCTTCAGCCGTGCTGCTGTCAATGAGACAGGGGCGCCGGAGCGCAGCTGCCTATGCAGTCGACTTCCGCATCGCGGCTGCGAGGTCCGGCTGGAATAGCACTGCCCTCCGCGCCGCCTTCGTAAACGGACTGTCATTGGTCCTCAAGGAGCACCTGGTGGCTAAGGACGAACCGCGGGATTTGGATGGGCTTATCGATCTTGTCATACGATTAGACAATCGGTTAAATGAGCGCCGTCGGGAACGAGACGAAGGGCGTGGCCAGGCACGCGTCGTCCCTCTCCCTTCCGGTTCCGACCGCGTTCCGCCCTCCCCACGCTCCACGGCCCCTGCGCTCCGTGCGATCACAGCTCCCCCTGCTGACGAAGCTATGGACACGAGTAGGGCAACATTTAGGGCACCGGTCACACAAAGGAGGCTGGCCCGCGGAGCGTGTTTTGTTTGTGGCTCGATTGAGCATCAGGTACGAGACTGCCCCGAACGGTTAAACACCAACGCCCGCCCCTAGACACTGGGCTAGGGGGGGGGCCGAGACGTTCACGTGGGACACACCCACATCGCCACACGACTCCCAGTTACAATCCTTTATGAGGATTTAACCCTGAAGGCCCCAGCACTGGTGGACACGGGCTCAGAAGGGAATTTGCTTGATAGCAAATGGGCCAGGGAGATAGGGTTCCCTCTGGTGGCGCTTACCTCGCCTGTGCAGGTACGGGCACTAGATGGCTCCCTACTCCCTCCAATCACCCACAAGACACCACCAGTAACTCTGGTGGTGTCGGGGAATCACCGGGAGGAGATCGAGTTTTTTGTAACTCCGGCCACCTCCCGTGTGATTTTAGGTTTTCCCTGGATGTTGAAGCACAATCCCCGGATCGATTGGCCGTCCGGGGTAGTGGTCCAGTGGAGCGAGACCTGCCATCGGGTATGTTTAGGTTCCTCGGTTCCTCCCGGTTCCCAGGCCAGGGAGGAGGTCAGAGCCCCGCCCAATCTAGGGACGGTGCCGGTGCAGTACCATGACCTTGCGGAGGTGTTCAGCAAGGATCTGGCACTCACCCTTCCCCCGCACCGCCCGTATGATTGTGCCATTGATTTGGTTCCAGGCGTTGAGTTCCCGTCCAGCAGGCTGTACAACCTCTCACGACCTGAACGCGAATCAATGGAGACCTACATCCGGGACTCTTTGGCTGCCGGGTTGATCCGGAATTCCACCTCCCCGATGGGTGCGGGTTTCTTTTTTGTGGGGAAAAAGGATGGCGGATTACGTCCATGCATTGATTACAGGGGGCTGAACGAAATCACGGTTCGTAACCGATACCCCTTACCCTTGTTGGATTCGGTGTTCACGCCCCTGCATGGAGCCAAGATATTCACCAAGCTTGATCTTAGGAATGCGTATCACCTGGTTCGGATCCGGAAGGGAGACGAGTGGAAGACGGCATTTAACACTCCGTTAGGTCATTTTGAGTACCTGGTCATGCCGTTCGGTCTTACAAATGCTCCCACGACGTTCCAAGCATTGGTTAATGATGTCTTGCGGGACTTCCTGCACCGATTCGTCTTCGTATATTTAGACGACATACTCATCTTTTCTCCGGATCCTGAGACCCATGTCCGACATGTACGTCAGGTCCTGCAGCGGTTATTGGAGAACCGGCTGTTTGTTAAGGGCGAGAAGTGTGAGTTTCACCACGCCTCTTTGTCCTTCCTGGGGTTCATCATCTCCCCCGACTCCGTCGCTCCTGATCCGGCCAAGGTTGCAGCGGTGAGAGACTGGCCCCAACCCACAAGCCGTAGGAAGCTGCAACAGTTCCTCGGCTTTGCGAATTTCTACAGGAGGTTCATTAAGGGCTACAGCCAGGTTGCTAGCCCCCTGACAGCCCTGACCTCACCAAAAGTCCCCTTCACCTGGTCGGATCGTTGCGATGCCGCGTTCAAGGAGTTGAAACGGCGCTTCTCATCTGCACCCGTTCTGGTGCAGCCCGATCCTAGCCGCCAGTTAGTGGTTGAAGTGGACGCCTCGGACTCAGGGATAGGAGCTGTGCTGTCCCAGAGTGGGAAGACCGATAAGGTCCTTCATCCGTGTGCCTATTTTTCCCGCAGGTTGACCCCGGCTGAACGGAACTATGACGTCGGCAACCGAGAACTCCTAGCGGTGAAAGAGGCTCTTGAAGAGTGGAGACACCTGTTGGAGGGAACGTCCGTGCCGTTCACGGTTTTCACTGACCACCGGAACCTGGAATATATCAGGACCGCCAAGCGGCTGAATCCCAGGCAAGCCCGCTGGTCACTGTTCTTCGGCCGTTTTGACTTCCGCATCACCTACCGGCCCGGGACCAAGAACCAGAAGTCGGATGCCTTGTCCCGGGTACACGAAGACAGGTCAAAGCGGAGTTGTCGGATCCACCGGAACCCATCATCCCGGAGTCCACTATCGTGGCCACCCTCACCTGGGACGTAGAGAGAACCGTCCAGGAGGCCCTGGCACGGAGCCCGGACCCCGGGACTGGACCAAAGAACAGACTGTACGTCCCACCAGAGGCTAGGGCTGCAGTTCTGGACTTCTGTCACGGCTCCAAGCTCTCCTGTCATCCAGGGGTGCGAAGAACCGTGGCAGTTGTCCGGCAGCGCTTCTGGTGGGCGTCCCTGGAGGCCGACGTCCGGGACTACATCCAGGCCTGTACCACCTGTGCCAGGGGCAAGGCCGACCATCGCAAGGCTCCGGGACTGCTACAGCCGCTGCCCGTGCCTCATCGCCCCTGGTCCCACATCGGCCTGGATTTTGTCACGGGCCTCCCGCCGTCCCAGGGCAACACCGTGATCCTCACGATAGTGGACCGATTCTCCAAGGCGGCCCACTTCGTGGCCCTCCCGAAGCTCCCAACGGCCCAGGAGACAGCGGACCTCCTGGTCCACCACGTCGTCCGCCTGCATGGGATACCATCAGACATCGTCTCCGATCGCGGTCCCCAGTTCTCCTCGCATGTCTGGAGGAGCTTTTGCCGGGAGCTGGGGGCCACGGTCAGTCTCTCGTCCGGGTATCACCCCCAGACCAACGGGCAAGCAGAGCGGGCCAATCAAGAAATGGAGCAAACACTGCGTTGTGTGACAGCCGCGCACCCGGCGGCCTGGAGTACTCATCTGGCCTGGATCGAGTACGCCCACAACAGTCAAGTGTCATCAGCCACCGGCCTCTCCCCCTTTGAGGTGTGTTTGGGGTATCAGCCCCCGTTGTTCCCGGTGGTTGAGGGAGAGGTCGGTGTGCCCTCGGTCCAGGCCCACCTGCGGAGGTGCCGTCGGGTGTGGCGTGCCGCCCGTTCTGCTTTGTTGAGGGCCCGGATGAGGGCGAAGACCCATGCAGACCGGCGGCGGACCCCGGCCCCTACGTATCGCCCCGGGCAGGAAGTGTGGTTGTTCACAAAGGACATCCCACTACAAGTGGCCTCCCCCAAACTACAGGACAGGTACATAGGACCGTTTAAAATCCTCAAGGTCATCAATCCCGCCGCAGTGAGGCTTCAGCTTCCAGCCTCACTGCGGATCCATCCAGTGTTCCATGTGTCGAAAATCAAGCCCCATCACACCTCGCCCCTCTGTACACCCGGTCCGGCGCCACCTCCTGCCCGGATCATCGATGGCGAGCCGGCTTGGACAGTGCGCCGGTTGTTGGACGTCCGACGGATGGGCCGGGGCTTTCAATATCTGGTGGACTGGGAGGGGTACGGCCCTGAAGAACGCTCCTGGGTGAAGAGGAGCTTCATCCTGGACCCGGCCCTCCTGGCCGACTTCTACCGTCGCCACCCGGACAAGCCCGGTCGGGCGCCAGGAGGCGCCCGTTGAGGGGGGGGTCCTGTTGTGTGGGCCGCTGAAGAGGAGGTACTGCTGGCCCACCACCACCAGAGGGCGCCCTGCCTGGAGTGCGGGCTCCAGGCACCAGAGGGCGCCGCCGCCTCACGGGAGCAGCCTCGGTGACAGCTGTCACCCATCACCTGAGACAGCTGACGGCAATCATCAGTGGGGTATATCAGCAGGACGGCATCTCCACCTCATTGCCGAGATATCGTTCTACCTGGAAGGTAATATTCTCAGCTGACTGCTTGACAGTAACCTTTTGTGACTTTTGTGAGTGATAACAGACCTTTTTTTCCAACGAGAGGTGGAGGTAACTTCCCTGCCGTGTGGATTACTGGGTGCAAACGCGCCCACCTTTAATTGTGTTTTCGTTCCTCGCCAGCAGTACCAGGTCCGACACGCGGAGGCAGTGGCCACCTGGGAGTTCGGGACTTGGCGGCTCCAGTATACCCGGGGTCCTGTGGCGGAGGAAGCCGTGTGGTACCGGTCTTACCTTGGAGAGGCGTCTCCTATCTTCGAGCCTGCCCACACGACACTTTTGTAAATTGACTGTTGTCCATTTCTGTGATTGGTTGTATTCGTTGTGCACATTCACAACAGTAAAGCGTTGTTATTTGACTTACTCCATTGTCCGTTCATTTGTGCCCCCTGTTGTGGGTCCGTGTTCCTACACTTTCCCAACATTAATGTCAAGTTGTCATAGTAAGTACATCCCAAACAAATTTAATGTCAATTTGTCATAACAAAGGCAACTTCTGGTCATGTCACTTTGATTAATGTCCAGTTGTCATAATCAAGACAACCCAAAAAATGTCAACTTGTCATGACAAAAACCGAATGACACTTCATGACAGAAGTCATAAATGCTTATGACATTGACATAATGTTTTTGACATATTGATGACTGAGTCATGTAACAGTTATGACAGTGTAATGTCACTATTATGATGGTACCTTCAAGTAAAGTTTTATCAAACCTTCTGTGAAATCTAGGAACAGAACACAGATCCTAAAAAAAAAACTTCAGAAGTGCATGCATCCGGGTCATTTTCTGAAGCCAAAAATCAGTCTCCCTCAGCGTCTGCCTTGACACCCTCCTCAGAGTCTAAACCTGGGGTGGCCAAGTTCGGTCCTCGAGAGCCACCTTCCTAACACTCTTAGTTGTCTCCCTGCTCCAACACACCTGAATCCAATGAAAGGCTCATTAAAAGTCTGATAACGAGTCTTTCATTGGATTTAGGTGTGTTGGAGCAGGGAGACAACTAAGAGTGTCAGGAAGGTGGCTCTCGAGGACCGAACTTGGCCACCCCTGGTCTCAACTGTAATAAACCATCTCAGGGAGAGGGGGCTTTGATTGCAAATTCTCTTCCGGTCGCCAAATGCAATCAGGGAGCCACCCCTCATTAAACATGGCCTCTAGCTTATGGCCTGGTCACACAGCATACAATGATAGCAGAATAAAGGAAAAAAGCCACAAAGTCACACATCATCGAGAAAAGGTGGACGAATGAGCGCACAGGCACTGCGTATGTGGATCAGACACACACACGTGCGCTTCACCTTTTCTCTAGCTGACTCACTCTGGATGAATGCATTCGGTGTTTGAATGTGTTGTAGTGCACACGCAAGTACATGTGCACACAAAAGGACTGTCTCACATAATTCAGTGACTGAAACGTTGGTCAGAAAAGAATGCAACATTTGTGATCACACTGGGTTTTCTGTTTTATATGTCACACCTCTGTGGATCAAAGCTGTTCACACGCGAATGTCCGCTGGTGCTAGAACATTTCACACTTGATGCGCAGTTCGCTCTAAGACATCACAGCAGATGACACAAAATATTATTACGTTATGTCGGCCTTCATCTCTACAGAAACAAATGAGGCTGATCGCACTCCTGCAAGGCCCCCCTGCTTCGAACAAATACACAGCCATCAATGATTGTTTCAGCCCTCAGTTCCACGGAAATGAGGCTGATCACGCTCTTGCAAAGCCCCCCGCCCCACTGCGAACAAATATCCAGCAATCAAGCATCACTTCCTCAAAACCTTTGAACTGTCAGACTGAAAGGCAGCAGGCTCTTCTCTCTGCAGAGGCTGAAGGACAGCAAGCCCTTCAGAGTTCATGGACAGAATGCTGCAGGTCTGCCCGGACTTTTTGTACAGCAACTCTCTCCTACGGTGCACACAGTGCTGGAAACAACACCATGATCACGGACTGTCGTGCGCTGGCAGACGAGGCTGAGTAATTCTTCCTGGCCAGCCAGCACCACTGCATGACCATGGCAGAACTCACCACAACACACGCAGTTGCAGAAGCCCCACACTGCACATACCAGCTCTGCTGTGGAGTAGCTGCATCTCTCCCTGATAAAAGTACTCACAAACCGGCTTCTGTACTGTGTGAAAACATTCAGCTGGTCGAACGAAGTCAAACTAAATGTTGAGAAACAGTTAAGAACTACAGCAAAGTGAAATATGGACGAATTGAGGTTTTCTGTGGCATTTGTTCAAATTTTTTCAACAGTTTAAAAGTCCATCATTTCACACTATAATAAAATACATTCATGTTTGCTTTTGGGAAGAACTTTCTTCCCAAACAAACTAAAGGACTGTTGGTACATTGATCTTATCTCACAACTTCAATGGGGAAGTGTCCTGGAATATCAGTAGAAGGTCTGGAATGTCTCCTCAAGTCCTCAACGTTCCACCAGAGTGATCATTGGTCACAATTTATTCCTTCTTCAAAGATTTTTGTGAAAGCCACAATGGGTCAAACTCCAGTCAGTATAAGTTATGGGACACTTTAACACGTCACATTTCACAACAAAACCAGAGACTCCAGGCCAGTAAAGATCAAACCCCACAGCCCACAGTGATCTTCACTCCTGAAAATGATCTTTGGCTTTTCACATGAGGTAAATCTGCCATACGATTGTATTTTTGGAAAACCATGTGATGGTGAACCAATTTCGATTGGACACTCACATTGCGCACGTCTTCACACAGCTTCTATGAGGAGATGGCAGATGGCTGGCTCGAAAGTACGCAGAGTTAACGTTTCAGCAAAAAAAAGTTTCTATCTCATATCATTAAAAAGTTATTTATAATTTAGTAAAGCTTGGTCTTAGCCATCGTATATGACAGCGTCGGCCCCAGAGCGTTAAACAGCCAAGAACAAAGCCACTCATTCTCTTACTCTCTGGCTTGCCTCTCTTACCTCTTTATTTTTGTTTGCTTTTGTTTTTCTTTGTTTTCTTGATGGATGAACAGGCCCCATGTGGCCTAGCCTTAAGTTAGCTAAGAGCTACCACGTGGCTTCTTTGTTCTTCATGGTTTGGTTCATTACTTTGTAACTTTTGATGACAATGCATCAGTTTTGAAAACCTTTAAGATTTAAGTTTTTTTCTTTTTTCACTTTTTGACAGAGTTTTTTCTCTATATTGTCAATATATGTATTATCAAATATTAATGTCTTCACTTTGATGTACTCTGTAATCATGTCTTTGATTTCTGTTCTCTATTATATACGTATATGCATGTGTGAAAGTTCATGTACCATTATTCCTCTAAATAATTACTTAGTGGCAAAAGTAATCATATGCGTTGAGCAAGTGACCATTCAATGTGCAGATTGTTTATCTAGAATGTCAGACTGGTAGGCTGGGGTCATGATTAACTAATCACAGATGTGTACTTTTGATTAATGGTTCAGCCTTGAAGGAGAGCATGGCAACCTGACATTGTTATGGAAAGCTTAGGAGACCAAGACCAGACTTTGTGTCTTTCCATTGTGTTGTGATATCATCATTCCTATATGCTGTATGCAACAATATTCAATAAATAGGAGAGGCAATGGGTGGGTCCTTTAGGACGGACGACAGTTCTTTCTGAAGGAACTTCTCGTTTGTTCTCTCCTGTACAGGATACAGAAATTCAGTCTCTCCTGGGTGATCATTTCTGTGTGTGTGTAAACTTTTCAGGTCTAACTCTGAAAAACTCTAACACTTTTGTAGACAACTTCCTTGTGGAGTTTTTCAGATTAAAAGCCAATTTACAGAAAAGTATTTTTCCTTAAACCTGTAACTTTAAAACATTGTTTTCATGCCTTTAACTTTTTCTAAGTTGCAAAGACTTTAATCGCGTCTCCCACAAGTTTTTTTGACAACACCTGAGTACCATTTTTAACAAACACCTAAACCTTCATCCGTGGGTTAAGTGAATCAAGACTGACCCACAGAACCTATCTGTGTTGCTGGCAAACCAAGCTGAAACAACGTCTGGTATCTGGAAAACCAACGGTTCATCCCCAACTGTATTTTTGCTGACTGTTTGCTGGGTGTACACACACCCACCTTTAACCTGTGTCTGTTCCTGCCAGCAGTACCAGATCTGACAGCTGGAAGCAGTGGCCACCTGGGGACTCAGGACTTGGCGGCTCCGGTGTGTTGCAGGTCTCCGTTGGCGGTGGAACCTCGTGGGTCCCGGCTCTTCTCTGGATAGGCGTCTCCTACCCTCGGGCCTGCCTACGCGTCATCTTTTGTGTAGATTGATTGACAGACTAAAAGCATATTTGGTTGTTGTGCACATTTACAGAATAAATTGTTATTTATTCGGACTTACTATTGGCCGTTCATTTATGCCCCCTGTCGTGGGTCCATGTACTTCACTTTCCCAATAACAAAACCTGTCAGAAATAAAACTGTATGAACAATCATTGTTCATACAGTTGTGCTCAAAGGTTTACATACCCTGGCAGAATTTTTGCTTTTTTGGCCATTTTTAAGAGAATATGAATGACAACACAAAAACTTTTTTCACTCATGGTTAGTGGTTGGGTGAAGCCATTTATTGTCAAACAACTGTGATTCCTCTTTTTAAAATCAAAATGACAAGAGAACTACCCGAATTAACCTGATCAAAAGTTTACATTCCCCTGTTCTTAATACTGTGTATTGCCCCCTTTAACATCAATGACAGCTTGGAGTCTTTTGTGGTAGTTGTGGACGAGGCTCTCTGATGGTAAAGCTGCCACTGAATATGTCTTGGACTTTATTTACATCAATTACAAAGAAATACAAACAATATGGCACTCTATTGTAAATCAGCATGGAGTAGACAGTTTTCAAAAACTGAGTGTTGTTTGTGTTGTTGTCTCCCTCCAGGTGGCTCGCTGCAGAGCCGAGGAACACCTTAGATTCATCCACTCCTCGCACCTGTGGTTCATGAGCTCCTGATCATGAGGTCAGTCCTTGCCAGATTCTTGCAGACTCTCACTCCAGGCTTCCACACCAGAATCTACCTTGACCTTGTTACGTGTCAGATTCTACCCAGATGCTACCTTGATTCTACCTCATCATGCCAGACTTCCATACCGCTGCTTCCATGTGCTCTGACTTCTGAGAGCCTTCCCGGAGACGCCCTGAGCACAACTTCTAAGCTTTCCACAGCTCCCTTCAAAGGCAACCTGACCTCTCTATTTTCCGCAGTAAAAATGGTTCATTAAACATATTTGTGATTTTCACAGTAAATAAACTTTTTTTTCTGATTCAAATTTTCAGTTTTGTGGTGAATTTAGGGTCACTGTTTTAATGCAGTATGTCAGAATGAAAGAAAAACTGTAAAGTCACACAGGTGAGGTTGTGCTGAAAAAAATTACACCAAACAAGGCCAGGTAAACAGTTTTTAAGGTAAATTATGAAGGTAAAACCAAAAGAATTCAAAATTGCCCCAAAATACCCTAGAGTCCAAAGGGTTAATAATCATTTAATATTCAAATTCATTATATTTTTTTCCGCCCATTTAATCCAAAGAATCATTATTAAAAAATATTTAACATCACTAGATATTTATGGTGCCGACGTGTGTAGCCAAATAATTATAAATGACTTAAAATTGTTACAGTATTTTGGTGCCCTGTTGGTGCAACACGTTCCAACTTTGATCTTAATAATTATTAAACATTTAAACAAGCTACACCTTTGGTACACATTAATCTTAACAATTAATCCCAAAGATTAATAACTGTAAATTATTTAAAATCATTACAAGTAAGATTAGTTAGTTTCCAAGGATGTTGTGTCATGTGTTTTTGGCCCCTGACTTCTTTGCTGTCATTATTTTGATGTGGGTGTGTGCACGACTGCCTGTATTTTTTTCTTCAGTAATGTCTCCTCATCCCTGTGGTCTGCTGCTCCTGATGTACTGTCAGCTCTGTAAATTACAGTCAGTTGGTTGCATAATCATCCCACACATTTATCATAGATACTGTTCCCCATGGCAACCCCTTTAAATAAATTAGTCACTCACTGGTTCCTGTATTGGACTTTAATTCTCTCTTTTATGTGATCTCCCTTTGTTTGTCCCTCTATGTTTTCTTTGTTTGAGTCTTTATTTGTTCCTCAGTTATTTTCAGGTTGCCTTTACATCTTCTCTCTCTATGTCTGTTATTGTCTATTTTCTTTCACTTCCTTTCCATCTGCCTCTGGTTGTCCTGTGTCATGGACATCCTACCTACTGTCTTTCTTTCACTTTGTCTTGTCTTTCTTCAGTTGTCTCTGTCTAAGCAGCCTCTAGAATGTACAGCAGAAGGGCGCACCAGGAGCTGGCAGCACTGTCTATTGGAGACACATTAGCCCAATGCCACCGATGGTCAGGACACATTAATTCAGGCTCCACAGAGTTCACTGATGACTTTGGCTTACTGTTTACACTGCCTCCAACATTAATTTTCATATGCTGAATGTTCAAAATCTGCACAGTGGGAACAAACTTGAATTTGAAAAGACCTTTAAAGTATACGTACACAGCAGAAACTGTGGTCTAAAAATCTCAGTTACACATCTCAGTTGACTTTAACTCTTAAGTTGCTATTTTAACACTGTTTGGGTCCAATCTTACTCATAGTATTCTATAGCCAGTCATGATTCTACAGTCTGTTGGGGCATGAGGTAAAAATTCACAGGAGACCCTCCAAACAGCAGTCATCACAAATATGTTATGGGTGTAGGCTAGGGTGCATCAAATTTGAATATTTCAAAATATCAATTTGGCTGGCATTGCATTTTGTTCTAATTAACATAAAAATGACTTTTGCAAAGTTTTGAAGAATTGAGGAATTTGAGTCTTAGAGGTGCCACCTAACACATGAACTTTTGTGAAATTTTGAAAAATGTGCAAGTTTTACTGTATTTGCCACGACGCACTGGCTAGGTTCAGAGTTCAGGTTCCATTTCCTCTCTCTATCTCCCTGGTGAAGTCAGTGGAGCGGACTCTGGCACAGACTGAGCAATTAAGTTTGAAATTTAGTTCATGTCAGCTCTTACCATTAGGCCCTGTTAGTTGCCAGTGAGTTAGCCACTAGAGAAGGTTTGTTCTTTTCAGTGTGTAAGTATTGCCCCTTGTGTTTAATTCAATTCAAGTCAATTAAACTTCATATGTGTGGTTGACATCCATCAATGCTGCACAAAACTCAGGGTAAGGCCATGTGAACATGTCCCACTGACCTCCATTCATTTTGTCTATAGGACAAATGAATGAAAGTTGAATTCTGAGAAATGCCCAAGTTGCCCAAAGGGGAAACAAACAACTTTTACTTTGATAACCCTACAGAACATGTTGCTGTATAAAAGTTCACTGTATTCAACATTTCCAGGTCAACCTTTTGGCAATTAAACTAGAAATTGCACATTTTTCGCAATTTCACAAAAGTTCACGTTAGGTGGCACCCCTAAATCTCAATGGAATTCCTCAAAACTTTGCAAAGGTCATCCATCCATCCATCCATTTTCTTCCGCTTTATCCAAAGTCGGGTCACGGGGGCAGCAGCTCAAGCAAAGGCGCCCAGTGTGCAAAAGTCATTTTTATGATAATTGGAAATCGCAATGCCAGCCAAATTGATATTTTGAAATTAAAATTTCACATTCACATTTGATGCACCCTAGTGTAGGTCTATCTTTTAATCATAAGTCATCATGCAGTTCTATCTTTTTCCCATGTTTCCTCCTCTCCTTCCTTTTATATTGTGGACACTAGCGAACTTCATTCTTTTTGGCATGTGCCAAAAGCTATTTCATTATTGCCTATTTCAGTATTGGACCAAGTATAAGATAACCCTGAAATACTTTCTTAAGACATTTGTTTTTAAATTTAGTTATAATTTCAAAATTGAGGACAACAAACAGTGCAAACTGGCCTACCTGGGCTCCTGTGATAATCACGTCATTCACTGTTTAAAAAAAAATATCTGACAGATTCAATGGCCAGAATCAAAATACAATGGCATTCCCCACCAGCTGTATGCTTGGACCGTAGAAGCTGTGAAGCACTGTTTGCAGTCTGCAGTTGCTGCCCTGTTCTGAGGATACTAAAGATGGACATAAACTTGTTACTCTCTTTATTAAGGGTAAAGGGTTACTGAGCTTTATAAGAGTTGTTGTTGTCCATTTGTTCGGCGTTCGGCACAAGCTTTACACCAGATGCCCTTCCTGATGCAACTCCAGTGTAACTTGGACAAACACATACCACCACTGGTGTTCCAAAGAAGTCTCCCATCCAAGTACTAACTAGTACTAGCCAAGTACTAACTCTGCACTGCTTAGCTTCTGAGATATGACGGGATCAGGCTCACACAGAGCAGATCGGCTGCACTGAGCTTTGTAAGAGTAAAGGCATAAAAATAATTTTCACTGGCACACTATAATTTTACTTATTAGCCTTTAAGGGATTCATAATATGACATTATCAATATGATCAAAATTTGTGTTGTTGATGACCAGTGTTGCCACAGTTACTTTGAAAAAATAATCCAATTACTGATTACTGATTACTCCTTGAAAAAGTAACTTAGTTACTTTAGTGATTACTCAATTGTAAAAGTAACTAAGTTAGATTACTAGTTACTTTTTTAGTTACTTTCCCCAGCTGCCGACAACAACCCACGTCAACATGACAATGATACCTGTTTTGCCAAACCTTTCTTTATAGTCACCCTTTCTTAACTTCAATGAAAATAAATACTTGTTTTATAAAAAGTAAAATAAAGACCTCTTTCTTGACCTCATATTTAACTGTTGACAGCACTGTAACAGTAAAACTTGCAATTTCAAACTTACATTGTTTATAAATGTAACTATTAAATTCATTCTAGCATTTTTCTAACATTTAAATTCTCTCTAAATATTTTACTTGTCGAAATTAATATTATTTTAAGTAGTATTAGTGGTTGTAGTAAAAAAAGGCTTCAAAACTGGACCTTTAATCCAGGGATGTTGTGGGGAGGGGGGCACATCCCTCCCTCATGTCCCCATTCCATCTGGATTCACCCCTGCTTTGGCGTTTGAGCACAAAGAATGGATAACATTTATTTATGTAGAAAACATGACCAGATTTACAGGTAAGAAAGTTTTATTGCGTTTTCACATCATGTGGTCCTCAGAAAGAGAGTTTAGGTGCATTTGAGTGGAAAATAGTGTTAGTTGTTGATGCGTCGCGGAGGATCAGCTGTTTTTAACAAGACGATACAGAGCGGCTCAGCTCAGAATTCTAAATAAAGGAGGGAAAAAAGTATAAAAATGTCTTTGTAACGCTCAGTGCAGGTGTGCTGATCACCGCGCTTTAAGAGGTGAGGACGAGTCGAGCAGCTGCAAAAAACCGTGGATGAAAAGCTCACAGCTCACTTAAAGTGGGCAGTTCAGTCGAACCCCGACCCCCTGCCCACAGACCAAGTTTAATGCTGTTATCGACCCACAATGAAAAATAATAGTAACGCACAGTGACATGGAGAAGTAACTTTAATCTGATTACTGATTTGGAAAGATTAACACGTTAGATTACTCGTAAAAAAAAGTGGTCAGATTAGAGTAACGCGTTACTCTAATCTGACCACTTTTTTTACTAAGTAACGCATTACCGGCATCACTGTTGATGACAAATGAATAAAATGTTCTCTTGAAGGGTAAATTTTTAAAAGAAACCATGGTTAAGAATGACAGTGATGTCATAGATCACATGGGCGCTTCCCCAGACTTGTGTGAAGCATTATGGGAAGCACATAGTGGCAACCAATCAGAGGAGAAAGGTACAGTGATGTAAGCTGGCTTGTCTCATGCTGGCTTCTCCTTCTCTTCCTCTTCGAGCATTATGGAAAACACTCTGAACTGTGGCGTTTATGTCTAAGTTTCTCATATGTTATGTAGAGGTAGTCATAAACACTTCTAAAATGAAAAATGCTATATTTTTGACCCAATCAGTGGAGTGATCAAGAAGACATTTCACTGACATTACCATCAAACATTGCATCAAGCTAACTTCTGGTCCTTTGGAAAGCTTATGCACGCGCACACACACACGCACACACACACGCACACACACACACACACACACACACACACACACACACACACACACACACACACACACACACACACTTCTTCTTGCAGACGGCATTAAAAAGAAAAGAAAATATTTGTTATTGAATTTGCCCCAAATAAATATGGTCTCTGTGAACCGATTCTCCCCCTTGGATATGCCTGATGTGAGTTCTCTGAGCTCACGGGTGACTTCCACTCCTATCTCCAGGCCAAAACGCCGGGCTTTAGTCATAGGGGATTCTATCACCTGCAAAGTCAGGTTACATATGCCACCTGACGTTAAATGTATTCCTGGGGCCAGAGCTCCCGACATTGCTTCCCATCGTAGGGTGCTGATGCTGCAGAAGGGTAAACAGACTAAGGAACATGACATGAGATACAGTCACATAGTTATTCACCTCAGCGCCAATGATGTCAGGATGAAACACTCAGAGGTCACAAAAATGGACATAGAGAGGACTTGTGACCTTGCCAGGAAGATGTCTTGGTAATAATAGTTCTGGTTCCCTCCCCATAATAGTGAGGTGTTTAGCAAGCTGACATTGTTGAATAGGTGACTGGCGCTATTTTGTAGACAGCAATGCTTTAGTTTTATTGATAACTGGCCTTCGTTCTGGGGCTGTCATGGCTTGCTGATGCCGGATGGCCTTCACCCTACTGAGGGAGGCACTGCCATCTTGCCTGCAAACATAGACAGAGCTCTACAGGGAGGGTAACATTAGGATTTTATAGCAAGCTATGGAGCAGGTCATTAGAGACCCTGCAAGTTTTATGACGTGTGGATGTGGAATCCATTAGCTTAGCTGAGAAATTAGTGCAGAAAATCCACTATGATGATAGTGCAGTTTATCTGCCAGGGAGGGAAATTCTACAAGTTGAGACTGTGGCCTGCTTCCGTCGTCATGTCCATAAAAATCGTAGAGGGATATGCTTTGCAAACTTAATACCCATTACTTCATTTGATGATGTTGAAATTGAGGATGGCCCGTTTGCTGTTCCAGCAATATCAAAGATTTTGTGTCTGCTACCTACAACTCACATGGAATGTCTCAAACCTAAAACAACATCTTATATATGCTACTCTGGAACCACCCCTAAACCCAAACAGTCCAACTGTCAACCCCACTGAGGTCCTTAGTCTGGGTCTCATTAACATAAGATCACTGTCCTCAAAATCATTGTTGATTAATGATCTAATTATGGATCATCACTTAGATATGATTGAGTTATGTGAAACCTGACTTAAACCTACAGCTGTCCTCCTCTTAAATGAGGTGTGCCCACCGGCATACACATTTAGTCATGTCTCTTGTGATGCACTGCAAGGTGGGGGTGTTGTTCTTATTTATAAATCTAGGTTTAGCTTATTAGCTGTTGGGGGTCACAAATATAACTCATTTGAGCATCTGATTCTCCACTCTGCCCACAGCACTAAGGTCAGAAGAATAAAAATCAGCCGTATTGCTTTGTAGATAGGCCCCCTCGCCCATGCTCTGAATTCTTAGATGAATTTGGTGAATTCATCTTTAACTTGTCAACAAGTGCAGATAACATTCTGATTATTGGTGACTTTAACATTCCAACCCAGTCTCACAGCAAGTCATGATTCAGGAGCACAAAATATACATTAATCTATTGGTTCATGATACTGTGACAAAAAGCTCCTCATTTTCATCATTGCAGCACAAATTCATTTTAATTAATTCCATGATGGCTGCACGGAATTAAAAGTGAAGCAGGGAGGTCGGGGTGGTAATGGTTAGGATGGGGGGCAGGAGTAGGATTAGGTTATGGTTAAGGTTAGGGTTGGGGGTAGGAGCAGTGTTAGTAATTGTGAGTTTAAAAAAAACCCTGTCATGAAAAATTGACTCATTTTGTGACAGGAGGACAAAAAAAAAAAAAAAAGACTGGGCTGAAGATTAATATAAATAAACCTTCTGATCCCCTCTACAAATCATTTATGGAAATTGTGGATGCATTAGGATTTCAGCAATGCATTCAGGACTCAGCGCACATTAATGGAAATACCTTGATTTGGTTCTCACATGTGGTATTGCTGGACGTGGAATGTCACCTCGCTGGGGGGGAAGGAGCCTGAACTTGTGCGGAAAGTTGACAGATACCGACTAGAGATAGTCAGGCTCACCTCCACGCACAGCTTGGGCTCTGGTACCCAACTCCTGGAGAGGGGCTGGACACTTCACTTTCTGGCATTGCCCATGGGGAGAGGCGGAGAGCTGGGGTCGCATTGCCTATTGCTCCCCAGCTCAGTCGCCATGTGTTGGAGTTCACTCCAGTGAACGGGAGGGTCGCATCACTACGCCTTCGGGTCAGGGACAGGTCTCTCACTGTTGTCTCAGCCTACAGGCCGAGCGGCAGTGCAGAGAACCCGACCTTCTTGGAGTCCCTGGGAGGGGTACTAGATAGCGCTCCGACTGGGGACTCCATTGTTCTCCTGGGGGATTTCAACGCCCACGTGAGCAGCAACAGTGAGACCTGGAGGGGGGTGATCGGGAAGCACAGTTTGTCCATCACGAACACCATGTTCGAGCACAAGGGTGTCCATAAGTGCACGTGGCACCAGGACACCCTGAGCCAGAGGTCGATGATCGACTTTGCAGTCGTATCATCTGACGTTCGGCCACGTGTCTCGTACACTTGTCTTTGTTGGTAGGTGGGACCCCGGAGGCAGCTGACAGGTACTGGCAGGCCAAGTGTGCCGCAGCCCGTGCGGTCACAGAGGCAAAAACCCGAGTCTGGGAGGAGTTTGAGGAGGCCATGGAGGAGG
This sequence comes from Thalassophryne amazonica, assembly GCF_902500255.1. NCBI lineage: Eukaryota > Metazoa > Chordata > Actinopteri > Batrachoidiformes > Batrachoididae > Thalassophryne > Thalassophryne amazonica. Next base: position 94,574,196 of record NC_047113.1, on the reverse strand, counting down.
ACGATCGGTCGGCCTCGAAGAAATTCTGGGAAACCATCCGATGCCTCAGGAGGCGGAAGCAGCTCTCCACCAGCACTGTCTACGTTGCGGGTGGGGAGCTGTTGACCCTGACTGGGGATGTTGTTGGGCGATGGAAGGAATACTTCGATGATCTCCTAAATCCCATCGTCATGTCTTCCGAAGAGGAAGCACAGACTGGGGACTCAGAGGTGGACTCATCCATTACCCAGGCCGAAGTCACCGAGGTAGTTAGAAAGATTTTGTGGGACTGTCTTGGCTGACACGCCTCTGCAACATTGCGTGGTGGTCAGGGACAGTGCCTCTGGATTGACAGGCCAGGGTGGTGGTCCATCTGTTTAAGAAGGGGGACCGGAGGGTGTGTTCCAACTATAGGGGGATCACACGACTCAGCCTCCCCGGTAAGGTCTATTCCAGAGTACTGGAGAGGAGAATTCGACCGATAGTTGAACCTTGGATTCAGGAGGAGCAGTGTGGTTTTCGTCCTGGTCGCAGCACACTGGACCAGCTCTACACGCTCCATCGGGTGCTCGAGGGTTCATGAGAGTTCGCCCAACCAGTCCACATGTGCTTTGTGGATCTGGAGAAGGCGTTCGACCGTGTCACTCGGGGCACCCTGTGTGGGGTGCTCCAGGAGTACGGGGTCCTTTGCTAAGGGCTATCCAGTCCCTGTACGACCACAGCAGGAGCTTGGTTTGCATTGCCGGTAGTAAGTCAAACCTGTTTCCAGTGCACGCTGGCCTCCGCCAGGGCTGGCCTTTGTCACCGGTTCTGTTCATTATTTTTATGGACAGAATTTCTAGTTGCAGCCAGGGTGTAGAGGGGGTCTGGTTTGGGAACCACAGAATCTCATCTCTGCTGTTTGCGGACAATGTGGTTCTGTTGGCTTTGTCAAATCAAGACCTTCAGCGTGCACTGGGGCGGTTTGCAGCTGAGTGTGAAGTGTCCGGGATGAAAATCAGCACCTCCAAATCTGAGGCCATGGTTCTCGACCGGATAAAGGTGCTTTGCCCTCTTCAGGTTGGTGGAGTTGCTTAGCCTGAGGAACCTTGGGGTAATTTTTGATCCTACACCTTAGAGATATGAAGAGGAGTGCTTTCTTCCACCTGCGAAATATAACAAAGATTGGTCCCATCCTGTTTATGGCTGATGCTGAGACCCTGATTCATGCATTTGTCTCTTCTAGATTGGACTACTGCAATGTTCTATTTCTTGGTTTACCGCAGTTCAGCATTAGGGGTATCCAATTAGCTCAAAATGCTGATGCCAGACTTTTGACATGAACCACAAGGTTTGACCACATTACACCCATTTTGGCATATCTTCACTGGCTTCCTGAGATCAGATTTTAAGGTTCTGATATTAGCCCATAAAATTGTTCACAGACTGGCACCTCCCTACCTAGCTGACCTAATTAAACCCTACATACCGGCCCGGGCTTTGCGTTCTTAAGGAGCAGGACTACTTTGTGTCCCTAGGGTGAATAAAAAAATCTGTAGGTCACAGAGCTTTCTCTTATCATGTCCCTGTTCTGTGGAATGATCTCCCTGTGTCAATAAAACAGTCAGATTCTGTAGAGACTTTCAATTCCAGACTTAAGACACACTTTTTTCCATTTTGTATGGCTAGCATACTGGCATAGTATGTTTCTATGCTTTGTATTCTTTCAATTTACTTTATTAGGAAACAGAACATGCTGCAGCCTCAACTTTATGTAAATTGTGGGTCTATTAGTGAAGCTTAGTGCGAGTGGCTGGCAATCACCTTAGTATTTCTTCTGCTTTTCTTGTTGCTTAATGCTGACAAATTACATTGTATTTGTTGTCTTTCTGATGCTTGAGTCTGCTTTTTTCTTGTCTCTCTGTTTAAGATGCAGTTCCATCCAGAGATGGGTATGGTGTCTGTTCCAGAAACCGTCCTGTGCACCGGCAACATGTCCCGTATGTTGTTTTGTGAATTGTTTTGTAATTTGTATTTTGTAATCAGCATGGCCCAAGCAGAGGGTCACCCCTTTGAGTCTGTTCTGCTTGAGGTTTCATCCTCAGAGGGAGTTTTTCCTTACCACTATTGCTCTGGGGGTTGGTAAGGTTAGACCTTACTTGTGTGAAGAGCCTTGAGGCAACCTTCTTGTGATTTAGCGCCATATAAGTGGAAATCAATTGAAATTGACAGGATGCCATTCTGTCACAGGGCCACATATAAACAAATAAACATATTCACACCCACACTCATACCTACAGGCAATTTAAAGTTTCCAATACCCTTAACCTTCATGTCTTTGGATGTGGGATGAAGCCAGAGCACCCAGAGTGCACCCATGCAAACATGGAGAGAACATGCAAACTCCACACAGAAAGGCCACTTGTGGCAATTGATCCCATGACCCTCTTGCTGTAAGTGGTAACCACTGTGCTGCCCTAGATAATTGATTGCAATGTCAAAAAAAAAAAAAAAAACAACATTAAGCACCATGAGTGTAAATAATTTCTCTTTTGCCACTTGTTTGGTTAATAGGAAAAGCTCTGAGCCAAAATTACTTGAGAACTTCTTGGTGCCTTCTGTTGTTTTTAGAAGAATGTAGTTTTCTTAGTTTGCAAATGTAAACAGTAAAGCGAAAGCCCCATCCTTGGTCCCTCATTCACTGGGAGCGGACCAGGTTTAAAAAGAGAAGTTGTTTCAGCTGTGAAGGTAAATGATCCAAACAAGCCTTAGGATTTAAATCTTCAGAGGGACATAGCATAGTGACCATCATATATCTAGTTTTTGACATGTATGTGCAATTGTCTGATAAATGGTATGAACTTGGGGAGACCAGCATTGCTTGTCATAGTACTTATTGCAGCCACACTAGAGGACAGTGTGACATTATGATGATATCAGGCATTTGCCTGGAAACCCTGCAATTTGTTCATGGAGATATTTTCTAATTTTTATTGGTCAGAGAAATTTTACATGTTGGTTTTGTCTTAAAAACTTATAACTTTGTCTTAAAAGCTGAAATTTATCAGTAATTAGAAAGTAATCCTGCCCCTTGTCAGTGCAAATTAATATCAGCTGGTTCAGGAACAACCGATGGACTATAAAAAAGTGCCTTATTACCTTTGTTTTCTAGTATATCTATCTATCTATCTATCTATCTATATATATATATATATATATATATATATACCTGGCAACAGGCGACAGGTACCAAAGCCTGGTGTGCAGCTTCCGCGTGACACGCAATACCATCAGCCTCCTCATCCGGAGGTATTTCAGGCCATCGTGGATAAGTACGATCTGATGGCCTGCAACACCACACTGGCAGAATGGGCATCCATCAAGGAGGCATTCCGCAGCAGGTGGCAGCTACCCCACACCATGGGTGCCCTGGATGGAAAACATGTGGCCATCAGGAAACCACCCAGGAATGGCTCCTTCTACCACAACTACAAGGGGTTCACGTCAGTGGTCCTGATGGCCTTTGTAAGATGGGGACTACAACTTCCTCTGGATGGAGTTTGGGGTGTGTGGGAGTATCTCAGATGCCCAGATCTTAAATGAGTCTGAGTTGAATCAGTGCCTGGAAGATGGGAGTGTGGGCTTCCCTGAGCCATTCTCCCTTCCCCACGATGATGTGCCCATGCCATCATGGGCAATGACACCTTCGGCATGAGAATGTACCTGATGAAGCCGTATGGCCACAGGCACCTCCAGAGGGATGATCACATCTACAATTACCGCATCACAAGGGAACGGCATGTGATGGAGAACGCACTGGGGATCCTGACCCAGAGGTGACAGACACTCCTCAACACCCTACAGCCAGGTCCCTCCATCATCCAAAACATCCTTGAGTGTTGTGTGTGCCTGCACTACCTCCATATCTGCTACATCAAGCACCACTACCCTACATCCATCCACAACCAATGGCCAGACAGCATCAAGCATTTGTGCAATAACACACATGCCAACTGCTGTCTACCTTGAACAGCAGGGAGGGAACAGCACCACAAGTATCCTATTCAGGTGTGCACACTAATATCCTAAGATTCCTTCCCTTAAATTGACAACAAACACTGTAACCTCTAAAGTGTAATTGCAATTATAGCTGTGTTGTGTTTCTTACCAGCCCAAGATATGCCAGACTGAGATCATCATAATCTTCATGGCTTACTATCTTAAATAGGAGCAATGTCAGCTGCTATTCAGAGTGGCACACAAAAAGTCCATAATAATCAGAATTAAACTTAGAGAGCAGACCCAAAACATAATAGTGTTCCAGACCAAATCATTTCCACAAATTGTGCAAAAAATGTAAACTAATGGTATGGGTAAAGGTGTTTTCACACTATGACAGACTGAATAAACTGATTAGTCACAGACTGCGAAAATTTGACTGATGACAATATCCCTTAACCTGTTGGTCTCTGGTGGATTTGGGGCTTTGATGGATGGATGACATCACATTTCCATTTGCAACACAAAGAGCTGCATTCAGCAGAAGGATTTTCTCAGTTTCAAGAGATATATGCACACTGGGGGGAGCCAGATTTGAGCGGTGTTCGTAGAGGTCTGAACGCAAATGTGGCTAGAATCTGGCTTGGTCTGGAATTATAAAATCACACTTCCTCACTGTGTTCATATACATGTTTGCACTGTGCCAGCATCCAGTGCTGCTGCAACAGTGAGGATAGCAAAAAGCTTTCTTTAGCTACGATGCCTTCTCACCAAGAAAATCTGCCAGAAGTGCTCTAACATCCAGACAAAAATGTACACAGCAGCACTGTCTTTTTCTTCATTTTAGTCTGACCTTCACAAAATGAACAACTGCACTCTATATTGCTGTTTCGGGAACCGTCTTCTCACCCCTCATGTGCTGGCAATTTGGCCAATCAGATGTCCAGACTGGAGCATTGCGAAAAAAAAAAAAAAAAAAAAAAACAGTATATGAACACGAGTATCGCAGCAGTAACAAGCAAGTACAAGACAAAAAGTACACCAAAGTGCAATCACCAGGATAGCTGTCCATCTGATGTATGGTTTTGAGCACTCACAAAACTTTCTGATAGACTCACAACTGACAAACTGACTGACAAAGAACAAATTTCACTAATGAAAAAGGAATCGACACAAACAGATATAAAAATTTTGTGAAGGTCAGTCAGACATTTCCTCAATCCATCATTGTGATAGACACTTTATTGAACTAAACCATGCTTTGCTTTTTAAAAGTAAAAATCATTCTATTCTCAAAAATGTGTTGATGTTTAAAAAAATTCACAGATGCACATCAAAATTTACTTGCCATCATTGTATAGGCCCAATATTTCCAGTTTCAGTGGAGGTAATAAGAGTCAGTAAATCCAACAGTGTTTGTGTTTCACTTGAAACAATCAGTGTGGTTCAGAGTGGAGAATAGTGGTGACACAGTGTCAAATGACTCACAATTGTTGACAAAGAAAATCCAAACATACCTTCCCTGTCATGAATTAGAAGATGACTTGAGACTTGACAAGCTATTTAGAGTACCAAAACTTGAGCGTCACTAGCTGCCTTAACAGTTGTGCTTAGATTTGTAGAAAAAAAAACAAATCACTTGAAAAACTTATTTTTAAAAATAATCTTGAACGATCTTTATTGGTATATGTTGTAAAAGTTGGTAACTTTGGACAGGCTCATACAACGTGCAGTGATAGGGACACACCATTCTCTGAGCAGAAGCCTCCTTCTGAATCTTCTTTACAGCATCAAGCCAATGAAAAGCAGTCAACACTTTTCAACAGAAGACAGTTTTGAGATCAATCAATCAATCAATCAACATTTATTTATAGAGCACTTTACAGCACCAACTGGTGTCCAAAGCACTTAACATTAAAACACAAATTCACAAAAATAAAACACATATACAATAAAACTTAAAACAACACGTAAAAACAGAACGTCACCTCCCCACTAGGTGTTAAAAGCCAGTTTAAATAAATAAGTCTTTAACTTAGATTTAAAAAGTGCTAGGTCAGGAAAAGTATGTAATTCAAGAGGTAGCTTGTTCCACAGTCTGGGGCCAGCTACTGCAAAAGCATGTTCACCCCAGCGTTTATATCTTGACCTCGGAACATCTAAGTAAAGCTGGCTAGATGCCCGTAATGTCCTACTGTAAGTGCGCAAAGTTAAAATTTCAGACAAGTAGGGAGGTGCAAGGCCATAAATAGCTTTAAAACTAACACTAAAATCTTAAAATCAATTCTAAACGAATTGGAAGCCAGTGGAGTGAGTACAGGACAGGCGTAATATGCTCATGTCTAAAAGTGTTTGTTAGCATTACAAATGCATTACAATAATTAAGTCTGGAGCTGATGGAAACATGAATGGCCGTCTCAAGATCACGTTTACTGAGGAAGTGCTTTATTTTAGCCAAAAGACGAAACTGGAAAAAAACTTGCTTTGACAACAGAGTTTATCTGTTGATCAAACCTCAAACAGCTGTCAAATATCACACCCAAATTCTTGACAGCTGGTTTTAGATAATGATGTTAACAGATGTTAACAGATACATTTCAGCTTTGTTGAAAAGCGCAGCAATAGCTTGGAACTTTTATAGAAAAGTGTGATAATAAGCACATGAGTACTGCATAGACTGTAAGAAGCCTGCAACAAGCACCTATGTCATAAGACTTATCCGTGTTTGGGCACAGTTGGCAAGATTAGTCGGCATTTTGCCTGTTATTTCAATAAATCAGGCCTATTTTACTCAGTTTTTGGAATGTGGACAGAAAGTCATGCCAAAAATCTGCGATGGAGACTGGCTTTAGTCTACAAGAATGAGATGAGTGACTGAAGCCACCAAGACATCCACATGATATTGAAGCTTCTGTGCATGTGATTGTAGAAACTAGGCAGGCTGAAACTTCTTTGGTTGAAGTTTGATGTTTTAAAAGGTCACTCCATTCTCTCTGAATTGGGAAATCGGCATTTTGTAACTTTGTTCTCTTTTTGTCCCAAGACTTCCAAAACAAACAACAAAAAAAGTGTCACTGTGTCTTCATTACATAACTGCTTTCTTTCACATTTGAGGGTTTCCAAGCATGAATTGACCATTGATGTCTTGTCAAAGCCTCACAATGGGGTTGAAGTCACAGCTTTGACATGAAACTCTTTTTGGTGTGCCATGTTTTTGTATCCCATGGTTACCATGTTTACTTTTGAAAGATAAAATTATGAATGTGAACCTTCACTGAAGTCAGCAAGCTCTGCAGTTGTATAAATGTTTTTTGTTTTTTTTAAATCACCTCTTGGATGAATCATTTTTTTTTTTTAAATCACCTCTTGGATGAATCACCTCTTGAAATGACTGTTCTACATTCATCTCTGTTAGCCACTCGGATATCTGCGCCAAATCTCACCAGCAGTTTTACCAGCTCCAGATTCCTGTCATTGACGGATTGGTGGAGCACCATCTGTCCTTTTGGGCTGAAGGAGTTGACGCTGAATTTGCAGTTTGTCATATTCTGCAGCAACGAGTGCAGCTCCTTGGTGTTGCCTTTCTTCTCTGCTTCTTGGAAAACCCTCTACGGCGCAAAACAAGTCGACACGGCCACCTGGCTCATTGATTGCAGCTCGGGTGGAAGGTGCTGGACAAAGTAATCCTGCCTGCGCCCTAAAGCTGATAATAATCGTCTTCCCCTGTTGAGCATCTCTGCTCAATGCCACCGGTGGGTTAAGAGCAGTCTTTAATATCTTCAATATGATGTGAGCGCTCAAGCAAAAACCTTTTTTGAGTAGGACCGTTCCTGCAAGAATCTAATCTTACTTTCACCCTTGACAGTAATAACGGCTTCAGGTGTGCACTTCAGTGATCAGATGTCCATAATAATCCGATCACACCTGCTCTCCACTGATGCAATGGTCAGGGGACCCTGGTTTTCATGGAATTGGGCTACGGATTGACACCCAGCAGTGGGACCCCCCCCACCCCATGCATGCTTTCCAGCTTTCCACCCACTCTGTGAAGTCAACCTGCATTCAGGAGCTGCTGCTTTCCGAAAGTGTGCGAAACATTTGTGCCAGTTTTGAACCACATTCTGGGTATTTGAAAGGAATTCATATACAGCTGAATGAACATCTGTCCCACACGAATGCAGCTTGAATTCTGTTTGTTTTTTGAATTTGTGTGATTTGTACGGCATTCATGCTGTAGTGTGATGGGGCCCTTACTGTTACTTTCTGGGCACTCTGGCAAAATCATTTTCTTTGGGATAAATAAAGATGATCTTATTCTTATCTTGATTTTCAGTATGAATAGATGATGAAAGTGGGGTCTCATGATCCTTCTGACTGTTTTGGTTTTAAGGAGGAGGTGTCAGAAAAGTTTCCACATCAATAACTTGCTTGTGGTGGACAAGTGTTCATAGGGATGTCACTTTTTGGTCCTTTGACATTTATTCATCCTATCGTCGTGAAGCAGAATTCACCAAGCATTGGATTGTTCACCCAATAAAAGGAAAGGTGAAGGAGCCTAACATGTGCATAAGTTGAGCGGTGGAATGAAGCAATATGGTGCAATGAAGTAAGAGGTGTGCAGTCATAGTCCCACAGATGGTAGCTTCACACCACTGGCTCCTCAGCCAAGCACATACATGAAACCATGAATAAATTAACTTTATGCTAAATGTGTGTTCATGTTTCCTTTGATTTTTTTTTTCTTTATTCACATTTTGCAATTCACAGTTTACAGATAATTCACATTTTGCAGCTGATTCAAGTTTTTGGTTTAACAGGCCAATTGTTTAGTTCACTTAGTTTCAGTTCAAGCCCCACCCCTACTTACATGTAGTGTGGAGTTCTGTCAGGAATGGCATCCAGCATAAAAGCTGTGCCAAATCAACATGCAGATCCACCTTAGATCTGCTGTGTAAATCCTACATGAAAACAAGGGAGCAGCTGAAGGGACTTAATATGGTGAGGATCTACTGAAGAGATTGGCTTTTTCTGAAGCATCAGGTCAATCAAAAAAGCAACTTTCACTCTCACTCATCACTCACTCATCTTCAACCGCTTTTCCATTCGGGTCATGGGGGCAACAGCTTCAGTAGGGGACTCCAGACTTCCCTTGCCCGGGCCACACTGACCACCTCTGACTAGGGGATCCCAAGGTGTTCCCAGGCCAGTGTAGAGATGTCATCTCTCAACCTAGTCTTGGGTCTTCCCCGGGGTCTCCTCCCAAATGGACGTGCCTGGAACACCTCCCTAGGGAGGCGCCCAGGGGGCATCCTTACCAGATGTGTGAACCACCTCAGCTGGCTCCTTTCAGTGTGAAGGAGCAGTGACTCTACTCCAAGCTCCCCACAGATGACTGAATTTCTCACCCTATCTCTAAGGGAGACACCAGCCACCATTCTGAGGAAGCCCATTTCAGCCGCTTGTACCTGCGATCTAGTTCTTTCAGTCATGACCCAAACCCTCATGACCATAGGTGAGAGTAGGAATGAAGATTGACCAGTAGATCGAGAACTTGGCCTTTTAGCTCAGCTCTCTTTTCTCACAACAGTACAACAGTAGAGCGAATGCAATACCGCCCCTGCTGCATTTATTCTCCGGCCAATCTCACACTCCATTTTCCCCTCACTTAAATTGAAAGCAACTTAAAATTTAATTTAAATTTATTAAATTTATATAGTCCAAATCACAACAAAGCTGCCTCCAGGCACTTCACGCAAGCAATGTCTCTAATCTTACCAACCTCTAGAGCAAGCACACAGATGAAAGTGGTGAGAAAAAACTACCTCTGATGATATTGAGGAAGAAACCTCAAGCAGAGCAGACTCAAAGGGGTGACCCACTGCTTAGGTCATTATAACATTTACAATGTTTTTACAAAGCTTTGCAAAGGTGAAGAAACAGAAAACAGGAATTCAAAACATGATACAATATCAAATGAATATGTACTTAATGAGATATACAGTACATACAGGCAGTTATGCCACAGGTTTTTAACTTTGGTTTACTTATGAAATATATCACATGCCACCTGCTGGACTTGTGTGTAAGATCACTGCTGCTTCAGTTTTAAGGACATAAATGGACATTGTGTCATTTGAAAAACATGTACATTTTGAAGCAAATCATCATTATTTATTAAAAACACCAAGTCAGAAAAAGGTGGGATGAAATGGAAAATGTACAAAAAACCCTGATATTTACATTTACTTTGTCTTCTGTTTCACTGTAGACTGCATGAACTTATCCCTCTGGAGACATGCATAGACACATCACAGCCACATAACTGAATTAAGAGGACATATCATCCAATACACCACAGTCTGTGTGTGTTTGAATGTGTGTTGAAAGTGCAGACTACAAACTATATACCAGTTTTTAAGTTGTGTTGATGGGCCTAGTATAACTTAAATAATGATTAATGATTTAAGTCATGCTTTCCATGAATATTATGGTCATTTTTGGTGCGTATTTTTGCAGACACGCATTGTAAATGGACTTTCACTTCCTTGTTCTCCTCTCTGTTGCTGCAGCAGTTGCAGGGAAAACAAGCCAACACTGCCTCCAGGTAGACAACAGCAAGGGTGTCACTCCAGCTTTTGTCCACTTGGTCAGGCCTGTGTCCCAGTAAGGGACAATAATTGTTTCTTGAGTGGCAAAAATAATTTGTTTGGCATCTTATTGTTTTGTAAATAGTTGAAAAAAAAATTCTGGAAGCATTTCCTACATTTTAATGTAAATTATTGTATATAACTTTGTTGTTTGCTAACATGCAGCATGGCAGCTTCGTGGTTTGCACTGTTGCCTCACAGCAAAAAAGTAATGGGATTGATTCCCACCTGTGCCATTTCTGTGTGGAGTTTCCATGTTCTCCATGTGTTTGTGTGGGTTCCCTCTGGGAATGAAGGTTAGCTGGAGTGGAAACTTTAAATTGTCTGTAGGTGTGCATGCGGGTGTGAATGTGTTTGTTTGTTTATGTGTGGCCCATCGACAGACTGGCGTCCTGTCCAAGGTGCACCCCATCTCATGCTCTTGCCTCCACCTCCCCTGTGACCCTTAACTGGAATAAGCAGTGAATGCCAGGGGGTTGTGTGGTAGTTTCAGTGTGGAAGGTTCCCAGTTCAAACCCCACACCAGCCACATTTCTCCATGCAATGTGGAGTTGCGTCAGGGAGGGCATCTGGCATAAAACTTGTGTCAATTTAACTTGCAGATCCACCTCAGATTTGCTGTGGCGACCCTGAGTGCACACAAGGGAGCAACCAAAGGACTTACTGTACATATATTTTTGAAATTTACAAGTTGTATTTCCATTCTAAGTTATAAAAATGTTATAAATATATAAAAGTTATAAACAGTACAAAAAAACAAACTTTTTGTTTTCATATTTTATGTTTTATGTGAATTTAGGTCCATTGTGTTAATATAGTACAGTATGTTAGAATGAAAGAAAAACTGTAAGGGCACACAGGAGAGGTGGTGCTGAAAAAATGAAACCCAGCAAAGTAAACAGTTTTTTTAAGGCAAATCATTAAGGTAAAACCCAAAAGTAGTTAAAATGGCCGATTACACACTATAGCCCAGAAGGTTAAGATATTTCATGTTTGTGTGGTCAACTTTACTGCATATGCCAATATACCCATTCCTGCATTTACGGTTTGCAACACATTCCAATTAAATTATCACTTTTACAGCCACTTTTCTTGAGGGGAAAGATACAGGAAAATTTCATTGTCAATAAATATGTCTTGGACTTCAGTTATGTCAATCCTTAAGAAATATGAAGAGTGTGGCAATATTTCCCAATCCTGGTCCTTGGAACCCAAAATACTACACATTTTTCATTTGTCTCTGAATTTTCAGAGCAGATCAGTGCAGCCAGGTGTGTTCATCGAGTCAACAAATAACTGAGTAATGGAATACAGCTGACTGAGCTGATCTGCTCTGATTAGTTGATGGACAAAGTGAAAAAGCGTTTTACTTTGGGTCACAAGGACTAGAATTGGGAAACACTGCAGTATGGTAATATTTGGTAAATCTGTGTTGGAATTTCTCAAAAATTGAGTCACTATGCTGGACTGGAAGGAGACGAGTAAGGGAAGCCTCTAAGGCTCCCGTCACACATAGCAAGAATGTGCAGAAACAGTGCCCGACACGGCAAATATTGCCATAATCCGACGTAGTCGGGAGGAAAAGAGGTGTGGTCAACAGTGTCAGAACACATCCAGATTACCTAACCACACCTGCATGATGCCATCCAAAACGCATGTAGACAACAGATAGATGACACAGACTGCTATCAAACAGCCATAAAAGGCGCTGAAGACTGACCGATGTCCAAACGTCTTGGGTGGCAAACATGGGACCGGAGTGGGAGGGAGCACTGTGTTCCTCGTGTGTCTGTGTGTGTGTGTTTGTGTGCAGCCCAGTCTCATGCTGCGTTCACATTGGACGTGATGCGAATGACAGCAGCGACAGGTTGCCATGTAATCCCTATGGAAGGACACGTTGTGGCGCCAAGCCATGAAGCACGACGCGATGGACGTGAATGAACAGGCGTGAATGAAGCGATTTTGAGTGATTGGCACGTTTGTGGCGTGATATTGCGTGGCGTCACGTTGCGTTGCCCTCCTCCCCAAGTTGAAAAATCTGAACTTTTTCATCTTGTCGCGCCGCGATGACCAATCAGGGACTGGATATGTAGTGACATGGAGATGTCTGGAGTTTGACTGAGTTGGATGTGAACATGTCCTGTCTCTGGTAGCCAGCTTGTGAGCAGGACTTATGTCCCTTTTGTCCTTTATTTCACAATTATGACAGAGTTTGGGGGGGAAGACCAAGCAGCAGGCAGCGGACCATTTTTCTTTTTCACGTGCGCGTAAGCGAATCGTCCAAAGATTATTTTATTTATTAACTACACAGATGTATAATAAAGCAAATGGTGACTGGTTTCTAAACACAATTATGACAGAGTTTTCCATCATCCAGACACAGCTCCTGCAGCAAATAATGATACTCCCGAAATTGGGAACGTCTCATGACGCTTGTCAGCTTTCCACAACAACTCGCTCCATGTGACCAAGATCTGTCATGTTAACTTGACTGACAGCCGGAGTCGCGAGCGGAATGGTAGCTCCTCCCTATTTGATGATGCACTGGGGTGAATTTTCGCAGCGAAAGCAGAACGACACACCAGGTGATGGTGGCGCGTCCGTCGCCACACAATCAACATGAATTTGTGGCGTCTGGTCGCGCTCGGTGTGAACGCGGCATCACATTTTTTTTTCGTGCTCCCGTCACAAAATGATTCAAATTTTCATGACAGGTTTTTTTTAAACTCACCATTACTAACACTACTCCTACCCCCAACCCTAACCTTAACCATAACCTAACCCTGCTCCTTACCCCAACCCTAACCATAACTACCCTGATCCCCCACTTCACTTTTAATTTTGTGCAACCATCACAGAATGTATGACAATGAATTTATGCTGCCGTGACGAAAATGTGGCGCTTTTTGTCACAATATCATGAACCAATAGAGTAATGTATGCAATGCACAATGCAACTCTGGACACAGCAATGGTTGGATTATCACATGGGATTTATTTTTGCCGTGGTTAATTCCAGCACAAAGCAGCCAGGTGAGAGGATTTTAACCACAGGTTGCGTTCCCGGCTCCATGTCCAAACTGTGCTCCTGGACCACTGTTGGAGGTGAGATGCATGTTTATTAAGGTTGTGATGGCCTGGCACAACAGTTCCATGTCATATTTCCTACAGAGTTAGAAGGTGATCATATAATACAGCCGTCAGATCCGTTCAGCTCCAAGCCTGACACGTGCAATGATGCATTACTGTGCACCACAAAGAGGCACAGCTGCCTGTGTTATAAACAGTTATGATGGAGACAATAGTTTACATTATTTATGTTGCCCATGGGAAGGAATGGACAAGCATCTGTACTGTAAGATCTACTGTGGCTATAACAGCTGGTTCAGATTTGCAGCGGCATGCGCAGTGCATGGTGCTTTTGGTTTGATAGCTGCTGTTCACATTCACTGTACATGATAATGTTTCCTTAATATTATCATGATGAAGTGTGCCACATACATTTCAACAGTTCCTTTGCACTCCGGCGGGGGGCATTATTATACGTGGCATGTGCAGGTCATACCAGCAGGCTTTGCCGTGCCAGATTCATCTTGAGGTTCCCTCATATGCGCTCAAATAATTTCAGATCCTGTTTTTCCGGCATCAGAATATGTAAATTGCAGTCCTCAGACTGCACATGGACTGCCGTCGAATAGGTGTCCCATCTCGATGGTGCCTGGAGGGTTTGAACATGTGCATCACACTCAGGGTCGCTGGACGATTTTGACCAACTGTGTGGACTCTTGCAGATGGCAGTCAGAACATTTTGGAACTGAAACCTGACACTTTTGGGATGTGCACCGATTCGTCATTCTGACACCACTTTTGCTCGTTTACTAGTGTGCTTGGGGTCATTGTCTTGTTGAAACACCCACTTCAAGGACATGTCCTCTTCAGCATAAGGCAACATGACCTCTTCAAGTATTTTGACATATCCAAACAGATCCATGATACCTGGTATGCAATATATAGGCCTAACACCATAGTAGGAGAAACATGCCCATATCATGATGCTTGCACCACCATGCTTCACTGTCTTCACTGTGAACTGTGGCTTGAATTCAGAGTTTGGGGGTCGTCCCACAAACTGTCTGTGGCCCATGGACCCAAAAAGAACAATTATACTCTCATCAGTCCACAAAATATTCCTCCATTTCTCTTTAGGCCAGTTGATGTGTTCTTTCGCAAATTGTAACCTCTTCTCACATGTCTTTTATTTAACAGAGGGACTTTGCGGGGGATTCTTGTAAATAAATTAGCTTCACACAGGCGTCTTCTAACTGTCACAGCACTTACAGGTAACTCCAGACTGTCTTTGATCATCCTGGAGCTGATCAATGGGTGAGCCTTTGCAATTCTGGTTATTCTTCTATCCATTTTGATGGTTGTTTTCTGTTTTCTTCCACGCGTCTCTGTTTTTTTTGTCCATTTTAAAGCATTGGAGATCATTGTAGATGAACAGCCTATAATTTTTTGCACCTTCCCCTCTCCAATCAACTTTTTAATCAAACTACGCTGTTTTTCTGAACAATGTCTTGAACGTCCCATTTTCCTCAGGCTTTCAAAGAGAAAAGCATGTTCAACAGGTGCTGGCTTCATCCTTAAATAGGGGACACCTGATTCACACCTGTCTGTTCCACAAAATTGACAAACTCACTGACTGAATGCCACACTATTATTATTGTGAACACCCCATTTTCTACTTTTTTTTACTAATAGCCCAATTTCATAGCCTTAAGAGTGTGCATATCATGAATGCTTGGTCTTGTTGGATTTGTGAGAATCTACTAAATCTACTGGTACCTTGTTTCCCATGTAACAATAAGAAATATACTCAAAACCTGGATTAATCTTTATAGTCACATAGCACTACTATTATTCTGAACACTACTGTATAAGACACCCATGACAGCTCTGAAACATTTACATGCTGCTGTATATTTGAGTGGAGAAACTGGGAATGGTGCAACATTTGGTGGTGCATCTCCAGTCACAGCGTAATGATGAAGTGGAGTAAAAATCAGTGTAAAACAGGAAAACACGTCAAATCTTGGCTCAGCTTTTTCATGTGCCTTCTAGCAATCTTTAGCTGAAATGTTTTTGTTTGTTTTTTTTTTAAGGTCCTTTTTACACATTTTCAATGTTTACATTGTTGTGTGTTGGGGGGGTGTGGCTGGACGTTTTGGTGTTCTTTTCTTTTCTTTGCTCTCCAGGTGGTTTGCAAACTGATTTATTGTCTGTGGAGAAGGTGCTGGCAGAAGAGTCCTTCACCCTCATCAATGTAATGTGCAGCACCTGTGGATGGTGCTCACGTGCAACCTTAAAGACTTTCAGCTGAAGCAGATAATGAGATGGCGTTCTGCATTTAAGTCATGTGTGATTCAAGCAGAATTGCCGGGAAGTCGACCTTGTGATGTTCGTTTGTGAGACGCTGAGGACCGCGCCTGGGTTTGACACATCGTGCCTGTGAAGGAGGACGGGTGAGGGACACATGCTGTCAGCACACATCAGAGGTGATTTGATTGTCTGAATAATTGTTAACAGTAACTTGGTATTTTGTTACGCAGTATATGTGAATATTGATGAGAATTGTGCAGCTCGCTTCTCACGGCTGTGGCATGCGGACTGATGATCCTCCACCTGTTGTGAGAAGCTGCTCATTTACATAAAGCTTAAATTCAGACCTGAATGTGTTGCTGATAGTGTGTGCCTTTGAAGGATATTAGTTGTAGCTGCTGACTTACCTCACCTTTTCTATCCTTCGCAGAGTCGGTTTGTCGTGTCCACCTGGGGGGTGTTTGGCAGTGAACGTGGGTCCAGAAGCGCCGGGCTTCGATCCTTTTGGGCGCTGGAGAGCGCGCCGTCCTTCACTCCGCCAGACAGACGCATTTTTCGTTTGTACACTTTGTTATGCACCAAAGGGGGAAAATAAATTGTTTTGTTATTGGAACCACTTTCTGGTTGTTTTAGCGCTGGGTTCTGTCAGACGCAGGTCCGCTCCTCAACCCGCGTCGACATATAACATACATATTCCAAGCAGACTGCTAATCAAAACAGTGTGACAGATTGGAGACATAAATACAACAACACTCACATTGTGTCTTGAGTGATAAATTACTGGAATTAGAGGTTGACTGGGGCATCTGTGTTAGGTACTGGGGGTCCACCTATATAGCCTCTGCATTTTTTTTTTGTTTGTTTAAAAGCAGGGCAAACTAATAAGAATTATTACACACATGCCTTAGAACTCATTCCAGAAAGGGCTGAGAGGGTGCAGGTTTTCTTTGTAACCACCTACTCCACTGCTTGATTTCACCGCTTAACATCACTGTGCAGATGGAATAGGTTAATCAGTGAAATCATCTGGTTGAGTGGTGGTTGCAAAGAAAACCTTGAACCTCTTGGCCCTTTCTGGAATGAGTTGAAAACTTCTGCCTTACCCGTTTAACACCAATTCATGCAAATTAATTTGTTTTGTTCCTGGGTACACAGTGTGTTTTCCTAACCTGTTATGCCTTAAATAAATAGAAAATAGCTGTTATTCCACAGAAACTTTGCTTCTGTGATCAGGACAATGATATTTTGAAATTTGTCTGTTTTCAAGAATATTCTAGATTCGCCTTCACTACTACTGAGTAGTCTTCTAGAATATTCTTTAACTGCTAGAACTTCTAGAAGTTTCCAGAATTGTCTAGAAATTTCAAGAAACTTTTAGAACTTTCTAGAATGTTAAAAAAAAATAAAATCAAAGTTTGTGCTGAATGTAGTCATTTTTCCATAGACTTTAGACATAAGCAGTTGAAATATAACACTTAGAAGCCAGGAACAAAAATTTTGTTACATAGTGTAGTCAATTACTGATACATAATATGTGTTTCTGTGTGGCTGTGCAATTTGATCAATTGTGCATGAAGTCGAATCTCTTTAATCCTAACTGAAATGCAACACTTTCACCATGTTGTATGGCTCCAACCTGTTTCATTTAAACACTGACTGTTTAAGTCCACCCAAACTCAAAAGGTATGTGGCCAATCAACAGGTGTTATATGACTTAATATTAGTATTTAATAATAGCCACTGGCATATATACAAGCAATTGCTTGAAATAGCCATTCCCAATGTATAGAAGCAGTGGGCCCAAAATTTAACATTGGTATCTGACCTTGATATTTATCTGACTGTTTTTGTTGTTGTTTTCTTTTTCCTTAAAATAAAATCACGTCGTCCTTGGTTGATCCTCAATACATCCATCATGTTTGCCTCAAATTGGATGAAAGCTCTTCATTATTTTGTTCATACACACAGACATACAGGACCAAAAGAAGTACCACTGTGTGGGTGCAATTAAGTGAAGCCATCTAGGGAAAGGTTGTAGAGTTCCAAAATTCAGGTTTTCTTTCCTATCTCTAAAAGATCCAAGGGACTAAGAAACTGGTGGGCAGTAATATGCTATGGGGTTGTTTTGCTAGGAAACAGCCTGTTGCACTCTACAAAAAAATATTACATTGAGGAAGAATCATGTACGGAACCCAGGAGAGGTCACTTAAAGTGATATTTTTTCTGGCCATGATCATTTGTGCACACTTTTTCCTTTAATTGAGCCCACCAATTAATAAAACATGCTCTCAAATTAATAAAACATGTACGTTTTCCTGGCTGTGATGATTTGTGCACGTTATCCTTTAATTGAGCCCCCGAATTGATAAACCGAGTGCACATTTTCCTTTAATTGAGCCCTTGAATTAATAAAACATGCGCACGTTTTCCTTTCGTTCAAAATGAACTCCATAATATGACCTAAATTGTCATACTCACGACGGGGAGACGCTTCGCCCTTAGCATCCTTTTTAATGTACTTAAACTCCAGATGATGCCATGCTGGGTAGCTAGAGTTCTCTATTCCTATGTCCTTGTGTGCCCAAACCATGATGATGTACCCTGACCAGATCCATTTCTAATGGGAAAATGTATTACACTGTCTCCTGGTTTGTTGGCTAATAGCCAACATTTATGTGTCAAGACAGTATTGAGTAATTGAGTGCATGTTTTACAAATTGTGGCCACGTTTAAGTAGATTGTGTCCTTGTTTTACTCAAACGATGCTTAAAACATGTGCACAATATAATAAAAACATCCGCACAATATAATAAAACAAGTGCACAATACAATAAAATGTGTGCACAATATATTAAAATGAGCGCACAATTTAATAAAATGAATGCAGTGTAATAAAATGTGCGCACAATACTATAAATCGAGTGCACAGTATAATAAATGTGTGCACATTATAATAAAATGAGCGCACAATATAATAAAAAGCACATTCTCTCCACATGCAAAACATTTTGCGATAACACTTCCAGGGCTCTGTAATCATGAACTGTAAAAATTCTCACAAAACTCCTCAAGACACCCCCTAGGAAATTAAAGAATGGTTGTCCAGCACCACAAAAAACAAAAAACAAAATTGCTCCTAAAGATGTGAGACAATAAATAGCTTGCAGACAACAATGCGGAAACTGGTAATTTTTTGTTTCTTTCTTTTATTTTTATAAGTCAGAGGTCTGAAACTGATTCCAGAAAGCACCCTTTTTGGCTCTTTCTGGAATCAGTTTAAGAGTCTGTTTTGAGGTGTCTCAGAAAGAAGATCCACAGCCCAGACATTTTTAACAAGGTGCAAATGTTCAGCATTACAAAAGCTTGTGGGACTTGATTCAAGTTATTATTGTGATTAAAACCATTTGAGGACATGAAGCAGACACACTTACTAAATGACTGACTTGCTTGGCATGATGAAATGTGCAGAGTTGCGTAAAATCAATATAAATTTGATAGACAGGGATGATCAAGGGTGTAAAGATTTCTCTCTCTCTCTTTGAGCTTGACAAAAAAGATGGACAGGTCTTGGATGTGGAAGATAGGGCAGAGTACAAAAGAAATTTTGAGTGAATAAGGGTGTCAGAAAGAAGGAGAGAAGAGCATCGCAATTCCATCCAATGGAACCGTCATCAACAGCACTTTTCTCCCTGATTACACTAATGACAATTTTGAAGCAGTTTAAGAGCCACTTCGCAGAATCTCCGTCTCTGTCTCTCTGTCCCTCACCCATTGCCCCTTTTCCACTGTTCTTTTTCATTCACTCTTCATCTTTGTCCCCTTTTTCTCCTCCTCTTCTCTTTTCCCACTCTGGTTTGCTCACACCCCTCACTGCCGGGTGCTCCATGAACCTCTGTGCATGTGTTTTCAATGCGCCCATTCATCTGTGTTACATACAGTCAGTGAAGCAAAAGGAGAGAGAACAGAAAGAAGGCAGAGAGTGGAGACAACGTGGTGAGAGAGTTGAGAGAGTCGCACATGTGAGGCACAAAAGCACATACAGCAGAGCAAAGCAGGCTGATTACAGGCAGATTACAAATGCAACATTTCTCAGAAGAAGAGCTTTTCTGGAGGCACAACCAGTCTCAGTGGTTAAGTTTGACATGAACAAGCAGAATCCAAAAAACCCCTCAAAAAAACAAATCCCGCAGGGCTCTGCTAAGGGACTGCATTCCAAGCCCATATTCCATCAGTTTAACTTCTACACCCAGAAACAATGAACCCAAATCTGCATCAAACTTTACTGCACTGTGTTCTTTCCTCCATCCTGCCACACATTTCAGTGTGTTTATCCCTGCACCTAGCAGGACATGTAAAGGGTTAATAGAGTCACTGACTCACGCTGTATGAAAATGTAAATTCATGTTTCTGTTTCCTGGAAAATTACATATCGGCTAATGTAAATATTTAAAAATTTTGGGTTGAATTGTCACAAATGCATTTATTTTCACAATTTATTCTAAACACTTCATAAAATAACAAAATGCATGCTGCCAATTTTTCTGAGGGGGTTTATGGTATTTGGAGAAAGAAAATTCATTTGAGTGTGAAAAATGAGGAAAAAAAAAAGGATTTATATCATGTGGCTGTAATAGACATATAGTGATTAAATTGCTCCAAATTGTTGTTCTTAAGTTATTCAGTATAATGACATATCCAGCAAGTACTTAAAAGCATCGTAAATGCCATTTCAATAGTTATGTTTCAGTATCTATTTAGTTTCTAGTGTCCTTTCTCTGCATTTCTTCTGACCTAGTGCTCATCTTCATCAAGTTCCTCATCATTCTCTGGCAGGAGGGAAAATATATTGGCACAAATATCCCCTTCCCCTCCACATTGACATTTGGTACACATAATTGAAGATTGGCTACTTGCATCACAGGCACACTTTATGAGCTCCAGCACACAGTCTGGTGCTGGAGACTATCTGGACAGCACAGGCATCAATTTACCATCTTCATCTTTCCAGCCCAGATTGAGTGAATCAGGGATGACTGTGTCCAGAATGATAGGCAAGAACTGATTAAATTTTCAAGGTCATAGGTCAAAGGTCAAAGACAGAAAAGATGTTGAAAAATGGGAAATAAATCCCTTTCTTTAGGGCCCCTTCACACATAGTATGACTAAGTACAAATCAGGCTGAATCACGGTGGAACACCTCGTATGAGCAAACCACAAAAAAATTTAACTGACGGGCAGGCATGCACGATGTCGCTGCGACAGTTTCGTGCACACGGGAACACAGTTCGAGCAGCTGCAGCATGTCTAACAACATCACGCAGCTGCTGTACAATTAAAAAAAAAAGAAAACACGCTACCCATGGGATTCCAACCTGCACTTTCCAAAAGGTCTGACTGCCAGTCAGAAACTTTACCACTGAGCTGTCCTGTAAAAGGTGTGGGAACCAACCACACTAACTAACCACACAACATAAAAAACACCACATTTTATTGACTATGTCTTATGAAACGGGCAATACAAGTATGAACTGTCTGTTCCTCTGTAGATGACCCATGGTCACAGATGTACAGTCATGAAATTACATGAATAAGAAGCAGGGGCCTCTAATCATGTCCACATCTGCTGGTGGCGTGTGCAGCCGTCCTCGCGCATGTGTCCTGCCTGACACGTGTCTTGTGGACAGCGTGCTGTGGGACAGACACTGCGTCATGTGGGACAGAGCTCACGTGGGTGACGTGACAGATCGCCCACTGCGAGTTATGATCTGATGGTCCGTTTCACATGGGGTAGCTTGTCAGTGGACTGCTTGCTGCAGTCCACTGCAACAGCGATATGTTTTTTTTATGTATGTCCACAGAAGGACAGCAAGTAGACACACTCATCACAGTAGACAGTTGTTAGTTCATGTCCATCCAAACATGGTACATGTTCAACAGCCGTGATGTCCAACGTGTCCCCAACGTGTGACTGTGTCTGTTTGCAAAGCCACACGTGTGGGGGCTCTCAGACAAATTTCACGTCCAGCTCAACAGTGATCACAGTGATGACTGTTGTCATGTTAACAGTGTGAATGGACACACATTTTCTAAGTGCCAAGCGAGCAGTGTTAGATGTTCATGTGTGTCAGCTGGAATTTGGCCGACACCTGCCATGAGAGGGTTTGATGGGCTCTCACAGCGCACTCTGTCTTTCAACCGCTGGTGTGTGCAAATAGATGGAGCAACAAGTGTACGAGGCATTGAAGGCAACTACGATTTTACACATATTGCATACGATTCCTGCTTCATGCGCAATTCAACCACATTCATACTATGTGTGAAGGGGCCCTTAACATTGAATTTTTTTTTTCAAAAATTCATAACTCTATCAAAAAAGATGAAATATCTTTCATTTGTGCAAGTGTTATGTAGGATGGTATCCTTTATGGATTGACAAAGTTTGACAAGGGTCTGATCCACGTTACACATTGTTGGCCTTTTAAAATTAACATTGAAAAAAAAACAGTTAATGTACATTTTACATTACTATTGCAGTGTCTGTAGGAAGTTTGTGTTCCTATAGAAAATTGGGAGCTAAAAAATTTAATTAAAAAAAGACAATCACCAAATCATTAGGGCATAATAATGCCAAATACCACCAACAGACCAATTGAATAAAGTGCTGTGAAATGCCATCACCAGAATGCAGGACTTTCAAATCAATCAATCAATCAATTTTATTTATATAGCACCAAATCACAACAAACAGTTGCCCCAAGGCGCTTTATATTGTAAGACAAGGCCATACAATAATTACGTAAAAACCCCAACGGTCAAAACGATCCCCTGTGAGCAAGCACTTGGCGACAGTGGGAAGGAAAAACTCCCTTTTAACAGGAAGAAACCTCCAGCAGAACCAGGCTCAGGGAGGGGCAGTCTTTTGCTGGGACTGGTTGGGGCTGAGGAAGAGAACCAGGAAAAAGACATGCTGTGGAGGGGAGCAGAGATCAATCACTAATGATTAAATGCAGAGTGGTGCATACAGCGCAAAAAGAGAAAGAAACACTCAGTGCATCATGGGAACCCCCCAGCAGTCTAAGTCTATAGCAGCATAACTAAGGGATGGTTCAGGGTCACCTGATCCAGCCCTAACTATAAGCTTTAGCAAAAAGGAAAGTTTTAAGCCTAATCTTAAAAGTAGAGAGGGTGTCTGTCTCCCTGATCTGAATTGGGAGCTGGTTCCACAGGAGAGGAGCCTGAAAGCTGAAGGCTCTGCCTCCCATTCTACTCTTACAAACCCTAGGAACTACAAGTAAGCCTGCAGTCTGAGAGCGAAGCACTCTATTGGGGTGATATGGTACTATGAGGTCCCTAAGATAAGATGGGACCTGATTATTCAAAACCTTATAAGTAAGAAGAAGAATTTTAAATTCTATTCTAGAATTAACAGGAAGCCAATGAAGAGAGGCCAATATGGGTGAAATATGCTCTCTCCTTCTAGTCCCTGTCAGCACTCTAGCTGCAGCATTTTGAATTAACTGAAGGCTTTTCAGGGAACTTTTAGGACAACCTGATAATAATGAATTACAATAGTCCAGCCTAGAGGAAATAAATGCATGAATTAGTTTTTCAGCATCACTCTGAGACAAGACCTCAAATACCACCAGTTGTAATATAAATAATAAAAATCATAACCAATGAATATACCTATACAATATTTAGCACAGTGCTTTAATTTTCCCACAAAATATTTAATGTTACAAACTATATCTCATCACTTCTGAATGGTTTATCTATTCAAGAGTAAAAACTGAAGGAAGTCAATTGTAAGGCCTGAAAGAAGTTTCTGTAGGATGTATATTACCCATAAGGTCAAGTGAGAGGGGGAAGTGTTTGGCGTTTTAAATCTTTGAAATACACTGGACTTATCAAAAGGATTTAGTACTGCTAATTAATCTTCTGTGCAGATCCGTGCTCTGGCTCCATCACCAAGAAGCGGTCACTACACCTAAAGTAGTCCCACAACAAATGAATAAATGCACTGCAAAACAACACATGATTTGCAGATGTATTAATTTGTCAATGTTTTAAGTTACACGAATAGAAACATTTCAATGAAATCATGATTACTTACCTTCTCACTGATATTTGCCTGTGTCTTTGCGCAATGTTGGAGGTCTTCTTGTTTACATCTGGGAAACCTCAAAAGTAGTAAGCCTTCCCAGAAGCCCATCTTGCAGCTATGACTTTATTTAAGTTAACAGAACTTGATAAAAATGTGTGAGTATTTGGGACTATTTTATACCAGTCTCAAGATATTTTGTCTCCGATGCGCTTACCGTGTCTGCAGGCTCGTGCTGCAGCGGGCTACTCACACCACCCCCCTCTCTACTGTGTCGAGCTACGGCAAACTCTGGTAACAGGTCCAGAAAATACACTCGCTCTTTTGATGCGGAGCCAGCAAGGATAGAACCGTTCTCTTTTTCTTTCCCGTCTTCAATCTTGTCCAGTTCGTCTGATGTTAAATCTTTACGCCATTGCTTTTGCTGTTCTTTTCATTTGCTCTCCTCCTCTTTCCATTTTATTTTGACCAAAAATAATAAAATTCACTTGTTCACAATGTTTTATCGTGTTTGTGTCATTTATCTGTCAAAACACAGCTGATCTGCGGCAACTGATTTGCGCGTTGCTATGGTGACAACCAGAGTGGAGTGATTATAACAGTGACTTAATTCGCCAAACTGTGTGTGCGTATACACGAAAATAATGCACGCCAGTTAGACATGGAATTCTCACTGACCATGGTATAAACGACTGGAGCAGCGCTACTGCATCAAATTTTGCCAGAAACTGGGCGACAGCCAGGTGGAAACCATTCAGAAGATTCAGACAGCTTTCGGTGGCTTTTCAGTCGTGTGACTATCCGGGAAATTGTGGAAGAGGTGGGCATTATTTTTCAGAGTCCAGCATGTCCTGTGAGACTTCAACACGGAGGTGCTTTTGCTCTGCTGTTAGCAGCTTCGGCACAAATTTCACCGCCACTCTTTGAATGTGCCAAAAAAGTGCTGACGTCCACCTCTTCTGCAATTTCTCGGATAGTCACACGACGGTCCCGCATCACCACAGCGTTCACTTTGGAAATGATCTGGTCATTTCAGCATGTTGATGGCCGACCGGAGCGTGGCTCGCTCTCCACTGTTGTGCGGACATCTTTAAACCGGTTGTACCGCTCCTTAATCTGTGTGATGCCCATAGGATCGTGACCGAAAGCTGTGTGAATCTTCCGAATGGTTTCCACCTGGCTGTCGCCCAGTTTCTGGCAAAATTTGATGCAGTAACGCTGCTCCAGTTGTTCCGCCATATTCCTTGCAATAAAAATCCATCGAGAGCACTACACACATCCTCACACAAAGGCAAATGACACAATCGCCAGGCGTGAAAAAATTCACGCATGTGCACGAAGGTTAAAGGTTGGCTCATGCAAGCACACATGATTCAAATCCATCAGGTTTTTGCAAAAAATAAAAAGTTCAGATACTTTTCTAGCAGACCTCGTATAACCACTGTTCTGTGAAAATGATCTGAAAAAAATTCAGAAACCGAAAAAATAGAAAAACCTGACAACACCACAAAAACCTATCCAGAAGGCATTTGGCTTGACCATGTGAGAAGCTGCAAATGTTAATCATGCTTGAAGATGTCAATTTTGGAGCAGAGGCTTCCTTCTTGGTCAGCACCCTTTCAGTCCATGGCAATGTAAAACTTGCTTCACTATGAACAGTTACGCAAGCATTCTGGCAGTTTCCAGTTTATGGCAGACCTGAGCCTTGGTGGTTCCTGGATTGTTTCTAAACATCCTAACCAATTTCCTCTCATTCCTCTGAGGGCAACAGTTTTGGTCTTCTTACAGACCTTAACTGGCAAAGTGGTGACACTGTTGTGTGGGCCGCTGAAGAGGAGGTACTGCTGGCCCACCACCACCAGAGGGCACCCGGCCTGGAGTGCAGGCTCCAGGCACCAGAGGGCGCTGCCGCCTCACAGGAGCAGCCAGGGTGACAGCTGACGCTCATCATCTTTGACAGCTGTCACCATTCATCAGGATCAGTGTTGGTATATCAGCCAGACGACATCTCCACCTCTTTGCCGAGATATCGTTCTACCTTGAAGGTAACGTACCTCAGCTGACTGTGAGACAGTATCCTTTTGTTACTTGAGCGTTGTATTGTGAACTACTTTTCCAACGAGAGGTGGAGGTAGCTTTCCTGCCATACGGATTGCTGGGTGCAAACGCACCCTCATTTAACTGCTTTTTGTTCCTCGCCAGCAGTACCAGATCCGACACGCGGAGGCAGTGGCCACCTGGGAGTTCGGGACTTGGCGGCTCCAGTATTCCCGGGGTCTGGTGGCGGAGGAAATCGTGTGGTTCCGGTTCTGCTTTGGACAGGTGTCTCCTATCTTCGAGCCTGCCCACACGACACCTTTGTGATTTGACTCCTGTCTAGTGTTGTAATCTGTTGTATTGGTTGTGCACATTCGCAACAGTAAATTGTTGTTATTTGACCTACTCCATTGTCCGTTCATTTGCGCCCCCTGTTGTGGGTCCGTGTACCTACACTTTCACAACAGACACATTCCTCTAAATTGTA
Source organism: Thalassophryne amazonica (assembly GCF_902500255.1). NCBI lineage: Eukaryota > Metazoa > Chordata > Actinopteri > Batrachoidiformes > Batrachoididae > Thalassophryne > Thalassophryne amazonica. The sequence goes on along the minus strand of NC_047113.1, from coordinate 94,547,588 downwards.
CTTATGTACGGTTGTTTGAATTGATGATCTTGAAATCTGCAGTTGTTCAGAAATGACTCCAAGAGACTTTTCCCAGCTTGTGTAAATCTACAGTTCCCCTTCTTAGCTCTTCACTGAGTTCTTCTGAGTATTCGTCAGTCCAATGAGTGCTAGTGTAGTCAAATAAATCCTTTTTATGCTGACAAAGATAAACTACCAGTTGTATTCAGTCATGATCACTATTGAGACACTGTAGAATATTCAACAACACTGTGTGTGTGTGTGTGTGTGTGTGTGTGTGTGTGTGTGTGTGTGTGTGTGTGTGTGTGTGTGTGTGTGTGTGTGTGTGTGTGTGTGTGTGGTCGTGCGTGCGTGCGTGCGTGTGTGTGTGTGTATTGGAGAAGATCCAAATTAAATTCAAAGTTGTGCACCCACTTCTCGCTTTTTAAAGACATAAATGATGTATGCTGCTCATTAATTCCATCCTGGCAAAATAACTATTCTATCACTAAAAGCCCAAAATTACCATTGCATTCACGCTCATGATGACTATAGGTAAACTTTTGACCACAACTGTACTTGTGAATCTGATGGTATTTGTACACCCTCCTCCATTCCAACTAAAGATGACATTGCCACTGTCCTCTTGTCTATATTGTTCTTATTTCATGCTACAAGTCTCTGCAGACACTTGTTTGTGTCATTCAACTGTTCTTTTGCTTCTCTATTTTTATTTCTGTCCTTGTTTCTCTGTCTCATGGATCTCATTATCCTCCTTATCAGATACTATAGTCAGACTCTGTTCACACATTTAGAGTGGTGTCTTCAGGAACTTTACAAAAGCAGTTATTGTTCTACACTTTGGTTTGCATGTAATTTACCAGTGTAATTTTCAACTATGAATCCTTCCCAAACCAGAAAATTAAGAAGCACACAAAGCACAGAAGTGGTCATTACATAAAAAAGCAAAACAAACAAACAACCAAAAAACAAAAAACAACCACCCCCGCCAAAGTAAAATCATTCCACAATATGTTTGATAAAAGTTTAATTTCAGTGTGATCAGCAGTAAAAGCATATGATTAACGTCTTAAGTCAGTGTGTGGGTCCAAAAGAATTCCATAAGTAACTCTTTAAAACCAATATACAGTAGTGTTCAGAATAATAGTAGTGCTATGTGACTAAAAAGATTAATCCAGGGTTTGAGTATATTTCTTATTGTTACATGGGAAACAAGGTACCAGTGGATTCAGTAGATTCTCACAAATCCAACAAGACAAAGCATTCATGATATGCACACTCTTAAGGCTATGAAATTGGGCTATTAGTAAAAAAAAAAGTAGAAAAGGGGGTGTTCACAATAATAGTAGCATCTGCTGTTGCTGCTACAAACTCAAAACTATTATGTTCAAACTGCTTTTTTTTAGCAATCCTGTGAATCACTAAACTAGTATTTAGTTGTATAACCACAGTTTTTCATGATTTCTTCACATCTGTGAGGCATTAATTTTGTTGGTTTGGAACCAAGATTTTGCTCGTTTACCAGTGTGCTTGGGGTCATTGACTTGTTGAAACACCCATTTCAAGGGCATGTCCTCTTCAGCATAAGGCAACATGACCTCTTCAAGTATTTTGACATATCCAAACTGATCCATGATACCTGGTATGCAATATATAGGCCCAACACCATAGTAGGAGAAACATGCCCATATCATGATGCTTGCACCACCATGGTTCATTGTCTTCACTGTGAACTGTGGCTTGAATTCTGAGTTTGGGGGTCGTCTCACAAACTGTCTGCGTCCCTTGGACCCAAAAAGAACAATTGTACTCTCATCAGTCCACAAAATATTCCTCCATTTCTCTTTAGGCCAGTTGATGTGTTCTTTGGCAAATTGTAACCTCTTCTGCACGTCTTTTATTTAACAGTGGGACTTTGCGGGGGATTCTTGCAAATAAATTGGCTTCACACAGGCGTCTTCTAACTGTCACAGCACTTACAATTAACTCCACACTGTCTTTGATCATCCTGGAGCTGATCAATGGGTGAGCCTTTGCCATTCTGGTTATTCTTCTATCCATTTTGAAGGTTGTTTTCCATTTTCTTCCACGCATCTGTTTTTTTTTGTCTATTTTAAAGCATTGGAGATCACTGTAGATGAACAGCCTATAATTTTTGCACCTGCGTATAAGTTTTCCCCTCTTCAATCAACTTTTTACTCAAACTACGCTGTTCTTCCGAACGTCTTGAACGTCACATTTTCCTCAGGCTTTCAAAGAGAAAAGCATGTTCAACAGGTGCTGCCTTCATCCTTAAATAGATTCACACCTGTTTGTTCCACAAAATTGATGAACTCACTGACTGAATGCCAGACTACTATTATTGTGAACACCCCCTTTTCTACTTTTTTTACTAATAGCCCAATTTCATAGCCTGTGTGCATATCATAAATGCTTGGTCTTGTTGGATTTGTGAGAATCTACTGAATATACTGGTACCTTGTTTCCCATGTAACAATAAGAAAAATACTAAAAACCTGGATTAATATTTTTAGTCACATAGCACTACTATTATTCTGAACACTACTGTATACTCACCTGTGAAATTATGTGTTCCGATAGATACAGGTAAAGATTAGCGAACCTCCTGTTTTAGTCCATGTTTGGATCTTTTTTAACAAGTACAATAACCATATCAGACAATGAAGCCAGACCAGCAGGTCAAGTTGTTTGCAAGCCCTTACTGATACAGGTCCTGCTGGGCACAAGGTCTCATAGACACTACAATGACTTGGAATAGTGTTCTGAATGTTCTTTGACCTGTAATCAAAATAGAATGGTTGCAGTCATCAGTTTCACATCTAATTTGACCAAAACTAACCAAAACCTTATACCCCCATCACACATAGCCAGGATCACACAGAATGGCGTCAGAATGACGAATTGGTACACATCCACAAAGTGTTGGGTTTCAGTTCCAAAACATTCTAACAGCCATCTGTGTAAGTCCACCTAGTTGGTCAAAATTGGCTGGTGGCCCCAAGTGTGAGGCACATGTTCAAATCCCTCCAGGCAAGGTTGAGATGGGATACCTATTTGACGGCGGTCCACGTGCAATCTGAGAACCATCTGACCGCAATTTACATATTCCGATGGCGGAAAAAACAGGATCCAAAGTGATTTGAGTGCATACAAGAGATCCTTGAGATTGATCTGGCATGGGAAAGCCTGCCCGTATGACCTGCACGTGCCACGTATAATAATGTCCACCCCGGGAGCGCAAAGGAACTGTTGAAATGTATGTGGCACACTTCATCATGATAATAATTCTGACTTATTTTCATGTACTTATTGTCATGTCAACTTAATGAACAGCGGCTATCAAATCGTGTGCACGCCGCAAATCTGAACAGGCTGTTATATCCATAATAGACCTACAGTACATATATTTGTCCATTCCTTCCCATGGGTGATGTAAATAATGTGAACTATTGTCTCCATCATATCTGTATATAACACGGGCAGCTGTGCCATTCCGTGGTCTCATGCGCGGGAACACATCATTGCACACGTCAGGCTTAGAGCTGAACAGTTCTCACCACTGAACTATATGGTCACCTTCTAACTCTGTCAGAGATATGACATGGAACTGTTGTGCCAGTGTATTAGTGTGCAGGGACAGTATTAATAAACATGAATCTGAATGAATGAATTTATTCGGCACCCACAGGTCCAGAACAACAAAAAACGTACAAAGAAAGAGAGAAAGAAAATATTCCAACAATGCACCCATGTGCCCGAAAGAGTGTAGGCAGAAGCAAAAGCTTGTAAACGCCTACCCCATTTAACCAAAAATAAAAATTATTTCTATGTATATAAAATTAGACATATACCCATCATAACTAATACAAAGTATACAAGGTCTGCTAGAAAAGTATCGGACCTTTTTATTTTTTTCAAAAACCTGATGGATTTGAACCACGTGTGTGAGCCAACCTTGAACCTTCGTGCGCATGCGTGAACTTTTTCACGTCTGTCGATTGCGTCATTTCCTGGTAAGCAGACTTTGTGTGGGACATGTGCAGCGCGCTCAGGGGATTTTCATTTCAAGGAAATGGAACGACTGGAGCAGTGGCACATCAAATTTTGCCAGAAACTCGGCGACAGCCAGGTGGAAACCATTCGGATGATTCAGACGGCTTTTGGTGACTTTTCAGTCATGTGACTATCCGAGAAATCGTGGAAGAGGTGAGCATGTCCCAGCATGTCCTGTGAGACTTCAACACAAAGGTGCTTTTGCTCCGCCGTCGGCAGCTTCGTGCCGAAGCCATTGGCATGATTTTCACTGCCACTCTTTTCATGGCCAAATCTTCTGTCACAGTGGAATGTACCGAAGGTTCAAGGTTTGCTCATGCAAGCACATGTGATTCAAATCCATCAGGTTTTTGAAAAAATAAAAAGGTCCGATACTTTTCTAACAGACCTCGTACATCGATCCATTATTTAGAATTTTAAAAAATCACAAACATGCAAGCAGCAGTGCACCAAAAAAAAACAAAACAAAAACAAAACAGAACCAATAACTGTAATTTAACATGCCATAACAAGTAATCAAATATTTTTTTTATAGAGCCTTTTAAAACCAACTAAACTAGCAAGTGATTTTATGTTATCCGGGCAATTATTACAAATATTTACACCTTTAACAGAAACACAACTCCTCACGGTAGCTTGAATCTTTCATTTTGTTGTGTGGGCCGCTGAAGAGGAGGTACTGCTGGCCCACCACCACCAGAGGGCGCCCTGCCTGGAGTGCGGGCTCCAGGCACCAGAGGGCGCTACCGCATCATGGGAGTAATCTGGGTGACAGCTGTCACCCATCACCAAATACAGCTGTTTCTACTCAGCACCGAGGTATATCAGGAGGACGGCGTCTCCACCTCAGTGCCGAGATATCGCCTAAGACCAAGGTAACATTCTCTGCAGCATATTCTGTGATTGATAAACTTGTTAAACCTTTCAGGACTGGTGACTACTGAGACCCTCCTTCTTTGGATAAGTACTCACCTTCCTGCTGAACTTTGCCAAGAGGTGGAGGCGGCTTCTCCCCTCTCTGTACTGGGTGCGTTCATCCACTCCTGTGTGTTCTTGCTCTCTCCTGCCAGCAGTACCGGATCCGACGAGCGGAGGCAGTGGCCACCTGGGAATTCGGGACTTGGCGGTTCCAGTATTTCCGGGGTTCGGTGGCAGTGGAGATCTGGGTGGTTCCGGTTCGACTGAGACGGACGTCTCCTATCTTCGAGCCTGCCCACACGACACCAGCGGATTCGACCCTAAACATTGTGTTTGTTATACTACTCGTGCTTGTTTCAGTAGTAAATCTTGTTTTTTACTTCCTCCATTGTCCATTCATTGCGCCCCCTGTTGTGGGTCCGTGTTCCTACACTTTCACAACACATTTCTGAAATAATAATGTTTCTCGTAAATTATAACTGGAGTCCCTCATTTTAAACAGGTCCTGGATGTGTTGAGGCAGAAGTCTATTTTTCACTTTGAACATAATTTGTATTATGAAGTAAAATACAGGATTTGTGTTAGATTTGTAGGTGGTTCCCCAAACTTCAATACAGTAGGTCATGTATGGAACCAGTAATGAGTGATATAAGGTAACTCATGAGTGTTGGGGGAGGAAGTCTTGTGCTTTATCCAAAATGGCAATGATCTTTGAAATTTTAGATTTAACATAATTTATATTTGTTTTCCCAACTTAAATTAATCTCACCTCCAACAATGGCCCAGGAGTGTTTCACAGCGTGGACATGGAGGTGGAGCCGGACCGCAGCCTGTGGTTGAAATCCTCTCACCCAGCTGCTGTGTGCTGGAATCAACCATGAAAAAATAAATCCCATGGGATAACCCAACCATCGCTGTGTCCAGAGTTGTGTTGTGCTGCTGAAATGAGGCAAAAAGAAAATCAGAAATTAAAGTTCACTGGAATGGCTCCATCTGACACATGGGACTGCTTGGCCCATTGGCAGCAAACTTTCAGCAAAGCTGTCCAATGGCACGCATGCGGGGCACACTTAATGGCTCATGCAGCATTATGCATACACACATACACACACGGCTGAGTGATCATTTCAGCCCACGCTCGTGCACAGGGCGCACATGCGCGTGAGGAACACAGTGCTGCCTCCCACTCCGGTCCGTGTTTGCCATCCAGACATCTGGACATCAGGCTTCAACGCCTTTTATGACTGTCTTACAGCAGTCTGTGTCATCTACCTGTTGTCTACATGCACTTTGGAAGCCATCGTGCTGGTGTGAACAAGGTAATCTGGATTTGTTCTGACACTGCTGACCACACCTCCTTTCCTCCCGACTGCGTCAGTTTATGCCAGTATTTGCAGTGCCGGGCTGGTTCATGCACATTCGTGCTATGTGTGATGAGAGCTATAACCATAACCAAAACACAGAGGAAAGTCTCTCAATGAATGCTGTCAGACACAACCCGCCTGAGTGTCATGAATCAGCACTTTGCATCCTGGCAAGCTGTCTCTAACTTCACTGAATGTGGTAGCAAGGTGATACACAGTTACAATAAAACTTCCCTTGGCCTTATGAGCAGATAATCAATGAATGAATGTGTAGAAACAATGTGACCTTTTGCCCCTGAGAATAGGTCAAGGTTTGCCATCTTTTGAACTTGTCCAAGGTTGGTGTCCCAAGAACGCTCCCTTTGAATTTGAAGACCCTGGTTGTAATAGGAAGGGCTTATGCTGAGCACAGAAAGACAGCTAGACAGGCGGATGGACGGACGCAAAATCATTGCAATATCATGGCCATATTTTGCCCTCGGGTAATGAAAGCAGACCAAAGACAAACTGTCAGAGCAGTATGCCACATGGTGAGATGAAACTGTGCCTCATTTCAGTATTGTATAGTGTCGAAGCCATGATGTTCTCAAAAAGAGTCACTAAAAGTCACTTTACGCGGTCTGTCCATAAAGTAACGTACCTTTTGATTTTTTTCAAAAACTACATGGATTTCATTCATATGTTTTTACGTCAGACATGCTTGAACCCTCGTGCGCATGCGTGAGTTTTTCCACACCTGTCGGTGACGTCATTCACCTGTGAGCACGCCTTGGGAAGGAGTGGTCCCGCCCCCTCCTCGGATTTTCATTGTCTGGAAATGGCGGAATGAAAAGGACTTTTTTCCATCAGAATTTTTTCAGAAGCTGTTAGAGACTGGCACCTGGAAACCATTTGAAAAATTTGTCTGGCTTTCGGTGAAAATTTTACGGGCTTCACAGAGAATAACGACTTTAACTATAGCTTTAAGGACCCATTTAAGGACGGTCGGTGTGCCGCGCTCCGAGCTGCGACGTCGAGGCACAAACTACTGGATCATTTCTAAACGGATCGCTCTGTGGATACGAGACCATCGTGTATTCTTTCTGTGGTTATCACAAGAGCTGGACATCAGCCATTTTCTGGCAGATTTCACTTTTAACAAGAGATTTTGTCACGGAAAGCCGTGCGGAGGCTTCGCGCGTCACGACCAATTTGCTTTGGAAGAGAGACAAAGGAACACCTCCGTTTCGGAGTGTTAGAGGACAAGTTGGGACATGCCTATCCCGGCTTTCAGTGCTTACCAGTCGAGTGAGTATAAGAGAAATTGTGGAGAGCTGCACATGTCCAAACTCTACCTTCAGTAGATAAAATATAGTCTGAAGTTTAATATATATAAACTACATCATATTTAAAACCCCTGAACTCCTCCCAGACCGTGACGGGTACCAGAGACCCTGCGACAACAGCTGCGAGTGGCCAATAATGGAGGTAGAGAATGGAGAATGGAGGTGGAGAACATGGTCCACTCGGACTCCATGTCTCCAATCTCCCCTGGGACCTGGGAGAAGCTCTCCAGGGTTCCGCCAGTCGTTCCCTGCAGACCCTCACGATACGATTGGGCCTGCCAGGTCTGACCAACTTCCTCCCCTCCCAGCGGATCCAACTCACCACCAGGTGGTGATCCGTCGACAGCTCCTCTCTTCACCCGAGTGTCCGAGACAAGTTGATCATCGACCTCCAACTCACGGTGTCCTGGTGCCACATGAATTTATGGACACCCTTGTGCTCGAACATGGTGTTCGTGATGGACAAACTGTGGCTAGCACAGAAGTCCAACAACTGAACACCACTCGGGTCCAGATCGGGGAGGCCATGCTTCCCAATCACACCCCTCCAGGTCTCACTGCCACCGCCCACATGGGCGTTGAAGTCCCCCAGGAGAACAATGGAGTCCCCAGTCAGAGCACTATCTAGTACCCCTCCCAGGGACTCCAAGAAGGTCGGGTACTCTGCACTGCCATTCAGCCCATAGGCCGAGACAACAGTGAGAGACCTGTCCCCAACCCGAAGGCATAGGGACATGACCCTCTCATTCACCGGGGTGAACTCCAACACATGGCGACTGAGCCGGGGAGCAATGAGCAATGCTACCCCTGCCCGTCGCCTCTCCCCGTGGGCAATGCCAGGAAAGTGGAGCGCCCTGCCCCTATCCAGGAGTTGGGTACCAGAGCCCAAGCTGTGTGTGGAGGTGAGCCCGACTATCTCTAGTCAGTACCTCTCAACCTCCCTCACAAGCTCAGGGTCCTTCCCCCCCAGCGAGGTGACATTTCACATCCCAACAGCCAGAGGCTGTGAGCGCGGACTGGGCCACCAAGCCACCCACCCTCGACTGCCACCCAGTCCTCTCTGCACCCAACCCTTATGGCCCCCTCTGCAGGTGGTGAACCCACAGGAGGTCGGGCTCATGTCGCTCTTTCGGGCTGAGCCCGGCCGGGCCCCCTGGGCTGAGGTCCCAACACCAGGCGCTCGCGCGCGAGCCCCAACCCCAGGCCTGGCTCCAGTGTGGGGCCCTGGCTCTGCCGAACTGGGCGATGTCTCGGTCCTTGATATTATACTGGTCATGGGAGCTTCTGAACTGTCCTTAGTCTGACCCATCCCCTAGGACCTGTTTGCATGGGAGACCCTACCAGGGGCACGAAGCCCCCGACAACATAGCTCCTAGTGTCATCCAGGTACGCAAACTCCCCCACCACGATAAGGTGGCAGTTCGAGGGGGAGTATTTATTTATGTAGCACCATGACCTCGATTAGACTTGATTCCATAAAATATAAATAAAATGATAATAATGCAATTCACACTTATTTCCATTGTGGTCCTTAGCTAACACATCCAACATAGTTACAATATACACAAAAGAGACGTACAGTATATCAGTCACATTGATTTGGTACATATGTAACCATCTGAAAGCAATATTTTTTTTTCCTCTATAAACTTTATCCTTAGCTCAATTGATATTAATGCAATCTTTTTTTTATATAATGAAGTTTGTCACCACTTACACATAATGGTTTACTTACAATTCACTTGTTTTTACAATGATAAATAACTTACAAATGGTTTCCTTTGAGTGCACTGGCAAAAGTTAGACATTCAGTACATTTGTGTTGTATTGTACCCATTCTACTTTATTGATATTTCTTTAACATTTTTGACAACTGTAGCAAAATCAAAAGTTGCTTTAATTTTACACTTTTAACAAAGAACTGACTCTCCAGACATTTCAAAGGCTAAAATGTCTTAAGCTGAAGGACTGTGTTATCACTAGACTTGGTGGCAGGCACCAAAAAAAAAAAAAAAAACACCTTTTCACAAATTGACCAGTCTTCCAAACATTCCCTAATCAAATTTAGAACACCTCTGGAAAGCTTCAGCAAACAGTCCCTATGGATCAAAGATACATGTTGAAACATTTCAGGCTACTATAGTTCAACCTGAAATTATTAGACAGTTTAATGAACTCTGTCCAAATTCAGAGAATGTCCAGGCCACAACAGGATTCTCCCTACAGATAACTGTTCAATAGGCCTAGAATTACAACCAGCCAGATCACAAGAGTTCAAAGGTCATAAAAATGACCAAAATTGGGATCACACACAGTGTCACCTGGGGGAAGTACACAGATTGTTATGGAGTCACCTGTTCGTGGGGCTCCATGGAGTTTGGGTCCTTGTCTTATGTTTTTTCTGTGTCCTTCTTGTGTGGCTGGGCGTGTGGCTGTGCATGTTCCCAGTCTGTGTCTGCGTGAGGCTATTGTGAGTTGGTCATGTCTGCCTCCGGAGTCTTGTGTGGTGTTCAGTCCTGGTATGTTTGTGTGTGAGCCTGTCGTGTGTCACTTCATGTGCACCTGTGTGTGGGTGTTCATGTGCACCTGTCGCCCTGCTGTGGTCTGTGTGTGTGTGCTCCAGTCCTGTGCAGTTATCCTGCACGTGTGTGCACCTGTCGCACTGCCTCCTGTCATGTCTCCATCACCTATGCCCCTCCGCTGTGTCATGTGTGTGTGTGTGTCTGATGTCTGCTCATGTTTTACATTTGCCCCACAGCATTGTGTTCACCTGTTTATTCCTAATCCTCAGTTGATCTGTTGTATTAGTAATGTTGATTACGATTTTGGTTTTGGAGTAGACATGTATTTTCATCTGTGGTTGTCTTTTATTTTCTGTGTGGATTTGGTTCTAGTCTGTGGTTCGGGTTGTTTATTGTTTATGATTCTACTCAGCATTTGCTGTTCTGTGTTTACTTTCTTCAATGATTGTTTTAGTTATTCCTCCCTGAGTGCTTCTGTTATTTCATATGCACCTGTTAGGTCCTCCTTTCGTTTCCCCTGCACACCTGTTAGTCATTAGTTATTCTTTATAATCACTCCTTTTTCTCAGTTCAGTGCAGGTCCATGGTTTGAATGTATGTTGAGGATTACTGAGTTGCCGTTTCATTCCCAGAGTCTCTTTGTCAGTACTGTTGATTATTTTTTCCCCTCCGTGTATCACTGTAATTTTCTTAGCATTTCTGAATCTGGGTTCCCTCACCATTTGTCCTGTTCTCTGTGTCTGGCTTTTGTTTTGTCACCTAACAAATCACCTGGGTTTTGGCACGCATTCTTCTGTGTCTGACTGCCTGCTTCTGGGGTTCAAAATCATCTTCGCTCCTGCCTGCTAATCTTAACACAGACCTTTCAATAAGCAAATATACTTTATATATATATATAAAAAAAAAAAAAAAAATCAAGAACTCATTTTCTTATTGTCATAGTTAACCAAAGACACAAATTATATTCTAAATTAATCTGTTACACATTTCTTTCTTGTATCATTATGAGTATTCCTTCTATAACTCTTGGTGCCTTTTAAATATTATTTGTTGAATTATTAATGAGTTGCAATAGTGAAAACAGTGTTTCTGTTAATCACTTCCCTTTTCTAGAATGGGTTTAGGAAACTCAGTCATCTTGTATTTTGTTCGCCAAAGAAGAAAGAAGGTGTATGTCAGTCATTGTATCTGATGTGTTTTCATGTTCGGTCCCACTGTGAAACTAACCAAGCAGTCTGCACGCCTGTGGTTATCACTCAGGAAATCTGAACAAGCAAGAACATTTTGTATTTGTCAGTGTGTGACTATAAAGAGCAAGTGGCAGCATGTAACTACATGTTTTGTGCAAATGATTTTTTTTTTTTTTCACTTGAAGCATGGGGCCCTAGTTTTGCTGTTGGCTTGGGCTTGCAGACCTGGCACCTCATACTGTCTTTCCAACAGTGCCAACATTGGAAGATGAAGATTAGAATTACTTAAATCCTTTTATCAGTGTAGAAATGTGTCTTTTTTTTTTCCTCATCATGCTGTCTTGATGCACACACACTTACTAGGGGTAGTAAACTCATTTCATTTTATGGACTCAGATTATTCTGAATCACTCATTAAAGTGATCCGGGTCACTTGAGTCACTTTAGTCAATATTGTTGAGTCAGTGTGTGCCCTCCGTTAAAAAAACAAACAAACAAACAAACAAAAAAAACCCTACTGTTGCCAGAAATTTACCCATGGTAAGGATCCACATATGCATTAACCCTCTGGAGTGACACAGATTGGGACTCCGTCGAGGGCAGTCACATCTCCTCCTCTCTCCTCTATCTCTTCTCCAACCTTCAAAGTCCCTACTTCACCAGACTGTGAATTGTTCCCACTATATTTGGATTAACCATGGAATTGATCAACTGGTCTTTGAACGCTATTGACACCATTTTTCAAGAAGGAAATCAGGGCTGGGGCACACTGGGGCACACCAACAACAGACAATTTAAACACAAATAACAACAGGTTATTATGAATCACTCAGTTAAGTAATCCGGGTCACTTGAGTCCCTTTAGTCAGTGTTGTTGAGTCAGTGTGTGCTCCCCCCCCCCCCCCCCCGAAAAAAAAATCCCTAAACAAAAAACAAACCCACCATTGCTAGAAATTCACCCATGGTAAGGATCCACATATGCATTACAGTTTTTTTTTCTAATTGCGAACACACTAAAATGACATCCTTAGCACACTTATTTTAATTGACACACAGACAGCAAAACCTCCTCTCAAGTCTCCAAAAGTCTAAACACAGTTTCTGCTGTACACACATTTTGCAGTTCAAAATGGCACTTTATAAATGAACTTAACCCAGTTCTCTGCATAAGACACAACAATTTGACATAAAGTCACATGTTTGCAATTTCAAAACACTGCCATTCAAAATGACACTACATGAGGTAATTGGCCAATATACGTTCCACCAGGTCAAACACCTGAATGCTTAATCGTCAACACTTCAATCAGGAAATAAGCAGTATAAAAGACCACAGGTGTGCACCTCTTTCTTTTACAACAACAATGGAAGATGTTGTAGAAAGAGGAAGAGGGAGGGTGTGAATGAGAGGGGGAGGAAGAGTGATTTGTAGGGGTAGAGCTGGTAGAGGAGTTTATGGCCAAAGAAGACAACAACTCTCAAACTCGAAATCAGAGCAGCCTTAGTTGATCATGTCATCAACCACGGGCTGACAATGAGAGAAGCTGGACAGAGAGTGCACCCAACATGAGCCGTCTTACTGTCACCTGTGTCATCTGGACACTTACACTGGAGCACAGGTATGTAACCAAAGTTTCTTTCACACTATGTAGTACACCCCATGTCATAGTGTATCAGCTGGGTGACACCTGTTTACTTCATGAATGGCTGAGGTCATACACTAACTGTACAAGTTTCCTGTACAATTTAATCTACTGTGGGGAAATATATTTAGGCTGCATTGTCCAAGCCTTATATATTTGTTTATTGTTGTTGTTGTTGTTTTTCTAAAGGACTGAGAGATGCAACCATGGTGGAGGAAGGGGCCAAATGTTCACCGGGGTACAGGAAGCTGCCATTGTAAACTTGGTTTGGGAAAATAATGAAATCAGATTACGTGAAATTCAAAGCCACATCATCCAAGACAACACCATTTTCAACAACATTCAATGGGTCAGTCTGTCCACATAAGTACAATAGTGATTGCATTACACTACACACATATTCTCCAGTGTACTGGATAACACCATATTGACTTTTTGTTCTTTGTTTTCAGGGAGTACTGGAAATGGATGCTCATGCAATCCCACATGAGTTCATCTTCATACAACCCCAATTCCAATGAAGTTAGGACGTTGTGTAAAATGTAAATTAAAAACAGAATACAATGACTTGCAAATCCTCTTCAACCTACACTCAACAAAAATATAAACGCAACACTTTTGGTTTTGCTCCCATTTTGTATGAGATGAACTCAAAGATCTAAAACTTTTTCCACATACACAATATCACCATTTCCCTCAAATATTGTTCACAAACCAGTCTAAATCTGTGATAGTGAGCACTTCTCCTTTGCTGAGATAATCCATCCCACCTCACAGGTGTGCCATATAAAGATGCTGATTAGACACCATGATTACTGCACAGGTGTGCCTTAGACTGCCCACAATAAAAGGCCACTCTGAAAGGTGCAGTTTTGTTTTACTGGGGGGGATACCAGTCAGTATCTGGTGTGACCACCATTTGCACGCTCCCTCAAATCTTGCAACATCTGTGGCATTGTGCTGTGTGATAAAACTGCACCTTTCAGAGTGGCCTTTTATTGTGGGCAGTCTAAGGCACACCTGTGCACTAATCATGGTGTCTAATCAGCATCTTGATATGGCACACCTGTGAGGTGGGATGGATTATCTCAGCAAAGGAGAAGTGCTCACTATCACAGATTTAGACTGGTTTGTGAACAATATTTGAGGGAAATGGTGATATTGTGTATGTGGAAAAAGCTTTAGATCTTTGAGTTCATCTCGTCCAAAATGGGAGCAAAATCAAAAGTGTTGCGTTTATATTTTTGTTGAGTGTATATTCAATTGAATACACCACAAAGACAAGATATTTAATGTTCAAACTGATAAACTTTATTGTTGTTGTGCAAATATTTGATCATTTTGAAATGGATGCCTGCAACATGTTTCAAAAACGCTGGGACAGTGGTATGTTTACTGCTGTGTTACATCACCTTTCCTTCTAATAGCACTCAATAAGCATTTGGGAACTGAGGACACAAATTGTTGAAGCTTTGTAGGTGGAATTCTTTCCCATTCTTGCTTGATGTACAACCTCAGTTGTTCAACAGTACGTGGTCTCTGTTGTAGTATTTTGCACTTCATAATGCACCACTCATTTGAATGGGTGACAGATCTGGACTGCAGGCAGGCCAGTCTAGTACCCACACTGTTTTCACTACGAAGCCACACTGTTGTAACATGTGTAGAATGTGGCTTGGCATTGTCTTGCTGAAATAAGCAGGGACGTCCCTGAAAAAGACGTTGCTTTGATGGCAGCATGTGTTGCTCCAAAACCTGGATGTAGCTTTCAGCATTGATGGTGCCATCACAGATGTGTAGTTGCCAATGCCACGGGCACGAACACACCCCCATACCATCACAGATGCTGGCTTTTGAACTTTGCACTGGTAACATTCTGGATGATCTTTTTCCTCTTTTTTCCACCAGGACACGACGTCCATGATTTCCATGAATTAGTGTTGGCGGAGGTTTTCAAATAAACAACAAATATAGCAACTTCTGATCAATCCATATCAAATTTCAGACTTAAAATAATGTACTGATTTTAAGCCCCAGCCATTCAGGTTAAACCACGCCCACTTCTGGTTTAGACCCTGCCCACTATGAGTACAGATACGGATACAGATAATTTAGATGGTTGAACAGATACAGATATAGATACAGATAGTGGTGTACTCGCTCATCCCTAGTCTGGAGTATGTATTTACTGTAGTTCATGCAATTGAATCAACTTTTTTTTTTTTTTTTTGGTGTTAGTTTTTTTTTTTTTCAAACTTTTTGGTTTCTGAATTCCTTTTCACCAGTGGTGGGCACAGATAACCAAAAAATTAACTTCAATAACAGATATCAGATAACTGAAACATTATCTTTGATAAAGCTAAAACAACAAACCACCCAAAAATGTATCAGAAGTTTCACATAACCGATAAGTTCCAGTATTGCCTCTTGTACACTTGCAACTACTAACAAGCTGATTTTGAGTTTTAACACCACAATCGCTTCTGGTAGCATCAAAAGCAGCAACAGACATAAACAATGAGCCAGCACTTCTGTCTTTGAACAGCTTGCCCCATGCTGGAAGCTTCAGTTTACCACATGGCTTCCAGCACAGAAGCAAGCTGAGAGGAACCATGTATCTCAACTCTCTATTTAATTACAATGCTGCCGTCAGGCCGAGGTCTTGGAAAATAAAGCAATCCTGAGTTATGGTTTGGTGTATAAATAAAATGAATACTGATAGAATAACTCCATTAATGTCAATTCTGTCATTTGTACAAAGTTAAAATATAACATATACAGTGAGGAAAATAAGTATTTGAACACCCTGCGGTTTTGCAAGTTCTCACACTTAGAAATCATAGAGGGGTCTGAAATTTTCATCTTAGGTGCATTTCCACTGTGAGAGACATACCGTATCTTTTAATGTTGAATAATGCACTAATTCTGAACTTTTGTAACAAACACAGATTGCAAAGGATCCTGGGTAAAATGTGCCTCAGCTAACACTGATTGGTTGACTCATACATTATGTAAACCAACACATTAATGTGACGTGTGTCGTGTGTTGGTGTTTACAGATAAATGCGCTTTTGTAAAATATTCAACTTTTTTTATTTGTAAAAGAGGGATTTAAAAAAAAAAGCCAAGTTGTAATTAGATAACCGTCTCATATAACCGGGGTCAAAATAAATAGAACACTGCCATGATCTACTGGTGCCAGATGTTCAGTACTTAAGCTGGGTTTACACTGTGCTAGTTTTTGCCCTTTTTCAGGTGGTTTTTCATTCG
This sequence comes from Thalassophryne amazonica, assembly GCF_902500255.1. NCBI lineage: Eukaryota > Metazoa > Chordata > Actinopteri > Batrachoidiformes > Batrachoididae > Thalassophryne > Thalassophryne amazonica. Next base: position 94,531,282 of record NC_047113.1, on the reverse strand, counting down.
TGCTAGAATTTTTGGATCGCACCAAGTGTTCAGGTTAATTGCGCCCCCTGCATCGTTTAGTATACATGGAGTAACGAGCTGCATTTAACATCTCACGACCACCTCCTGATCGGCGATTTTTAAACTTTGTCTCCCATCGAGAGTTTTTGGAGAAAATAAGAAATGTAAATTACTTTGAAAAAAAAAGCTTCTGTTTACATTTTGCTTCTGGAAACATGAGTCCGATGTGTGGCTTTTGAACATACAATGCATGTGAGAACATAAATCGTGCGCTCTGAACTTTTACACCGTGCGGTTCTGTGTACAGTTTGAGCTGGAACCTAGAGTGATTGAAAATATCAGCCTAGCTTCAGTTGAATACTACCATGAACACTACTGGCCAGTAGATGGGAGTAGAGACTATAAAAACTTGCCAAAACAAAATTCCAGATAAGTGCTATGCACAATTTGTCATTGCTTTTGGCCCTTGGTTTCCAACTGACAACTGGAAGATGGAAAACAGGTATAAAATACATCCAATTTTGGTAGTGTAGGTAAAGCCATAACAGAAAAATTAGAGTGTTTGAGGCACTTTTGATTGAGATTTAATGCAAAATGTACACCAAATAGGCTTTTCAAATCAAATTCAAATGTCCATGAAATCCATAATTCAGATCACATCCAGATCAATCTTCATCAGGCAATAGTGAGTGCCTCTCTGCACCTCACCTTCAAATATGAGAGTGATTGGGGCATGATTGATTAAGATAAAATGTAAAATATAAAGGATACCATCCTACACACTGCTCTAAATATGAAAGCAATCTGATGTTTTTTTGAAATTGGTCAATAATAAAGATAGGGGATTTTTATTTTCCAATTTCCAAGAAGTTTCCAGATTTTGACATTTGAGCTATGACCTTAAAATGTAATCAATTCTTGCTTACAAGGATATGAATCTTCAGTAAAAATAATAATGATATATGAAACATTGTGGGCTCCAGGCTGTTCACAAACAAAAGACAGGGGTGAAAACATAACCTCCTCCATCTTCATTGGCAGAGGGTAATTGGCATCTGTGGCCATGATTAGAGAAAGTGGGCATATGTGATATTTGAGTCTAGATTCTCGTCAAGCTCTGTAATCTTGAATCAAAATAGCCAGAAATCCCCTGGTGCCTTAGACAGACCAACATCATCACAGGAGAATCATTTTTTTTCTACAGTGCCTCAAAGTGCATGGCCATGTGCTAAATGCAACCTATGTAAAAATGTTGCTCCTGTTTGCTATGGAGATACAACCAAATCCACACTGGTATTCAGAAATGTTTAAGCCAGATACCCTTCCTGATGCAGCTCTAGTTTTACCTGGAGAAACACACACAGCTGCTGGTGTTCCAAAGAGGTCTCCCATCCAAGTAATAACCAGACCCCAAAGTGCTTAACTTCTGAGATTCGAAAGGATCAGGCTTACACAGAGAAAACAACTTATGTCAAAATGAAAGGGGAAAAAATGCAGTCATGCAAAACAGTTAACTCCAGAAATTGTGTTGTTTTTTGATATAGTATGTTGTTGTGGTGGTGACATTATAAAGCACTTTTGAACATTGTATGGAAAGTTCAGTACTAACACTATTATTATTATTATAGTAGTAGTAGTAGTACTAGTAGTAGTAGTAGTGGTAGTCATAGTAGTTGTACAAATAAGTTGAGAACAAGTAAAGTCTAAAAACTAACAATATCCTTATTAAATTCATGGCTATAAGAATCTGCTCGGGATTTGCAGAAAAATAATTTATTTTGAATGCTTATACAAAACACTGAAAACCAGTCAAATGTTATTATACTCATATACACCTTATGTTGGGGTTGAGTTGAACAACCTTGCATGAAATAATGTCAGTAGTCATTGTGTAGTCTATGTGATTCATATGCACACAATCATACATAAGCGTGACATTTCCCTCACTGTGTGCCAGACATGTCAGCAGTAGAATAAATTACACACCCAAACCAAATGGTAATGTCACAAAGTAGGTGAACTCTGTCTACTTGGAAACATTTCAGCACTTCCTCCAGCTCTTCTTTTAAACATTGTCATTCTATCATTCTGATTTTTTTCTCATGATCCAATTTTCCTGAATCCATTCTCTTTCCCCTCGACTGCTGTCATTGAACCAACCTCTGGATACCATACAGTGTGTTGTTTTTTTAATCTTCTCTTTTATTGCCACAAGGTAGGATTGCGAGAAATTGCTTATTCTCTCTATATTAACCCTCCTGTCAATCGCTGCACCATTTTTAATCGTCATAATCCCTCCAATTTATGGTGATGTAGGCTGCAAACTTTTAAATAAGAAAGGAAATTATTCAAAATAGTCCTTTGTTGAGGTCATAATGACCGATGATATAGCGGTAAGCTTTGACCGCACCAAATGAGGCCCACCCACAACTAGAAAATTAACATTCTTTGACTTGCTGCTGGAGGCCATTTCCAGAAATGCAGCCCATGTTAAAATGTTCAACATTTGAGCAGAATTAAACATGTTTAGCAATCTGGACCAAAAAATGGTTTTGGGCTCAATAGATAGTTTTCCTCCTCCATGACAACAGTAAGGGGGATTTTATATTATTTTTTCTAACTCATACTTTAAGACATTTTAAGTCATAAAGTTCTACATAATCAGGGGCATTGCTGCTTCGAGTGATTTCAGACTCATAGCATCACTTGACTCAGTGGCTGCTGGCAGCGACTGCCACTACCTGCTGTACAAATATTTGTAATACGAGCTAAGCGTGCGCAACGGCGCAAAGCTCACTCATGGTACAGGGCATCCTAAACAGGAAGTCCAAAATTTCAAATCCCACAGTAAAACAGGAAATGTTCAATGTCAACACTTCGTGGAATGACAGACAAGATCCCATGGAATCTCAGGGAACTCAGTGGCAAGCTCACACTCAACAGGAAGTGCCAAATTTTCAGTCACAGTGAAACAGAAAATGTCAAATGTTGAACACTTCCTGGCATGGGTGGAGCTACAGGAGAGGCCAAGGTTTCACTCGACTCCCATGAAATCTGACTGGACACAGATGATTGACATGTCACGGCACCTCACATCTGGTTGAAAGATCTGCATTTTCAAATCAGTGAGTCACATTGACTGCTAGGTTCTTCCTGTCCAGTAGTTAGTGCTGTGTACCACAAAAAAGTTCTAATCCACCTTAGTAGAAGAAGAAAAATGTTCAGATTTGAACCGGACACATTGTTTGAAGCATGGACTTCTAATCACACCAAACTTATATTGTGAGTAAACAGCCGTGTTTATGCCAGAAATGAGGTCAAGGTTGTTAAAAGCAGCATTTCTCCTTTAATTCGGGTTGCCTTATATACACATTTTTAAGCTAACAGACAGCAGCTGGTTCATGCTGTGTTGGCTTATTGTGCAACAGATAAATGAAGCAATCCTTTGAAGCAATTCAGCACAAATACAGCTGGAGCAAAATTAATGGAGCAACTTTAACTTTTGACCCCTGTACAAACTGAAACTGACCTTTGCACAGATTGTCCAAACTATACCTTTTTTTGAATCTTTATGATCAGGCAAACAATGTGGTGTATTTTTCTATAGGACTGGAGCATCTTTTAATTTTGACCCCTATGTAATTCTTCAAGACCCCTACCTGGCTGCAGTGGTGGGCACAGATAACCAAAAAAATAACTTAGATAACATATAATCAGATAACTGAAAAGTTATCTTTGATAAAGGCAAAATGATAAACCACCCAAAAATGTATCGGAAATTACAGATAACCCATAAATTCCAGTATTGTCTCTGGTACATTTACAACTACTAACAAACTGAATTTGAGTTTTAACGCCACGATCGCTTTTGGTAGCATCAAAAGCGGCAACAGACCCAAACAATGAGCCTGCACTTTTGTCTTTGAACATCTTGTCTCCTGTTGGAAGCTCTTGTTTACCTACACAGCTTCCAGCATAGACGCAAGCTGAGAACAGTCTCAAAACCACAGCTCTCTGCCCAATAACAACACTCCGGTCAGGCCGAGGTCTTGGAAAATAAAGCAATCCTGAGTTATGGTTTGGTGTATAAATACATTAATACTGATAGAATAACTCCATTAATCAATCAATCAATCAATCAATTTTTTATATAGCGCCAAATCACAACAAACAGTTGCCCCAAGGCGCTTTATATTGTAAGGCAAGGCCATACAATATTATGTAAAACCCGAACGGTCAAAACGACCCCCTGTGAGCAAGCACTTGGCTACAGTGGGAAGGAAAAACTCCCTTTTAACAGGAAGAAACCTCCAGCAGAACCAGGCTCAGGGAGGGGCAGTCTTCTGCTGGGACTGGTTGGGGCTGAGGGAGAGAACCAGGAAAAAGACATGCTGTGGAGGGGAGCAGAGATCGATCACTAATGATTAAATGCAGAGTGGTGCATACAGAGCAAAAAGAGAAAGAAACAGTGCATCATGGGAACCCCCCAGCAGTCTACGTCTATAGCAGCATAACTAAGGGATGGTTCAGGGTCACCTGATCCAGCCCTAACTATAAGCTTTAGCAAAAGGAAAGTTTTAAGCCTAATCTTAAAAGTAGAGAGGGTGTCTGTCTCCCTGATCTGAATTGGGAGCTGGTTCCACGGGAGAGGAGCCTGAAAGCTGAAGGCTCTGCCTCCCATTCTACTCTTACAAACCCTAGGAACTACAAGTAAGCCTGCAGTCTGAGAGCGAAGCGCTCTATTGGGGTGATATGGTACTACGAGGTCCCTAAGATAAGATGGGACCTGATTATTCAAAACCTTATAAGTAAGAAGAAGAATTTTAAATTCTATTCTAGAATTACAGGAAGCCAATGAAGAGAGGCCAATATGGGTGAGATATGCTCTCTCCTTCTAGTCCCCGTCAGTACTCTAGCTGCAGCATTTTGAATTAACTGAAGGCTTTTTAGGGAACTTTTAGGACAACCTGATAATAATGAATTACAATAGTCCAGCCTAGAGGAAATAAATGCATGAATTAGTTTTTCAGCATCACTCTGAGACAAGACCTTTCTGATTTTAGAGATATTGCGTAAATGCAAAAAAGCAGTCCTACATATTGTTTAATATGCGCTTTGAATGACATATCCTGATCAAAAATGACTCCAAGATTTCTCACAGTATTACTAGAGGTCAGGGTAATGCCATCCAGAGTAAGGATCTGGTTAGACACCATGTTTCTAAGATTGTGGGGCCAAGTACAATAACTTCAGTTTTATCTGAGTTTAAAAGCAGGAAATTAGAGGTCATCCATGTCTTTATGTCTGTAAGACAATCCTGCAGTTTAGCTAATTGGTGTGTGTCCTCTGGCTTCATGGATAGATAAAGCTGGGTATCATCTGCGTAACAATGAAAATTTAAGCAATACCGTCTAATAATACTGCCTAAGGGAAGCATGTATAAAGTGAATAAAATTGGTCCTAGCACAGAACCTTGTGGAACTCCATAATTAACTTTAGTCTGTGAAGAAGATTCCCCATTTACATCAACAAATTGTAATCTATTAGACAAATATGATTCAAACCACCGCAGCGCAGTGCCTTTAATACCTATGGCATGCTCTAATCTCTGTAATAAAATTTTATGGTCAACAGTATCAAAAGCAGCACTGAGGTCTAACAGAACAAGCACAGAGATGAGTCCACTGTCCGAGGCCATAAGAAGATCATTTGTAACCTTTACTAATGCTGTTTCTGTACTATGATGAATTCTAAAACCTGACTGAAACTCTTCAAATAGACCATTCCTCTGCAGATGATCAGTTAGCTGTTTTACAACTACCCTTTCAAGAATTTTTGAGAGAAAAGGAAGGTTGGAGATTGGCCTATAATTAGCTAAGATAGCTGGGTCAAGTGATGGCTTTTTAAGTAATGGTTTAATTACTGCCCCCTTAAAAGCCTGTGGTACATAGCCAACTAACAAAGATAGATTGATCATATTTAAGATCGAAGCATTAAATAATGGTAAGGCTTCCTTGAGCAGCCTGGTAGGAATGGGGTCTAATAAACATGTTGATGGTTTGGATGAAGTAACTAATGAAAATAACTCAGACAGAACAATCGGAGAGAAAGGGTCTAACCAAATACCGGCATCACTGAAAGCAGCCAAAGATAACGATACGTCTTTGGGATGTTATGAGTAATTTTTTCTCTAATAGTTAAAATTTGTTAGCAAAGAAAGTCATGAAGTCATTACTAGTTAAAGTTAATGGAATACTCAGCTCAATAGAGCTCTGACTCTTTGTCAGCCTGGCTACAGTGCTGAAAAGAAACCTGGGGTTGTTCTTATTTTCTTCAATTAGTGATGAGTAGAAAGATGTCCTAGCTTTACGGAGGGCTTTTTGTAGAGCAACAGACTCTTTTTTCCAGGCTAAGTGAAGATCTTCTAAATTAGTGAGACGCCATTTCCTCTCCAACTTACGGGTTATCTGCTTTAAGCTACGAGTTTGTGAGTTATACCACGGAGTCAGACACTTCTGATTAAAGCTCTCTTTTTCAGAGGAGCTACAGCATCCAAAGTTGTCTTCAATGAGGATGTAAAACTATTGACAAGATACTCTATCTCCCTTACAGAGTTTAGGTAGCTACTCTGCACTGTGTTGGTATATGGCATTAGAGAACATAAAGAAGGAATCATATCCTTAAACCTAGTTACAGCGCTTTCTGAAAGACTTCTAGTGTAATGAAACTTATTCCCCACTGCTGGGTAGTCCATCAGAGTAAATGTAAATGTTATTAAGAAATGATCAGACAGAAGGGAGTTTTCAGGGAATACTGTTAAGTCTTCTATTTCCATACCATAAGTCAGAACAAGATCTAAGATATGATTAAAGTGGTGGGTGGACTCATTTGTGGATGTTAAAATCGCCCACTATAATTATCTTATCTGAGCTAAGCACTAAGTCAGACAAAAGGTCTGAAAATTCACAGAGAAACTCACAGTAACGACCAGGTGGACGATAGATAATACAAATAAAACTGGTTTTTGGGACTTCCAATTTGGATGGACAAGACTAAGAGACAAGCTTTCAAATGAATTAAAGCTCTGTCTGGGTTTTTGATTAATTAATAAGCTGGAATGGAAGATTGCTGCTAATCCTCTGCCCCGGCCCGTGCTACGAGCATTCTGACAGTTAGTGTGACTCAGGGGTGATGACTCATTTAAACTAACATATTCATCCTGCTGTAACCAGGTTTCTGTAAGGCAGAATAAATCAATATGTTGATCAATTATTATATCATTTACTAACAGGGACTCAGAAGAGAGAGACCTAATGTTTAACAGACCACATTTAACTGTTTTAGTCTGTGGTGCAGTTGAAGGTGCTATATTATTTTTTCTTTTTGAATTTTTATGCTTAAATAGATTTTTGCTGGTTATTGGTAGTCTGGGAGCAGGCACCGTCTCTACGGGGATGGGGTAATGAGGGGATGGCAGGGGGGAGAGAAGCTGCAGAGAGGTGTGTAAGACTACAACTCTGCTTCCTGGTCCCAACCCTGGATAGTCACGGTTTGGAGGATTTAAGAAAATTGGCCAGATTTCTAGAAATGAGAGCTGCTCCATCCAAAGTGGGATGGATGCCGTCTCTCCTAACAAGACCAGGTTTTCCCCAGAAGCTTTGCCAATTATCTATGAAGCCCACCTCATTTTTTTGGACACCACTCAGACAGCCAGCAATTCAAGGAGAACATGCGGCTAAACATGTCACTCCCGGTCCGATTGGGGAGGGGCCCAGAGAAAACTACAGAGTCCGACATTGTTTTTGCAAAGTTACACACTGATTTAATGTTAATTTTAGTGACCTCCGATTGGCGTAACCGGGTGTCATTACTGCCGACGTGAATTACAATCTTACCAAATTTACGCTTAGCCTTAGCCAGCAGTTTCAAATTTCCTTCAATGTCGCCTGCTCTGGCCCCCAGAAGACAATTGACTATGGTTGCTGGTGTCGCTAACTTCACATTTCTCAAAACAGAGTCGCCAATAACCAGAGTTTGATCCTCGGCGGGTGTGTCGTCGAGTGGGGAAAAATGGTTAGAGATGTGAACGGGTTGGTGGTGTACACGGGGCTTCTGTTTAGGGCTACGCTTCCTCCTCACAGTCACCCAGTCAGCCTGCTTTCCCGGCTGCTCGGGATCTGCCAGGGGGAAACTAACGGCGGCTAAGCTACCTTGGTCTGCACCGACTACAGGGTCCTGGCTAGCTGTAGAATTTTCCACGGTGCGGAGCCGAGTCTCCAATTCGCCCAGCCTGGCCTCCAAAGCTACGAATAAGCTACACTTATTACAAGTACCATTACTGCTAAAGGAGGCCGAGGAATAACTAAACATTTCACACCCAGAGCAGAAAAGTGCGGGAGAGACAGGAGAAGCCGCCATGCTAAATCGATCTAAGAGCTAGTAGCTACGCTAAGCTAGCGGATTCCTAAAAACACGCAAAGTGAATAATGTGTAAATAATTTAGAGGTGATTCAGCAGAAGGAGTGCTTTAGTTAAGGCACGTAAAGATTACACTGGGAAACAAATCGTAATCTAGATAACTAGATCAATCTAACTGCGCAGATTAAACAGCTAACAGATACAGAAAAACACCGCTGTGCTCCAGAACAGGAAGTGATACAATACCGCAGTGAGAGCCAACCACCAGTAGAGGCAAGCAGTTAATGTCAATTCTGTCATTTGTACAAAGTTAAGATATCTTTTAATGTGGAATAATGCACTAATTCTGAAGTTTTGTAAAAAACACAGACAGATCGCAAAGGATTCTGGGTAAAATATGCCTCTTCTCCTAAACACTGATTGGTTCAGTCATTCATTATGTAAACCAACATGTTAATGTGATGTGTTTCATGTGTTGGTGTTTACAGATAAATGTGCTTTTGTGAAATATTCCATTTTTTATTTGTAAAAAGAGGCATTTTTACAGAGCCCTGGAAGTGTCATCGCAAAATGTTTTGCATGTGGAAAGAATGTGCGCTCATTTTATTATATTGTGCGCACGTTTTATTATATTGTGTGCATGTTTTATGATGCTGTGCGCACGTTTTATTATATTGTGCACACGTTTTATTATATTGTAAAATGTGCACTCAATATTGTCTTGACACATAAATGTTGGCTTGCCGTGCTGTGAGATCTCAGTAACATTGAGAACTGCATTGAGACGCTCTAATCACACTGCACTTGAACCACTGCATACAGACAACACCATTAACATTGCAACATAAAACTATTTTTATATTGTGCCTAAAACTCTCGTGAATATATTCTCTGGGTTTATTGTTATTGCGTTGTTATTGCATTTATTTTATGTAAACATGCGAGAATCACAGGCTGTCTCTCCGTTATTTCAATGGGAGCTGCTGTGAGCTACGCTCGCTTCCTGATCATGTTGTTCTGGGGGAAAGTGAAGTTTGCTCTTTAACATCTTGATTATTGTTCTTTACAACACTGTGTGTCCTCTTTGTTTGAGACTATATATAATATGTCTGAAATTCGGTTTGCATTTATTAAATTCCACGCAGATTAAACGTAACAGACACGGATTATGTTATAATTGTTTTAGCAAGTTTTCAGGGTATCATGCAGCAGTCTTTTATTAACGTGACAAAAGCATAAAAAATACATTTTTGTAGTGTAATATTATTTTGCAACTGTCATTGTGTTGATTCTCTATATGTTGCTGACTGCAGCGACTCTCTGGCACGCAAGGGATTATGGGATACGTCAATAGGGTGAATGAACACTACTGGCCAGTAGATGGCAGTGGAGACCTTGAAAACTTTTCATTCATTCATTCATCTTCTACCGCTTAGTCCATTTAAGGGTCGCGGGGAGCTGGAGCCTATCCCAGCAGCCATAGAGAGCGAGGCAGGGTACACCCAGGACAGGACGCCAGTCTGTCGCAGGGCCTTGAAAACTTGCCAAAACAAAATTCCAGCTAATGCGTGTCTGCTACATTTAAGATGCGTGTAATTAATAAATGTAGGCACAATAACATTTATAAACCCAGAGAATATATTTATGAGAGTTTTAGGCACTAGAGTTTAATGCTGTTGTCCGCAGAGCCTGATCAGAGTGTTTCAAATGCATTTCTCATGTCGTGAACGTACTGAGATTACCCTATCCTACCCATAATGCACTGCTGGGCACAGCATATATCCACACTAAAACCTTAAAAAAATTAGCGCATTACTTTAAAACTAAAACATATATCTGATATTTTCACTTTATAAAACTTCAGACATGACATTCATTTAAATAACTTGTCCGAATTAGTTTGGTTAAAAGTTGAACCATAAGTTAAAAATGTATGCCTCTGGATGACTTGGGTGATATTGCCCACGTGGCAGTAATGGGTTAAAAGAAACAAGGGTTTTTTTGTTTGTTTGTTTGTTTTTTGGACCAGTTCTCCTTTGCCTGCAGAGGATAGAGTGGTTTCTTCTTAAAGCAGCTCTTTTCTGTTTTACAGAGGGTAGAACTACACATAAGCTACAAAACATTTAACAGGTAGGTGTTCAGCTGATTTTAAATTTTATAAATGTATGTAGCTGTTCAGCTTTATTTACCACATTAGTAAGTCCCTTCGGCTGCTCCCTTGTTTGCACTCGGGGTCGCCACAGCAAATCCAAGGTGGATCTGCATGTTGAATTGGCACAGGTTTTACGCCGGATGCCCTTCCTGTCGCAACTCCACATTACATGGAGAAATGTGGCAGGGGTGGGATTTCAACCCGGAACCTTCTGCACTGAAACCAAGCGCATTAACCACTTGGCCACCACCCCTGCAAGCTTTATTTATTTACCGCGTTATCGGTCTAAAAAATTATTGGCCAAAAATTTATCGCAAGTTAATTAGTCCGATAATGTTTTTTCTAAAGTTATCTAAAAAGATAATCTGATAATGAAAACATTATGGGAACTGTGCCCACCACTGCCTGGCTGCCTATTGAAAATTCAAGTGGCCAATCAGTTTTTTTTTTCAAAAGAATTCATGTCTATGGATTATTTGTGCCAAATTTGATGCTTGTATCACCATTTGCAGGATTCCACTCTAAATATTCTCTTATCTGCTGCACTATATATGAGGTGTAAGATGCTGCTCCTCAGTGTTTCTCAGTTGCCCTCAAAAGTATTGGAACACTTTGTATTTCACACATTTTAATTTGTTTTTTCCATTTCAAATACATTGTTCCCTAAAATTATCTTCCTTAACTCAAACTGAGAGAAAATCTCTACAACTTGATATACATTCATTCAAAATATAAAATCCAGCTTCTTGATGAAGTGGTGTAGAGGACAATTTTCTTAAAAAGAAGACCTGAAAGTTCAGCTACAATTTGCCAGAAAGTACATTTGAGATGAAAGCCTAGATTTGATGTTTTGGTGAAGAAACTTTTGTATTTCTTCGTAACTGATGTAAATAAAGTCCAAGACATATCCAGTGACTTGGAAATGTTCATGTTTCCATCCCCTGACTTGTCTAAAAAAAACTGGCAATAAAACTGATTATCATTTACAGGTTTTAGCAAGTTTTAGAGATTTGCTTCAGTTTGAGTTTGAGCAAGATCATTTTGAAATTTTTCATTTCTTAATGATACCCGAAAAGAACCGGTTCTCGATACCCATCCCTAGTCCTGTGTTTAGTGTAGACTTTGTATTTTAGTTGTGACCCCCTCTGCACCTGTGTATGTTGTGTGGATTATTGAATCACTTTGGTTGTCTGTACACTCATCCCTCATGTGCTGGCTGCTCTGCATATTTGGGCTCATATTTAGTCTCATCTCCCACTGACCGCAACAAACCCACTGCTGTCCTCCCCTTAAATGAAAGGTGAACCGGTTACATTATAACAGACACTGTCACAAACTAAACTGTACTGAACATTGTCATTGAAGGACATATTAAATACACTAATGTAAGCTAAGAAGACATGGATTTGTCATGTGCAGTATACTGCATAGGTCCAGATATGAGGAGAGCAAATGTGAATGGAAACAGCAACATTACTTTCATATCACACTGATGAATAATGACTTGGATTCAAACAATGTCACAATGACAGATCTTTACTATTGTGACACTTTGAATCCAAATCATTATCCATTAAATTTCACAATAATTATTAAGAATAATTATCATTGTTACATGATTTGAATTAAAATCATTATCCATCAGTGTAATATGAAACAAATGTCATCTGCAGTCTGTTGTGCATTGTGTTTTGATGTATTTTCTTATGTTCCAAAACAAGAAACCTTATCAATCAAGTGAAAGAAACAGCTGTTAAAACTGACAATTCTTAAATGTTTATTTTTAACTTTTCTTAGTGGTTAGTGGTTAGCACTGTTGCCTCACAGCAAGAAGGACTGTGGTATCACTTTATGCCTGTGTTGTTCTGTGCAGAGTTTGCATGTGCTCCCCATGGTTGTGTGGGTTCCATCTGAGTGCTCCGGCTTCTTCCCATTTCCAAAGACATGCAGGTTAGGTGAACTGGAAACATTAAATTGACCACGAGTGTGGCTGTGTTTGTCTGTCCATATGTGGCCCTGTGACAGACTGATGTCCTGTCCAGGGTGCCCCCTGCCTGTGACTGCTGGGATAGGCTCCTACTCCCTGTGACCCCCCATTTGGAATAAGCGGGTGCAGAAATGAATGAATGAATTTTGCTAAACTATTTCAGGAGTGTTTGAATTTTCTTTTTCGTAGGTCAGCTGTTCACATTTTGTGTCTTTGAGAACTCATCCCGACCTGCCAGCAGCTCAATATTTGCAGGCTGGAGTTTTCTCGTCACCCATTGATTCTGTGTCACATGATAAAAAGGCTCACGCTCATGGACCATCAGCGCCTTCTCTTTCAGCTCCTCTCCCATGGGAATGCCCATGGCACAGTTTATCAATTATACGTTTGGGTTACATGTTAATTTCACATTGGAAATTATTGTTTGCATCACCCGTCCACACAACACTGTAATTTAATCAGGCTTTCCATGAAGATAATGCATTAAAGCTGTCTCAACACACCAAAGAATATTGTGCTGAGAATGATGAGCTTTGCAGTCAGTAACAGAACAGGCAGTTCAAGTAATGGTATTTGGTGGTTTCAAGACTTCAACCCTTAAATGAGATAGATCGAGCACCGATCTGTGGCTGTTCTTTTTGGCAAGCATTCGTTATTTAACATGATAACATTACATCAGGGATAGCTCTCTAACTCGACTGTAAGCAAAGGAATACCAATCAATGCTTCAATCAAAGCTTCAAGAGACAGACGGGCATCCTTTCCAGGGTGTACCCCACCTCACGCCCTATGACTGCTGGGATAGGCTCCAGCCCCCTGTGACCCTTAATTGGAATAAGTGGTTGAGGATGAGTGTGTGTGTGTGTGAATGTGCTTCATAAGAATCTATCTCAGAAAATACACGCTTGAAACAGAAAATGTCCCCTTTTCCTGCTCCGTACCACAGCACTACTGACAGTCGAAAAATTAGTATAATCACATTTTCAGAGTATAATTTTAACTTGGTACAGAAAAACTGGTTCTTGTGACAGCCTTAATTTGAAGACTTACCTTTGGTTGTTAAAAGGCGATTTGCAATCAGACGTAGGAAAATCTCCATTGTGACTAACTCAATAATTTACTGATTAAACTTAAAAGTGCTTGAGTCCCACTGGCATTTTCAACCAGTCAGAATGCAAGTCTATTGTGCATGCAGAAAGTAATGGCATATACCCTGTTGGAGAAAGTGTAGTGACACGGACCCACAACAGGGGGCGCAATGAACGGTCAATAGATGAGCCAAAAGGTAACAATTTAATGTTGTGAATGTGCACAACGATGATACAGACAATCACAGAATCTGATAGCAGTCAATACGCCAAGGTGACGTGTGGGCAGGCTCGAGGATAGAAGATGTCTGTCCTGAGAAGAGCCGGGACCACACGATTTCCACCGCCACAGAACCTGGTGAATACTGGAGCCGCCAAGTCCCGAATTCCCAGGTGATCACCGTCCCCGACTGTCGGATCTGGTACTGCTGGCGAGGAGCACAAACAGTGAGATGTGGGTGTGTGCACACCCAGTAACAAAAACAGTCAGAAGGTGGAAAGTCACCTCCACCTCTAATCACACACTCGTGCGGCTCCTGTTACACCACTTATCTGGTTTGGGTGTGAAGTGAAGCCGTCGCTGTTCACACCAAACGCCAATCCAGCAGATAAGGCACACCACAGAAAAGCGGCTGCAAAAAGAGTTCAGACTATGACAGTTTTAGATACAGCAGAGAATATTACCTTCACAGGTAGATGATATCTCGGCAACGAGGTGGAGATGACGTCCGGTCTTTATGGAGTGAGATGATGTAGTGTAGATGGGTGACAGCTGTCAAGAGATAATGAGTGACAGCTGTCACCCCCGGCTGTGTCCGTGGCGGCAGCGCCCTCTCGTGCCTGAAGCCCGCACTTCAGCAGGGCGCCCTCTGTGGTGGGCCAGCAGTACCTCCTCTTCTGGCGGCCCACACAACAGGACCCCCCCCTCAACGGGCGCCTCCTGGCGCCCGACCAGGCTTGTCCGGGTGACGGCGGTAGAAATCGGCCAGGAGGGCCGGATCCAGGATGAAGCTCCTCTTCACCCAGGAGCGTTCTTCGGGTCCATACCCCTCCCAGTCCACCAAATACTGGAACCCCCGGCCCATCCGACGGACGTCCAGGAGCTGGCGCACCGCCCAAGCCGGCTCCCCGTCGATGATCCGGGCAGGAGGCGGCGCCGGTCCGGGAGCACAGAGGGGTGAGGTGTGGTGAGGTTTGATCCTTGACACATGAAAGACCGGGTGGATCCGCAGTGAAGCCGGGAGTTGGAGCTTCACTGCGGCAGGACTGAGGATTTTGAGGATCTTGTATGGCCCAATATACCTGTCCTTGAGTTTCGGGGAGTCCACCTGGAGGGGGATGTCCTGCGTGGATAGCCACACCTTCTGGCCGGGCTGGTAAGCAGGGGCCGGGGATCGCCGTCGGTCTGCATGGGTCTTCGCCCTCGTCCGGGCCTTCAACAAGGCAGAACGGCGGAGCGCCACACCCGACGTGCACTTCCCGCAGGTGGGGCCTGGACCGAGGGCACACCGACCTCTCCCTCCACCATGGGAAACAATGGGGGCTGATACCCCAACACACCTCAAATGGGGAGAGGCCAGTGGCAGAGGACACCTGGCTGTTATGCGCATACTCGATCCAGGCCAGATGTTCACTCCATGCCGTCGGGTGTGCGGACGTCACACAGCGCAGGGCTTGCTCCAATTCCTGATTGGCCCGTTCTGCCTGTCCAGTGGTCTGCGGGTGATACCCGGACGAGAGGCTCACAGTGGCCCCCAGTTCCCGGCAGAAGCTCCTTCAGACGTGTGAGGAGAACTGGGGACCATGATCAGCGACGATGTCGGTAGGTATCCCATGCAGACGGACGACATGGTGGACCAGGAGGTCTGCAGTGTCCTGGGCCGTGGGGAGCTTTGGGAGGGCCACGAAGTGGGCCGCCTTGGAGAACCGGTCCACTATCGTGAAGATGGTCGTCATGCCTGGGACGGCAGGAGGCCCGTGACAAAATCCAGACCGATGTGGGACCAGGGGCGATGAGGCACAGGAAGTGGCTGAAGAAGTCCCTGTGCCTTCTGATGGTCTGCCTTGCCCCTGGCACAGGTGGTGCAGGCCTGGATATATCCCCGGACATCGGCCTCCAGGGACCGCCCACCAGAAGCGCTGCCGGACCACTGCCACGGTCCTTCGCACCCCCGGATGACAGGAGAGCTTAGAACCGTGACAGAAATCCAAGACAGCAGCTCTTGCCTCTGGTGGGATGTAGAGTCTGTTCTTCGGCCCTGTTCCGGGGTCTGGGCTCCGTGCCAGGGCCTCCCGGACGGTCTTCTCCACATCCCAGGTGAGGGTGGCCACGACAGTGGACTCTGGAATAATGGGCTCCGGTGGATCCGACAGCTTAGTCTTGACTTCGTCTTCATGCACCCGGGACAATGCATCCGATCTCTGGTTCTTGGTCCCGGGGCGGTAGGTGATTCGGAAGTCAAAACGCCCGAAGAACAGTGACCAGCGGGCTTGCATGGGGTTCAGCTGCTTGGCGGTCCTGATATACTCCAGGTTCCGATGTCAGTGAAAACCGTGAAAGGCACAGATGCTCCCTCCAACAGGTGTCTCCACTCCTCAAGAGCGTCTTTCACCACAAGGAGTTCTCGATTGCCGACGTCATAGTTCCGTTCAGCTGGGGTCAACCTGCGAGAAAAGTAGGCACACGGGTGAAGAACCTTATCTGTCTCTCCGCTCTGGGATAGCACGGCTCCTATCCCTGAGTCAGAGGCGTCCACTTCAACCACAAACTGGCGGCTAGGGTCGGGCTGCACCAGAACTGGTGCAGACGAGAACCGGCGTTTCATCTCCTTGAACGCGGCTTCGCACCGATCCGACCAGGTGAAGGGGACTTTTGGAGAGGTCAGGGCTGTCAGGGGCTAACTACCTGACTGTAGCCCTTAATGAACCTCCTGTAGAAATTTGCAAAGCCGAGGAACTGTTGCAGCTTCCTACGGCTTGTTGGTTGGGGCCAATCTCTCACTGCCGCAACCTTGGCCGGATCAGGGGCGACGGAGTTGGAGGAAATGATGAACCCCAGGAAGGACAAAGAGGTGCGGTGAAACTCACACTTCTCACCCTTCACAAACAGCCAGTTCTCCAACAACCAGCTGCAGGACCTGATGTACATGCTGGACATGAGTCTGAGGGTCCTGGGGAAAAGATGAGTATGTCATCCAGATATACGAAGACGAATCGGTGCAGGAAGTCCCGCAAGATGTCATTTACCAATGCTTGGAACGTCGCGGGGCGTTAGTGAGGCCGAACGGCATGACCAGGTACTCAAAATGACCTAATGGGGTGTTGAATGCCGTCTTCCATTCGTCTCCCTTCTGGATCCGAACCAGGTGGTACGCATTCCTAAGGTCCAGTTTGGTGAAAATTTGGGCTCCATGCAGGGGCGTGAACACTGAATCCAACAGGGGTAAAGGGTATCGATTACGAACCGTTATGTCGTTCAGCCCCCTGTAATCAATGCATGGACGGAGTCCGCCATCTTTCTTGCTCACAAAAAGAAACCTGCACCCAGCGGGGAGGGGGAATTCCGGATCAACCCGGCAGCTAATGAGTCCCGGATGTAGGTCTCCATTGATTCGCGCTCAGGACGTGAGAGATTGTACAGCCTGCTGGACGGGAACTCAACGCCCGGGACCAAATCAATGGCACAATCGTACGGACAGTGCGGGGGAAGGGTGAGCGCCAGATCCTTGCTGAAGACGTCAGCAAGATCGTGGTACTCAACCGGCACCGCCGTCAGATTGGGAGGGACTTTAACCTCCTCATTAGCATTTACACCGGGAGGAACCGAGGATCCTAAACAATTCCGGTGGCAGGTTTCGCTCCACTGAGCCACAATCCCAGACGGCCAATCAATCCGGGATTGTGTTTAATCATCCATCGGAAGCCCAAAATCACGCGGGAGGTAGAAGGAGTACAAAAAACTCAATCTCCTCCCGGTGATTCCCAGACACTACCAGGGTTACAGGTAGTGTCTTGGTGTGATAAATGGGAGAAGAGTGCCATCTAGTGCTCTGCACCCTCACTGGCGAAGAAAGTGCCACCAGAGGGAGCCCTACCTCCCTTGCCCATCTGCTATCCAGCAGATTCCCTTCTGACCCCGTGTCCACCAGTGCTGGGGCTTGAAGGGTTAATTACCCGCTCAGGATTTGTACTGGGAGTCATGTTGAAAGATGTGTAGACCCACGTGAATGTTTTGACCCCCCCCTCAGCCCAGTCTCTAAGGGCGGGCGTTGTTGCTTTGACCGTTTGAGGCAGGTCTCTCTGCTGATTGCTCACTCGAGCCGCAGATAAAGCACTCCCCGCGGACCAGCCTCCTCTGTCTGAATGTGGCCCTGCTCGTGTCCCTAGCATCGGCAGCAGGGGGAGCTGTAGCCACACGGAGTGCTGTGGCTGTGGAGCGTGGGGAAGACGGCTCCCTTTCGACCCGGGAGGAAGAGGGACGGCTTGTGCCTGACCACACGCCCTTCGCCTCGCTCCCGTGCGGCGTCTTCTAACCGATTGTCAATCAGATAACCAAATCGATAAGCTCAGCCAAATCCCGCGTTCCCTCCTTAGCCACCAGGTGCTACCGTCAGGACAACGGCTACAGTCCGTTTATGAAGGCGGCTTGGAGCGCAGTCATATTTCCAGCCGGATCTCCAGCTGTGATGCTGAAGTCGACTGCATATTCTTGCTGCGCCTCCGGCGCCCCTGTCTCATTGACAGCAGCACGGTAGACGCGGTTTCGCTTCTGTTAGGGTGATCAAAAGCAGGTCTGAGCTCCCTCACAAACCCAGTATAAGAGGCAAGGAGCCGTGAACTTTGTTCCCAAAGCGCTGTAGCCCAAGCGCGTGTCTCACCTCCAAGCAAATTAATCACGTAAGCCACCTTGCTGGCATCAGACGTGTACATCACGGGACGCTGTGCAAAGACGAGCGAACACTGCATAAGAAAGTCCACGCACGTCTCCACACAACCTCCGTACGGCTCTGGGGAGCTTATGTATGCTTCAGCGGATGGTGGGGGGGTTGTTGAATGACCAGTGGAATGTCTGTATTCAGCACCGGGTCGGCAGGAGGAGGAGCTGCAGCAGCGCCCTGAGCGCGCGCTTCCACCTGCGCGGTGAGAGCCTCCATCCTGCGATTAAGGATGTTTTGCTCGGTCATCAGGTCCATCCGAGCGGTAAAGGCGGTGAGGATGTGCTGCAACTCACCAATCACGCCTCCAGCCGATGCCTGTGCACCCTGCTCTTCCATTGGCTGTCCAACAGATGGTTGACGCCCCTCGGGATCCATGACGTTGGCCGAGATATCCTGTTGGAGAAAGTGTAGTGACACGGACCCACAACAGGGGGTGCAAATGAACGGTCAATAGATGAGCCAAAAGGTAACAATTTAATGTTGTGAATGTGCACAACAATGATACAGACAATCACAGAATCTGATAGCAGTCAATACACCAAGGTGACGTGTGGGCAGGCTCGAGGATAGAAGACGTCTGTCCTGAGAAGAGCCGGGACCACACGATTTCCACCGCCACAGAACCTGGTGAATACTGGAGCCGCCAAGTCCTGAATTCCCAGGTGATCACCGTCCCCGACTGTCGGATCTGGTACTGCTGGCGAGGAGCACAAACAGTGAGATGTGGGTGTGTGCACACCCAGTAACAAAAACAGTCAGAAGGTGGAAAGTCACCTCCACCTCTAATCACACACTCGTGCAGCTCCTGTTACACCACTTATCTGGTTTGGGTGTGAAGCGAAGCCGTCGCTGTTCACACCAAACGCCAATCCAGCAGATAAGGCACACCACAGGAAAGCGGCTGCAAAAAGAGTTCAGACTATGACATTTTTAGATACAGCAGAGAATATTACCTTCACAGGTAGATGATATCTCGACAACGAGGTGGAGATGACGTCCGGTCTTTATGGAGTGAGATAATGTAGTGTAGATGGGTGACAGCTGTCAAGAGATAATGAGTGACAGCTGTCACCCCCAGCTGTGTCTGCACTTCAGGCAGGGCGCCTCTGGTGGTGGGTACCTCCTCTTCTGGCGGCCCACACAACATACCCTGTGGGACACAACGGACAAAAAAAAGGAGAAAAATTTTTTGTGAATGGAAATCATACAACCCCAATTCCAATGAAGTTGGGACGTTTTGTAGTTCCCAAATGCTTATTGAGTGTTATTAGAAGGAAAGGTGATGTAACACAGTGGTAAACATACCACTGTCCAACCTGGTCTCACAGCAAGCCATGATTCAGCAGCACGAAATATACATTAATCTACTGGTTCGTGATATTGTGACAAAAAGTGCCTCATTTTCGTCACAGCAGCACAAATTCATTCTAATTCATTCCATGATGGCTGCACGAAATTAAAAGGGGAGGGGGGGTTGGGGTGGTTAAGGTTAGGGTCAGGGGTAGGAGTAGGGTTAGTAATAGTGAGTAAAAAAAAAAAACATGAAAATTTGACTCATTTCGTCACGGGAGCACAAAAAAAAAGAGTGAGACTGGGTTGCACTGTCACAGCTTTTTTGAAACATGTTGCATGCATCCATTTCAAAATTAGCAAATATTTGCAAAAAACAAAGTTTATCAGTTTGAACATTAAATATCTTGTTTTGTGGTGTATTCAATTGAATATAAGTTGAAGAGGGTTTGCAAATCATTGTATTCTGTTTTTATTTACATTTTGCACAATGTCCCAACTTCATTGGAATTGGGGTTGTATACAGTGCATCTGGAAAGTATTCAGAGCACTTCATATTTTCCACAATTTGATATGTTACAGCTTAATTTCAAAATGGAGTAAATTAAATTTTTCACTCAAAATCCTTTGATCAATACTTTGTTGACGCACCTTTGGCAGCAATTTCACCTCACGTCTCCTTGAGTATGATGCAACAAGCTTGGCACATTCCTCTTTGCAGCACATCTCAAGGTCCATCAGGTGGATTGGGAGTGTTGGTGTACAGCTACGTTTTTCAGATGTCTCCAGAGAGCTTCAAATTGATTCAGGTTTGGGCTGTGGCTGGGTCACTCAAGAACATTCACAGTGTTGTCCTGAAGCCACTCCTTTGATAGCTTTGCTGTGTCCATAGGGTCATTGTATTGCTGAAAGATGAACCATCACCCCAGTCAGAGGTCAGTAGCGCTCTGGAGCAGGTTTTCATTCAGGATGTCTCTGTACATTGCCGTACTCAATTTAATTCATTTTATTATATTTACCTCTCCAGGAACCATCACCTTAATGTGGTGGAGAGGTTTATGTGCCGCTATGAACCTGAAAGCTGTGTTGTCTCGACCCTTTGTGCTCCTCGTAGGGTGCAAATTTCTCTCAGGCGAGGGGCCAGACTAAGAATGACCCACAAAGACTCCATGGAAAAATGAGACAGAGGAAATGTGACCTGGCCTGGAGGAAGCCCGGGGTCACTGTCTGGACCCAGGCCGGGATGGAGGGCCCATCAGTAAGAACCTGGTGGCCGGGCTTGCCACGGAGCCTGGTCAGGCACACACTTTAAAGATAACATTGACTTTCCATCTCTATTCTGTGGCCTTACCACCCACAGAGGGAAACTGCTGGGGTTGGATGTGCTATCCATGGGTGGCAGTGAAAGTTGAGGGCCTCGACGGACCAAACCCGGGTAGCAGAGGCTAGCTCTGAGGGCATGGAATGTCACCTCGCTGTGGGGGATGGAGCCGGAGCTTGTGCGGGAGGTAGAGCGCTACCAGTTAGATCTGGTGGGACTTGCCTCCATTCACAGAACCAAAGAACTACAGAACCACTCTCCTTAGTAGGGGTTGGACCTTGTTCTTCTCTGGAATTGTGAGGAAGTATGAGGTGCCAATTTTGTTGGTTTGGAACCAGATTTTGCTCGTTTACCAGTGTGCTTGGGGTCATTGACTTGTTGAAACACCCATTTCAAGGGCATGTCCTCTTCAGCATAAGGCAACATGACCTCTTCAAGTATTTTGACATATCCAAACTGATCCATGATACCTGGTATGCAATATATAGGCCCAACACCATAGTAGGAGAAACATGCCCATATCATGATGCTTGCACCACCATGGTTCATTGTCTTCACTGTGAACTGTGGCTTGAATTCTGAGTTTGGGGGTCGTCTCACAAACTGTCTGCGTCCCTTGGACCCAAAAAGAACAATTGTACTCTCATCAGTCCACAAAATATCCTCCATTTCTCTTTAGGCCAGTTGATGTGTTCTTTGGCAAATTGTAACCTCTTCTGCACGTCTTTTATTTAACAGTGGGACTTTGCGGGGGATTCTTGCAAATAAATTGGCTTCACACAGGCGTCTTCTAACTGTCACAGCACTTACAATTAACTCCACACTGTCTTTGATCATCCTGGAGCTGATCAATGGTGAGCCTTTGCCATTCTGGTTATTCTTCTATCCATTTTGAAGGTTTTTTCCATTTTCTTCCACGCATCTGTTTTTTTTTGTCTATTTTAAAGCATTGGAGATCACTGTAGATGAACAGCCTATAATTTTTGCACCTGCGTATAAGTTTTCCCCTCTTCAATCAACTTTTTACTCAAACTACGCTGTTCTTCCGAACGTCTTGAACGTCACATTTTCCTCAGGCTTTCAAAGAGAAAAGCATGTTCAACAGGTGCTGCCTTCATCCTTAAATAGATTCACCCTGTTTGTTCCACAAAATTGATGAACTCACTGACTGAATGCCAGACTACTATTATTGTGAACACCCCCTTTTCTACTTTTTTTACTAATAGCCCAATTTCATAGCCTGTGTGCATATCATAAATGCTTGGTCTTGTTGGATTTGTGAGAATCTACTGAATATACTGGTACCGTTTCCCATGTAACAATAAGAAAAATACTAAAAACCTGGATTAATATTTTTAGTCACATAGCACTACTATTATTCTGAACACTACTGTATACTCACCTGTGAAATTATGTGTTCCGATAGATACAGGTAAAGATTAGCGAACCTCCTGTTTTAGTCCATGTTTGGATCTTTTTTAACAAGTACAATAACCATATCAGACAATGAAGCCAGACCAGCAGGTCAAGTTGTTTGCAAGCCCTTACTGATACAGGTCCTGCTGGGCACAAGGTCTCATAGACACTACAATGACTTGGAATAGTGTTCTGAATGTTCTTTGACCTGTAATCAAAATAGAATGGTTGCAGTCATCAGTTTCACATCTAATTTGACCAAAACTAACCAAAACCTTATACCCCCATCACACATAGCCAGGATCACACAGAATGGCGTCAGAATGACGAATTGGTACACATCCACAAAGTGTTGGGTTTCAGTTCCAAAACATTCTAACAGCCATCTGTGTAAGTCCACCTAGTTGGTCAAAATTGGCTGGTGGCCCCAAGTGTGAGGCACATGTTCAAATCCCTCCAGGCAAGGTTGAGATGGGATACCTATTTGACGGCGGTCCACGTGCAATCTGAGAACCATCTGACCGCAATTTACATATTCCGATGGCGGAAAAACAGGATCCAAAGTGATTTGAGTGCATACAAGAGATCCTTGAGATTGATCTGGCATGGGAAAGCCTGCCCGTATGACCTGCACGTGCCACGTATAATAATGTCCACCCCGGGAGCGCAAAGGAACTGTTGAAATGTATGTGGCACACTTCATCATGATAATAATTCTGACTTATTTTCATGTACTTATTGTCATGTCAACTTAATGAACAGCGGCTATCAAATCGTGTGCACGCCGCAAATCTGAACAGGCTGTTATATCCATAATAGACCTACAGTACATATATTTGTCCATTCCTTCCCATGGGTGATGTAAATAATGTGAACTATTGTCTCCATCATATCTGTATATAACACGGGCAGCTGTGCCATTCCGTGGTCTCATGCGCGGGAACACACATTGCACACGTCAGGCTTAGAGCTGAACAGTTCTCACCACTGAACTATATGGTCACCTTCTAACTCTGTCAGAGATATGACATGGAACTGTTGTGCCAGTGTATTAGTGTGCAGGGACAGTATTAATAAACATGAATCTGAATGAATGAATTTATTCGGCACCCACAGGTCCAGAACAACAAAAAACGTACAAAGAAAGAGAGAAAGAAAATATTCCAACAATGCACCCATGTGCCCGAAAGAGTGTAGGCAGAAGCAAAAGCTTGTAAACGCCTACCCCATTTAACCAAAAATAAAATTATTTCTATGTATATAAAATTAGACATATACCCATCATAACTAATACAAAGTATACAAGGTCTGCTAGAAAAGTATCGGACCTTTTTATTTTTTTCAAAAACCTGATGGATTTGAACCACGTGTGTGAGCCAACCTTGAACCTTCGTGCGCATGGTGAACTTTTTCACGTCTGTCGATTGCGTCATTTCCTGGTAAGCAGACTTTGTGTGGGACATGTGCAGCGCGCTCAGGGGATTTTCATTTCAAGGAAATGGAACGACTGGAGCAGTGGCACATCAAATTTTGCCAGAAACTCGGCGACAGCCAGGTGGAAACCATTCGGATGATTCAGACGGCTTTTGGTGACTTTTCAGTCATGTGACTATCCGAGAAATCGTGGAAGAGGGTGAGCATGTCCCAGCATGTCCTGTGAGACTTCAACACAAAGGTGCTTTTGCTCCGCCGTCGGCAGCTTCGTGCCGAAGGCCATTGGCATGATTTTCACTGCCACTCTTTTCATGGCCAAATCTTCTGTCACAGTGGAATGTACCGAAGGTTCAAGGTTTGCTCATGCAAGCACATGTGATTCAAATCCATCAGGTTTTTGAAAAAATAAAAAGGTCCGATACTTTTCTAACAGACCTCGTACATCGATCCATTATTTAGAATTTTAAAAATCACAAACATGCAAGCAGCAGTGCACCAAAAAAAAAACAAAACAAAAACAAAACAGAACCAATAACTGTAATTTAACATGCCATAACAAAGTAATCAAATATTTTTTTATAGAGCCTTTTAAAACCAACTAAACTAGCAAGTGATTTTATGTTATCCGGGCAATTATTACAAATATTACACCTTTAACAGAACACAACTCCTCACGGTAGCTGAATCTTTCATTTTGTTGTGTGGGCCGCTGAAGAGGAGGTACTGCTGGCCCACCACCACCAGAGGGCGCCCTGCCTGGAGTGCGGGCTCCAGGCACCAGAGGGCGCTACCGCATCATGGGAGTAATCTGGGTGACAGCTGTCACCCATCACCAAATACAGCTGTTTCTACTCAGCACCGAGGTATATCAGGAGGACGGCGTCTCCACCTCAGTGCCGAGATATCGCCTAAGACCAAGGTAACATTCTCTGCAGCATATTCTGTGATTGATAAACTTTTTAAACCTTTTCAGGACTGGTGACTACTGAGACCCTCCTTCTTTGGGATAAGTACTCACCCTTCCTGCTGAACTTTGCCAAGAGGTGGAGGCGGCTTCTCCCCTCTCTGTACTGGTGCGTTCATCCACTCCTGTGTGTTCTTGCTCTCTCCTGCCAGCAGTACCGGATCCGACGAGCGGAGGCAGTGGCCACCTGGGAATTCGGGACTTGGCGGTTCCAGTATCTTCCGGGGTTCGGTGGCAGTGGAGATCTGGGTGGTTCCGGTTCGACTGAGACGGACGTCTCCTATCTTCGAAGCCTGCCCACACGACACCAGCGGATTCGACCCTAAACATTGTGTTTGTTATACTACTCGTGCTTGTTTCAGTAGTAAATCTTGTTTTTTTACTTCCTCCATTGCCTTCATTGCGCCCCTGTGTGGGTCCGGTTCCTACACTTTCACAACACATTTCTGAAATAATAATGTTTCTCGTAAATTATAACTGGAGTCCCTCATTTAAACAGGTCCTGGATGTGTTGAGGCAGAAGTCCTATTTTTCACCTTTGAACATAATTTGTATTATGAAGTAAAATACAGGATTTGTGTTAGATTTGTAGGTGGTTCCCCAAACTTCAATACAGTAGGTCATGTATGGAACCAGTAATGAGTGATATAAGGTAACTCATGAGTGTTGGGGGAGGAAGTCTTGTGCTTTATCCAAAATGGCAATGATCTTTGAAATTTTAGATTAACATAATTTATATTTGTTTTCCCCAACTTAAATTGAATCTCACCTCCAACAATGGCCCAGGAGTGTTTCACAGCGTGGACATGGAGGTGGAGCCGGACCGCAGCATGTGGTTGAAATCCTCTCACCCAGCTGCTGTGTGCTGGAATCAACCATGAAAAAATAAATCCCATGGGATAACCCAACCATCGCTGTGTCCCAGAGTTGTGTTGTGCTGCTGAAATGAGGCAAAAAGAAAATCAGAAATTAAAGTTCACTGGAATGGCTCCATCTGACACATGGGACTGCTTGGCCCATTGCAGCAAACTTTCAGCAAAGCTGTCCAATGGCACGCATGCGGGGCACACTTAAGGGCTCATGCAGCATTATGCATACACACATACACACACGGCTGAGTGATCATTTCAGCCCACGCTCGTGCACAGGGCGCACATGCGCGTGAGGAACACAGTGCTGCCTCCCACTCCGGTCCGTGTTTGCCATCCAGACATCTGGACATCAGGCTTCAACGCCTTTTATGACTGTCTTACAGCAGTCTGTGTCATCTACCTGTTGTCTACATGCACTTTGGAAGCCATCGTGCTGGTGTGAACAAGGTAATCTGGATTTGTTCTGACACTGCTGACCACAACCTCCTTTCCTCCCGACTGCGTCAGTTTTATGCCAGTATTTGCAGTGCCGGGCTGGTTCATGCACATTCGTGCTATGTGTTATGAGAGCTATACCATAACCAAAACACAGAGGAAAGTCTCTCAATGAATGCTGTCAGACACAACCCGCCTGAGTGTCATGAATCAGCACTTTGCATCCTGGCAAGCTGTCTCTAACTTCACTGAATGTGGTAGCAAGGTGATACACAGTTGACAATAAAACTTCCCTTGGCCTTATGAGCAGATAATCAATGAATGAATGTGTAAGAAACAATGTGACCTTTTGCCCCTGAGAATAGGTCAAGGTTTGCCATCTTTTGAACTTGTCCAAGGTTGGTGTCCCAAGAACGCTCCCTTTGAATTTGAAGACCCTGGTTGTAATAGGAAGGGCTTATGCTGAGCACAGAAAGACAGCTAGACAGGCGGATGGACGGACGCAAAATCATTGCAATATCATGGCCATATTTTGCCCTCGGGTAATGAAAGCAGACCAAAGACAAACTGTCAGAGCAGTATGCCACATGGTGAGATGAAACTGTGCCTCATTTCAGTAGTGTATAGTGTCGAAGCCATGATGTTCTCAAAAAGAGTCACTAAAAGTCACTTTACGCGGTCTGTCCATAAAGTAACGTACCTTTTGATTTTTTTCAAAAAACTACATGGATTTCATTCATATGTTTTTACGTCAGACATGCTTGAACCCTCGTGCGCATGCGTGAGTTTTTTCCACACCTGTCGGTGACGTCATTCACCTGTGAGCACGCATTGGGAAGGAGTGGTCCCGCCCCCTCCTCGATTTTCATTGTCTGGAATGGCGGATGAAAAGGGACTTTTTTTCCATCAGAATTTTTTCAGAAGCTGTTAGAGACTGGCACCTGGAAACCATTGTGAAAAATTTGTCTGGCTTTCGTGAAAATTTTACGGCTTCACAGAGATACGACTTTAACTATAGCTTTAAGGACCCATTTAAGGACGGTCGGTGTGCCGCGCTCCGAGCTGCGACGTTCGAGGCACAAACTACTGGATCATTTCTAAACGGATCGCTCTGTGGATACGAGACCATCGTGTATTCTTTCTGTGGGTTATCACAAGAGCTGGACATCAGCCATTTTCGGGCAGATTTCACTTTTAACAAGAGATTTGTCACGGAAAGCCGTGCGGAGGCTTCGCGCGTCACGACCAATTTGCTTTGGAAGAGAGACAAAAGGACACCTCCGTTTCGGAGTGTTAGAGGACAAGTTGGACATGCCTATCCCGGCTTTCAGTGCTTACCAGTCGAGTGAGTATAAGAGAAATTGTGGAGAGCTGCACATGTCCCAACTCTACCTTCAGTAGATAAAATATAGTCTGAAGTTTAATATATATAAACTACATCATATTTAAAACCCTGAACTCCTCCCAGACCGTGACGGGTACCAGAGACCCTGCGACAACAGCTGCGAGTGGCCAATAATGGAGGTAGAGAATGGAGAATGGAGGTGGAGAACATGGTCCACTCGGACTCCATGTCGCCAATCTCCCCTGGGACCTGGGAGAAGCTCTCCAGGGTTCCGCCAGTCGTTCCCTGCAGACCCTCACGATACGATTGGGCCTGCCAGGTCTGACCAACTTCCTCCCCTCCCAGCGGATCCAACTCACCACCAGGTGGTGATCCGTCGACAGCTCCTCTCTTCAACCCGAGTGTCCGAGACAAGTTGATCATCGACCTCCAACTCACGGTGTCCTGGTGCCACATGAATTTATGGACACCCTTGTGCTCGAACATGGTGTTCGTGATGGACAAACTGTGGCTAGCACAGAAGTCCAACAACTGAACACCACTCGGGTCCAGATCGGGGAGGCCATGCTTCCCAATCACACCCCTCCAGGTCTCACTGCCACCGCCCACATGGGCGTTGAAGTCCCCCAGGAGAACAATGGAGTCCCCAGTCAGAGCACTATCTAGTACCCCTCCCAGGGACTCCAAGAAGGTCGGGTACTCTGCACTGCCATTCAGCCCATATGCCGAGACAACAGTGAGAGACCTGTCCCCAACCCGAAGGCATAGGGACTGACCTCTCATTCACCGGGGTGAACTCCAACACATGGCGACTGAGCCGGGGAGCAATGAGCAATGCTAACCCCTGCCCGTCGCCTCTCCCCGTGGGCAATGCCAGGAAAGTGGAGCGCCCTGCCCCTATCCAGGAGTTGGGTACCAGAGCCCAAGCTGTGTGTGGAGGTGAGCCCGACTATCTCTAGTCAGTACCTCTCAACCTCCCTCACAAGCTCAGGGTCCTTCCCCCCCAGCGAGGTGACATTTCACATCCCAACAGCCAGAGGC
Organism: Thalassophryne amazonica; assembly: GCF_902500255.1. Classification (NCBI taxonomy): domain Eukaryota; kingdom Metazoa; phylum Chordata; class Actinopteri; order Batrachoidiformes; family Batrachoididae; genus Thalassophryne; species Thalassophryne amazonica. The sequence goes on along the minus strand of NC_047113.1, from coordinate 94,502,582 downwards.
TGTGAGCGCGGACTGGGCCACCAAGCCACCCACCCTCGACTGCCACCCAGTCCTCTCTGCACCCAACCCTTATTGGCCCCCTCTGCAGGTGGTGAACCCACAGGAGGTCGGGCTCATGTCGCTCTTTTCGGGCTGAGCCCGGCCGGGCCCCCTGGGCTGAGGTCCCAACACCAGGCGCTCGCGCGCGAGCCCCAACCCAGGCCTGGCTCCAGTGTGGGGCCCTGGCTCTGCCGAACTGGGCGATGTCTCGGTCCTTGATATTATACTGGTCATGGGAGCTTCTGAACTGTCCTTAGTCTGACCCATCCCCTAGGACCTGTTTGCATGGGAGACCCTACCAGGGGCACGAAGCCCCCGACAACATAGCTCCTAGTGTCATCCAGGTACGCAAACTCCCCCACCACGATAAGGTGGCAGTTCGAGGGGGAGTATTTATTTATGTAGCACCATGACCTCGATTAGACTTGATTCCATAAAATATAATAAAATGATAATAATGCAATTCACACTTATTTCCATTGTGGTCCTTAGCTAACACATCCAACATAGTTACAATATACACAAAAGAGACGTACAGTATATCAGTCACATTGATTTGGTACATATGTAACCATCTGAAAGCAATATTTTTTTTTCCTCTATAAACTTTATCCTTAGCTCAATTGATATTAATGCAATCTTTTTTTTATATAATGAAGTTTGTCACCACTTACACATAATGGTTTACTTACAATTCACTTGTTTTTACAATGATAAATAACTTACAAATGGTTTCCTTTGAGTGCACTGGCAAAGTTAGACATTCAGTACATTTGTGTTGTATTGTACCCATTCTACTTTATTGATATTTCTTTAACATTTTTGACAACTGTAGCAAAATCAAAAGTTGCTTTAATTTTACACTTTTAACAAAGAACTGACTCTCCAGACATTTCAAAGGCTAAAATGTCTTAAGCTGAAGGACTGTGTTATCACTAGACTTGGTGGCAGGCACCAAAAAAAAAAAAAAAACACCTTTTCACAAATTGACCAGTCTTCCAAACATTCCCTAATCAAATTTAGAACACCTCTGGAAAGCTTCAGCAAACAGTCCCTATGGATCAAAGATACATGTTGAAACATTTCAGGCTACTATAGTTCAACCTGAAATTATTAGACAGTTTAATGAACTCTGTCCAAATTCAGAGAATGTCCAGGCCACAACAGGATTCTCCCTACAGATAACTGTTCAATAGGCCTAGAATTACAACCAGCCAGATCACAAGAGTTCAAAGGTCATAAAAATGACCAAAAATTGGGATCACACACAGTGTCACCTGGGGGAAGTACACAGATTGTTATGGAGTCACCTGTTCGTGGGGGCTCCATGGAGTTTGGGTCCTTGTCTTATGTTTTTTCTGTGTCCTTCTTGTGTGGCTGGGCGTGTGGCTGTGCATGTTCCCAGTCTGTGTCTGCGTGAGGCTATTGTGAGTTGGTCATGTCTGCCTCCGGAGTCTTGTGTGGTGTTCAGTCCTGGTATGTTTGTGTGTGAGCCTGTCGTGTGTCACTTCATGTGCACCTGTGTGTGGGTGTTCATGTGCACCTGTCGCCCTGCTGTGGTCTGTGTGTGTGTGCTCCAGTCCTGTGCAGTTATCCTGCACGTGTGTGCACCTGTCGCACTGCCTCCTGTCATGTCTCCATCACCTATGCCCCTCCGCTGTGTCATGTGTGTGTGTGTGTCTGATGTCTGCTCATGTTTTACATTTGCCCCACAGCATTGTGTTCACCTGTTTATTCCTAATCCTCAGTTGATCTGTTGTATTAGTAATGTTGATTACGATTTTGGTTTTGGAGTAGACATGTATTTTCATCTGTGGTTGTCTTTTATTTTCTGTGTGGATTTGGTTCTAGTCTGTGGTTCGGGTTGTTTATTGTTTATGATTCTACTCAGCATTTGCTGTTCTGTGTTTACTTTCTTCAATGATTGTTTTAGTTATTCCTCCCTGAGTGCTTCTGTTATTTCATATGCACCTGTTAGGTCCTCCTTTCGTTTTCCCCTGCACACCTGTTAGTCATTAGTTATTCTTTATAATCACTCCTTTTTCTCAGTTCAGTGCAGGTCCATGGTTTGAATGTATGTTGAGGATTACTGAGTTGCCGTTTCATTCCCAGAGTCTCTTTGTCAGTACTGTTGATTATTTTTTCCCCTCCGTGTATCACTGTAATTTTCTTAGCATTTCTGAATCTGGGTTCCCTCACCATTTGTCCTGTTCTCTGTGTCTGGCTTTTGTTTTGTCACCTAACAAATCACCTGGGTTTTGGCACGCATTCTTCTGTGTCTGACTGCCTGCTTCTGGGGTTCAAAAATCATCTTCGCTCCTGCCTGCTAATCTTAACACAGACCTTTCAATAAGCAATATACTTTATATATATATATAAAAAAAAAAAAAAAAAATCAAGAACTCATTTTCTTATTGTCATAGTTAACCAAAGACACAAATTATATTCTAAATTAATCTGTTACACATTTCTTTCTTGTATCATTATGAGTATTCCTTCTATAACTCTTGGTGCCTTTTAAATATTATTTGTTGAATTATTAATGAGTTGCAATAGTGAAAACAGTGTTTCTGTTAATCACTTCCCTTTTCTAGAATGGGTTTAGGAAACTCAGTCATCTTGTATTTGTTCGCCAAAGAAGAAAGAAGGTGTATGTCAGTCATTGTATCTGATGTGTTTTCATGTTCGGTCCCACTGTGAACTAACCAAGCAGTCTGCACGCCTGTGGTTATCACTCAGGAAATCTGAACAAGCAAGAACATTTTGTATTTGTCAGTGTGTGACTATAAAGAGCAAGTGGCAGCATGTAACTACATGTTTTGTGCAAATGATTTTTTTTTTTTTCACTTGAAGCATGGGGCCCTAGTTTTGCTGTTGGCTTGGGCTTGCAGACCTGGCACCTCATACTGTCTTTCCAACAGTGCCAACATTGGAAGATGAAGATTAGAATTACTTAAATCCTTTTATCAGTGTAGAAATGTGTCTTTTTTTTTTCCTCATCATGCTGTCTTGATGCACACACACTTACTAGGGGTAGTAAACTCATTTCATTTTATGGACTCAGATTATTCTGAATCACTCATTAAAGTGATCCGGGTCACTTGAGTCACTTTAGTCAATATTGTTGAGTCAGTGTGTGCCCTCCGTTAAAAAAACAAACAAACAAACAAACAAAAAAAACCCTACTGTTGCCAGAAATTTACCCATGGTAAGGATCCACATATGCATTAACCCTCTGGAGTGACACAGATTGGGACTCCGTCGAGGGCAGTCACATCTCCTCCTCTCTCCTCTATCTCTTCTCCAACCTTCAAAGTCCCTACTTCACCAGACTGTGAATTGTTCCCACTATATTTGGATTAACCATGGAATTGATCAACTGGTCTTTGAACGCTATTGACACCATTTTTCAAGAAGGAAATCAGGGCTGGGGCACACTGGGGCACACCAACAAACAGACAATTTAAACACAAATAACAACAGGTTATTATGAATCACTCAGTTAAGTAATCCGGGTCACTTGAGTCCCTTTAGTCAGTGTTGTTGAGTCAGTGTGTGCTCCCCCCCCCCCCCCCCCCCCGAAAAAAAATCCCTAAACAAAAAACAAAACCCACCATTGCTAGAAATTCACCCATGGTAAGGATCCACATATGCATTACAGTTTTTTTTTTCTAATTGCGAACACACTAAAATGACATCCTTAGCACACTTATTTTAATTGACACACAGACAGCAAAACCTCCTCTCAAGTCTCCAAAAGTCTAAACACAGTTTCTGCTGTACACACATTTTGCAGTTCAAAATGGCACTTTATAAATGAACTTAACCCAGTTCTCTGCATAAGACACAACAATTTGACATAAAGTCACATGTTTGCAATTTCAAAACACTGCCATTCAAAATGACACTACATGAGGTAATTGGCCAATATACGTTCCACCAGGTCAAACACCTGAATGCTTAATCGTCAACACTTCAATCAGGAAATAAGCAGTATAAAAGACCACAGGTGTGCACCTCTTTCTTTTACAACAACAATGGAAGATGTTGTAGAAAGAGGAAGAGGGAGGGTGTGAATGAGAGGGGGAGGAAGAGTGATTTGTAGGGGTAGAGCTGGTAGAGGAGTTTATGGCCAAAGAAGACAACAACTCTCAAACTCGAAATCAGAGCAGCCTTAGTTGATCATGTCATCAACCACGGGCTGACAATGAGAGAAGCTGGACAGAGAGTGCACCCAACATGAGCCGTCTTACTGTCACCTGTGTCATCTGGACACTTACACTGGAGCACAGGTATGTAACCAAAGTTTCTTTCACACTATGTAGTACACCCCATGTCATAGTGTATCAGCTGGGTGACACCTGTTTACTTCATGAATGGCTGAGGTCATACACTAACTGTACAAGTTTCCTGTACAATTTAATCTACTGTGGGGAAAATATATTTAGGCTGCATTGTCCAAGCCTTATATATTTGTTTATTGTTGTTGTTGTTGTTTTTCTAAAGGACTGAGAGATGCAACCATGGTGGAGGAAGGGGCCAAATGTTCACCGGGGTACAGGAAGCTGCCATTGTAAACTTGGTTTGGGAAAATAATGAAATCAGATTACGTGAAATTCAAAGCCACATCATCCAAGACAACACCATTTTCAACAACATTCAATGGGTCAGTCTGTCCACATAAGTACAATAGTGATTGCATTACACTACACACATATTCTCCAGTGTACTGGATAACACCATATTGACTTTTTGTTCTTTGTTTTCAGGGAGTACTGGAAATGGATGCTCATGCAATCCCACATGAGTTCATCTTCATACAACCCCAATTCCAATGAAGTTAGGACGTTGTGTAAAATGTAAATTAAAAACAGAATACAATGACTTGCAAATCCTCTTCAACCTACACTCAACAAAAATATAAACGCAACACTTTTGGTTTTGCTCCCATTTTGTATGAGATGAACTCAAAGATCTAAAACTTTTTCCACATACACAATATCACCATTTCCCTCAAATATTGTTCACAAACCAGTCTAAATCTGTGATAGTGAGCACTTCTCCTTTGCTGAGATAATCCATCCCACCTCACAGGTGTGCCATATCAAGATGCTGATTAGACACCATGATTAGTGCACAGGTGTGCCTTAGACTGCCCACAATAAAAGGCCACTCTGAAAGGTGCAGTTTTATCACACAGCACGCTCCCTCAAATCTTGCAACATCTGTGGCATTGTGCTGTGTGATAAAACTGCACCTTTCAGAGTGGCCTTTTATTGTGGGCAGTCTAAGGCACACCTGTGCACTAATCATGGTGTCTAATCAGCATCTTGATATGGCACACCTGTGAGGTGGGATGGATTATCTCAGCAAAGGAGAAGTGCTCACTATCACAGATTTAGACTGGTTTGTGAACAATATTTGAGGGAAATGGTGATATTGTGTATGTGGAAAAAGCTTTAGATCTTTGAGTTCATCTCGTCCAAAATGGGAGCAAAATCAAAAGTGTTGCGTTTATATTTTTGTTGAGTGTATATTCAATTGAATACACCACAAAGACAAGATATTTAATGTTCAAACTGATAAACTTTATTGTTGTTGTGCAAATATTTGATCATTTTGAAATGGATGCCTGCAACATGTTTCAAAAACGCTGGGACAGTGGTATGTTTACTGCTGTGTTACATCACCTTTCCTTCTAATAGCACTCAATAAGCATTTGGGAACTGAGGACACAAATTGTTGAAGCTTTGTAGGTGGAATTCTTTCCCATTCTTGCTTGATGTACAACCTCAGTTGTTCAACAGTACGTGGTCTCTGTTGTAGTATTTTGCACTTCATAATGCACCACTCATTTTGAATGGGTGACAGATCTGGACTGCAGGCAGGCCAGTCTAGTACCCACACTGTTTCACTACGAAGCCACACTGTTGTAACATGTGTAGAATGTGGCTTGGCATTGTCTTGCTGAAATAAGCAGGGACGTCCCTGAAAAAGACGTTGCTTTGATGGCAGCATGTGTTGCTCCAAAACCTGGATGTAGCTTTCAGCATTGATGGTGCCATCACAGATGTGTAAGTTGCCAATGCCACGGGCACGAACACACCCCCATACCATCACAGATGCTGGCTTTTGAACTTTGCACTGGTAACATTCTGGATGATCTTTTTCCTCTTTTTTCCACAGGACACGACGTCCATGATTTCCATGAATTAGTGTTGGCGGAGGTTTTCAAATAAACAACAAATATAGCAACTTCTGATCAATCCATATCAAATTTCAGACTTAAAATAATGTACTGATTTTAAGCCCCAGCCATTTCAGGTTAAACCACGCCCACTTCTGGTTTAGACCCTGCCCACTATGAGTACAGATACGGATACAGATAATTTAGATGGTTGAACAGATACAGATATAGATACAGATAGTGGTGTACTCGCTCATCCCTAGTCTGGAGTATGTATTTACTGTAGTTCATGCAATTGAATCAACTTTTTTTTTTTTTTGTGGTGTTAGTTTTTTTTTTTTTCAAACTTTTTTGGTTTCTGAATTCCTTTTCACCAGTGGTGGGCACAGATAACCAAAAAATTAACTTCAATAACAGATAATCAGATAACTGAAACATTATCTTTGATAAAGCTAAAACAACAAACCACCCAAAAATGTATCAGAAGTTTCACATAACCGATAAGTTCCAGTATTGCCTCTTGTACACTTGCAACTACTAACAAGCTGATTTTGAGTTTTAACACCACAATCGCTTCTGGTAGCATCAAAAGCAGCAACAGACATAAACAATGAGCCAGCACTTCTGTCTTTGAACAGCTTGCCCCATGCTGGAAGCTTCAGTTTACCACATGGCTTCCAGCACAGAAGCAAGCTGAGAGGAACCATGTATCTCAACTCTCTATTTAATTACAATGCTGCCGTCAGGCCGAGGTCTTGGAAAATAAAGCAATCCTGAGTTATGGTTTGGTGTATAAATAAAATGAATACTGATAGAATAACTCCATTAATGTCAATTCTGTCATTTGTACAAAGTTAAAATATAACATATACAGTGAGGAAAATAAGTATTTGAACACCCTGCGGTTTTGCAAGTTCTCACACTTAGAAATCATAGAGGGGTCTGAAATTTTCATCTTAGGTGCATTTCCACTGTGAGAGACATACCGTATCTTTTAATGTTGAATAATGCACTAATTCTGAACTTTTGTAACAAACACAGATTGCAAAGGATCCTGGGTAAAATGTGCCTCAGCTAACACTGATTGGTTGACTCATACATTATGTAAACCAACACATTAATGTGACGTGTGTCGTGTGTTGGTGTTTACAGATAAATGCGCTTTTGTAAAATATTCAACTTTTTTTATTTGTAAAAAGAGGGATTTAAAAAAAAAGCCAAGTTGTAATTAGATAACCGTCTCATATAACCGGGGTCAAAATAAATAGAACACTGCCATGATCTACTGGTGCCAGATGTTCAGTACTTAAGCTGGGTTTACACTGTGCTAGTTTTTGCCCTTTTTCAGGTGGTTTTTCATTCGTGCTAGAATTTTTTGGATCGCACCAAGTTTCAGGTTAATTGCGCCCCCTGCATCGTTTAGTATACATGGAGTAACGAGCTGCATTTAACATCTCACGACCACCTCCTGATCGGCGATTTTTTAAACTTTGTCTCCCATCGAGAGTTTTTGGAGAAAATAAGAAATGTAAATTAACTTTGAAAAAAAAGCTTCTGTTTACATTTTGCTTCTGGAAACATGAGTCCGATGTGTGGCTTTTGAACATACAATGCATGTGAGAACATAAATCGTGCGCTCTGAACTTTTACACCGTGCGGTTCTGTGGTACAGTTTGAGCTGGAACCTAGAGTGATTGAAAATATCAGCCTAGCTTCAGTTTGAATACTACCATGAACACTACTGGCCAGTAGATGGGAGTAGAGACTATAAAAACTTGCCAAAACAAAATTCCAGATAATTGCTATGCACAATTTGTCATTGCTTTTTGGCCCTTGGTTTCCAACTGACAACTGGAAGATGGAAAAACAGGTATAAAATACATCCAATTTTGGTAGTGTAGGTAAAGCCATAACAGAAAAATTAGAGTGTTTGAGGCACTTTTGATTGAGATTTAATGCAAAATGTACACCAAATAGGCTTTTCAAAATCAAATTCAAATGTCCATGAAATCCATAATTCAGATCACATCCAGATCAATCTTCATCAGGCAATAGTGAGTGCCTCTCTGCACCTCACCTTCAAATATGAGAGTGATTGGGGCATGATTGATTAAGATAAAATGTAAAATATAAAGGATACCATCCTACACACTGCTCTAAAATATGAAAGCAATCTGATGTTTTTTTGAAATTGGTCAATAATAAAGATAGGGATTTTTATTTTCCAATTTCCAAGAAGTTTCCAGATTTTGACATTTGAGCTATGACCTTAAAAATGTAATCAATTCTTGCTTACAAGGATATGAATCTTCAGTAAAAATTAATAATGATATATGAAACATTGTGGGCTCCAGGCTGTTCACAAACAAACAGACAGGGGTGAAAACATAACCTCCTCCATCTTCATTGGCAGAGGTAATTGGCATCTGTGGCCATGATTAGAGAAAGTGGGCATATGTGATATTTGAGTCTAGATTCTCGTCAAGCTCTGTAATCTTGAATCAAAATAGCCAGAAATCCCCTGGTGCCTTAGACAGACCAACATCATCACAGGAGAATCATTTTTTTTCTACAGTGCCTCAAAGTGCATGGCCATGTGCTAAATGCAACCTATGTAAAAATGTTGCTCCTGTTTGCTATGGAAGATACAACCAAATCCACACTGGTATTCAGAAATGTTTAAGCCAGATACCCTTCCTGATGCAGCTCTAGTTTTACCTGGAGAAACACACACAGCTGCTGGTGTTCCAAAGAGGTCTCCCATCCAAGTAATAACCAGACCCCAAAGTGCTTAACTTCTGAGATTCGAAAGGATCAGGCTTACACAGAGAAAACAACTTATGTCAAAATGAAAGGGGAAAAAATGCAGTCATGCAAAACAGTTAACTCCAGAAATTTGTGTTGTTTTTTGATATAGTATGTTGTTGTGGTGGTGACATTATAAAGCACTTTTGAACATTGTATGGAAAGTTCAGTACTAACACTATTATTATTATTATTAGTAGTAGTAGTAGTACTAGTAGTAGTAGTAGTGGTAGTCATAGTAGTTGTACAAATAAGTTGAGAACAAGTAAAGTCTAAAAACTAACAATATCCTTATTAAATTCATGGCTATAAGAACTGCTCGGGATTTGCAGAAAAATAATTTATTTTGAATGCTTATACAAAACACTGAAAACCAGTCAAATGTTATTATACTCATATACACCTTATGTTGGGGTTGAGTTGAACAACCTTGCATGAAATAATGTCAGTAGTCATTGTGTAGTCTATGTGATTCATATTGCACACAATCATACATAAGCGTGACATTTCCCTCACTGTGTGCCAGACATGTCAGCAGTAGAATAAATTACACACCCAAACCAAATGGTAATGTCACAAAGTAGGTGAACTCTGTCTACTTGGAAACATTTCAGCACTTCCTCCAGCTCTTCTTTTAAACATTGTCATTCTATCATTCTGATTTTTTTCTCATGATCCAATTTTCCTGAATCCATTCTCTTTTCCCCTCGACTGCTGTCATTGAACCAACCTCTGGATACCATACAGTGTGTTGTTTTTTTAATCTTCTCTTTTATTGCCACAAGGTAGGATTGCGAGAAATTGCTTATTCTCTCTATATTAACCCTCCTGTCAATCGCTGCACCATTTTTAATCGTCATAATCCCTCCAATTTATGGTGATGTAGGCTGCAAACTTTTAAATAAGAAAGGAAATTATTTCAAAATAGTCCTTTGTTGAGGTCATAATGACCGATGATATAGCGGTAAGCTTTGACCGCACCAAATGAGGCCCACCCACAACTAGAAAATTTAACATTCTTTGACTTGCTGCTGGAGGCCATTTCCAGAAATGCAGCCCATGTTAAAATGTTCAACATTTGAGCAGAATTAAACATGTTTACAATCTGGACCAAAAAATGGTTTTGGGCTCAATAGATAGTTTTCTCCTCCATGACAACAGTAAGGGGGATTTTATATTATTTTTTCTAACTCATACTTTAAGACATTTTAAGTCATAAAGTTCTACATAATCAGGGGCATTGCTGCTTCGAGTGATTTCAGACTCATAGCATCACTTGACTCAGTGGCTGCTGGCAGCGACTGCCACTACCTGCTGTACAAATATTTGTAATACGAGCTAAGCGTTGCGCAACGGCGCAAAGCTCACTCATGGTACAGGGCATCCTAAACAGGAAGTCCAAAATTTCAAATCCACAGTAAAACAGGAAATGTTCAAATGTCAAACACTTCGTGGAATGACAGACAAGATCCCATGGAATCTCAGGGGAACTCAGTGGCAAGCTCACACTCAAACAGGAAGTGCCAAATTTTCAGTCACAGTGAAACAGAAAATGTCAAATGTTGAACACTTCCTGGCATGGGTGGAGCTACAGGAGAGGCCAAGGTTTCACTCGACTCCCATGAAATCTGACTGGACACAGATGATTGACATGTCACGGCACCTCACATCTGGTTGAAAGATCTGCATTTTCAAATCAGTGAGTCACATTGACTGCTAGGTTCTTCCTGTCCAGTAGTTAGTGCTGTGTACCACAAAAAGTTCTAATCCACCTTAGTAGAAGAAGAAAAATGTTCAGATTTGAACCGGACACATTGTTTGAAGCATGGACTTCTAATCACACCAAACTTATATTGTGAGTAAACAGCCGTGTTTATGCCAGAAATGAGGTCAAGGTTGTTAAAAGCAGCATTTCTCCTTTAATTCGGGTTGCCTTATATACACATTTTTAAGCTAACAGACAGCAGCTGGTTCATGCTGTGTTGGCTTATTGGTGCAACAGATAAATGAAGCAATCCTTTGAAGCAATTCAGCACAAATACAGCTGGAGCAAAATTAATGGAGCAACTTTAACTTTTGACCCCTGTACAAACTGAAACTGACCTTTGCACAGATTGTCCAAACTATACCTTTTTTTGGAATCTTTATGATCAGGCAAACAATGTGGTGTATTTTTCTATATGACTGGAGCATCTTTTAATTTTGACCCCTATGTAATTCTTCAAGACCCCTACCTGGCTGCAGTGGTGGGCACAGATAACCAAAAAAATAACTTAGATAACATATAATCAGATAACTGAAAAGTTATCTTTGATAAAGGCAAAATGATAAACCACCCAAAAATGTATCGGAAATTACAGATAACCCATAAATTCCAGTATTGTCTCTGGTACATTTACAACTACTAACAAACTGAATTTGAGTTTTAACGCCACGATCGCTTTTGGTAGCATCAAAAGCGGCAACAGACCCAAACAATGAGCCTGCACTTTTGTCTTTGAACATCTTGTCTCCTGTTGGAAGCTCTTGTTTACTACACAGCTTCCAGCATAGACGCAAGCTGAGAACAGTCGCAAAACACAGCTCTCTGCCCAATAACAACACTCCGGTCAGGCCGAGGTCTTGGAAAATAAAGCAATCCTGAGTTATGGTTTGGTGTATAAATACAATTAATACTGATAGAATAACTCCATTAATCAATCAATCAATCAATCAATTTTTTTATATAGCGCCAAATCACAACAAACAGTTGCCCCAAGGCGCTTTATATTGTAAGGCAAGGCCATACAATAATTATGTAAAACCCGAACGGTCAAAACGACCCCCTGTGAGCAAGCACTTGGCTACAGTGGGAAGGAAAAACTCCCTTTTAACAGGAAGAAACCTCCAGCAGAACCAGGCTCAGGGAGGGGCAGTCTTCTGCTGGGACTGGTTGGGGCTGAGGGAGAGAACCAGGAAAAAGACATGCTGTGGAGGGGAGCAGAGATCGATCACTAATGATTAAATGCAGAGTGGTGCATACAGAGCAAAAAGAGAAAGAAACAGTGCATCATGGGAACCCCCCAGCAGTCTACGTCTATAGCAGCATAACTAAGGGATGGTTCAGGGTCACCTGATCCAGCCCTAACTATAAGCTTTAGCAAAAAGGAAAGTTTTAAGCCTAATCTTAAAAGTAGAGAGGGTGTCTGTCTCCCTGATCTGAATTGGGAGCTGGTTCCACGGGAGAGGAGCCTGAAAGCTGAAGGCTCTGCCTCCCATTCTACTCTTACAAACCCTAGGAACTACAAGTAAGCCTGCAGTCTGAGAGCGAAGCGCTCTATTGGGGTGATATGGTACTACGAGGTCCCTAAGATAAGATGGGACCTGATTATTCAAAACCTTATAAGTAAGAAGAAGAATTTTAAATTCTATTCTAGAATTAACAGGAAGCCAATGAAGAGAGGCCAATATGGGTGAGATATGCTCTCTCCTTCTAGTCCCCGTCAGTACTCTAGCTGCAGCATTTTGAATTAACTGAAGGCTTTTTAGGGAACTTTTAGGACAACCTGATAATAATGAATTACAATAGTCCAGCCTAGAGGAAATAAATGCATGAATTAGTTTTTCAGCATCACTCTGAGACAAGACCTTTCTGATTTTAGAGATATTGCGTAAATGCAAAAAAGCAGTCCTACATATTTGTTTAATATGCGCTTTGAATGACATATCCTGATCAAAAATGACTCCAAGATTTCTCACAGTATTACTAGAGGTCAGGGTAATGCCATCCAGAGTAAGGATCTGGTTAGACACCATGTTTCTAAGATTTGTGGGGCCAAGTACAATAACTTCAGTTTTATCTGAGTTTAAAAGCAGGAAATTAGAGGTCATCCATGTCTTTATGTCTGTAAGACAATCCTGCAGTTTAGCTAATTGGTGTGTGTCCTCTGGCTTCATGGATAGATAAAGCTGGGTATCATCTGCGTAACAATGAAAATTTAAGCAATACCGTCTAATAATACTGCCTAAGGGAAGCATGTATAAAGTGAATAAAATTGGTCCTAGCACAGAACCTTGTGGAACTCCATAATTAACTTTAGTCTGTGAAGAAGATTCCCCATTTACATCAACAAATTGTAATCTATTAGACAAATATGATTCAAACCACCGCAGCGCAGTGCCTTTAATACCTATGGCATGCTCTAATCTCTGTAATAAAATTTTATGGTCAACAGTATCAAAAGCAGCACTGAGGTCTAACAGAACAAGCACAGAGATGAGTCCACTGTCCGAGGCCATAAGAAGATCATTTGTAACCTTTACTAATGCTGTTTCTGTACTATGATGAATTCTAAAACCTGACTGAAACTCTTCAAATAGACCATTCCTCTGCAGATGATCAGTTAGCTGTTTTACAACTACCCTTTCAAGAATTTTTGAGAGAAAAGGAAGGTTGGAGATTGGCCTATAATTAGCTAAGATAGCTGGGTCAAGTGATGGCTTTTTAAGTAATGGTTTAATTACTGCCCCCTTAAAAGCCTGTGGTACATAGCCAACTAACAAAGATAGATTGATCATATTTAAGATCGAAGCATTAAATAATGGTAAGGCTTCCTTGAGCAGCCTGGTAGGAATGGGGTCTAATAAACATGTTGATGGTTTGGATGAAGTAACTAATGAAAATAACTCAGACAGAACAATCGGAGAGAAAGGGTCTAACCAAATACCGGCATCACTGAAAGCAGCCAAAGATAACGATACGTCTTTGGGATGGTTATGAGTAATTTTTTCTCTAATAGTTAAAATTTTGTTAGCAAAGAAAGTCATGAAGTCATTACTAGTTAAAGTTAATGGAATACTCAGCTCAATAGAGCTCTGACTCTTTGTCAGCCTGGCTACAGTGCTGAAAAGAAACCTGGGGTTGTTCTTATTTTCTTCAATTAGTGATGAGTAGAAAGATGTCCTAGCTTTACGGAGGGCTTTTTGTAGAGCAACAGACTCTTTTTCCAGGCTAAGTGAAGATCTTCTAAATTAGTGAGACGCCATTTCCTCTCCAACTTACGGGTTATCTGCTTTAAGCTACGAGTTTGTGAGTTATACCACGGAGTCAGACACTTCTGATTTAAAGCTCTCTTTTTCAGAGGAGCTACAGCATCCAAAGTTGTCTTCAATGAGGATGTAAAACTATTGACAAGATACTCTATCTCCCTTACAGAGTTTAGGTAGCTACTCTGCACTGTGTTGGTATATGGCATTAGAGAACATAAAGAAGGAATCATATCCTTAAACCTAGTTACAGCGCTTTCTGAAAGACTTCTAGTGTAATGAAACTTATTCCCCACTGCTGGGTAGTCCATCAGAGTAAATGTAAATGTTATTAAGAAATGATCAGACAGAAGGGAGTTTTCAGGGAATACTGTTAAGTCTTCTATTTCCATACCATAAGTCAGAACAAGATCTAAGATATGATTAAAGTGGTGGGTGGACTCATTTGTGGATGTTAAAATCGCCCACTATAATTATCTTATCTGAGCTAAGCACTAAGTCAGACAAAAGGTCTGAAAATTCACAGAGAAACTCACAGTAACGACCAGGTGGACGATAGATAATAACAAATAAAACTGGTTTTTGGGACTTCCAATTTGGATGGACAAGACTAAGAGACAAGCTTTCAAATGAATTAAAGCTCTGTCTGGGTTTTTGATTAATTAATAAGCTGGAATGGAAGATTGCTGCTAATCCTCTGCCCCGGCCCGTGCTACGAGCATTCTGACAGTTAGTGTGACTCAGGGGTGATGACTCATTTAAACTAACATATTCATCCTGCTGTAACCAGGTTTCTGTAAGGCAGAATAAATCAATATGTTGATCAATTATTATATCATTTACTAACAGGGACTCAGAAGAGAGAGACCTAATGTTTAACAGACCACATTTAACTGTTTTAGTCTGTGGTGCAGTTGAAGGTGCTATATTATTTTTTCTTTTTGAATTTTTATGCTTAAATAGATTTTTGCTGGTTATTGGTAGTCTGGGAGCAGGCACCGTCTCTACGGGGATGGGGTAATGAGGGGATGGCAGGGGGAGAGAAGCTGCAGAGAGGTGTGTAAGACTACAACTCTGCTTCCTGGTCCCAACCCTGGATAGTCACGGTTTGGAGGATTTAAGAAAATTGGCCAGATTTCTAGAAATGAGAGCTGCTCCATCCAAAGTGGGATGGATGCCGTCTCTCCTAACAAGACCAGGTTTTCCCCAGAAGCTTTGCCAATTATCTATGAAGCCCACCTCATTTTTTGGACACCACTCAGACAGCCAGCAATTCAAGGAGAACATGCGGCTAAACATGTCACTCCCGGTCCGATTGGGGAGGGGCCCAGAGAAAACTACAGAGTCCGACATTGTTTTTGCAAAGTTACACACTGATTTAATGTTAATTTTAGTGACCTCCGATTGGCGTAACCGGGTGTCATTACTGCCGACGTGAATTACAATCTTACCAAATTTACGCTTAGCCTTAGCCAGCAGTTTCAAATTTCCTTCAATGTCGCCTGCTCTGGCCCCCAGAAGACAATTGACTATGGTTGCTGGTGTCGCTAACTTCACATTTCTCAAAACAGAGTCGCCAATAACCAGAGTTTGATCCTCGGCGGGTGTGTCGTCGAGTGGGGAAAAATGGTTAGAGATGTGAACGGGTTGGTGGTGTACACGGGGCTTCTGTTTAGGGCTACGCTTCCTCCTCACAGTCACCCAGTCAGCCTGCTTTCCCGGCTGCTCGGGATCTGCCAGGGGGAAACTAACGGCGGCTAAGCTACCTTGGTCTGCACCGACTACAGGGTCCTGGCTAGCTGTAGAATTTTCCACGGTGCGGAGCCGAGTCTCCAATTCGCCCAGCCTGGCCTCCAAAGCTACGAATAAGCTACACTTATTACAAGTACCATTACTGCTAAAGGAGGCCGAGGAATAACTAAACATTTCACACCCAGAGCAGAAAAGTGCGGGAGAGACAGGAGAAGCCGCCATGCTAAATCGGCTAAGAGCTAGTAGCTACGCTAAGCTAGCGGATTCCTAAAAACACGCAAAGTGAATAATGTGTAAATAATTTAGAGGTGATTCAGCAGAAGGAGTGCTTTAGTTAAGGCACGTAAAGATTACACTGGGAAACAAATCGTAATCTAGATAACTAGATCAATCTAACTGCGCAGATTAAACAGCTAACAGATACAGAAAAACACCGCTGTGCTCCAGAACAGGAAGTGATACAATACCGCAGTGAGAGCCAACCACCAGTAGAGGCAAGCAGTTAATGTCAATTCTGTCATTTGTACAAAGTTAAGATATCTTTTAATGTGGAATAATGCACTAATTCTGAAGTTTTGTAAAAAACACAGACAGATCGCAAAGGATTCTGGGTAAAATATGCCTCTTCTCCTAAACACTGATTGGTTCAGTCATTCATTATGTAAACCAACATGTTAATGTGATGTGTTTCATGTGTTGGTGTTTACAGATAAATGTGCTTTTGTGAAATATTCCATTTTTTTATTTGTAAAAAGAGGCATTTTTACAGAGCCCTGGAAGTGTCATCGCAAAATGTTTTGCATGTGGAAAGAATGTGCGCTCATTTTATTATATTGTGCGCACGTTTTATTATATTGTGTGCATGTTTTATGATGCTGTGCGCACGTTTTATTATATTGTGCACACGTTTTATTATATTGTAAAATGTGCACTCAATATTGTCTTGACACATAAATGTTGGCTTGCCGTGCTGTGAGATCTCAGTAACATTGAGAACTGCATTGAGACGCTCTAATCACACTGCACTTGAACCACTGCATACAGACAACACCATTAACATTGCAACATAAAACTATTTTTATATTGTGCCTAAAACTCTCGTGAATATATTCTCTGGGTTTATTGTTATTGCGTTGTTATTGCATTTATTTTATGTAAACATGCGAGAATCACAGGCTGTCTCTCCGTTATTTTCAATGGGAGCTGCTGTGAGCTACGCTCGCTTCCTGATCATGTTGTTCTGGGGGAAAGTGAAGTTTGCTCTTTAACATCTTGATTATTGTTCTTTACAACACTGTGTGTCCTCTTTGTTTGAGACTATATATAATATGTCTGAAATTCGGTTTGCATTTATTAAATTCCACGCAGATTAAACGTAACAGACACGGATTATGTTATAATTGTTTTAGCAAGTTTTCAGGGTATCATGCAGCAGTCTTTTATTAACGTGACAAAAAGCATAAAAAATACATTTTTGTAGTGTAATATTATTTTGCAACTGTCATTGTGTTGATTCTCTATATGTTGCTGACTGCAGCGACTCTCTGGCACGCAAGGGATTATGGGATACGTCAATAGGGTGAATGAACACTACTGGCCAGTAGATGGCAGTGGAGACCTTGAAAACTTTTCATTCATTCATTCATCTTCTACCGCTTAGTCCATTTAAGGGTCGCGGGGAGCTGGAGCCTATCCCAGCAGCCATAGAGAGCGAGGCAGGGTACACCCAGGACAGGACGCCAGTCTGTCGCAGGGCCTTGAAAACTTGCCAAAACAAAATTCCAGCTAATGCGTGTCTGCTACATTTAAGATGCGTGTAATTTAATAAATGTAGGCACAATAACATTTATAAACCCAGAGAATATATTTATGAGAGTTTTAGGCACTAGAGTTTAATGCTGTTGTCCGCAGAGCCTGATCAGAGTGTTTCAAATGCATTTCTCATGTCGTGAACGTACTGAGATTACCCTATCCTACCCATAATGCACTGCTGGGCACAGCATATATCCACACTAAAACCTTAAAAAAATTAGCGCATTACTTTAAAACTAAAACATATATCTGATATTTTCACTTTATAAAACTTCAGACATGACATTCATTTAAATAACTTGTCCGAAATTAGTTTGGTTAAAAGTTGAACCATAAGTTAAAAATGTATGCCTCTGGATGACTTGGGTGATATTGCCCACGTGGCAGTAATGGGTTAAAAGAAACAAGGGGTTTTTTTTGTTTGTTTGTTTGTTTTTTGGACCAGTTCTCCTTTGCCTGCAGAGGATAGAGTGGTTTCTTCTTAAAGCAGCTCTTTTCTGTTTTACAGAGGGTAGAACTACACATAAGCTACAAAACATTTAACAGGTAGGTGTTCAGCTGATTTTAAATTTTATAAATGTATGTAGCTGTTCAGCTTTATTTACCACATTAGTAAGTCCCTTCGGCTGCTCCCTTGTTTGCACTCGGGTCGCCACAGCAAATCCAAGGTGGATCTGCATGTTGAATTGGCACAGGTTTTACGCCGGATGCCCTTCCTGTCGCAACTCCACATTACATGGAGAAATGTGGCAGGGGTGGGATTTCAACCCGGAACCTTCTGCACTGAAACCAAGCGCATTAACCACTTGGCCACCACCCCTGCAAGCTTTATTTATTTACCCGCGTTATCGGTCTAAAAAATTATTGGCCAAAAATTTATCGCAAGTTAATTAGTCCGATAATGTTTTTTCTAAAGTTATCTAAAAAGATAATCTGATAATGAAAACATTATGGGAACTGTGCCCACCACTGCCTGGCTGCCTATTGAAAATTCAAGTGGCCAATCAGTTTTTTTTTTCAAAAGAATTCATGTCTATGGATTATTTGTGCCAAATTTGATGCTTGTATCACCATTTGCAGGATTCCACTCTAAATATTCTCTTATCTGCTGCACTATATATGAGGTGTAAGATGCTGCTCCTCAGTGTTTCTCAGTTGCCCTCAAAAGTATTGGAACACTTTGTATTTCACACATTTTAATTTGTTTTTTTCCATTTCAAATACATTGTTCCCTAAAATTATCTTCCTTAACTCAAACTGAGAGAAAATCTCTACAACTTGATATACATTCATTCAAAATATAAAATCCAGCTTCTTGATGAAGTGGTGTAGAGGACAATTTTCTTAAAAAGAAGACCTGAAAGTTCAGCTACAATTTGCCAGAAAGTACATTTGAGATGAAAGCCTAGATTTGATGTTTTGGTGAAAGAAACTTTTGTATTTCTTCGTAACTGATGTAAATAAAGTCCAAGACATATCCAGTGACTTGGAAATGTTCATGTTTCCATCCCCTGACTTGTCTAAAAAAAACTGGCAATAAAACTGATTATCATTTACAGGTTTTAGCAAGTTTTAGAGATTTGCTTTCAGTTTGAGTTTGAGCAAGATCATTTTTGAAATTTTTCATTTCTTAATGATACCCGAAAAGAACCGGTTCTCGATACCCATCCCTAGTCCTGTGTTTAGTGTAGACTTTGTATTTTAGTTGTGACCCCCTCTGCACCTGTGTATGTTGTGTGGATTATTGAATCACTTTGGTTGTCTGTACACTCATCCCTCATGTGCTGGCTGCTCTGCATATTTGGGCTCATATTTAGTCTCATCTCCCACTGACCGCAACAAACCCACTGCTGTCCTCCCCTTAAATGAAAGGTGAACCGGTTACATTATAACAGACACTGTCACAAACTAAACTGTACTGAACATTGTCATTGAAGGACATATTAAATACACTAATGTAAGCTAAGAAGACATGGATTTGTCATGTGCAGTATACTGCATAGGTCCAGATATGAGGAGAGCAAATGTGAATGGAAACAGCAACATTACTTTCATATCACACTGATGAATAATGACTTGGATTCAAACAATGTCACAATGACAGATCTTTACTATTGTGACACTTTGAATCCAAATCATTATCCATTAAATTTCACAATAATTATTAAGAATAATTATCATTGTTACATGATTTGAATTAAAATCATTATCCATCAGTGTAATATGAAACAAATGTCATCTGCAGTCTGTTGTGCATTGTGTTTTGATGTATTTTCTTATGTTCCAAAACAAGAAACCTTATCAATCAAGTGAAAGAAACAGCTGTTAAAACTGACAATTCTTAAATGTTTATTTTTAACTTTTCTTAGTGGTTAGTGGTTAGCACTGTTGCCTCACAGCAAGAAGACTGTGGTATCACTTTATGCCTGTGTTGTTCTGTGCAGAGTTTGCATGTGCTCCCCATGGTTGTGTGGGTTCCATCTGAGTGCTCCGGCTTCTTCCCATTTCCAAAGACATGCAGGTTAGGTGAACTGGAAACATTAAATTGACCACGAGTGTGGCTGTGTTTGTCTGTCCATATGTGGCCCTGTGACAGACTGATGTCCTGTCCAGGGTGCCCCCTGCCTGTGACTGCTGGGATAGGCTCCTACTCCCTGTGACCCCCCATTTGGAATAAGCGGGTGCAGAAATGAATGAATGAATTTTGCTAAACTATTTCAGGAGTGTTTGAATTTTCTTTTTCGTAGGTCAGCTGTTCACATTTTGTGTCTTTGAGAACTCATCCCGACCTGCCAGCAGCTCAATATTTGCAGGCTGGAGTTTTCTCGTCACCCATTGATTCTGTGTCACATGATAAAAAGGCTCACGCTCATGGACCATCAGCGCCTTCTCTTTCAGCTCCTCTCCCATGGGAATGCCCATGGCACAGTTTATCAATTATACGTTTGGGTTACATGTTAATTTCACATTGGAAATTATTGTTTGCATCACCCGTCCACACAACACTGTAATTTAATCAGGCTTTCCATGAAGATAATGCATTAAAGCTGTCTCAACACACCAAAGAATATTGTGCTGAGAATGATGAGCTTTGCAGTCAGTAACAGAACAGGCAGTTCAAGTAATGGTATTTGGTGGTTTCAAGACTTCAACCCTTAAATGAGATAGATCGAGCACCGATCTGTGGCTGTTCTTTTTGGCAAGCATTCGTTATTTAACAATGATAACATTACATCAGGGATAGCTCTCTAACTCGACTGTAAGCAAAGGAATACCAATCAATGCTTCAATCAAAGCTTCAAGAGACAGACGGGCATCCTTTCCAGGGTGTACCCCACCTCACGCCCTATGACTGCTGGGATAGGCTCCAGCCCCCTGTGACCCTTAATTGGAATAAGTGGTTGAGGATGAGTGTGTGTGTGTGTGAATGTGCTTCATAAGAATCTATCTCAGAAAATACACGCTTGAAACAGAAAATGTCCCCTTTTCCTGCTCCGTACCAACAGCACTACTGACAGTCGAAAAATTAGTATAATCACATTTTCAGAGTATAATTTTAACTTGGTACAGAAAAACTGGTTCTTGTGACAGCCTTAATTTGAAGACTTACCTTTGGTTGTTAAAAGGCGATTTGCAATCAGACGTAGGAAAATCTCCATTGTGACTAACTCAATAATTTACTGATTAAACTTAAAAGTGCTTGAGTCCCACTGGCATTTTCAACCAGTCAGAATGCAAGTCTATTGTGCATGCAGAAAGTAATGGCATATACCCTGTTGGAGAAAGTGTAGTGACACGGACCCACAACAGGGGGCGCAAATGAACGGTCAATAGATGAGCCAAAAGGTAACAATTTAATGTTGTGAATGTGCACAACGATGATACAGACAATCACAGAATCTGATAGCAGTCAATACGCCAAGGTGACGTGTGGGCAGGCTCGAGGATAGAAGATGTCTGTCCTGAGAAGAGCCGGGACCACACGATTTCCACCGCCACAGAACCTGGTGAATACTGGAGCCGCCAAGTCCCGAATTCCCAGGTGATCACCGTCCCCGACTGTCGGATCTGGTACTGCTGGCGAGGAGCACAAACAGTGAGATGTGGGTGTGTGCACACCCAGTAACAAAAACAGTCAGAAGGTGGAAAGTCACCTCCACCTCTAATCACACACTCGTGCGGCTCCTGTTACACCACTTATCTGGTTTGGGTGTGAAGTGAAGCCGTCGCTGTTCACACCAAACGCCAATCCAGCAGATAAGGCACACCACAGAAAAGCGGCTGCAAAAAGAGTTCAGACTATGACAGTTTTAGATACAGCAGAGAATATTACCTTCACAGGTAGATGATATCTCGGCAACGAGGTGGAGATGACGTCCGGTCTTTATGGAGTGAGATGATGTAGTGTAGATGGGTGACAGCTGTCAAGAGATAATGAGTGACAGCTGTCACCCCCGGCTGTGTCCGTGGCGGCAGCGCCCTCTCGTGCCTGAAGCCCGCACTTCAGGCAGGGCGCCCTCTGGTGGTGGGCCAGCAGTACCTCCTCTTCTGGCGGCCCACACAACAGGACCCCCCCCTCAACGGGCGCCTCCTGGCGCCCGACCAGGCTTGTCCGGGTGACGGCGGTAGAAATCGGCCAGGAGGGCCGGATCCAGGATGAAGCTCCTCTTCACCCAGGAGCGTTCTTCGGGTCCATACCCCTCCCAGTCCACCAAATACTGGAACCCCCGGCCCATCCGACGGACGTCCAGGAGCTGGCGCACCGCCCAAGCCGGCTCCCC
The DNA here is from genome assembly GCF_902500255.1 of Thalassophryne amazonica. NCBI lineage: Eukaryota > Metazoa > Chordata > Actinopteri > Batrachoidiformes > Batrachoididae > Thalassophryne > Thalassophryne amazonica. Next base: position 94,480,181 of record NC_047113.1, on the reverse strand, counting down.
GTCGATGATCCGGGCAGGAGGCGGCGCCGGTCCGGGAGCACAGAGGGGTGAGGTGTGGTGAGGTTTGATCCTTGACACATGAAAGACCGGGTGGATCCGCAGTGAAGCCGGGAGTTGGAGCTTCACTGCGGCAGGACTGAGGATTTTGAGGATCTTGTATGGCCCAATATACCTGTCCTTGAGTTTCGGGGAGTCCACCTGGAGGGGGATGTCCTTCGTGGATAGCCACACCTTCTGGCCGGGCTGGTAAGCAGGGGCCGGGGATCGCCGGCGGTCTGCATGGGTCTTCGCCCTCGTCCGGGCCTTCAACAAGGCAGAACGGGCGGAGCGCCACACCCGACGGCACTTCCGCAGGTGGGCCTGGACCGAGGGCACACCGACCTCTCCCTCCACCATGGGAAACAATGGGGGCTGATACCCCAAACACACCTCAAATGGGGAGAGGCCAGTGGCAGAGGACACCTGGCTGTTATGCGCATACTCGATCCAGGCCAGATGTTCACTCCAGGCCGTCGGGTGTGCGGACGTCACACAGCGCAGGGCTTGCTCCAATTCCTGATTGGCCCGTTCTGCCTGTCCAGTGGTCTGCGGGTGATACCCGGACGAGAGGCTCACAGTGGCCCCCAGTTCCCGGCAGAAGCTCCTTCAGACGTGTGAGGAGAACTGGGGACCATGATCAGCGACGATGTCGGTAGGTATCCCATGCAGACGGACGACATGGTGGACCAGGAGGTCTGCAGTGTCCTGGGCCGTGGGGAGCTTTGGGAGGGCCACGAAGTGGGCCGCCTTGGAGAACCGGTCCACTATCGTGAAGATGGTCGTCATGCCCTGGGACGGCAGGAGGCCCGTGACAAAATCCAGACCGATGTGGGACCAGGGGCGATGAGGCACAGGAAGTGGCTGAAGAAGTCCCTGTGCCTTCTGATGGTCTGCCTTGCCCCTGGCACAGGTGGTGCAAGCCTGGATATATCCCCGGACATCGGCCTCCAGGGACGCCCACCAGAAGCGCTGCCGGACCACTGCCACGGTCCTTCGCACCCCCGGATGACAGGAGAGCTTAGAACCGTGACAGAAATCCAAGACAGCAGCTCTTGCCTCTGGTGGGATGTAGAGTCTGTTCTTCGGCCCTGTTCCGGGGTCTGGGCTCCGTGCCAGGGCCTCCCGGACGGTCTTCTCCACATCCCAGGTGAGGGTGGCCACGACAGTGGACTCTGGAATAATGGGCTCCGGTGGATCCGACAGCTTAGTCTTGACTTCGTCTTCATGCACCCGGGACAATGCATCCGATCTCTGGTTCTTGGTCCCGGGGCGGTAGGTGATTCGGAAGTCAAAACGCCCGAAGAACAGTGACCAGCGGGCTTGCATGGGGTTCAGCTGCTTGGCGGTCCTGATATACTCCAGGTTCCGATGGTCAGTGAAAACCGTGAAAGGCACAGATGCTCCCTCCAACAGGTGTCTCCACTCCTCAAGAGCGTCTTTCACCACAAGGAGTTCTCGATTGCCGACGTCATAGTTCCGTTCAGCTGGGGTCAACCTGCGAGAAAAGTAGGCACACGGGTGAAGAACCTTATCTGTCTCTCCGCTCTGGGATAGCACGGCTCCTATCCCTGAGTCAGAGGCGTCCACTTCAACCACAAACTGGCGGCTAGGGTCGGGCTGCACCAGAACTGGTGCAGACGAGAACCGGCGTTTCATCTCCTTGAACGCGGCTTCGCACCGATCCGACCAGGTGAAGGGGACTTTTGGAGAGGTCAGGGCTGTCAGGGGGCTAACTACCTGACTGTAGCCCTTAATGAACCTCCTGTAGAAATTTGCAAAGCCGAGGAACTGTTGCAGCTTCCTACGGCTTGTTGGTTGGGGCCAATCTCTCACTGCCGCAACCTTGGCCGGATCAGGGGCGACGGAGTTGGAGGAAATGATGAACCCCAGGAAGGACAAAGAGGTGCGGTGAAACTCACACTTCTCACCCTTCACAAACAGCCAGTTCTCCAACAACCGCTGCAGGACCTGATGTACATGCTGGACATGAGTCTGAGGGTCCGGGGAAAAGATGAGTATGTCATCCAGATATACGAAGACGAATCGGTGCAGGAAGTCCCGCAAGATGTCATTTACCAATGCTTGGAACGTCGCGGGGGCGTTAGTGAGGCCGAACGGCATGACCAGGTACTCAAAATGACCTAATGGGGTGTTGAATGCCGTCTTCCATTCGTCTCCCTTCTGGATCCGAACCAGGTGGTACGCATTCCTAAGGTCCAGTTTGGTGAAAATTTGGGCTCCATGCAGGGGCGTGAACACTGAATCCAACAGGGGTAAAGGGTATCGATTACGAACCGTTATGTCGTTCAGCCCCCTGTAATCAATGCATGGACGGAGTCCGCCATCTTTCTTGCTCACAAAAAAGAAACCTGCACCCATCGGGGAGGGGGAATTCCGGATCAACCCGGCAGCTAATGAGTCCCGGATGTAGGTCTCCATTGATTCGCGCTCAGGACGTGAGAGATTGTACAGCCTGCTGGACGGGAACTCAACGCCCGGGACCAAATCAATGGCACAATCGTACGGACAGTGCGGGGGAAGGGTGAGCGCCAGATCCTTGCTGAAGACGTCAGCAAGATCGTGGTACTCAACCGGCACCGCCGTCAGATTGGGAGGGACTTTAACCTCCTCATTAGCATTTACACCGGGAGGAACCGAGGATCCTAAACAATTCCGGTGGCAGGTTTCGCTCCACTGAGCCACAATCCCAGACGGCCAATCAATCCGGGGATTGTGTTTAATCATCCATCGGAAGCCCAAAATCACGCGGGAGGTAGAAGGAGTTACAAAAAACTCAATCTCCTCCCGGTGATTCCCAGACACTACCAGGGTTACAGGTAGTGTCTTGTGTGTGATAAATGGGAGAAGAGTGCCATCTAGTGCTCGCACCCTCACTGGCGAAGAAAGTGCCACCAGAGGGAGCCCTACCTCCCTTGCCCATCTGCTATCCAGCAGATTCCCTTCTGACCCCGTGTCCACCAGTGCTGGGGCTTGAAGGGTTAAATACCCGCTCAGGATTGTAACTGGGAGTCATGTTGAAAGATGTGTATGACCCACGTGAATGTTTTGACCCCCCCCTCAGCCCAGTCTCTAAGGGCGGGCGTTTGTGCTTTGACCGTTTGAGGCAGTCTCTCTGCTGATGCTCACTCGAGCCGCAGATAAAGCACTCCCCGCGGACCAGCCTCCTCTGTCTGAATGTGGCCCTGCTCGTGTCCCTAGCATCGTCAGCAGGGGGAGCTGTAGCCACACGGAGTGCTGTGGCTGTGGAGCGTGGGGAAGACGGCTCCCTTTCGGACCCGGGAGGAAGAGGGACGGCTTGTGCCTGACCACGCCCTTCGCCTCGCTCCCGTCGGCGTTCTTCTAACCGATTGTCCAATCATATAACCAAATCGATAAGCTCAGCCAAATCCCGCGGTTCCTCCTTAGCCACCAGGTGCTCCTTCAGGACCGACGACAGTCCGTTTATGAAGGCGGCGTGGAGCGCAGTCATATTCCAGCCGGATCTCGCAGCTGTGATGCGGAAGTCGACTGCATATTCTGCTGCGCTCCGGCGCCCCTGTCTCATTGACAGCAGCACGGTAGACGCGGTTTCGCTTCTGTTAGGGTGATCAAAAGCAGGTCTGAGCTCCCTCACAAACCCAGTATAAGAGGCAAGGAGCCGTGAACTTTGTTCCCAAAGCGCTGTAGCCCAAGCGCGTGTCTCACCTCCAAGCAAATTAATCACGTAAGCCACCTTGCTGGCATCAGACGTGTACATCACGGGACGCTGTGCAAAGACGAGCGAACACTGCATAAGAAAGTCCACGCACGTCTCCACACAACCTCCGTACGGCTCTGGGGAGCTTATGTATGCTTCAGCGGATGGTGGGGGGGTTGTTGAATGACCAGTGGAATGTCTGTATTCAGCACCGGGTCGGCAGGAGGAGGAGCTGCAGCAGCGCCCTGAGCGCGCGCTTCCACCTGCGCGGTGAGAGCCTCCATCCTGCGATTAAGGATGATGTTTTGCTCGGTCATCAGGTCCATCCGAGCGGTAAAGGCGGTGAGGATGTGCTGCAACTCACCAATCACGCCTCCAGCCGATGCCTGTGCACCCTGCTCTTCCATTGGCTGTCCAACAGATGGTTGACGCCCCTCGGGATCCATGACGTTGGCCGAGATATCCTGTTGGAGAAAGTGTAGTGACACGGACCCACAACAGGGGGTGCAAATGAACGGTCAATAGATGAGCCAAAAGGTAACAATTTAATGTTGTGAATGTGCACAACAATGATACAGACAATCACAGAATCTGATAGCAGTCAATACACCAAGGTGACGTGTGGGCAGGCTCGAGGATAGAAGACGTCTGTCCTGAGAAGAGCCGGGACCACACGATTTCCACCGCCACAGAACCTGGTGAATACTGGAGCCGCCAAGTCCTGAATTCCCAGGTGATCACCGTCCCCGACTGTCGGATCTGGTACTGCTGGCGAGGAGCACAAACAGTGAGATGTGGGTGTGTGCACACCCAGTAACAAAAACAGTCAGAAGGTGGAAAGTCACCTCCACCTCTAATCACACACTCGTGCAGCTCCTGTTACACCACTTATCTGGTTTGGGTGTGAAGCGAAGCCGTCGCTGTTCACACCAAACGCCAATCCAGCAGATAAGGCACACCACAGGAAAGCGGCTGCAAAAAGAGTTCAGACTATGACATTTTTAGATACAGCAGAGAATATTACCTTCACAGGTAGATGATATCTCGACAACGAGGTGGAGATGACGTCCGGTCTTTATGGAGTGAGATAATGTAGTGTAGATGGGTGACAGCTGTCAAGAGATAATGAGTGACAGCTGTCACCCCCAGCTGTGTCTGCACTTCAGGCAGGGCGCCCTCTGGTGGTGGGTACCTCCTCTTCTGGCGGCCCACACAACATACCCTGTGGGACACAACGGACAAAAAAAAGGAGAAAAATTTTTTGTGAATGGAAATCATACAACCCCAATTCCAATGAAGTTGGGACGTTTTGTAGTTCCCAAATGCTTATTGAGTGTTATTAGAAGGAAAGGTGATGTAACACAGTGGTAAACATACCACTGTCCAACCTGGTCTCACAGCAAGCCATGATTCAGCAGCACGAAATATACATTAATCTACTGGTTCGTGATATTGTGACAAAAAGTGCCTCATTTTCGTCACAGCAGCACAAATTCATTCTAATTCATTCCATGATGGCTGCACGAAATTAAAAGGGGAGGGGGGGGTTGGGGTGGTTAAGGTTAGGGTCAGGGGTAGGAGTAGGGTTAGTAATAGTGAGTAAAAAAAAAAAAACATGAAAATTTGACTCATTTCGTCACGGGAGCACAAAAAAAAAAGAGTGAGACTGGGTTGCACTGTCACAGCTTTTTTGAAACATGTTGCATGCATCCATTTCAAAATTAGCAAATATTTGCAAAAAACAAAGTTTATCAGTTTGAACATTAAATATCTTGTTTTTGTGGTGTATTCAATTGAATATAAGTTGAAGAGGGTTTGCAAATCATTGTATTCTGTTTTTATTTACATTTTGCACAATGTCCCAACTTCATTGGAATTGGGGTTGTATACAGTGCATCTGGAAAGTATTCAGAGCACTTCATATTTTCCACAATTTGATATGTTACAGCTTAATTTCAAAATGGAGTAAATTAAATTTTTCACTCAAAATCCTTTGATCAATACTTTGTTGACGCACCTTTGGCAGCAATTTCACCTCACGTCTCCTTGAGTATGATGCAACAAGCTTGGCACATTCCTCTTTGCAGCACATCTCAAGGTCCATCAGGTGGATTGGGAGTGTTGGTGTACAGCTACGTATTTTCAGATGTCTCCAGAGAGCTTCAAATTGATTCAGGTTTGGGCTGTGGCTGGGTCACTCAAGAACATTCACAGTGTTGTCCTGAAGCCACTCCTTTGATAGCTTTGCTGTGTCCATAGGGTCATTGTATTGCTGAAAGATGAACCATCACCCCAGTCAGAGGTCAGTAGCGCTCTGGAGCAGGTTTTCATTCAGGATGTCTCTGTACATTGCCGTACTCAATTTAATTCATTTTATTATATTTACCTCTCCAGGAACCATCACCTTAATGTGGTGGAGAGGTTTATGTGCCGCTATGAACCTGAAAGCTGTGTTGTCTCGACCCTTTGTGCTCCTCGTAGGGTGCAAATTTCTCTCAGGCGAGGGGCCAGACTAAGAATGACCCACAAAGACTCCATGGAAAAATGAGACAGAGGAAATGTGACCTGGCCTGGAGGAAGCCCGGGGTCACTGTCTGGACCCAGGCCGGGATGGAGGGCCCATCAGTAAGAACCTGGTGGCCGGGCTTGCCACGGAGCCTGGTCAGGCACACACTTTAAAGATAACATTGACTTTCCATCTCTATTCTGTGGCCTTACCACCCACAGAGGGAAACTGCTGGGGTTGGATGTGCTATCCATGGGTGGCAGTGAAAGTTGAGGGCCTCGACGGACCAAACCCGGGTAGCAGAGGCTAGCTCTGAGGGCATGGAATGTCACCTCGCTGTGGGGGATGGAGCCGGAGCTTGTGCGGGAGGTAGAGCGCTACCAGTTAGATCTGGTGGGACTTGCCTCCATTCACAGAACCAAAGAACTACAGAACCACTCTCCTTAGTAGGGGTTGGACCTTGTTCTTCTCTGGAATTGTGAGGAAGTATGAGGTGCCAGGCAGGTGTGGGGAAACTCACGAGCCCCTGGCTGAGCGCCGCTATGTTTGAGTTTACTGTGGTAGATGAGAGGGTCGCGTCCCTGCCCCTTTGAGTGGTGGTGGTGGTGGGGGAACTCTGAATGTTGTTTGTGTTTAAGCACCAAACAGCAGTTTGGAGTATTTGGACTTCTAGTAGTTCATAAAAGGAGTCCTGTATAAGGCTACAGTGGGGGACTCCATTGTTCTGCTGGGGGACTTTAAAGCACACGTGGGCAATGACAGAGACACCTGAGGAAGCATGATTGGGAGGAACGGCCTCCCTGATCTAAGTCTGAGTGGTCATTTTTTTGTTGGACTTCTGTGGTAGTCATAAACTGTCTAACGAACACCATGTTCGAACATAAGGATGCTCATAAGTGTACATGGGACCAGAGCACCCTAGGCCATAGGTTGATGATCAATTTTGTGATTGTATGATATGATCTGAGGATGCATGTTCTGGACACTCGGGTGAAGAGAGGGGTAGAGCTGTCAACTGATCACCATCTGATGTGGTGGTAAGTTGGGTCAGAGGGTGGGGGAGTACTTTGAACTGACCTGGTAAGCCCAAACAGATAGTGCAGGTGAACTGGGGATGTCGGGAGGAGACCATTGTCTGACAGATCTTCAACTCACACCTCCGGCGGAGCTTCTGTGGCATCCCTGTGGAGGTTGGGGGCTTTAAACCTGAATGGGCAATGTTCAAAGCTTCCATTGCTGAAGCCGCAGCGGGGAGCTATGGCCTGAAGGTCTCAGGTGCCTCAATGGGCATCAACCCTCAAACACTGTGGTGGACACCAGTTTTCAGGGAAGTTGTCTGAATGAAGATGGGGTCCTTCCGGGATATGTTATCTCAGAGGACTCCTGAGGCAGCTACAAGGCACTGACAGGCCCAAAGGGCAGCAGCCTCTGCTGTAAGGGAGGCCAATCAGCGGGTGTGGGAGGAGTTTGGAGAAGGACTTTTGGTCAGCACCAAGGTGATTCTGGTGGACCGTGAGGCACTTTGGGAGGGGAAAACGAGGAACCACCCAAGCTGTTTATAGTAAGGATGAGACTCCGCTGACCTTGGTCACCTCCCTGACTAAGGCCCTTCTCCCCTGATTGCTCAGGCATTCAGCTCTCAGAAGATTCCTGGTGGATCCAAACTTCTGCCATTTATGGATGATGGAGGCCACTGTGCTTATTGGGACAACAGAAATGTGTCTGTACCCTTCCTCAGATTTGTGCCGTAAGACAATCCTGTCTCAGAGGTCGAAAGACAATTCTTTTGACTTCATGCTTGGTTTGTGCTGTGATATGCATTGTCAACTGTGGGATGTAGACAGATGTGTGCCTTTCCAAATCATATTAAATTAAATGAATTTACCCCAAGTGGACTTCCATTAACCTGGAGAAGGATCTCAAGGATGATCAGTGGAAACACGATGCACCTGAGCTCAATTTTGAGCTTCATGGCAAAGGCTGTGAATACTTACATGTGGATTCTTATTTTTCGTTACTTTTAATAATATTGCACAAATCCAAAAAAGCTACTTTTTGCACAGTCATCATGGAGTATTGTATGTAAAATTTTGAGGAAAAAAAAATAAGTTCATCCATTTTGGAATAAGGCTGTAACATAATGAGGAAAATGCATTACGCTGTGAATATTTTCTGGATGCTACGCATGAGTTTATATTTCTTGAGACAGACTTGACAGAGTAATCATAAACTGACAATGACATGACAATTTTAAAAACTGTCAAGTGCATTATCCAAAATTCAAATACTTTTCAAACCTTGAAAAAAACTTTTTTGAGGATTTCAGTCACATGTACAAACCCTGATAACTGTGGCTGATTCTTTTCTCTGAAGGTGAAGGTGTTTTGATTTCTGTATTTTCTGCACTCCTTTTACATTCTTTGGTATTGTTGCATTTTTTATTTTCAGACATACTGCATATTTCGTCATATCTGGATCCATTCTTCGTTCTGATACCACTTGCCTGAGTGCTGCTGTTTGTATGATTTATTTTCTCCTTGACCTCACATTTATCCTTGGCTTACTTTTTCCTCTTCCCGCTGGTACTCCTCTCTCCTCACTTTATGGAGCTCATCTTTACATTTACTGTTTCCAGGGTAGCAATGACTGGGATGAGCACAGAGACTTCCACACTGCACTCTTCCTCACTTTATCCTTCTCGCTTTCCTGCTGTTGTCTCATTCATCTCATTCTCTCTGTAAAGCCACAGTGTAGAGGATGGCTAATTAAACAGATGGCTTTCCTTGTAGCCAGTTCCCATGGTAACTACACTGTTGTAATGCAGGAGATTTTAAAATGTCTGATAGTTACAAAGACATCCATTCACTGTAAGTATGACAGAAAAGTTCAGTCAGTGCACCTTATGGAGAACCACTATTTGTATCTGCTCTACCTAGTAGGATTAATTTGTGGTGACAGGTGTTGAACACTGTGTTGTCTGAGCTTAGTCAGTGGCCTGAGACTGAAGCTTACCAGGACAAAGGCCAGAGCTGAGGCACAGACACAGCAAATGGTAAATGGACTACATTTATATAGCGCTTTTCCATCTGCATCAGACGCTCAAAGCACTTTACAGTGATGCCTAAAATTCACCCATTCACACAGACACACTCACGTCAGGGTGTTGCCAAGCAAGGGGTACACTACACACCGGGAGCAACTAGGAGATTCAGGACCTTGCCATTGGGCTGTTTGTGATTTTTCGGTCAGGGTGGGGTTTGAACCGAGGATTTTCTCGTCTGAAGCCCAACCCCTAAACCACTAGACCATCACTTCCCCAGCAAGGCAGGAGTTTTTTGAGAGAAGCCAGCAGGCCCAGCGCCAGAAAAAAAATATTAAGGGGGCGATGAGTTTATCACAGGGGGCGGGGTCGCCACCCCCCAAAAAACTCCTGGAAAGCTTGTGTATTTAGGCTACACCGTTGTAAGAGACTGACTAAGAGTAAAGAGTGATGACAGTATTTTTAATTATTATTTGAACGTTTCGACCCTCGGTCAAGTGATCTCCTGCATACCACAAAACCAAACCAACAACTGATCTGAGAAACGACACGAGACACTAGATTAACCCCACATACAGCCCTCCATCACAAGCGCAAACACAGCGCAACTGGGCATGACAGTCCCACAACGTGTCAAAGATAAACCTTTCATGTAGATATATTTACAACAATACATAACTTTAATATCTGTCATTGCGGCCGACTGGCCGTGAATGGAGGGACTACGAAAATGCATACCGCATGACAACAGCATGTTATTTGCATTATTATCACTTTTTACTGAGATACACAACAGGACAGGATGGCAGGACAGGATAAAATTCCCAAATGAAAGACTGATCCAGGATCTGATGTTGGTGAACTCAGCTGTGTTCATTTGGCAAATTGTCCCTCCCAATCTGCCATGTACTGAAGGCCACTTCCACCACCTGGGAAAGTGGGTACACCCTTTGCCCAGGGTTGCCGTCACTCATAGACTATCATTCACTCCAAGTTATAACATGTGGTATTCCTGCATTTACTTCTCACTGCAGGCAAGATGATCAAAATTTTTAACATCTCTGCTGTGAGCCTCGAACAAGTGAGACATATATGTGATTGTGTTTTTTTTTCTACTGAGTCCTCGGTGTAAGTTGCTCCATGAAGCAGCCTAGCACTGATATGTCTGTGGCTGCGTGTAGAATGGTACAGCATTCAACTAGCAATGTTTTGCAGGTGAGTTTGCCTCTGTGAGGACCAGAGTAGGGGTAGATGGTTCATTGTGGGAGAAAAAAAGGATAGTGGATAGTGCTGGGTGGTTTGTTCTGATGTTAGCTTTGTCCAATGATATGATTCAAAAGGGAGTTAAGGGTCTGTGCAAAAACCTTTGCCTCACAGAAATTGCTCATTGTGGCTTGGGTATGTTATAGAAGAAGAATGTTTTAGGCAATGACAGTTTGTTGGATGTGATCTGTATCGACTGGGATCAAGCCTCTGGCTGCATCATACTGATAGGACAAGTCTGAGAAGCCAAGTGTATAGCACACAAAGTGGAAGTGATGAGCTGAGATCGAACGACAAAGAGAATGGAGTCTGTGTGTGTGTGTGTGTGTGGGGGGGGGGGGGGGGGGGGTTGAGAGATGAGGAGCTCGGGCCAAGGCAGAGGCAGGGTGCAGCTTAGCAGGACAGAGGCTACAGTCATGGAACAGAGCCAAGAAATGCAGTGATTTCTGCAGAAGAGATCCATACTGAATTATTCCAGAGATGAGGGAAGTATGAAGGTAATATTCTGGATGGGTAATATTGTTCTCTACACTGGTATCAGTCAGTCTTACATTGAACAACAATAACATTAAGGCAGAACCCAAAACCAGAAACATTCCAACATTACACCCATTTTGGCATCCCTTCACTGGCTTCCTGTCCCAGTGAGATCAGATTTTAAGGTTCTGCTAATAGTCTATAAAATTGTTCACAGACTGGCACCTCCCTACCTAGCTGACCTAATTAAACCTTATGTACCGGCCTGGGCTTTGCGTTCTCAGGGTGCAGGACTACTTTGTGTCCCTAGGGTGAATAAGAAGTCTGCGGGTCACAGAGCTTTCTCTTATCGTGCCCCTGTTCTGTGGAATGATCTCCCTGCATCAATAAGAGTCAGAATCTGTACAGACTTTCAAGTCCAGACTTAAAACGCACTTATTTTCCCTTTCGTATGGCTAGCATATTGGCATAGTATAGTTCTTCGCTTTTTACTCTTTTAATTCAATCTGTTAGGAAACGGAGTGTGCCACGGCCTCAACTTTACCTAAATTCAGGCGTCTTTTTAGTGAAGCTTAGGGCTAGTGGCCGGCGATCACCTTCGTATTTCTTCTGTTTTTCTTGTTGTTTATTGCTGACAAATTATACTGTATTTCTTGTCTTTCTGATGCCTAATTCTGTTTTTTTTTTTTTTTCTCTCTGTTTAAGGTGCAGCTCCATCCAGAGATGGGTGTGGTATTTGTGCTGGAGACCATCCTGTCCTGTGCACCAAGAGCATTTCCTGTATGTTCGTTTTGTGAATTGTTCTGTAATTTATGTCTGTAGCATGGCTCAAGCAGAGGGTCACCCCTTTGAGTCTGGTCTGCTTAAGGTTTCTTCCTCAGAGGGACTTTTTCCTTACCACTGCTGCTCTGGGGGTTAGTAAGGTTAGACCTTACTTGTGTGAAGCGCCTTGAGGCAACTCTGTTGTAATTTGGCGGTCTGTTGTTATTTGTTGTAATTTGGCGCTATATAAATTAAAATCAATTGAAATTGAAAAATTGATTCTGCTCAGAACAAAATTCTGTCCTGAAGCCGTGCTTAAAAGTAATGCGCTTTACTTCATCTTAACATTCGTCACTCTGAGCAAGCCAAAGGTCATATTATGTAAGTGTTCTAGAAATACGGCTCTAATTAGATTCCTGGTTGTTCCTTCAGTGATGTAGGTGGATTCATATAATAAATTGTGGACAATGTATGTGCAGGATCCATCCTGAGGCTGGTTAAATACGACCACAACCTGCTTTTGTTGATTCTCACATGTGAATCCTCTCTGGCCAGTCAGCTTGTTGCTATGGTAACTGATTGATGGCTGGGGCATGGCAGTGATGAGGAACCACATTCAGAGTAAAACAAACAAAGAAACAAGGACAAAATAATCGCCAAGGCTAAAAACACAGCAAGAGGAGACTGAACAGGCCTTGGTGTGACAACTGTGAGCCGTGATGTATTTTTATTTTTCTCTTATGAGTATCACATTAAGTACATTCAAAGTACACAAACCAAAATTAAAGGAGCTATAATTCATGGTCATTGACATTTTATATTTATCATACTGTCTCACTGAGAGCAGCAAGCCAGGTTCTTGCTGGGCCGCATGGACACAGATCATCACTGTGTGAATCCTTAAAGATTTACAAGCCAATTAGTTCACTGAAGTATGAAGCCAAGCTTGAGGTCAGTGTCTCAGGGTTACAGTTGGCAGATCACGCAAAAACTCTGCAGTCCTTAACAGAAAAGTGATAATCACACCAGGGACAGGCAGGAGATCAGTGCTCATTTATAACAAGCTCTCAGTGGAGACTCCAACACACCCTGGGGCTGTTTCAGTCGCATCTGTTACAAAAATATTCACAGATCTATACACTATTTACCTAAAATCACAGTGACAATGTAACAAAGAAGTTCAACTGAAATTACAAAAGTCATCCCTCAGGCAATATTTATTATTCTGCGGAAACAACATACCATCACAAACAGTTGGATATGACTGTGGGATGAACATACATGAACACAAAATGTTTTTTAATGGAGAAAAATGCAGTTGAAAATGGAGACTTAAAGGAAACCATATGTGGAAATGCACAGACTTTCATCAATAAAATGAAAACAGTTTGTTCAAATTCTTTCATATTTTGCACACTGATGGTCCCCTTGACAGTCAAGTACATGTTGGCCTCAACTAAAAATTTATGGTTTTGGAGATACTGAATTTTGATCTGAACTCTTCATATGCACTTGTTGCAAAAGAAAATGATTCATCAAGTCTGGTGTTCCTAGTTCTTGATTGGCTGAGTAGATGTAACAGTTTATTAGCAGTGTGTGGAGCAGGGAGCGATGAAAAAAACAAAAACTGCAGGCCATGGACCTCATGTACAAAGTGTGCTTATGCACAAAAATGTGGCAAACGTCCGTCTCCACGCCAACATTCAGATTTATCAAAAGTGAGATTCATGTGGAAATGTAAAAAAATCCTGGCTGTCTATTGTTGCACTGCAACTGATTAACTAATTCCATCTGCTCAAATTGATGTGAAATCACCACGTTAGTGGGTGGATGCAAAAAAAAAAAAAAAAAAAAAACCTGCACCCTCTTGGCCCTTTCTGGCATCAGTTTGAGACCTCTGCTCTAAGATGAGGTAAGGCTGAGAAGCATTACCTCACAGTTGAAACCCAGCCTTAACCGGGGAGGGGGTCTGAGACATGCTTTGTCCCCTGTTTACAATGGGGTACTCAGGTCAAAGCAGTTTCAGTCTTTTGTTCATGGTAATGAGTCATTCACGTCATCAGGAGAGCCGTCAGGAGAGGCGTCAGTCCCATTGTTAGGAGGGACAGTTACCCTGTCATTAGGAGGGTGCTAACTAGAGCACAATAGGTGCTAATTAAAGCAATTGTTTAGTCACTAGCCAATAGCAGTCTGCATCTCAGTAGGAGGGGTCTGGTTAGGTTTAAAACTCCAGCGTTTGTGGCCCCTGTTTGTTCTTCTCTACGAAGGTCAAGACAGAAGAGTACCAGAGCAAGAATTTTACCTGAGGAAGCTTCTGTGATTTGAAGCGAAACATCCTCACATCAAGCAACCCAGTCCAGTCGAAGATTCAAGCTTCTCTACTATGGAAACCACCTGGACAACTGAGAGCCTTCACAGAAATGCTGAGAAGCATTGATGAAGTTGCTGTGCAGAGGTGTTTTGTGATGGTAATACCTTCGCAGGAGAACAGGTTCAATACTTTGACCCTAACTGCTAAAGGCCAGGTGCACTTTCCTTCCACCCATCTCCCTCTCTTATTTGGTCATCTGGAGCACCTCTGTGACTGTGGAGAGTGAAGGGTGGTTTCTCATATATTTTGTCTTCTTTGAAGGTTAATTAATGAAATTGAAGCTGGGTGTCCCTCACAAAAGTGTGGGCGGAAGCCGTACGGGTCAAAAATCCGGAATAGTCACTCTGTGCCATCTTGAAAAATAGTTTTTCAATGATTTGGCTGACACTGCAGCTATATCGGTTTGTGGTTGAGAAATTCACATTTTATGCCAATCTTACAATTTGACTTAGTTTTGACCTTCAAATCCAAGATAACCAGATTTACAGCTCACAATTTGTCAATGTTCAAGTTCATTGCCTTTTCTTCATAATAGGCTCATCTGAAAGCTCTCCACATGCTGAGTTGAGTGATGGATACTAAAACAATGCAATTTTTTTTTTTTAGGATATTAAGAGATTTAATGTTAAAGTTCTTGTATTTAAATAACTGGCTAACATTGGCTTCCCATACTCACAGAAGTACTGCAGATGACACATCAGTTACTGAAATGTGTGATTGGTTTGCACAATTTCATCTTAGCGAGATATCACCTCTTCTTCCTGATTGATAATAATGCAACTGTCGTGCCCCGAAGTTTAAGCTGGTCAAGAGTCCCAGGCATCGTTCATATTGAGACATCATTTTAGGCACAGAACTACAGTTTTAGGCAAATTGAACATGCAGAACCATCCCTGGTTCTCAAGACCAGGCACCTAAGTGGCTCTACTCTACTCTTTTCTACTCTTCTATTTTACTCTTCCTTTTTAGATATTTAGATATACCTTAGTATACTAGCATAGTTTCACCTTAGAATTGGAATATAATATATAAGATATACCTACTGAATTTTCAGGACACAGTGGTTGTGCCCTATCATTACATTAGTACATCTTACATCAAGTGCCATTCAGCTTAATAACAGCTGGGAATTGTCCCGTGGTCGCAAACTCATTTAGGCCTGTCATGCCTTTTACTTTTGTAGTAGCTGTCTTTCCTTGTCCATGCAGCAGTAGCACAATACCTAACTGGGTAGTGTCTAGTTCAATGATTATCATTGTGGCCAAGTATTCAACTGAATCTGTTGAGTCAGCCTCAATGCAGTCACCTCCACCGCGAACAACATACATCCACTCATTCTTGTTCATCTTGCTTCTGTCATTGAATCCAGTTGTCTCCTGATACTCATTAATGAACAAGCCCTTAAGATATGATGACACATCACCCACTGGATAGCTATCATCACTGATAATGCATTTATAGTCTGCTAGGAGTGACTGCAACAATCAGATTTTGTGCTCATTGAAGACAGCAATATCCAAATATCTGTTGAAGGCCAGAAATGCAGTGCTGCTTTCAGGTGACACGGAGGTCTCCAGAATAACATACTGTGTTGCTCACTGGGATGTTAAATAATGTGGGACATGTTCAGTGCCCTATTGACAGGTGTACCCTTGCTGATTGTTATATTGCTTACCCACAGTTTAAGGTTAAAGATAAATGGTGGTGGACAACATGCAAAAAGGCTCTTACAAGGTGTCACCACTGTCTTTTGATGAGATAAAGATAGAACTGGATCTACAGGAAGAAACCCCAGTCGATCCTCTTGAGCATTGGTGTTACACAAAACAACTGGTTTAATCAATGACGTGCCCTCGTGTCAAAAGTCACATGGCGTAATGAAGCAGACGTAGCACATAATCGGCTCCACACTGAGGGTCCGTTTGAATGCATGTTGAACATGGAGACTTCAACCTACAAAGCACTTTTTAAATTTCTGTTAATAGGCCAAGTATAACTTGAATTATGATTAATAATTTACGCTATTTTTTGAGGGGGATAATATTCTCATATTCGCTGTGTGTTTTGCAGACAGCCGCAGCAGAAACAACTCATTTCCTCCTTTCATGTGGAAGAGCGAGAGGGATGTAATGAAAGAGGACTCCCTCAGCAGGAGAAAGGGATGCTACCATTGGTGGAACAAAACAGAAGCTAACCAATCACATTCACCAACTCCACGTGAGTTTGATGACAACACAGACTGTGTGTGTGTGTGTGTGTGTGTGTGTGTGTGTGTGTGTGTGTGTGTGTGTGTGTGTGTGTGCGTCCACATGCGCGCGCATTTTGTGAATGGGACTTTCTTCCATCTCTCTCTCTGTGACAGCAAACAGGTAAAAAAAAAGAATACACAATTTTTTTTTTCTTTATCACTGGTGTAAATATATTACCAAATAAACAATGATCCCCAAGCCACGTAATTTGGTTGCTGAGTGAAGGGAAACTGTGGTTTCGTGCAGAACAAAAAGCAGAAAGCGATCAGTTTTGAAAGTTGTGTGATATTTGCTGTGCTTGGAATGTGTTTTAATGTGTGCGGTGTAGTGTTTTATTTATTTAGTGCGTCAAAATAATCAGGTGTCTTGGAACAATGTGTAGAGTCTCTCTCTCTTTTTATGAACTGCATGAAGACGATTGAACCACGGACTTTATTGTTCTGGTCTTGGACGAAAGAGAGCAGGTGGATTCACCGATCTGTGCACACAGATCAGCTCAGTGGATCGGACCACGCGCTTCTCCTTCCTTCTGCTCCAGCGCCGAGTCCTGGAGCAGAGCAGGGTGGAGACACACACTACCCCAGCACTAAGCAGGCTCTAGGGGCAGAGAACACAGGAATTCAGGTGGAGAACAGTGTTTCTGAGTGGCACAAATATAATTTGTGTGGCATCTTATTGCATGCCACAAAAAAATGCCTGAAGCATTTCCTCCATTTTAATGTGAATTGTTGTATATAATTTTGCTTATGCTACATTTTACATATATTTTTGAAGTTTACAACTTATATTTACATTCTAAGTTATGAAAATGGTTCGTTAAAAATATTTCTGGTTTTCACAGTAAAAAAAAAAAAAAAAAAAAACTTTTTTCTGTTTCAGATTTTATGTTTTGGGATGAATACTGTTTTAATGCAGTATGTCAGAATGAAAGAAAATCTGTAAAGTCCAACCCAGTCTCACAGCAAGTGTTGTGTGCTGGGGTGTTTGGCTGGCTTGGTTTTTGTTTTTCTGTTTCTCCCACCAGGTGGTATGCATTCAGGACTGAGTGGCTGAGTATTAGGACCTCACCCTGAACACCTGAGGCTTGTTTTCACGTGCAGGTCATCAGGGCTCACAGCTGTGGTGTATTCTGTCTTGATCAGAGATTGCTGCACTTAAACCTTGAATGCACAGTGTGTGATTGCCAGAGACTCAACCTTGTGAGCAGACGTGTGAGATCAACGTCAGGAGAACAATCTCACCATTACAGACGCAGAGACCGCTTCTAGTTTTGACGCCACAGTCTGTGAAGGAGGATTGGGTGAGGTCTCACGCTCTTCAGCACACCTCCTGAGGTAATTTGGTTTTGGTGACTTTTATGAAGTAATGACAGTGGATTTGGTGTCCCTTACACCTTGTGTTATTGAGCTGTCACGTTATGCTAATTGTCTAATCAGCTTCTGCTGCAGTGGAGATTTGAACTGAGTTGTTCCGTGCCTGCAGGGTGAGAAGCTGATGTATATTTAAGCCAAGCTGAAAACCTCCACATTTCAGGCTCTATTGATCCAGGACGTCGTGAGAGAACAGAGAAGTTTCAGAAGAAGTCGGTTTCAGCATTTTATCCAGATATTCCACTGTTAAAGGAGATTTTTTTAATGAAAGACGTGCGGACGGGTCCGTGAGTCGGGACGCAGCCGGCGCGGTGCGGTGGCACAGGAAAAACACCTCCGTGTTGATAACATTTGTAAAATCCAGGCGGCTTTTGATGGCTTTCAGTGGAGTGAGTATATGAGAAATTGTTTAACAGCTGGACATGTTCCAACTTGTCCTTAAGGCTTCCAACGGAGGTGTTTTTCCTGTGGCGGAGCGTCACGGCGGCTGCGAGCCGACGCTGCAATCCGTCCGCACGTCTTTCATTAAAAAAATCTCCTTTAACAGTGGAATATCTGGATAAAATGCTGAAACCGACTTCTTCTGAAACTTCTCTGTTCTCTCACGACGTCCTGGATCAATAGAGCCTGAAATGTGGAGGTTTTCAGCTTGAAACAGGCTGACGACGGCGCCTGAGAGCGCTGCACGACGTCTTGCACCGTGGGAAGTCCTTAAAGCGACAGTATCACCTCAAAATCTCTCATCAGCCGTTAAAATTTTCACCGAAAACCAGCTTAATTTTTCGAACCGTGTCCACTTCGATCTGTCTCACAGGTTTAGAAAAAATTTTGATCAAACAAAGCGCCAGTCTCTCAGCAACTTCTCAGACAAAGGAATTCTGACGAGGGGCTGGATGACTCCTCCCACAAGGAGTGCTCACAGGCGAATGACGTCACCGACAGGAGTGGAAAAACTCACGCATGCGCACGAGGGTTCAAGCATGTCTGACGTAAAAACATATGAATGAAATCCATATAGTTTTTGAAAAAAATAAAAAGGACTTATACTTTATTGACAGACCTCGTAAGCTTCATAGATCCAAAGGATCCAAAAGACCTAGGATAGAATTTTGCCAAATATTGTACGTGACAACAAAATACTTTATTATCACAATCAACATTTTTGTTTAAAAAATTTCACTCAACACAACTTAAAACAAACACTCCTGAGGTAGAGGGCTGACAAACCACAATACAAGGGTGCACTGCTCCGTGTTGTGTGAGACAGCGCAGCACTGCTCTTACAGAGAGTACACTTTGATGAATCTGCGTGCGCAGCAGTCAGTGCATGTGGGAGAGAAAAAATGCTTGAGTATCAATCTTTTTACACGAGGATCGTTCAATATCAATACCAGCATTGGTATTGATATTATCGATATTAGGATTGATCCATCCACCTCCAGTGGTCACAGCATCAGCAGAGGAGGAGGAAATGAGTACGGATGGAGGGGAGCAGCATGACTTAGGTATCTAGCATGTACAACTTAACAATCGCAGTGGTGATGTTAACAATTTGCTTCTCAAAAGAGAGGCTTTTTGGATTTATAATCTCAGTATACTTTCCCCTAGGGGCTTAAATGAGGACTTCGATCTCAGATCTTTTTTTATGATTCTTTGTCCATCATGAAGTCTTTTTTCCACCATGTAATTAGTTTTTTTTCTAATATATATATATATTAGAAAAAACTAATGACAAACAATGACACCAGGACGAAATATACTCAACAAAAATATAAACGCAACACTTTTGGTTTTGCTCCCATTTTGTATGAGATGAACTCAAAGATCTAAAACTTTTTCCACATACACAATATCACCATTTCCCTCAAATATTGTTCACAAACCAGTCTAAATCTGTGATAGTGAGCACTTCTCCTTTGCTGAGATAATCCATCCCACCTCACAGGTGTGCCATATCAAGATGCTGATTAGACACCATGATTAGTGCACAGGTGTGCCTTAGACTGCCCACAATAAAAGGCCACTCTGAAAGGTGCAGTTTTATCACACAGCACAATGCCACAGATGTCGCAAGATTTGAAGGAGCGTGCAATTGGCATGCTGACAGCAGGAATGTCAACCAGAGCTGTTGCTCGTGTATTGAATGTTCATTTCTCTACCATAAGCCGTCTCCAAAGGCGTTTCAGAGAATTTGGCAGTACATCCAACCAGCCTCACAACCGCAGACCACGTGTAACCACACCAGCCCAGGACCTCCACATCCAGCATGTTCACCTCCAAGATCGTCTGAGACCAGCCACTCGGACAGCTGCTGAAACAATCGGTTTGCATAACCAAAGAATTTCTGCACAAACTGTCAGAAACCGTCTCAGGGAAGCTCATCTGCATGCTCGTCGTCCTCAT
The DNA here is from genome assembly GCF_902500255.1 of Thalassophryne amazonica. Taxonomy (NCBI): domain Eukaryota; kingdom Metazoa; phylum Chordata; class Actinopteri; order Batrachoidiformes; family Batrachoididae; genus Thalassophryne; species Thalassophryne amazonica. The sequence goes on along the minus strand of NC_047113.1, from coordinate 94,460,004 downwards.
TGGGGTCTCGACCTGACTCCAGTTCGTCGTCGTAACCGACTTGAGTGGGCAAATGCTCACATTCGCTGGCGATTGGCACGTTGGAGATGTGTTCTCTTCAACTCTATGCGAAGGAGATGTGTTGCAGTGCATGAGGCAAATGGTGGTCACACCAGATACTGACTGGTATCCCCCCCCCCCAAATAAAACAAAACTGCACCTTTCAGAGTGGCCTTTTATTGTGGGCAGTCTAAGGCACACCTGTGCACTAATCATGGTGTCTAATCAGCATCTTGATATGGCACACCTGTGAGGTGGGATGGATTATCTCAGCAAAGGAGAAGTGCTCACTATCACAGATTTAGACTGGTTTGTGAACAATATTTGAGGGAAATGGTGATATTGTGTATGTGGAAAAAGTTTTAGATCTTTGAGTTCATCTCATACAAAATGGGAGCAAAACCAAATGTGTTGCGTTTATATTTTTGTTGAGTGTATATTATGTTTTTTTTTAACTGTTATGTTTTTTCCGCTATTGCGATTTTGTCCTGGTGTCATTGTTGGCTGTGGGTCTTGATTGCATTGCTCTTATTAGTATTTGTTTTGTCTCATATTCAATGTGATTTTGAAGATCATCACAAGATGTATCTAATATAGAGTTGATTGGTTGTCAGGTGAGGGCCATTGTTAATCATTGCTAGTACTTAGACGTGTTTCTCACCTTGTGCGTTCTCAGAGGAAGTGTAGTTTGCCTGAAACATCACATTTTTTTCATTAATAAAGCTTTTTGCATGGGAGCGTTATGGCCAGTCTAGCTAAAGGCCATATTTGTATTATGATTTTGTTTTCATTCTGACAGAGGTCCTTAACACCGCTCTCTGAGGGAGGAAACACAGAAGGCTCTGGGGGTACATTGCATGCTGAGTCTTATCCAGGTGCATCTATTTCTGCTTCATCCAAAAATAAGTATTTCCCTTGTTACTGTCAATAGCGAGAGTGTGATGTAAGCAATCACTGATGTATTCAGAACAAATGATTTGCCATAGACCAATCTTGTCAGCTGGATTCATATAATGTGCCGAGGGGCTCCAAAAGGGGTATGGAACAGAGACTGAAAAAGGAGGCAAATCATCTGCTGGACATACAGTAGATGGTGACACACTGCATCATGCACATAACACAGCCAAGAAATTTTCACACTCCTTTGGCAGTTACGTGGAGAAACTTTTCACAGATCTGTTACAGGCTTCCACTATATCACTGACCTCAGGGATACATTGAAGAAAATCTGTGAAGTACCTGGGGCGAAGTTTACAGTGCCTGAATACTTTCTGACACACAACTCCTGGCTGCCTGCAATCTTGCAATTGACACCGAGAGTGTTTGATGTCTTCAATGTGTTCTACCACAGTTTTCTGACAACAGCCGATAAAATCAAAGTTTTGTGGTCTGCAAGTTAACATCCACACCAAATGTCATTTGTCAACAGAGGCCAAATAATTCATTCATGAATTAAGCTCTCCAAGAAGAACATGACCAAAGATAGAAAGCTCTTTGAGGAACGAAAAAAGAAAAGACTTGTGCTTCATTTCTACATATCTGTACTGCCGATGTTCCAAAGCGGAACTCCACTACATGATAGCAGAAAGAACTGTTACTGCACTTCTTGTCTTGCTTTGTCAGGCCAGAATACTGAAGAACATGAACCTGACAGAAAACAAGCAATTGCTACCACAGAAGGATATGTTTATTGGTGAAAAGCCAAGAAATATTATGAAAGTATGTGGTTTTGGCTCAACACCTGGAAATACTGAGTTCAGACAGCAGCACAGATGGAGCTACCTGAACACACAAACTCAAGACTGAAGAGAATAGAGAGCTACACTTATTTTTGCATCATTGGTGTCAATGTAACTCTGTAAAGTGTGGCACAATAGAAACATTGAAAATGCAACAGCAGCCTTTTTTCTAATTTGTTGATTATTAATTTGATCCATGTGACATTAGTAAATTATCGTGCACAAATGATGAAAAATGGACTGTGTGCAGTTTTATCACAGCAAAGACTTTATGAATTTGTTGGAGAAGGACAGTAATCACTTAATTTAAGCTAATTTACAATCATTACTGCTCATCCAACTGAGACTTATCATCATCCTCATTAGGAAAACAGTGCTGTGATGAATGCTGTTTTGGTCTTTACATCAGTGAGTGCACTTTATGGCAGGCTGTAAGTCATGAACAGAGTTCTTGTAAATTAAAATGTGAAGCCACCATTAATATGTACTCCCTCGAGTGTGTCTTCAGACTCCCTTTTTCAAGACAACCCCACTTTATATGGTGCAGGAGTGGTGCAGACACGGTTTGTGTTGTGGTTTGGCCCCTGTCTGTGTCCCTGTGTTAATTGTCATTGTGTTTCAGTCCTGTGTCCATGTCTGTCAATCATGATGTTTCCCTGTTTGCACTCAGTTACACCTTTGAGTTGCATGTTAGTTTTCTTACTTGATTATATTGTGGTTCTCCTTTCAGTTTGATTATTTTTATGGCATAGTTTGGTTTCCACTCATCCCAGGGTTTTTTTTTTGAGGTTTGTGTCAATTTCTGTGTGTGTTTGCAGGCATGTCTTTGTACCTGGTCTCCCCTACATCTGTGCACTCCAGCTTATCTGTTCATTTGTGTCACGTTAAATACTCCACTGTTCTGCTTTGCCTTTGCTGGATTATTCTTTGTCACCTCCCATTCGAGTTTGGTAAAGTCATGAGTATCGCTATTCCTTGACACCTCCGTGAGTTTTTCTGTTGTATCACTTCCCTGTATTCATTGCCCTGTGTTTAACCAGTTTGTTTGTTGCCTTCCTTTGCCTGTGTTTTGGTTTGAGTTTACATTTACTCCTGTTGTGCACCATTGAACTCCCTCAGTTTGTTGGACTTGACTCCTGTGTTTTGTGGAAATAAATCACCTTTATTTCACCTTGCATCCCATATGGTTACTGCCTGAATATTTTGGTTCACTCAGAAAGTGCAACCCTAAAATTTTGTGCATTAACCAATAGTTGTTTGGACTCTAGCATAAAAGGGCAACATTTTCAGCACCAGAGCACTTTAACTTAAATAATCTAACTTCACTAAAATGTGTAACAGTGGACACATTGATGAAGAGACAGAAGAAGTGAACAGTTTGTTCCTCAGTTCAGTTAAAGAAAACTTCACAGAGAATGGAATGTCTGTGGATGAACATATCTCTTATGGAGAGCCAGCATGGCACACAACACTTGCAGTATGTAAAACCACAGTTCATTTCAAGATTGATTCTGGTGTAGAGACAATTATATAACGGGCTGAGTGGATTCTTGTCATTTGATTGGTGCTTGTATGTCACATGACATGGATTAATTCATCCCATTTGTGTTGCATTGCATTCAGAGTGCGCCTTGGTTCCATTTAGAGTGCAAATTTGGTTCCATACGTTTGGTACTATTGCACTCTCAAGTGCACGCGCACATGCACGACCCCGTGAACACGCGCACGTGATCACGCATACACGTCTTCGTGCATGCATACTCGTGCACGTGTGTGTGCATGTATACTCGTGCATGCGCACGCCGCAAACACGCTCACCCACACCTGCGTGCGCGCGCACGCGCACACAAAACCAATCCACTGTGCTGCCTGGAGGCTGTTAGCAGGAAGAAAGAACAAAAGCTGGACTAATTTCTGACGTGACTTTTTTTTTTTTTTTGCTGCACTGAGGATGTATACAGTCTTATTTTTGTTGTTCATGCACGCACAAGCGCTGACCAGGTTGCGTGTGTGTGTGTGCGCGTGGGGGACACGACTCTCCTGAGACATAATTTGAGCTAACTGACACTGCTAATTCTTGTAAGATACACACACACACACAAAACAAATCCACTGTGCTGCCTGTTAGCAGGAAGAGAAAGAAAACCTAGACTCATTTCTGACGTGACTTTTTTTTTGCTGCATTGAAGAGGTACAGCTGGACCGAGCCAGTTGCGTGGGCGCGCGAGCACGGGACAGCGACATGATGATTTGATTGAGTTAACTGACGCTGATACACACACACACACACAGACACACACACAAAATCCAGCCATCTGGATACATGAAGAGCTGCTAACATGAAAAGCTGATGTGATTTTTGGCTGGACTGAAGAACTACAGTCTTTTTTTTTTAATGGAAGTCCAAAGTCAGTGCACAGCATCACTGGATTACACGTCACATTGGAACACCAAAATGGAAGTCCCTTTTCTGTTGTTTATAAATTAATAAAATATCAAATGACAATGATCTATTTTAGCCGTTATATAAACAAATAATGAATGTTTTTACATTCTTTCAATGGTATGAATATTTAATTCGGTGAAAGCTGGAACATACCATTCAACAAGGTGAAGCTTTCACCTCATGAAATATTCATACCATTGAACTCATAAACATTCATTATTTGTATACCGACACAACTTCCTCCATCTAAAGCCAAAACTCAGACCTGTATCAACCAAACTCAACAGTCCAGAATGATTTAGGGTTGCTAAAAGGGGATCCTTCTGAAAATAGATTTCAAAGAAAATGCAACATCCTGCAGTGTGGCAGTCCCTTGTCGTATAACCATTCCCATTCTGGCAAAAGTTGAAAAGGAACTAAGGTGAATGGAAGAAAATGGCAGAAAAAAGAATGCGGCAGAACCCACAGAATGGATGGTGCCTATGGTGCCAGTAATTAAACCTTCTAGGAAAGTAAGGATTTATGTTGGCCTCACTAAACTGAATGAGTGTGTATAAAAAGAGAAGTGCATACTGCCCACCACTGACACCACTCTATCAATCAATCAATCAATTTTATTTATATAGCGTCAAATCACAACAAACAGTTGCCCCAAGGCACTTTATATTGTAAGGCAAGGCCATACAATAATTACGTAAAAACCCCAACGGTCAAAACGACCCCCTGTGAGCAAGCACTTGGCGACAGTGGGAAGGAAAAACTCCCTTTTAACAGGAAGAAACCTCCAGCAGAACCAGGCTCAGGGAGGGGCAGTCTTCTGCTGGGACTGGTTGGGGCTGAGGGAGAGAACCAGGAAAAAGACATGCTGTGGAGGGGAGCAGAGATCAATCACTAATGATTAAATGCCGAGTGGTGCATACAGAGCAAAAAGAGAAAGAAACACTCAGTGCATCATGGGAACCCCCCAGCAGTCTAAGTCTATAGCAGCATAACTAAGGGATGGTTCAGGGTCACCTGATCCAGCCCTAACTATAAGCTTTAGCAAAAAGGAAAGTTTTAAGCCTAATCTTAAAAGTAGAGAGGGTGTCTGTCTCCCTGATCTGAATTGGGAGCTGGTTCCACAGGAGAGGAGCATGAAAGCTGAAGGCTCTGCCTCCCATTCTACTCTTACAAACCCTAGGAACTACAAGTAAGCCTGCAGTCTGAGAGCGAAGCACTCTATTGGGGTGATATGGTACTATGAGGTCCCTAAGATAAGATGGGACCTGATTATTCAAAACCTTATAAGTAAGAAGAAGAATTTTAAATTCTATTCTAGAATTAACAGGAAGCCAATGAAGAGAGGCCAATATGGGTGAGATATTCTCTCTCCTTCTAGTCCCCGTTAGTACTTTAGCTGCAGCATTTTGAATTAACTGAAGGCTTTTCAGGGAACCTTTAGGACAACCTGATAATGATGAATTACAATAGTCCAGCCTAGAGGAAATAAATGCATGAATTAGTTTTTCAGCATCACTCTGAGACAAGACCTTTCTAATTTTAGAGATATTGCATAAATGCAAAAAAGCAGTCCTACATATTTGTTTAATATGCACATTGAATGACATATCCTGATCAAAAATGACTCCAAGATTTCTCACAGTATTACTAGAGGTCAGGGTAATGCCATCCAGAGTAAGGATCTGGTTAGACACCATGTTTCTAAGATTTGTGGGGCCAAGTACAATAACTTCAGTTTTATCTGAGTTTAAAAGCAGGAAATTAGAGGTCATCCATGTTTTTATGTCTGTAAGACAATCCTGCAGTTTAGCTAATTCGTGTGTGTCCTCTGGCTTCATGGATAGATAAAGCTGGGTATCATCTGCGTAACAATGAAAATTTAAGCAATGCCGTCTAATAATACTGCCTAAGGGAAGCATGTATAAAGTGAATAAAATTGGTCCTAGCACAGAACCTTGTGGAACTGCATAATTAACCTTAGTCTGTGAAGAAGATTCCCCATTTACATGAACAAATTGTAATCTATTAGGTAAATATGATTCAAACCACCGCAGCGCAGTGCCTTTAATACCTATGGCATGCTCTAATCTCTGTAATAAAATTTTATGGTCAACAGTATCAAAAGCAGCACTGAGGTCTAACAGAACAAGCACAGAGATGAGTCCACTGTCTGAGGCCATAAGAAGATCATTTGTAACCTTCACTAATGCTGTTTCTGTACTATGATGAATTCTAAAACCTGACTGAAACTCTTTAAATAGACCATTCCTCTGCAGATGATCAGTTAGCTGTTTTACAACTACCCTTTCAAGAATTTTTGAGAGAAAAGGAAGGTTGGAGATTGGCCTATAATTAGCTAAGATAGCTGGGTCAAGTGATGGCTTTTTAAGTAATGGTTTAATTACTGCCACCTTAAAAGCCTGTGGTACATAGCCAACTAATAAAGATAGATTGATCATATTTAAGATCGAAGCATTAAATAATGGTAGGGCTTCCTTGAGCAGCCTGGTAGGAATGGGGTCTAATAGACATGTTGATGGTTTGGATGAAGTAACTAATGAAAATAACTCAGAACAATCTGAGAGAAAGAGTCTAACCAAATACCGGCATCACTGAAAGCAGCCAAAGATAACGATACGTCTTTGGGATGGTTATGAGTAATTTTTTCTCTAATAGTTAAAATTTTATTAGCAAAGAAAGTCATGAAGTCATTACTAGTTAAAGTTAAAGGAATACTCGGCTCAATAGAGCTCTGACTCTTTGTCAGCCTGGCTACAGTGCTGAAAAGAAACCTGGGGTTGTTCTTATTTTCTTCAATTAGTGATGAGTAGTAAGATGTCCTAGCTTTACGGAGGGCTTTTTTATAGAGCAACAGACTCTTTTTCCAGGCTAAGTGAAGATCTTCTAAATTAGTGAGATGCCATTTCCTCTCCAACTTACGGGTTATCTGCTTTAAGCTGCAAGTTTGTGAGTTATACCACGAAGTCAGGCACTTCTGATTTAAAGCTCTCTTTTTCAGAGGAGCTACAGCATCCAAAGTTGTCTTCAATGAGGATGTAAAACTATTGCCGAAATACTCTATCTCACTTACAGAGTTTAGGTAGCTACTCTGCACTGTGTTGGTATATGGCATTAGAGAACATAAAGAAGGAATCATATCCTTAAACCTAGTTACAGCGCTTTCTGAAAGACTTCTAGTGTAATGAAACTTATTCCCCACTGCTGGGTAGTCCATCAGAGTAAATGTAAATGTTATTAAGAAATGATCAGACAGAAGGGAGTTTTCAGGGAATACTGTTAAGTCTTCTATTTCCATACCATAAGTCAGAACAAGATCTAAGATATGATTAAAGTGGTGGGTGGACTCATTTACTTTTTGAGCAAAGCCAATAGAGTCTAATAATAGATTAAATGCAGTGTTGAGGCTGTCATTCTCAGCATCTGTGTGGATGTTAAAATCGCCCACTATAATTATCTTATCTGAGCTAAGCACTAAGTCAGACAAAAGGTCTGAAAATTCACAGAGAAACTCACAGTAACGACCAGGTGGACGATAGATAATAACAAATAAAACTGGTTTTTGGGACTTCCAATTTGGATGGACAAGACTAAGAGTCAAGCTTTCAAATGAATTAAAGCTCTGTCTGGGTTTTTGATTAATTAATAAGCTGGAATGGAAGATTGCTGCTAATCCTCCGCCTCGGCCCGTGCTACGAGCATTCTGGCAATTAGTGTGACTCGGGGGAGTTGACTCATTTAAACTAACATATTCATCCTGCTGTAACCAGGTTTCTGTAAGGCAGAATAAATCAATATGTTGATCAATTATTATATCATTTACTAACAGGGACTTAGAAGAGAGAGACCTAATGTTTAATAGACCACATTTAACTGTTTTAGTCTGTGGTGCAGTTGAAGGTGCTATATTATTTTTTTCTTTTTGAATTTTTATGCTTAAATAGATTTTTGCTGGTTATTGGTGGTCTGGGAGCAGGCACCGTCTCTACGGGGATGGGGTAATGAGGGGATGGCAGGGGGAGAGAAGCTGCAGAGAGGTGTGTAAGACTACAACTCTGCTTCCTGGTCCCAACCCTGGATAGTCACGGTTTGGAGGATTTAAGAAAATTGGCCAGATTTCTAGAAATGAGAGCTGCTCCATCCAAAGTTGGATGGATGCCGTCTCTCCTAACAAGACCAGGTTTTCCCCAGAAGCTTTGCCAATTATCTATGAAGCCCACCTCATTTTTTGGACACCACTCAGACAGCCAGCAATTCAAGGAGAACATGCTGCTAAACATGTCACTCCCGGTCCGATTGGGGAGGGGCCCAGAGAAAACTACAGAGTCCGACATTGTTTTTGCAAAGTTACACACCGATTCAATGTTAATTTTAGTGACCTCCGATTGGCGTAACCAGCTGTCATTACTGCCCACGTGAATTACAATCTTACCAAATTTACGCTTAGCCTTAGCCAGCAGTTTTAAATTTCCTTCAATGTCGCCTGCTCTGGCCCCCAGAAGACAATTGACTATGGTTGCTGGTGTCGCTAACTTCACATTTCTCAAAACAGAGTTGCCAATAACCAGAGTTTGATCCTCGGCGGGTGTGTCGTCGAGTGGGGAAAAATGGTTAGAAATGTGAACGGGTTGGCGGTGTACACGGGGCTTCTGTTTAGAACTACGCTTCCTCCTCACAGTCACCCAGTCGGCCTGCTTTCCCGGCTGCTCGGGATCTGCCAGAGGGACACTAACGGCGTCTAAGCTACCTTGGTCCACACCGACTACAGGGGCCTGGCTAGCTGTAGAATTTTCCACGGTGCGGAGCCGAGTCTCCAATTCGCCCAGCCTGGCCTCCAAAGCTACGAATAAGCTACACTTATTACAAGTACCATTACTGCTAAAGGAGGCCGAGGAATAACTAAACATTTCACACCCAGAGCAGAAAAGTGCGGGAGAGACAGGAGAAGCCGCCATGCTTAACCGGCTAAGAGCTAGTAGCTGCGCTAAGCTAGCGGATTCCTAAAAACACACAAAGTGAATAATGTGTAAATAATTTAGAGGTGATTCAGCAGAGGGAGTGCTTTAGTTAAGGCACATGAAGATTACACTGTGAAACAAATCGTTATCTAGGTAACTAGATCAATCTAACTGCGCATATTAAACAGCTAACAGATACAGCAAAACACCGCTGTGCTCCAGAACAGGAAGTGATACAATACCGCAGTGAGAGCCAACCACCAGTAGAGGCAAGCAACTCTACATAAGTTAGTTGGGACTTCAGTGTACACTACTTTGAATGCAGCTAGTGAGTTCTGGCAAATAGTCTTGGATGAAGAAAGCTCAAAGCTGACAACATTCATTCAACTCCAAAAGGCAGATATTGCCTCAAAGGTCAACCATTTGGAATTACATGTGCACCATATATGTTCTGGAAAAAGATGCAGGAACTGGTTCAGGACCACAAAGACACAGTGTTCTGCCTGGATTGCATATTGGTGTTTGGAGATATGTTGGAAGACCATAACCGTTATGTGGAAGAGGTAATGGTGTCTATTAAAGACTCTGGCCTAAAGCTCATCAAGCAAAAGTGCAAGTTCAGACAGAGCTGTCTGCAATTCCTGTGCCAAGTTATCAGAAAGGATGGTATAGCTCCATGTCCACTGAGGCTGTCTGCCATCACTGCCCAGAAACAACCCAGAAATATGTCTGGGTGGAAGAAAGTGCTTGGCATAGTGAACAGTGTTGACAGGTATATTCCACATCTATCCCAAACCCTTCTTGCCCTTAATGAATGTTTGAAAACCACTGTGGCAGCACACTGGCTTAGTGTTTACCACTGCTGCATCACAGCAAGGAGTTCATGGGTTTGATTCCCACCTGTGGCCTTTCTGTGTGGAGTTTGCATGTTCTCCCCATGTTTGCATGGGTTCTCACCGGGTGCTCCGGCTTCCTCCCACATCCAAAGACATGCAGGTTAGGTGGACTGGAAGCTTCAAATTGTCCATAGGTGTGCATGCGGTTGTGAATGTGTTTGTTTGTCTGTCTGTATGTAGTCCTGCGACAGACCAGCATCCTGTCCAGGGTGCACCCTGCCTCACGCTCCATGACTGCTGGGATAGGCTTCAGTCCCCTGTGAGCCTTAATTGGAATAAGCGGTTGAAGATGAGTGAGTGAGAGTGAGGATCCTCACTGGAAACAAGTGCACTTAACCACTTGCCCACCATCCCAAAGTACAGTTACATCTTCTATTTGACTCTGAGGAGTCACTCACAACATCTAAGAACTTTTACCCCCTTCTAGAAAAGTTACTCTCTGGCATATAGCCTAATTTAATTATAGTTAAACAGAATAAACACTTTGAGTTAAGCTATTTGTGTCTCATTCCTAAATGCTAAAAATAGGTTACAAAATGATGTGGTTTGAGTGGTGGACAAGTGGTTAAGTGCACTCATGTCCACTGTGGAAGATTCCAAACCCCACGTCTCCCTGACCATAAGGGAGAGGCTGAAGGGGCAGACCTAGAAAGTAATGGGAACACATCCAGCTGTGAAAGTTTTTTTTTTTTTTTTTTTTTTTCATTTCAAGAACAATGCATTTAAACCAACTTGCCTTTTCTGAGTTAGAAAAAAAAAAAAAAAAAAAAAAAATATATATATATATATATATATATATATATATATACAGTGAGGAAAATAAGTATTTGAACACCCTGCAATTTTGCAAGTTCTCCCACTTACAAATCATGGAGGGGTCTGAAATTTTTATCTTAGGTGCATGTCCACTGTGAGAGACATAATCTAAAAAAAAAAAAAAACAACAAAAATCCGGAAATCACAGTGTATGATTTTTTAATAATTTATTTGTATGTTACTGCTGCAAATAAGTAAGATTTCTGGCTCACACAGAATTAAGAAGCCCTCTTATTCTGCACTCTTTACCTGTATTTATTGCACCTGTTTGAACTTGTTACCTGTATAAAAGACACCTGTTCACACACTCAATCAATCACACTCCAACCTGTCCACCATAGCCAAGACCAAAAAGCTGTCTAAGGACACCACGGACAAAACTGTAGACCTGCAGAAGGCTGGGATGGACTACAGGACAACAGGCAAGCAGCTTGGTAGAAGACAAGAATTGTTATGATTATTTATTAGAAAGTAGAAGAAACACAAGATGAATGTCAGTCTCCCTCGGCCTGGGATTCCATGCAAGATCTCACTTTTTGGGGTAAGGATGATTCTGAGAAAGCTCAGAACTACACAGGAGGACCTGGTCAATGACCTGAAGAGAGCTGGGACCACAGTCACAAAGATTACATAAGTAACACATGATGCTGTCATGGTTTAAAATCCTGCAGGGCAGCAAGGTCCCTCCGCTCAAGCAGCACATATCCAGGCCCGTTTGAAGTTGGAGGCATGGGAGAAGGTCATATGGTCAGATGAGACCAGAATAGAGCTTTTTGGAATCAACTCCACTTACCATGTTTAGAGTATGAGAATAACCCCAAGAAAACCATCCCAACCGTGAAGCATGGGGGTGGAAACATCATACTCTGGGGGTGCTCTTCTGCAAAGGGGACATGACGACTACACTGTATTGAAGGGAGGATGGATGGGGTCATGTATTGCGAGATTTTGGCAAACAACCTCCTTCCCTCAGTAAGAGCAATGAAGATGGGTCATGGCTGGTTCTTCGAGCATGACAATGACTCCAAACACACAGCCAGGGCAACTAAGGAGGGGCTCCGTAAGAAGCATTTCAAGGCCCTGGAGTGGCCTGGCCAGTCTCCAGACCTGAACTCAATAGAAAATCTTTGGAGGGAGCTGAAACTCCAAACCTGAAAGATCTAGAGAAGATCTGTATGGAGGACTGGACCAAAATCCCTGCTGCAGTGTGTGCAAACCTGGTGAAAAACTACAGGAAACGTTTGAGCTCTGTAATTGCAAACAAGTTGTAATGTTGCCATTGCAAACAAGTTGTAATGTTGCCATTCCTTCTCACAACACTTACAAGGCATTTTGGTTTTGAGGATTCCAAGCATAAAAGGATACCTTTTATGGATCCTGCTTTTGTGTCAAATCATAATTAGAATCATATGTTGGCATCACCTGTTCGAAACACCATTATGGATTTTTTTCCGCATTAAAGTATCCCCTTCGGCAACTCCCTTGTTTTCACTCACCATCATCACAGCAGATCCAAGGTAGATCTGCATGTCGATTTGCATAGGTTGTCGCTCTGGATGCCCTTCCTGATGCAATTCCACATTACTTCCTCTAAATTGTCCCATCACAACTCTTTTTTTTTGGAATGTGTTGCAGGCCTTAAATCCAGGGATGTATGTATATTAACAAATTAAATGAAGTTGACCACACAAAAGAAAACATATCTTGGTTCATACTTTCTACATTGAAATAGAAGTCAAAGTAAATGTAAGAATCACATTTACGCATTTTTCATGCCTTCTCAGCATTTACTGATTTGGGGTTGTAATTTAACAAAGACAGTCTATGAACATGTTTGTCAATGACATTTTCTTTCTCTAACTCTATTCAGTTCTTGCGAGTGAGTGTTATTAGGGTTGTGTAGAATAATGGCTCAAGTCATTTTGTCTGAGAGAAAGGTTTACTGACATTAACTTCACTGACATTTGTTGTGGAATCAATAGTTGCCCTGATTGTTGCACTTTAGAAGCTGAGTCAGAGTGTCTCAGTTTGCAATTATCCGGGATCAAGATTTCCTGTATGCTGCCATCAGTAGTGTATCTATGTGCAATGAAAGTATTGAGTTTTTAGAGAGATTCACTTTTCTTTGCAGAGACATTCATGACTCGGGGTCTTCGGCCATTAAGGTAAACAGACAACCATCACGCCATATCGTGAGGTCTCTGGATAGATACTGAGAGGAGAATGAAGGTCCAAATCTTTAGGGTCCTGGCAGCTCCTGTCTTACTGTATGGTTGTGAGAATTGGACACTAACCGGTTAACTCAGATGAAGATGGGATGTCTTTGGGATGAGGTCTGTTTGGAGGATCCTTGTGTACTGCTAGAGAGTGACGGTCAAATCAAGCCTCATGAAGCATTTGACATTGTACATTTTTTCTTTTTCACCCACTAGACAGCAGTCATTTTTCAACGAAGGGGTCAAAGGAAACTGAAGTGGAGGTGAATTGGAGGTGATGGTCTAGTGATTAAGCGTTGAGCTTTAGATCATAGGATCCTCGGTTCAAAGCCCAGCCTGACTAGAAAATCACTAAGAACCCTTATGCAAGGTTGTTAACCCCCAAAATGTGAATTAGCTGCAAATTGTGAATTATCTGTAAACCGTTAATTGCAAAGTGTGAATATTGAAAAAATATCCCGGGGGACGCCACTGAGCGATGAAGGAGTAGGATGCGGTTCCAAAAGCTCCATCAACTAAATCCTTTAAAACTACTTTCAGAGGCCAACAACTACATAATTTTTACGCTATATTTGCGATTTTACTTCTGAAAGACTACACCTGTGCATTTGACTGGCTTTTTCCAACATGAAGAAGGAGAACTCCAAGAAGCAGAAAATGGCTCGACTAGGCCCTGAGCAAGCAGCAGTCTCACTTGAAACTGAAGCCCTCGAAGAATCCAGTGACGAGGAGGAGGATCCTTCCAACTGAGCCGTACTGGCAGCCATTACAGAGCTCAGGTGAAATGAGCAAAATAAAAGACGATATTTGTGAGAATCTGGACAGACAATTGAGCGGGTGTACAATGACTGGAGAGGAGAAATAACTGCACCGAACAATATCGTTCAAGCTTCCATTGCTAAGAGTGAAGCTAAATCCCAGATGCTACAGGATAAAGTCACAGATTTGGAGGGGGCCATCACTTCCCACTGCAATAGCATTAGTCAACTTGACCAACAAGTGGCTAGCCTAAAAACTGATGTCGACACACTAAAACAAAGGAATGAAGACTTAGAAGGAAGAGCACAGAGAAATAACATCAGGATTACTGGTATTTGTGACGGCCTGGAAATGACAAACCTGAGGGTCTTTATTGCCACACTGCTAAAAGACGTCCTCGGCCTGGATGAGGCGCCACTCATTGACTAGGCCCATCAAGCAAGAATGGGAAAGAATTCCACCTGCAAAGCTTCAACAATTGGTGTCCTCAGTTCCCAAATGCTTATTGAGTGTTGTTAGAAGGAAAGCTGATGTAACACAGTGGTAAACATACCACTGTCCCAGCTTTTTTTGAAACGTGTTGTAGGCATTCAAAATAAGCAAATATTTGCACTAAAACAATAAAGTTTATCAGTTTGAACATTAAATATCTTGTCTTTGTGGTGTATTCAATTGAATATAGGTTGAAGAGGATTTGCAAATCATTGTATTCTGTTTTTATTGACATTTTACACAATGTCCCAACTTCATAGGAATTAGGGTTGTATGTCCACGTGATGACACAAGCAAACACACGCGCGCCACAGTGGACAGTTGTCAGTTCATGTCCATCCAAACAAGGTATGTGTTCTCCAGCCATGACATGCAGAACCACAGATCTCCGCAGCCGCTCCTGTCAGCAGCCACACCCCCTGTGAGTTCAGCGCACACACCAACATGTCACTGTGTCTGTTTGCAAAGCCACACTCATGGGGCACTTTTCACATCCAGCTTGACAGTAATCATTTGCTTACTGTTGTTGTGTTAACAGTGCAAATGGCCACACATTTTCTAAGTGCCATGGGAGCGGGGTGTTAAATGTTTGTGTGTGTTACCTGGAATTTGGCCAACACTTGCCACGAGAAGGTTCGATGGGCCCATTGCACACATGCTGGTGTGTGTAAATAATTGTAGCAACAGGTGTACGAGGCATTGGAGGCAGCTACGATTTTACACGTATTGCATACGATTCCTGCTTGATGCGCACTTCTTGTGCAATTTGACCACTGTGTGTGAAGGGACCCTGAGATCTGATCTGTTGTACTGCTTTTTCCCCTTCTGACTGTAAAGCAGATCATATTCCATTTTCTGATCACGTTATTGTCTTTTAATTTTAGCCTATTACGTTCCAAAATTACTCTTCCATGCACTATGACCTTTATTAAATTTAAAGAACATTAATTTGGACATGCTTTTTACTGCTATTGACTGTCTGCCTATTACTGACAGTTTTTCCACTCCAGATGAACTTCTTTCTCATTATAACACTAGCCTTCATTCTCTTTTTAAAAACCTTGCTCCACTTAAAACTAGATCTGTCACATTTGTTCATTCTTCTTGGTTCACTCCCCCTCTTAGGCTCCTTAAAGCAAAAGGTCGCCAAAAAGACTGATCTCACTGTACACAAGGAGATGTATCATAGTCATAGCTCTCATTACAAAAACTGTATTGTTCAAGCTAAAATTTCCTACTACTTTGATTTAATTAGCTCACATCATGGCAACTCATGCACCCTGTTTTCTCTCTTTAAAAAAAATCTACACTACCTCCTGATCTATTTCCACCACATATGTATTCCACTGCTTTCTGTAATATGCTCATAACTTTTTTCACTGACAAAGTAAGAAATATTCATCAGCAACTCATCCCCAGTTCTTTTCACAATCCATCCTCCCCATTTCCCTCTGTTCCCCCTTCCCATTCTTTTTCCGCCTTCAGTTTACCGTCTCCCATTGAAATCTCTGAAATCATTAAAAATCCAGCTCCTTGACCTGTCAATTGGACCCCTTCCAACAGTTTTTATTAAAGCTGTTGTTCCCTCTTTAGTTCTCCGCATAACGGGTATAATTAATTCTTCCCTCACTACTGGAATTGTTCCCTTGTCCAGCAGAACAGCTGCTGTTACCCCAATAGTTAAGAAACCTGGGGCTGATCCCACAAATGTCAACAATCTGCGTCCCATTTCTAACCTTCCATTCCTTGCAAAAATACCTGAAAAACAGTTGCTTCGCAACTCCATAACCATCTGTCCCGTAATAATCTCTTTAAAGAATTCCAGTCTGGTTTCCACCCTTTTCATAGTACTGAAGCGGCTTTACTCAAAATCAATAATGATCTACTCCTTGCAGCTGATTCCGGTCTTTCATCCATTCTCAAGCCATTCCGATGATTTTAATGCCCCCCCCCCCAAAAAAAGAAGCTTGGACTGCATGGTGTTATGCACAGACTCTCATTTCAGATTTACAGAGTCCCTCGGCTGCAATGTACCAAGCTTTTCCACAAATGACTTAGCAAACTGCTGTTTAAGGCCAGGCTGAGACATGCTGCTGACATCAATGTGAACATTGCCCTGTTGTTTAAAGCAATAAATCTTTTTGGTTTGCAGCCAGATCTTGAAGCACACTAGTAAGTGGTCTGTATCATAGTCAGCACTCTGGTAAGTAAGTGTGTGAAGGCATTTTTGATGATATTACATTGGACTGCCAGCTACTGTCATTGCTTTGAACATGGATGTCTATAAGAAACTTTATGCTGGCGCTTAATCTAATCAGTCACTGATTATTCTAAGTCATTTTGCCTACTACAAACTGTATCAAACAAGAAAATGAGTCATGTGTAGCATCTACTCTCGCATTGAAGATACCCAGCAGCATGATCTTCTCCTTTTGGGGGACATTCTTGAAGACTGATGTGAGGTTCTTGTAGAACCCGTCTTTGACTTCTGGAGTAGAGGACAGGGTTTGGGCATAAGGAATTTCAAGGGTGATGTGCCATCACTAGTCTTCAGCTGAAAAGTTAAGTCACCCTAAGTTGGTGTTGCCTACTTCTATCACATTCAGCAGGGAGTTTTTTCCTGCAAAGTTGATCCTGTGCTGCTTTGGTTCATCTGAATTCTTATGTCAGTGAAAAGTGGAATCGTTTTCATGTAAGGTAACAATGCCCACTTTGAGTTTCAAAAACTCATCATTTATGCTGGCCAGTTCCCTGTTTTCATACATATCTTAAACCCCCTTTACAAATTGCCTGTGAATGATGGAGAAATGCATGTGCACTAGGGTGGTCCTCAACAGTATGCCAAAAATAAAAATGTGACTTTAAGGTTCTTCCTGACAAATTGTTCATCTTGATGAGAAAATGTTTTGTGCAAAATTTTATTTTGATACAACTATTCTAATCAATGGAAATTGCAGTGGTTGAGCATATTAGCGCAAACCAACAATAGTAATGTACCTGTTCACAAATGAAATACAAACTGCAACAACAATACTTTCTCCTTTAACTGACCACATAGGAGAGACAAGAAGGTATACGTCACTGTCCACCTGTTTGGTGACAGTCATGGGAAGTGATGTTTTGTTCTGATTTTCTTCATCTCTGGGAACTGATGTCAATGCTACTCAACAATTTGCAGCAGGTATTGGTGCTGCTGTTCATCCTTTGTTAGGATCTGATTGTAATCCTGGATAAGTGCAAGTCCTCCCTCAGCAAAATCCTTGACAGCAGCAGTGTTATCCAGGACCTGCTGTGACGACTGGAATGATGGGTCATCCTCCCACTCTGAGGGGTCCTTGATGAGGAAGTCCATGTTTACATTGAATGCCTCACAAATGCGACCTGAGGCAGATGTAACAAAATCTGCCACTAATGAACTAATGTATCCAGTCCATAACTCAAAATGTCACTCGCACCCCACCCCACCCCACCAAAAAAAAAAAAAAAAAAAAACAGGCTGGCGGCAGTGGTTAATATTTTTCAAATCTCATGAAATTTCACCCAATGTATTTTGACATCTAAAGGAACAACAACATGAACAAGCACCTTGATAAAGTTGAAATTTGTATTTAGGGACCACTCTAATGTGCATCCATGTGCACACACATACAGTAGTGTTCTGAATAATAGTAGTGCTATGTGACTAAAAAGATTAATCCAGGTTTTGAGTATATTTCTTATTGTTACATGGGAAACAAGGTACCAGTAGATTCAGTAGATTCTCACAAATCCAACAAGACCAAGCATTCATGATATGCACACTCTTAAGGCTATGAAATTGGGCTATTAGATAAAAAAAAGGAGAAAAGGGGGTGTTCACAATAATAGCAGTGTGGCATTCAGTCAGTGAGTTCGTCAATTTTGTGGAACAAACAGGTGTGAATCAGGTGTGCCCTATGTAAGGATGAAGCCAGCACCTGTTGAACATGCTTTTCTCTTTGAAATCCTGAGGAAAATGTGACGTTCAAGACATTGTTCAGAAGAACAGCGTAGTTTGATTATAAAGTTGATTGGAGAGGGGAAAACTTATACGCATGTGCAAAAAATTATAGGCTGTTCATCTACAATGATCTCAAATGCTTTAAAATGGACAAAAAAACAGAGACGCATGGAAGAAAATGGAAAACAACCATCAAAATGGATAGAAGAATAACCAAAATGGCAAAGGCTCACCCATTGATCAGCTCCAGGATGATCAAAGACAGTCTGGAGTTACCTGTAAGTGCTGTGACAGAAGATGCCTGTGTGAAATGTTAAAGATTTTATATATATATATATTTTTATCACTGTTAAACATTTGTTCCTTTGTCTTTGTTCTGATGAAATGTTATTGAGCTGTTTTGCACCTGTCTTAACGCAACCCTGAGAATGTACTTGTTATTATTACACTGATAGCACAACTTTGTTTTTGTAGCCACTAACGACTGGGAGTGAAGCATGCTGGGGTCAGTTTGAAATGGGAGTGAAGAGCTGGAGGTTATTTTGACCTTATGCTGTACAAATGCCTACAGTACAAAACAGGACACTCCAAGCTTTTGCAGAACAGATGATAAGTGCAAACAGAGGAGCCTGCAAGAACGGGATGTGCTGACCTTCAATGATAAGATTAAACAAAAGGAACCGTTTCTCCACACAGCTGCAACCATTGGCATACGTGCCATAAGATGTTTTGTATTACGGGAGGAAACTTGTCATGCGTTCCCCCCACCTTTAGGACAAGTTTCACAATGTGAGTAGGGCGTCTCCTAATAAAAAGAGTGGGCGTGCAGCAGTCCACAGTGCTCTCAGTGGTACTACGTGTACGGACTGTCTGCACTCCTCGCGAGCTAAAATTGACTTTCTGTCTCACTGGTGTTTCTTGACTCTGTTTGTCTTGTTAAAAGTTTTAAGAATGTTTGGAGGAGAAAATACCCAACAGAAGCTAAATTATTTGCAAGAATCCCCGCTAAGTCCCTCTGTTAAATAAAAGACGTGCAGAAGAGGTTACAATTTGCCAAAGAACACATCAACTGGCCTAAAGAGAAATGGAGGAATATTTTGTGGACTGATGAGAGTAAAACTGTTCTTTTTGGGTCCAAGGGCCGCAGACAGTTTGTGAGATGACCCCCAAACTCTGAATTCAAGCCACAGTTCACAGTGAAGACAGTGAAGCATGGTGGTGCAAGCATCATGATATGGGCATGTTTCTCCTACTATGGTGTTGGGCCTATATATCGCATACCAGGTATCATGGATCAGTTTGGATATGTCTAAATACTTGAAGAGGTCATGTTGCCTTATGCTGAAGAGGACATGCCCGTTAAATGGGTGTTTCAACAAGACAATGACCCCAAGCACACTAGTAAACCAGCAAAATCTTGGTTCCAACCCCACAAAATTAATGGCTCGCAGATGTGAAGAAATCATGAAAAACTGTGGTTATACAACTAAATACTAGTTTAGTGATTCACAGGATTGCTAAAAAAAGCAGTTTGAACATAATAGTTTTGAGTTTGTAGCGTCAACAGCAGATGCTACTATTATTGTGAACACCCTTTTCTACTTTTTTTTTTTTTTACTAATAGCCCAATTTCATAGCCTTAAGAGTGTGCATATCATGAATGCTTGGTCTTGTTGGATTTTTGAGAATCTACTGGTACCTTGTTTCCCATGTAACAATAAGAAATATACTCAAAACCTGGATTAATCTTTTTAGTCACATAGTACTACTATTATTCTGAACACTACTGTACAAGCTAAATCCAAACTGACTAGCATGAAATTAATATTTAATTTGTTTTTGTCCAGTTTCTCTCTCTCACTCTCTCTCATGCACAGTGAGGAAATATGACAGCAAACCTCTTAAAATCCAACATATATGTAAAAAAAGTAGCAGATCTCTGTGGAACTGTGACATCATCTGTAGCTTGCAAACTCCACATGAGACAACAACATGCACAAGGGATGCTGAAGCAATTACACAGAAGGTGTTTTGATGTCACCTCTGTGGATTGGGCATGTTTAAAGCTGCATGACAGACTCACAACTGCCGCTGTCCAGTGTAAAGCTGGGCAGACACTGTACGATATTTTCAATCATTGTACTCGGCTCCAGCTCAAAGTATGCGACAAAACCGCAGGGTGTAAAGGTTCAGAGTGCACCATTTATGTTCTCTCACTGCTGATGCTCTGATGCAATCTGACTACTCACATTGTAGGTTCAAAAACCACATGTCAGACTCGTGTTTCCGGAAGTAAAACGTAAACAGAAGCTTTTTTTTTTCCTTTTACCTATTTTATTTTGTTTTTAAACTTTATTTACATTTATTATTTTTATAAAAACTCCAGATGGGAGACGTCAAAGTTAAAAATAAATACAAGACTTTACATGTGTTGAAGAATAAGGGGGGAAAAGAAACAGAAGCTGTTCTCCCAAAGAGATAATCACTGTGTATGCTCTGTCTGGTGTTTGCACATGTACAGTTTGAGAGGTTGGGGTAAATCAGCTCGTTAGACTCTTGTAGCGCTGCTTCAGCAGTGCGATACCCTTACAAGGGCTGACCAGAATATCAAACAGGTTTCATCTGTCCATACAATTGCAGATTGGGAGGTGGTCATGACAGGTTAAATGCAGCTCATTACTCCATGCATACTACACAATGTAGGATGCACGATTAAGCTGAATAATTCTCGCACAAGTGAAAAATGGTCTGAAAAGCGGCCAAAACTCACACAGTGTAAGCCCAGTTTAAAGGGGGCCTTAGAGATTATTGGAGAGCCCAGTCAACAATGTCTGAACATTCTAGTTTCCCAGTTTAAGAGTTGATCTCTTCCTCAGAATTATTTTGTTGTTTGGTGCAATGTTTACAGACTGATTTTCAGATGTTACTCCTAATTTCCATGCACGCAGTAAGAATAACAGAATATGCGGAACAGTACCTACTGACTGTGAGCTGCCCAGTTTGAGGCAGGCAGTAGCTGTCCAATGAGACAACAGAAACTGCCACTGATGGGAGCAACCCATGGTGCTGTGATCTATGCCACTCGAGCAGTCACTTATCACCAGTGGCTGTTGCTCCCTGTGTTTTGCTGATGTCTTCTGTAATGCTGGAGTGTCTTCTCCAGATGGTCGCAAGAGTGTCTTCATCGATGTAAGCTTATATGTATTGTATTGTATTGTATGTATGTATGTAAGCAAATTCACACAATAAAACACAAATTTGCAGTTGCATCAACATGCCTTGTGGTTCATATGTTTCATGAATCAGCAACAAGAGAAAACTGGTGGCACAACCCTTTGCATACAGCCACATATGCATACATAAATCTCTGAAAAATGATGACATTAAAAGGCACCATTTGTGATTTCAAGCAGTCAGTGTTTATAATGTAGAATATTTTTTGTAACTTTTTTTTCTGTAGTCACAGTGCTGGTAATCCATTCATCAGCCAAATGTACCTGTCACCGGTCAGTCACCTTGAGATTTAATTTCTCTTTTGAAAATATGGGTAATATTTCTATCCTAAAAGAAACATTGTTGAATTATTCTTTTAGCAGCAACAGATACTTCTATCAGCCCTGTCAATGTTATTGTCCAGTTTGGTGTCCTTTTATAAACCTGGAATGTTTAATTGCATTGTTGACCCCCAATTGCTTATCATGTCTCAAAAATTACAAATATCAGAGTTATCATTTACACACTTACTAGAGATCACAAAGTCATGACATATCAGCTATGACTACAGCACTTCCATTCATGTCTGGAGTTTACATGTTCTCCTCTGTTTGCATAGGTTCCCTCCAGGTGCTCCGGCTTCTTCAAATTCCAAAGATCTGCTGGTTAGATGAATTGGTGACTCTAAACTGACCAGAGGTTTGTGTGCAAGTGCAAGTGAACTTGCCTGTCTATATGTGGATCTGCGTTCGACTGGCGTCCTGTCCAGGGTGTATTTTGTCTCTTGCCCTATGGCTGTTGAATCAGGCTCCAACACCCCATGACCTTTGACTGAATGAATAATTATTTACATAATGCATTAAGCATAACAAAGTGCTTCACAAAAAGAACCACAGTCACAAATTAATAAAAATGTAAATAATATAAAATACTGTATTTTTTATAAAAACAAAATGAAAACACAAACCATAAATATTTCCCACCATCATTAATTGGTTAATTAATGATCATTAATTATATTAATTGTCAATATGATATACACATAAAAAATATAACAACAGCAGTAACTGTACACATTGATGGTGCAGGACTTACCCATACACATTGCAAGGTCAAGATGATAGATGTTATCCCTCTGCAGCTGTTTTCTGGGTTAGGTGTTCTTCCCCCCAGCTCTTGTCCTTTATTTCCTTCTCAGCCAGATCCAACAGCTGCCTTTCTCTGCCTCCTGTGCCAGTTTATTTGTTGCCTTCTATAGTTTTCCTCCAGTCACTCCTGCATCCCTCAGGGGGGGTGTGGTTGACAGCTCCACAAAGCCTCTCTATCCAACCTCTACTGGGAAGATGGTGGTCTTCCAGCCATCCTCTCAAAACTCATTAGCCAGCACTGGATACTTGACTCTGAAAGACACCCTCTATCCCTTCCTTCATTGGTATCATGATCTAAAGAAGTGGTGGTAGTCTCGACAGGAAACCAATGCTGCTTGGCAAGGTTAACCTTCGTGTTTCACTCCTGGTCAGAGGAGAAAGGCTTTGTTGTTCTTCTTGGCTTGGTGGTACTTCTTCCCCCGCCTTCTGTGACAAAGCTGATGTGGCCTTGTGCTGGTGGTGGTCCTTTGCTGCCCTGTCAATGCCCCTCCAGCACCTTGGCTAGCCTTCTCAGGACCTTGTCATGGTGCAATCTGTAGCACCCCTGTGAGAGCCTAATCTTACAGCCTAAGAGGGTGTGCTGGGGGCTTGCATTGGGAGCTTTGCAGAGTAAGCAGCATTCCTCATTTCCAATCCACTGTCATAGATTGAGTGGGTTAGGAATCTCAGCCTTGGCTATGGGATCTTCCACAGGTCTGACCAACTGATGTTCCGGTTGACATCTCCTTTCCAGGTAGTCCAGCTTCCTTGTCAGCCCTGCGACACAGCCTTGATCTTATTGTGCACGTCCTCCATCCTTGTCACCTCTGCCACCACCATCTCCTCTCTTTCTCTACTATAAGCCTTGGACCAAAACTACAGTGCCTCTCCCCACCCTTCCCTGCTATTTCTGTCTGGACTCTGCCAACAATCTTTTTTATGCTGCAGCCTACTGACCACTTGGTCAACCTCATTTTGGGCATTCCACTTCCGGCCCATAGGGACCTTGGCATTTCCATTCCTAACCATCTGGTCAGTGGACTCTCAAAGCTCTGGAACCAGCCTGGACTTCTTGTACATGCAGCCCAAATTGACTGATTGCAGTGGCAGCTGCAGTGTGTTCTCAAAGAGATCCGTCTCTGAGAGGCAATGTGGTAGCCTCATCTACTTTTGGATGAATGAATCCAGCTTGCTTGTGGTGGATGAGTGTATCTTGCTCATCTTTAGTGGCCACATCACTATCCTGTAGAGTGTGAACTCGTAACACCATATGTTGTATTTCCCAGGGAGTTGGCTTTGGTCGGTCCTTGCCAGGCCTTCAGAGAGCTGTTTCATCGGACTTCTTCCCATCTCTTTGTCATACAGAGCTGCAGTATACTTCCTCTCCAGATGGGCTGCTTAGACAGGAGTCGGATTTTCCTGTCCGCCTACGATGAAGATGTTGCTGTCGCTTTTAACTCCTTTTCTGAGAGACAGGCTATGTGATTTGGATGATTAATCTTCATTCTTGCCCATGACATCAGCTCAACCATCCTTTTCAGTAAACTGGAAGTGCATGCTGTTATCTGCAGGAGGCTGGTGACATCATCCCTTTAGATATGCAATGGGGGTAGCCGGTGTCCGGATGGTAGTTTGATCCCTCCAACCATCTGTCTAGCTCCACTGAGGATAATCTCAAAGGCTGCCACAAACAGGAAGAGAGAAATGGCACATCCCATTGTGATTCCTACCTCTAGCTACTGCCATCCAGTGATGAAGTCCTGAAGGGCAAAGCACATCTGCAGATTGTTGAAGTAAGATGTGACCAGATTTATTATGCAGGACGGCATGTGGAAGAACTCCATGGTTGATCAGCTGGTGCAGGACTGACCCATACACATTGCAAGGTCAAGCCAAATGACGTGCAGGTCTTTCTTCTCATGCTTGACCTTTTGTATTTGGTCTCAAATCATTGTAGAGTGCTCTACATGCCCTAGGAAGCCTGAGACATCTGCCTTCTGGCAGTTTGTGTCGAAGTAACCATTCTCTAGTAGACAGCTGGCCGTCCTTCTGGCCAGTTCCTTCTGCATTATAGTAAGGCAATGCTTCTGAATTGACCGATGTCTTTGGAGTTCGGTTCCTTGGGGATGAAGGTTGCTACTGCTCTTTGCCACTCAGATAGAATGAGTTGTTTTTTCCAGGCAGTTCTGATTAGGTAACAAAGCAGTTTGAGTACCTTGGGGCAATTCTTATAGCGCTTGTAGGAAACTCTGTTGGGGCCTGGTGCTGATGATGAACTTGCCTTCTGCATTACTTGCCTGATTTCGCTGAGCTTGTGCGGCAATATACCCTGGTGTTCTTAATGGTATGTTCCTTCTTGGGTCACTGTATTGCCTTTTCATATGCTGTTCCAGTTGAATCCTGGTGGTGTTAAGCTTCCCACTCTTCTTTTCTTCCAGCAGTTGTCTGGCCTGCTTGAAGGGATCCTTGAAGAAGTTAGAACATTCTTTTTTGTTCCAGTTTGCTCTGCGATGCCTGGATAGCCTTTGCCTGATCTCCTCCCACAAGGCTTTGAGGCTGTGTTTCTCTGTCAGTATTGCCTTCTTCCATTTCTTGCAGAGTTGTTGGTGCCTTTGCACCAGCTGATTAATCTCCTTTTCTCTTGGAGTAGTCCTCTTTTTGGGGGCAGGGGGTAACATTGCCAAACCTGTCCTTGGAGTTTTGGTATAGACAGACTGCTAGATAGAGACTTTAATTTCCATTTGTACTTTCCATGCAAGGTTTTGGTACATTGGAATCCTTGTGCAGACCTCACGAGTAAACAAATATAAAAGGTACAAAAGTAAAACAGGTGTAACAGTATAAAAGGACACCCGGTGCACCTGAAAAAATAAATATATTACAAATGTCAGGTTAATGTGGATAGAGAACAGCAGTTATTGCACACTTGTATGCCAATACAGTGGATGTTGCACAGATAATAAAGTGTATATTGTACATGTGGGTCAAACAGATATTGCACCACACACACACACTCATCTTCAACTGCTTAGTCCAATCAAGGGTCACGGGGGCTGGAGCCTATCCCAGCAGTCATAGTGCGCGAGGTGGGCTACACCCAGGACAGGACGCCAGTCTGTCACAGGGTCACAAACAGACAAACAAACATAGTCACACCCACTCGCATACCTATGGACAATTTAAAGATTCCAATCCACCTGACCCGCATGTCTTTGGATGTGGGAGGAAACCAGAGCACCCGGAGGAAACCCACGGAAACATGGGTAGAACATGCAAGCTTCACACAGAAAGGCCACAGGTGGGAATTGAACCCATGACCTTCTCGCTGTGAGGCAACAGTGCTAACCACTAAGCCACCGTGCTGCGATATTGCACTAATGATTGTTATTTCAAAATTAATAAAATAAAATATTGCATATTAGGTTATAGATGAGTGATAAATATTGCCCAATGGGTGTTGGTTGTGAGTAGTCCATCACTCTGAGTTCAGGAATGTCATCAATCTAACTGTGGCTGACAAAACAAAAAAAAAAATTAGGACACGAGTCCTGTGTGTATGATGCTGTCTGCTCTACTTTTCCTCAGGATGTTAGCTGTGTGTTTGGACCTGAGGAGAAAGTGAGCAGGGTGGTGAGGATCCCTGATAATGTGCTGTGACTGCTTTTTGCATCATGAATTGTAAATTGGGCTTTTCGATGGAAGTTTAGTCCTGACTCTCTTTAGTTTTTATGACTCTCTGGAGAGCCTTCTTCTCTGCCTGAGTGGTGTTGCTGTACCACACTGATTTGCCACTGGAGAGGATACTCTCCCCCAAGCCTGTGTAGGCTAGTGTGAGGGGGCAGCAGCTTAGCACGATCTTCCTAAGCAGTCTGATGAAGTTCAGCCGCTTCTGAGCTTTGTTCACAGTGGCTGTAGTATAACCCCAACTCCAATGAAGTTGGGACATTGTGTAAAATGTAAATAAAAACAGAATACAATGATTTGCAAATCCTCTTCAACCTGTATTCAATTGAATACACCACAAAGACAAGATGTTTAATGTTCAAACTGCTAAACTTTATTGTTTTTGTGCAAATATTTGCTCATTTTGAAATGGATGCCTGCAACACGTTTCAAAAAAGCTGGGACAGTGGTATGTTTACCACTGTATTGCATCACCTTTCCTTCTAACAACACTCAATAAGTGTTTGGGAACTGAGGACACTAATTGTTGAAGGTTTGTAGGTGGAATTCTTTCCCATTCGTGCTTGATCTACAACTTCAGCTGTTTAACAGTCCGGGGTCTCCGTTGTCGTATTTTGCACTTCATAATGCGCCACACATTTTCAATGGGTGACAGGTCTGGACTGCAGGCAGGCCAGTCAGTAACACGTTATATTAACTGCACGCTATGAAGCATTCATAAGGCATTTATGAAGTGTAAGTAAATGCTTAAATAACTACGAGGGTAGGCTGAAAAGTTCTAAGGCTCACTATAATGCAGTTAATGCATTACTCCTTCATGGGGAGCCTTAGAACTTTTCAGCCTACCCTCGTACTTGTAAAACATTTACAAAGCAGTCGTTTTATTAGCTACTCATTGGTAAGAACATAAATAGATGGCTTAATAATTATTAACAAAATATGCAATGTCTTTATAAAACATTTTTTTAATTCTCTATAAACCATTTAAGATAAGTTGATCATTAATAGTTCATCATTTACAAATGTGAAATCAGACATTATTCATTAGTGATAAAAATAGTTTACAAATCATAGATGGCTTAGTAATTATTAATAATAAAATATGTAATGGCAGCAGCTCACACAATTGTTCAACAAATTAAAATGGTGAGGAAGATGTCCTACGACACTTCCTGTTTCTGTTCTCATTGATGACAAACGTCCGAGGAGAAAGATTTAAAAAACTGGTTTTAACCATTTTTCAGACGGTATGGACTAATGTTACTTAATCACTGGTGTTCTCACGCACACTTCCAGTGGACACTTCACCAAAAATGATGGTTAATCAGCTACACGCGTAAGTGTTAGCAAAAGCTAGGCTAAAGCTAAATTGGCTAACCGTTGGTGTACCAAATCTAACTGCTTAATGTATTCTACGGTTGAAAATCATCAAGCGGACACTTTGTTTCCGTCCGAGAGGCTATCCGCTTGATCGATGTGAATTTATATCATTTGATGTAAAACATTGTTACTTTTTTTAATACCAGTTAGCTGATTAGCCGCTATCGCTTAGCGGCTAATGGCGACCCGTTCTGAACCCACATTTAGCTATCGGTTAGCAACTAATAGCGGCGCAATTACTCGCAAATCGACAACACCTCCTAACCAAAACATCACTTTAACATTTTGTGATGAATGCACCCGTACTCTTCGTCTAATACCACGTACCAATTCTTCAAAACAAAATATGCTTTAAGTATTTATGAATGGATATATAAAAGTGAATTGGTCAACTGTTTGTGACTCTGCGTAACACTTATAAATAGCATCTACAAATGAGTTATAATGCAAATTTAAGCAACACTTTAGTTAAGTTCACATGAAATACTTTACTAACAGCTTGTAAAGGCTTTATAATAGTATTTTTAAGCTTACTAATGCATTGATAAGCATTTATAAATGGACATATAAAAGTGAATTGATCAACTGTTAGAGATTGTGATTAAAATATATATTAAGCATATACAAATGAGTTATAAAACAAATTTAATCATCACTTTAGTTAATCTCACACAAAATACTTTACTAACAGCTTGTAAAGGCTTTATAATTGTATTTTTAAGTTTACTAAGGCATTGATAAGCATTTATAAATGGACATATAAAAGTGAATTGGTCAACTGTTTGAGATTGTGATTAAAATATACATTATGCATATACAAATGAGTTATAAAACAAATTTAATCACCACAACGATATTATAAATGCTTAACCAATGCTCATTTAAGGTTTAATGGTACACTGAAAGAACAATTCGTACATAGATAAAGTCTTTAATACTGCATACTTATAGTGATGGGGAATGAGACTTGAGCTCTGTACATTATTAACAAATGATATATAAATTATTGAGGAATAAGGATAAGTAGTTAATGCAATCTTTACAAATGTTCTAACGTATACATTGAGCATCAACTAATGATTTATTAATGCTTAGTAAAGGCTTAATAATTTGTATTGAAAAAATGTAAAGACTAAAAATAATAATAATAATAAAATAATAATAATAATAAAATAATAATAATAAAGTATTTTTATCACTAGTGAATAGTGTCTGAATTTACGTTTGTAAATTATGAACTATTAATGATCAGCTTTTCTTAAATGGTTTATAGAGAATTTAAAAAATCATTTATAAATGTTTTATAAAGACATTACATATTTTGTCCTTAATAATTGTTAAGCCATCTATTTATGTTCTTACTAATGAGAAGCGAATAAACAAGAATGCTTTGTAAATGTTTTACAAGTAGTTATTTAAGCATTTACTCACACTTTATAAATGCTTTACTAATGCTTTATAGCGTACAGTTCATATAAAGTGTTACCGGCCAGTCTAGTACCCGCACTATTTTACTACGAAGCCATGCTGTTGCAACACCTGCAGAATGTGGCATGGCATTGTCTTGCTGAAATACGCATGGACGTCCCTGAAAAAGACGTTGCTTGGATGGCAGCATGTGTTGCTCCAAAATCTGGATGTACCTTTCAGCATTGATGGTGCCATCACAGATGTGTAAGTTGCCCATGCCATGGGCACTAACACACTGCCATACCATCACAGATGATGGCTTTTGAACTTTGTGCTGGTAACAATCTGGATGGTCTTTTTCCTCTTTTGCCCAGAGGACACAACATCCATGATTTCCTAAAACAATTTGAAGCGTGGACTCATCAGACCACAGCACACTTTCACACTTTGTGTCTGTCCATTTGGCTACATAGCATGGCGCACAGCCATGCAAAATGTTAAAAAAAATAAAATAAAAAAAACTTTAAAATCTGTCCTCAAATGACCCAGGAACCAAAGAAGAAGAGAGGGGTTTTGTGATCTAACTTTTTTAGTTTTAATCAAAACTCCAGCTAATACATTCTGGATCATCTGGAGATCTCTAATGCTTTTAAGTGGTAAACCTGGAAGCAAAGCATTACAAAAATCAGTTCTGTAGGACACAAAAGCATGGAGCTATACCTCCATGCAACTACAACTGAACCGCAATGGACACAATTCTTAACAGTGGCAACATCAGTTGCCACATTGTTGACAACACCACATTGGGGTGTACCCAACAAAATTTCAGCCAGGAGATTACGATAACAGGGATACCAAAATAATTATCAACCATGTTCAAAAGGACACCATGATCAAGAGCATGAAATGTGGCACTGAGGTACAACAACAGTAGCACTGATGCAGAGTCCATATTAATAAATTAATAATAATTAATAACAATATTATGAAAACAGGTCCCAAAATACTGCAAAACTCCTTCAACATCCGACATGGCAATGGATAAGGAGAGCAAGTAGTATTCTTGGCATTAATGACCATTTTGAATAGACCAGGAAGAGAAATAGATTCAAAATCACTTAATGGCCTTCTAATATTGACACCACAATCAGAAATGTCGTTGTAAGAACACAACCCACCCTCAACACACTGTGGTAACTTGTTCAAAATGTCATCCATCCTACTTGTAAAAACAGAAATACGCAAAATCAGCTGCTGTGAGATTAACATCAGCAACAGACTGCTGTCTCTGGGCTAGTACCACCATAAAGTCAAATAAGAGTCTGGAATTATTCTTATTGATTATTTATTACATGTCCCTCATCGGCTCATCGCCGTGATTTGCCCTGATTGTACTTATTCGTACTATGTGTGAAGGGGCCCTAAATTTTGACCCCTGCACAGGTGATCTAACTGGTGGACATGTGTATTCAGAACCTCAACTCATAAATCCAGAAACAGAACAGAAGCAGCAGGTCTTGGAAAAAAAAAGAAGAGTGGAGACACAGCACTATCTCTCTCTCTCTCTCTCTCTCCCGAATGCTGACAAGAAACATGATATTTAAGTATGCTGGTGATTTTAAATGGGAATATATTCTACTTTTTTGTGGTGGGGGGGCACAAAATGGACTCTGAACTTTGCAATCTGTTACATGCGGACAGACTGTTTCATTCACACATGGGGTAAATATTACCTGTTCGCTTCAGTCCAATCCATCATCACAGTCTGACACATACCCACAAAAAGCTCCTGATTTTGGAAAACGACATCTGGAAATACTTTTAGTTCCTGTTGTGGCTGGAAACATAGCATTTTAAAACAAGTCTTTTCTACTCCAGGTGCGTTTTCTCTGAGGATGCTGTTGTCGCGCTCTGATCATATCTGGTCAGACAGACGCACTGTGATGATTTAACATTTTAAAGGGCCAGCTGACTGCGATCAGGTCTAATCAAACCAGAATAAGCTCTGTGACTCTTTAAAAGCACAGTCACTGTGGGTGACTGTGATGATCACCTGATCGATCAGGTCCTGAAATGCTGTGATGACGTTTAACCCTCTGGGGCTGACGCCATCATATACGACGACCAAGACCAAGCTTTACTAAATTATAAATAACTTTTTAATGATAGATAGAAACTTACTTTTTTGCTGAAAAGTTAATTCCGTGGACTTTCGAGCCAGCGATCGGCCATCTTTGTACTCCTCATAGAAGTTGTGTGATGATGTGCGCAATGTGAGTGTCCAATCAGAATTGGTTCACGTCACATGGTTTTCCAAAATCCAATTGTAGGGCAGAGTTACCTCACATAAAAAGCTAAAGATCATTTTCAGGAGTGATATGTTACTAGTTGGTCCGTCTGAATAGCCCCCTGGGTGCTCCAATGAGTACATACTATTGGTCTCCATGCACCCTGCGCCATTACACACAACGATCAGTGAAGCAGACGGAGAGCCTCTGATGACAATCTCACGTGCTCAAAGAGTGTGTAACTATCAGGATTGCTCCACTAGTTTGCATGTGAATGTTACTGGATAACTCTGTTGCTTTCTCTGCATAAAGCAGTGTTTCCATATCAGTGGACAACAAAACGCATAGACCATTTTGTATATATTGTTCAAAATGTGCATTTGTGTTTATTGTTTGAACCTTTTTGTTGCACAGTCTTTCACACAAGACTTCAAATTACCTTTATAAAGTGTCAAAACACTTGTTTATTTTAGTTTGCTGTGTGTTTTGAATAAATGTGTGTGGAAAATTATTTTTCGCTTTATTTTTCCTTGCCTATTTTTGATTGTAAACCTTTATTACACTTATAAAACACAACAAAAACATATATATTCTGAAACCATGGGTTCTCCTTAAAAAAAGAGAAATAAAACTTGATTGAGGGATGCAAGGAGAGCTGTTAACAGCAATAATAAAACATTTATGCCAGGCGAGTGAACTGTCCAAAAAATGCCCTCAGACCCCAGAGGGTTAAAGCGCAGTTGCTGTCGGTGTGATCAGGTCTGATCACGGTCGACTGGCACTTTAAAAGTTTAAATCATCACAGCGCCTCAATATTCAGGTCATTACAGACCCAATCAGGTCTGATCACATCAGCGGACCTGATCAGAAAGCAGCCGGAGCTTTAAAAGTTTAAAGAGTCACAGCACTTCATTCACAGCAGCGTTTACCACAGCCAGAATCATCAGCATTCTTTACACAATGAAAATGATCTACCAAGACAAAAAATAAGAAATAAAATAAAGTGATGCTAAATTACTCTGTTTCTGACCCGCACCACTCTGTGCAGTACCGACCTGAACCACTCGGTGGAAACAGGGCTGTCGGCATACGCTGGTCATCAAGGTGTGACAGCTGCATTAATTTATCCCAGCATTTTTAATAAATGGTTTGACAGGGCTGAAAACAACCATAAGCTACTATAAGCAAGTGTAGGAACACAACAATGCACCATCACACACCAGCCTTCACAGGGACTATGCCAAATGTGCGTAATTTTCTCGCATACTCCATATGCATTTTAGCGCAACTGTATGCAAGCCCGTTGTCACTTTTATTTTGTTGAATGGATGCATTAAATTCATTTTCATTGTGTTTCCACTAGGCCTGGATGATATAGGAAAAAAAATTATATCAATATTTGTTTTTCCATATTGATCAATATTGACATTAACCATGGCATATAATTTTATGCTACCAGTTTAAACATTATCCTGATAGTGATTGAAGCCAGAAGAAACAACAGCAGGGGACAAGAGCCCTGTTCCTTGAGAGAACCTGTCCCACGTGTTTTCTATGTGTAACTGCTGCATCCACAGATGATTAGTCATGTGTGGTGTTCCCTAGCCCCTAACCCTAGCCAAAAAAGGACAACATGAATGTAAAAGCCGCAATACAAATGCAAATGAAGAAGTCACAACACAAAAGTTGTTGTCCATTCGGCTGCTCCCGTTTTGTGTTCAGGGTCACCACAGCAGATACAGCCAGATCTGCATTGGTAGTTTGCACAAGTTTTACGCCGGATGCCCTTCCTGACGCAACTTCAGTTTTACCTGGAGAAACACACACAGCTGCTGGTGTTCCAAAGAAGTTTCCCATCCAAGTACTAACCAGGTGCTGCACTGCTTAGCTTCTGAGATCTGATGGGATCAGGCTGACACAGAGCAGATAAAAAGCAAAAACACAAATGCAAATCAAGCCACAACAGAAGTTAGCCACAGCCTTTTCAGACTGCTGACCCAGGTTTCTGGAGCACTATTTATTACTGGCAGACAGATGGACTTATTTTTAACTATTTATTATATTTTTCAAAGAAAAGGAAAGGACACAGTGCCTTTAGATGTGCAACTTTGGTTAGATAATGTTGTTCTCTGTTACTGTTTTGCTTTGCCCCTCAACATGAAAAGTTTGGTTTGAGTATTTTTTCCTCCAGAATATATATATATATATATATATATATTTTTTTTTTTTTTTTTTTTTTTTTTTTTATTTATCACTGTACATTTGTTCTGCTGTGCTAGAGGTGGACTGTTTTGTTGAACTGTAACAGTTAAAATATGTTATTGAAATCATTTCATCTTATTTTTATATCTTTACTGAAGCCTTTCTTAAAATATGTGACACGACATAACATTTTACACACTCTTATTGATTTGGTAAACATTGTTTTATTGCAAACAACAAAAATATTAGATTGCAGGTATGTTGCAAACATGTTGTGTAACCAAACAGACTAGTTTTATGAAGTGATTTCTGTCTTCTCAAATAAGTCTCACTCACTCATCTTCAACCGCTTACTCCAATTAAGGGTCGGGTGGTGGGGGGGTTTGGAGCCTTTCCCAGCAGTCATAGAGTGTGAGGCGGGGTACACCCTGGACAGGATGGCAGTGTGTCACAGGGCCACATATAGACAAACAAATACATTGACACCTGCATACACACCTATGTGCAATTTAAGTTTGCAATCCACCTAAACTGCATGTCTTTGGATGTGGGAGGAAGCCAGTGCACTGGGAGGGAACCCAAGCAAACATGGGGATAACATGCAAACTCCACACAGAAAGGACTTAATCTAATGACCTTCTTGCTGTGAGGCAACAGTGTAAACCACTAAGCTACTGTGCTGCCTTTCAAATGAATCTCTTAATTGTAATCTGTTGACTTTTTCAGGGTCACTTTCTTCTCTTTGAAAATACAATTAGAGTTAAATTTGGGGAAAAAAGTTCCACATGATTACCAGACATAGTAGTCCTCCAAAAACTTGGACCAGTAATATTAATGGGTCACTGCTTAGTTCCATTGTGGCTTAATTTGTTTTCATTTTGACCTGTCTGGACCACCATACCAAACTCTTGATTTGGTGATCACACGACTTAGTTAATTAGCAGTGGGTGGAGCAATGACAGCTGGGAATCATGCAGGGCAGGGCCCCCACAGGACAAACAGTTACCTCTGAACTACAGGTTCATTCATCCAATTTCTATACTCTTGTCATGACTGGGTGTGGTGTGGCACAGAAAGTGGTAGGACACAATGCAGACTTGCAGGCTGAGGTGTGGAGGTAAAAATGGGCTTTATCAAGAAACAGGCAATGGTCCGGTACACAAAAAGGCAGTCAGTGGGACGGCAGTACAGACAAACGAGAGGCAGATTCATAGTTCAGTACACAAGCTGGGGTCAGGTTCACGGCGTGGCGGAGATCGAGTCAAACAAGCAAGGTCAAAAATGAGGCAAACAGACTATGACAAAGAAGGTGAGGATGTGACACACGATCGACAAACTAGCAGGGAAGTGAGGGACTGAGAGAGCTTAAATACCAGGGGGAGTAATCAGGAGGTGATGTAAAACAGGTGTGGGGAAGGTTCTGGAAGGGGAGTGGCCAGACAAGACAGGTGGGTGTGAAAGACAAAACAAATCAGTGCCAGTGACACACCCACAACCAACAGAGATAAAAAAAGAACTGGAAATCACAGACTGATGTACTCATGTGTCAGGACCCAGAAAATAAAAAGGCAGGGACTTAACTAAGGCAGAACTCACCATGTGGCTAAAGTATAAAGGGAAACACATATAATGAGTAAGTAAAAGGCAGAGTGCAAGTAAACAAAAAGCAAAGGCTAGACTAGAACAGAACTGATACAGATTAAAGTGTGAAAGTAAATGCCATGACCGATTATCAGCTGACTAATAAAATAAAAGACACAAAACTAAACCAGAGACAAAAGAAAACACATGAAGAACAACACAGAATAATTGATAACACTATGTAACACAATTTTTGTTCCTGGCTTCTAAGTGTTATATTTCAACTGCTTATGTCTAAAGTCTATGGAAAAATGACTACATTCAGCACAAACTTTGATTTTTTTTTTTTTTAATCTTCTAGACAGTTCTAAAAGTTTCCTGAAATTTCTAGATAATTCTGGAAACTTCTAGAAAATTCTGGACAGTTCTAGCAGTTAAAGAATATTCTAGAAGACTACTCAGTAGTAGTGAAGGCGAATCGAGAATATTCTTGAAAACAGACAAATTTCAAAATATCATTGTCCTGATCACAGAAGCAAAGTTTCTGTGGAATAACACCTATTTTCTATTTATTTAAGTCATACCAGGTTAGGAAAACACACTGTGTACCCAGGAACAAAACAAAAATAAAAATGTGTTACATAGTGTAATCAGAGAAAGCAATAAATAACTAAAGGAACATAACCAGAAGAAAACGTAAGATAAACAATAACCAAAACCAGAGACTAAATCATAATACACTAAATGTGATAAAACTAAACTGAGACTGAAGTAACTAAAGGAACCACGAGTAAAAGAATACAAATGCATAACAATGAGCAATAAAGAAAAATAAAACTACAAATTGGACAGGAACAAAGACAAAACTAAATACATGGCAACCAGGTGAAACAAAGAAAATAAATGAGACAAAACTAATCATAAACAGAGCATAACAAGATGAGAAAACACAAAAGATAAACAGAAACCACAGACAGAATAATCAAAACCAGGAGTGAGGCAAAATGATAAAATCATGACCAGGTCTCTGAATGGGCCGAATCCTGACATACTCGCTTATTCCAATTAAAATTCACAAGGGAGCTGGACTCTATCCCAGTGGTCCCTGAGATCAAGGCTGGGTACACCTCGAACAGGACACCAGTCTATTACAGGGGAGCAAATAGACAGACAAATATATGGACACCTATTCTCAATTTTGACTCATTGATTCTGTGAACCTGCATGTCTTTAGAAATGGAAGAAAGGCCGATGACCCAGAGGGAACTCATGCAAACATGGGGAGAACATGCAAACGCCACACAGAAAGGACCAGGTGGGAAGCAATCCCACAACCTTCTTTCTGTGAGGTCACGGAACTAACCATCATCATCATCATCATCATCTATTTTATTTGAGCAGAGGATAAGAAATACAGAAAAAAGAAAAAACAGAATAACAATTTAACAATAAATTAAAAAATAAATTAAATTTACTATTAACTCAGGTCATTATATCCGCTCAAAAAGGAGTGGGAGGAAGAAAACTTATTTAATCCCACCCCTTTATTCAAATTTAACATAAAGTACATAGCTGCTTCCCGTCAATTAGATAGAAAATTAAGAAAATAATACGTTTAAATACTTGTAATTTCCCACAATAGATACCAACAGCGGCAAGAAAACAATACCAATATGATAAACAAGCAACGAAGCACATACCAACAATGGTAAGAGATCAACGATACCAGTTACGGCAAAGAAAACAAACATATGATGCACATACCAACAATGGTAAGAAAACAACAATACTAATTACGGTAAGGAAACAAACATATAAAAGACATACCAACAATGATAAGAGAGCAACAATACCAATTACGATAAAGAACCAAACATATGAAGGAAACAAACATATAATGCACAAACCAACAATTGTGATACAGAGCCATGAGCCATGAATGTAAAATGGCTTTTACTGTTGAGTCTCAATCATTCTATACCGATCCCAGACCCTCTGTTTATAATGTGACTTGAATTCATGAATATTTTGGCATTGCTTGAGTTAGACATCCAAACCATTCCATAACTTTGCTCCACATACAGACACACAAAATTTTTTTCGGGTGGTTCTAACTTTTAATAATGTGAATTTAGCAAAACCTCTAAGATTATGAGCACACTCTTTGACTGAGAAGAACTTTTGAATGTTACTTGGCAGTGACTTATTAAATACCTTGAATAGAATCGTAATGTAGAATATTTTACAAGATCATGAAATTTAAGTAATTTTCATTGCATAAAAAGATTATTGCTATGTTCTAAAAATCCAGCTTTATGTATGATCCTTATTGCTCGTTTTTGTAATATAAATAGTGGTTGTATTGAACATTGATAATTGTTACCCCACACTTTAACACAATATGTTAAGTATGGGAGAACTAAGGAGCAATATCATGTACGGAGTGCATTATGATCAAGAAATTGCTTTACCTTATTCATAATAGAGAGGCTTTTTGAAATTTTTGTTTTTATGTGTCTGATGTGGGCTTTTCATGTTAATTTAATGTCTATTATTACTCCTAAAAATTTGTTTTCAGCTAAATTTTCAATTTGGACACCGTCTATGCTTATTTGTAAATTACATTTAATCTTATAATTACCAAATATCATTGCTTACTTAGTTTGTCATTTACAGTATTTACAAGTTCATTATAATTGTCACTACTGTAAAATATATTTGTATCATCAACAAATAATATTAGTTTCAGTGAACTAGATGCATTAAAAATGTCATTAATGTACATATTAAACCATTTGGGACCCAACACTGCCCCCTGGGGGACACCACAAGCAACGCCAAGACATTCGGATTTGTAATTTCCCATTTTCACGTATTGGACCCTATCTGTAAGATAACTTTTTATCCAATTTCCTGCGACTCCTCTGATACCATAATTCTCTAATTTGTTGATTAAAATTGAATGGTTAATTGTATCAAATGCTTTTTTAAGATCAATGAATATTCCAGCAGCATATCTTTTTTCTGTCCAATGCATTAGTGATTTCTTCTATTGCCTCAATAATAGCCATTGAAGTGGTTCTTTTCTTTGTAAAGCCATATTGACCTTTGTTTATTAACTGATATTTTTCTATGAATTTTTCCAAATGAGAGTCAAACAATTTTTCTAGGATTTTTGAAAACTGTGGGAGTAAAGAAATTGGTCTATAATTGGTAAAAAAAAAAATATATGTTTATTGTCATTTTTGTACAGTGGTATAACTTTTGCAATTTTCATTTTTTTCGGAACACATCCAGTTTGGAATGACAAATTACAGATATAGGTCAGAGGTTTTGAGATGTGGTTTATGACTTTTTTGAATAATACCATGTCTAGATCATGACAGTCTGTAGATAGTTTGTTTCTGCATTTATTAACCATGTCTTTTATTTCCTGTTCATTTGTTGCTGAAAGAAAAATTGAATTTATGTTTCTATTTATGGTTTCATTGGACTGCTGAATTCCTGGATTTGGGATTTCAGCAGCCAAGTCGGGGCCAACATGTAAAAAAAAATTTATTAAAACCATTTACTATATTGTTCATGTTGTAATCATGAACATTTTTATCAATAAAATAATCTGGATATCTTATATTGGAAGATCCTAGTTTAATTAAGTTATTCAAAATGTTCCAAGTTTCTTTAATGTTGTTTTTATTTTTTGTAAACTTTCATTATAGTACAACTTTTTACTTATTTGGATGACTTCTGTTAATTTATTTTTATATACTTTATATCTTATTTCAGCTTCTTTTGTTTTTGAATTAATATTTTTTTTTAGAAAGGCTGTTTTTCTTTTTGCAGGCTTTTAATATTCCTTTGGTTAGCCAAGGACATTTATTGTATTTATTTTTATAGTATTCTTTAAGAGGACAATGTTTATTATACAACGTGCAGAAAATTTCTATGAAATTGCTATATGCACCATCTACATCTGACTCACTGTAGACTGTGTTCCAGTCTTGTGTATTTAAACTGCTGTTGAAGGCATTTATTGTTTCTTCTGTTCTTATTCGTTTGTGGACTACTACTCTGTCATGTTTAGTTTTTTTAAAGTCACAGTCATAAACAATAAAAACAGGTAAGTGATCAGTGATATCACATATGAACAGGTCATTTATAACTTGATTTTCAATAATATTCGTAAAGATATTATCGATTATTGTGGCACTGTGAGATGTTATTCTGCTTGGTTTTGTAATTGCTGGATAAAGGGACATACTATACACTGTGTCAGAAAAAGCATCTATTGATTTCTGTTTTTCAGGATTCAAAAGATCTATGTTAAAATCCCCACAGGCACACAATCCCCACAAATGTTTTTAGTACTTATTTCTGAAAACATTTTTTCCATTTGATCATTAAAATTGTCAATACTTGAACCAGGTGACCGATATACAGAACTTACAATAATGTTTTTTTTCTCTTTTTGTTGTATATTTCGACTGTCAGACATTCCATTACTCCATCTATTGTTACTGACATACTTTCTACAACCGTAAACTGAATTGTTTTATGAATATATAATGCAACGCCACCTCCTGTTTTGTTTTTCCTGTTTACATAATGCAACTCATAATCATCTAAATCAAAATCAATACCTTTTTCCTTTTGTAACCAGGATTCTGATATGGCAATAATACTAAAGGGTGATATAAACTGTTGCAAATATTCCTTTATAGAGTTAAAATTAGTGTACAAACTTCGGCTGTTGAAATGTATGATTGACAATTTGTCGTCCGAAGTCATGACATTTGTGTACTGGTCTTGTGTATAGCAATCACAGTTCATATTTATTGAAACAAGAAGGTTGTTGACCGGGTCAGTTTCATTTTCCTGGTCTTGTGTGTTGTGCTCAGTATATTTAAATGTTTCCAGTTCATTTTGTTTAAATTGTAAGATTCTCTGTAGCAGATCTGTATCTTTGTTGTTCCTTGGTGTGGATGTGTTTGTTGTAATGTTCATGGTGATGTATAGAGTCTCACGTTGTTACCTTTATCATTCAGTTGTATTTGTCAAGCTCTTCTATATTTCTCACCACCATAACTTTTGCTTCTTCTGGTGTACCATTCAGTTTGATGAGAATCTTACAATTTGTTACCCACATTTGCTGGATTCTTTGCTGTTTCTTTAGGTATCTTGCTTTCTTGGCTATGTCAACATTCTTTTTGGTTAAGTGATTATTCATGAATACATTTGTTCCTTTTAGTTTGAATCTTTGCTTCAAGAGTGCCCTTTTGTTTCTTCTGTTGGCAAATCTTACGATGACGGTTGGTCTCTCTCCGGTTTGTCTCAGTGTGTGACACGCCTCAATGTGCTCCAGGTCCAGCTCTATCCCTCTACTCTGGAGGTAGGATGCCATCTGTTGCTCCACAGAAAGCGTCTCCTGCTCACTGGGCTCCTCACCATCGCCGACAACCGCATGCGCGTACGAGCGCGGCTTGATTTGGATTCCTGAGATGACCATGTCATTCATACAGGAATGTTGCCCCAATTCCTCCACTCACTGCTCCAGCTCTGTGATGCGCCGGCTTTTCTCCTCGTTCTGGAGGCGCAGCTGTTTAACCTCCTCCAAAAGTTCCAAGAGCTGTGTCTGCTGCATTTTGACAGCAGACACAGCAGACACTGATTAACATCCCTTTGAACAGGTGGGATGAGTTCATCAGTGAAATCACCTGCTGGAGTCAGTGGCTGCAAAG
The DNA here is from genome assembly GCF_902500255.1 of Thalassophryne amazonica. Taxonomy (NCBI): domain Eukaryota; kingdom Metazoa; phylum Chordata; class Actinopteri; order Batrachoidiformes; family Batrachoididae; genus Thalassophryne; species Thalassophryne amazonica. The sequence continues at coordinate 94,419,023 of NC_047113.1, read as the reverse complement.
ACAATCTGCACCCTCTCAGCCCTTTCTGGAATAGTTTGGACACCACTGGTGTAAATAGTAGTAAACCTCGGCACTCTACTTTATACCAGGTTTTTGTTGACCATGTGGTCAGTTTTCTCCCAGCACATACGAGGTCTGTTAGAGAAGTATCCGACCTTTTTATTTTTTGCAAAAACCATATGGATTTGAATCACGTGTGATTACATCAGCCAATCTTGAACCTTCGTGCGCATGCATGAGTTTTTTCACGCCTGTCGGTTGCATCATTCGCCTGTGAGCAGGCTTTGAGTGAGCACTGGTCCACCCCCCTCGTCGGATTTTCATTCTGAGGAAAATGTCTGAACAGCTGGAGCAGCGCTGCATCAAATTTTTCCAGAAACTGAGAGACAGCCAGGTGGACACCATTCGGAAAATTCAGATGGCTTTCAGGGACGATTTTATGGGCATCACACAGATTAAGGAGTGGTACAGCCGGTTTAAAGACGGTGCACAATGGCGGAGGGCGTGCTGTGCTCCGAGCAGCGATCGACAGGCTGAAACGACCAGGTCATTTCCAAACTGAATGCTGTGTTGATCCGGGACATCGTCTGACTATCAGAGAAATGGCAGAAAAGGTGGACATCAGCACTTTTCCGACACATTCCACTGTTAAAGGAGATTTTGTCATGAAAACAGGAGCGGAGGAATTTGCCATGGAGCCTCTAATGGCGCGGAACGAAAGCACCTCCGTGTTGGTCTCACAGGACATGTTGTTGCATGCCCAGATCTACAATTTCTCGGATACTCACTCGACTGAAAAGCCACCCAAAGCCGTCTGAATCTTCCGAATGGTGGAAGAGCTGGGCATGTCCTGTGAGACTTCCAACACAGAGGTGCTTTTTGTTCTGCGCCATTACACGGCTCCGTCCTGACGTGCGAATTCCGCCACGTCTTTCATTACAAAATCTCCTGTAACAGTGTAATGTGCCGAAAAAGTGCTATGTCCTTCTCTTGCCATTTCTCTGGTAGTGAGACGACGTCCCGGATCAACACAACCTTCACTGTGGAAATGATCTGGTCTGTCGATGGCCGCTCGAAGCGTGGCACGCCCTCAGCCACTGTGGGCCGTTTTTAATCCGGTTGTAATGCTCCTTAATCTGTGTGATGCCCATAAGATCTTCATCGAAAGCCATCTGAATTTTCTGAATGGTTTCCACCTGGCTCTCTCTCACAGTTTCTGAAAAAATTTTGATGCAGCAAAGCGGCAGTTGCTCAGCCATTTTCCTGACAATAAAAATCCGCTGAGGGGGCTGGACCACTCCTCCCACAAAGCGTGCTCTCTCAGACGAATGACGCAACCGACAGGCGTGAAAAAACTCACACATGCGCACGAAGGTTCAAGCTTGGCTTATGCAATCACACATCATTCAAATCCATATGGTTTTTGCAAAAAATAAAAAGGTCAGATACTTTTCTAACAGACCTCGTATTAACAACATGATCAATGGAACACACAGTTCTCTTGTACTTTAAGGAATGTGGGTGCTGAGGAGGCAAATGACAACTGTGTTACCTGCGAGCTCGGTATGACACTTGCACTGCACTGGAGGATCGGAGCCATAATCTCCACCACACATTCTGCTGCTTCTCTCTATCTGGTTCAACACCCAAATTTGGACTGCCTCTATTTCAGTCACTTTCCATTTTCTCAGGAAAGAAAGTGAACATCTGCAGCAACCAGCCTTTTTCAGTTGGGACATCATCAATTAATGAGCAGGGAACAAATGGCAGTACAGATTATACAATCTGCCAACGATGTGGGAATTGAGAAATTAAGCAGTATTCCCCTTTAACCACGACTCTTGAAATGATTGTCCCAGGTGCATTGGTTTCTGTGTCGAACCGTGAAATCTAATGAATCCAGAGCAATAAAATCCCCATACTACTTTCTCTTATCTTTAATTTGACTCGTGACGACTGCTGTTGTACAATCACACTGTAATTTCAGCCCAAAGCAACATTTTTCCAAGTCTCATGACATGCAGGAATCAATGATTAATTCTGAGAAATTCCGATTTGAATAGGGGTCGTCCTCAACTTCGGTCTTTGCCTCATAAAAGACAGACTCGCTATTAATACTGAGGCACAATGCTGTCTGTGCAGCTTGTCATGTTTATTAGATTTCGCTCTTGTGGAAACAGACACACAAGGTCAGACTCATTTACATGCAGGAAAACAAATATCCAAACATCCACGTGACCCTTGACAAGAACACGCAAAATCACACACGCATTGTTCTTTTCCAGTGGAAGATAAACACATCATCTGCTGATACATCTTCTTTCTGGTTTTCAGTTTTATGTCATTTGACAGTTGTGAGAGGCACAATTCTGTGTAGTTCAAATCATCCTCTGTGTTGTTCAGAGTCATCAACATCATTATCGTTATACAATTTAAGATGTCTGGTTCAAGCTGCTATTCTGAGCAACTGAGAGAAGGAGCTGCCATCCCAAACTAGAACTCAAAATGGAGGGACCAGAGAAAGTCATTTTTCAATCAGAAAAATACTGTTATTTAATTGTTGTAAACAAGTTAGTTACAACATGTTAACATTTCAAAGTATAACGTTTTTTTTTGTTTGTTTTTCCTATTGTTTAAAAGGCACAGCATCCACATAAGCCATCATGAGACACAGGTGATACGTGTAATGACAAAACTAAATTGTGAATTAAAGAAAAAAGAACAAAACCATCACCTGGGGGCAAACAAAACCAGCTATGTGAGTGGAGGGACAGATTTTCAAATCCAGAATTGCTGAGATTATATCAAAATAGGTATGCTCGTAGTAGGACAATTTTGGTGACAGCCACAAGATGTGGGTCAAGTCACAGGGTTCTTAGAACATCTAGAGCATCCTTCATGTAGTTTACCTGGATAAAACCTAACAAGTCCAGCCTTACTACAGTGAATTCTATATTACTTTGAACATTTCTCCATGTAATGTGAAGTTGCATCAGGAAGGGCATCCGGTGTAAAAACTGTGCCAATTCAACATGCAGATCCACCTTGGATTTGCTGTGGCGACCCCGTGTGCAAACAAGGGAGCAGCCGAAGGGACTTACTTACTTCACTTTGAATTGTATGAAGATAAGTCTGGCACAGCTGGAGGAGGAATTCACAGCATGCAGATTTTTTTTCCCTGAAGTCATCCAGGTAATTTGCAGTTCTTTCTCCTAGGTTCCCTTATTTTATAATGACTTGTTCAGAAGATGAAGAAAAAAGGTTATAAAAGAAAATGTGTCCCTGAGATAATGGCCAAGTTTGAGGATTAAGGCTGCTACACATGGGGATGAGTTTTGAAGAAATAAAGATATATAATGACAAGTGAGGTACATAGTTGAAAATATCTAAGGAATTCTGAACTATTCAGATGAAGGTGTGTGTGCAATTGTCAAAAACTAAGGAGCATGACTGGGCCCCAGTCCAGCACCAATTGCTCTGATCTGAGGTGAACCAAAGTATAATCTCACTAGAATGTTGTCCCGTGGGGAACCACAGATTCTAGATGTGGTCATTTGTAATATATATGGAGGACAGCTGACTTTTGGGGACAATCTGTTTACAATTCTGCATTTTTTTTAGTGTTGACATTGAAAAATGTCTTGGCTTTCATGAGTCTTTACTGAATGTTTAACCTGTTTTCAGTTGTGTTTAATTTTCTAAAATAATTTTTTTGTCAATAAGCTTTTCTGAAGTTGCTCAACCAGTACAATATTCCATGTAAAGAAGTATGAATAACTGAAGTTTTATATTTATATTTGCATACTGTCCGAGTGTGTGACATGCAGGCTCCACAGCCGAGGACAGAAAGGCAGTGCAGAGGGTAATTAACACTGTTCTTCAAGATAATGGGATGCCATCTGCCAAGCCTGGAAAATGTTCCCACATCCGACTGCCTTAGGACAACCAAGGTCTTCATAGTAGACCTCTCACACCTTGCCTACTCCCTGTTTGACCTGTTGCCCTCTAGGAGACGTTACAGGTCAACAAAGTCCCACACCAGCAGGGGGACAAACAGCTTCTTTCCCTGGGCCATACGCACTGCAAACACCCATGGACACAAACATATGCACACACACGCACACACACACTCACCCATAGGAGTGTACATGGAAAGCACCAGAAGCAGGACGTGGCCAGAGAGAGAAAAAGAAACACCCATCACCAAGAACCAAGAGAGAGATAAGAGAAACAGAGACAGACAGACCCAAGCAGAAAAATCCCAACAAGAGAATAAACAAACCAAAACCCTGATAACACAAAAGTAACAAAACTCAAGCTCTGACAGTACCCCCCCCCCACAGCTGACCCCGGATGGCCCAGGCCAACCAGGATGAGAGGAGTGAAACTCACGAGCCAAAGCGGGATCCAGAACAAAGCAGGAGGGACTCCACAACCGCTTCTCGGGGCCATATTCCTTCCCAATCCACCAAATACTAAATCCCACGGCCACAGCGGTGAGAGGCCAGGAGCCACTGCACCGTGAATGCTGGGCCACCATCCACGAACCAGGCGGGCGGAGGGGAATAGCAGGAATGCACAAAAGACTGGACCTAGCAGGTTTGAGCTGACTGGTATGAAAGATGGAGGGTGGAAAGCCACACTTTTTGGCTGGGAACATAGGCAAGAGCAGGGGACCTCCTGCGGTCAGCGGCGGACTTATAGGTCTGTGAGGTGCGAACTAAAACCCTCTTGGCCCGCTCCCAGGTTCATCGGCAGCGTAGGATGAGACGGAGTGCAGAAGGAACCAAAGAGCCGAGATCTAGGGGCAGGAAACAGAGAGGGTTGATGACCAAAAACGACATGAAAAGGTGAGTAACCGATAGATACTGAGGGCAAATGATTATGAGCTAGTTCTACCCAGGGCAGTTGGATGGACCAGGTGGCAGGCTGCTGGGAGGCTAAAATTCGGAGACCTGTTTCCAAATCTTGGTTGACCCGCTCAGTTTGACCATTGGCTTTTGGTTAGTAACCCAATGTAAGACTATCTGAAACCCCAAGGAGACAGCAGAATTCCCTCCAGAAGTGTGATACAAATTGAGAACCCCGATCAGACACAATATCCTGGGGAAAACCATGGATCTTAAAGATGTTAGTAAGCATCACCTTGGCGGTTTCCTTGGCTGAAGAGAATTTGGGCAGGGGAATGAAATTAGCCATTTTGGATAATCTATCAACTACAGACAGAATCACAGTGTTTCCTCTAGAGGGCGGAAGACCAGTTACAAAATCCATTGAAATGTGTGACCATGGATGTGTAGGAACAGGCAAAGCATTAACACTTTAGAGCCTGAGCCTGCGCAAATTTGCACAGGTAAAGGTACCCTCCTGTACTCCAAGAGCCCATCATTCTGGCACAATGGTTCATTAGCGAGCCATTCACTAGCCCAAACATATGTTAATGCAGCATGCAGTCCCCAGTCTGCATAGACAAACAGGCTGTGTGGGGTTAGGGTTACCTGATGTATGTGGGCGTATGTGTGACATTTTGCAAAGCTTCCTTTGTCTATTTGACATCAGCATGCTAAGGACCATCATAGACTGCACAGTACACAAAGCCTGCAAAACAAACTCTGACTGGAGCACAAGTGTCTACGAGCTGATGGCATTCATCGTTGTTTTATTCTTCAGAGGAGCGATTGGCAGAACCGCTCTCATGCGTGACTGCTGGTCAAAATGCTTTGGCATTCCGGAAATCATGTCCACAATGTCGCGAGACCAATATGAAGAGTTGATGCACTATTACGCTTCGATATCAAGGACACCCGTTTGGAACACATGCAGACAGACAAATTTGCTGCCATTTCAGACATTTGGGGGCGCTTTGTTCAGAACTGTGTGCTGTCGTACAACCCAGGGCAACACATAGCAGTGGATGAACAGTTATTTCCAACAAAGGTCTGATGTCCTTTTCTGCAATACACTGCATCTAAACTGGACAAGTTTGGAATAAAGTTTTGGATTGCAGCAGACTTGGACACTAAGTACATGTGCAATGCCATTCCTTACTTAGGAAAAGACCCCAGCCATGCCATAGGAGAGCGACTTGCAGAAAATGTTGTGACAGGGCTTATGGAACCCTTTTTGGACAGAAGCAGAACTGTCACTATGGACAATTTTTTTCACATCGTTGTCTCTGGCGAATAGGCTTCTACAATGCAACACAACTCTGCTTGGCACAGTAAACAAAATTTGACGGGAAGTTCCAGAGTAGGCAAAAAAAACACCAGAGAATGTGAGGAGTTTTCAACACAGATGTTCACTTCTGGCAGTGCCCTGCTAACAGTTTATGCAGCTAAAAAGAAGAAAAATGTGTGTCAATGGGATTTCTCTTGAATATTTGTATGTGTGAAATAAATGTTTTTCACTGAAGTCCTTTGTTTGGTCTATCCTTCAATTTAGGCCAGGGATGCCCAACCCTGGTCCTCAAGACCTGTTTTCCTACATGTCTCCCTCTTTCAACACAGTCTGAGTGGGGCAAGGGAGCAGGTACTGATCTAATTTGCAACTCAAAGGAACCAGTCAATAGGGTGATCACCACAACACTAATTTGAGAGGGGGAGGAGGGCCTTGCAGCAGTGGCAGAAAGTTCCAGGCATTCTAGTGTTAACAATCCAGCAGGAGGGCGATTGGGCGTCTTATGCATTGCACAAGTTTGACAAGCATTAACATATTCAGTTACATCTTTTACCAATCCCGGCCACCAAACTCTCTGTTGAAGTACAGACTGAAGGGGCTTTCACTGTGGCGTATTCGTACAGCTGCTCATTGCGGCGTTGTGAGTCACTGAAATACGCCCCAAATACGTGCATGCTCGATTTTTTCCGTTGTGCATTCCATTAGTAGAGCTGCGTATTGCGGCATGTGTGGCTATTTTAATACGCCCGGAGTGTGCGCGTACATCGAGTCTTTATTCCGTTCGTATAGCTGCGTGTTTATGTGTACACAGCGCGTGTTTCTTTTGCCGCAAAAAAAGCCACTTCCCCTTTTTTTCAGTTCTCAGACGGCTGCGCTTGAAAATCAGCGGGATTTTATCATGAGAGTGTGTGTTCGCGTGTGTTCATGTGAGCGGTCTCTCTCCTCTATCAGACTGCTAAAATAAAATAAAACCGATCTCTCTCTCTCGCGCGCGATTTTATTTTATTTTATTTTAAGCAGTCTCTCTCTCTCTCTCTGTGTGTGTGTGTGTGAGAGAGAGAGAGCGGTTTTATGAAATGACGCGACACTGTGTGTGTGTGTGTGTGTGTGTGTTCACGTGTGCACACAGTGGAAGTGCGCCCTGTTCTGTACTGCATGGTGTGGTGCGGCTTAACAGAGTCATTTAACATTATTATTGTTATTATTTTTTTATGCAGCGAGTGCAAGTTTATTTTAGAGTCACAGCTCTTTTCAGCTTTGATCAGACTGATCGATCATGGTGTTTGATGAGCACACCGACATGCAGCGAGTGGCGTTTATGAGAGGGAGAGCGCGCACGCATTAGAGAGCGCCTTTATGAGCCTTAAGGAGACTCACTCCTCTGAATAAAACCTCTCTCTCTCTCTCTCTCTCTATAATCACAGCTGTGACTATTTAAAATCTCTCTCTCTCTGACGAGATCTGGCATCTGTGGAACACATTTAATTTAGAACTATGCCATTTCCATTCCAAACCTCGAGCCTTCTGCCTAAGGTCACGCAAGTAACCATTGAACCAAGGCGACTGTTCCTTGGGAAGGTGTGGCCTTAAAAGGGGAGGCGCAACCTTATCCAGTGTAGCCTTGAGCGCTGAATTCAAGCCATCCGCAAGACTATCCACTGATTGAATATTCTCCAACCCTGAAGCCAAAATTTCAGGCATTCTGGCTTCGAGTTCAGTCATAGTTGAGAGATTAATGTGTCTCCGCAGAGATAGACAAGGCTTTCGGTCCACTAAACGCGGCAACATAAATGCACACCTAATAAATGAGTGGTCAGAGACCAAAGAGGCAAGAGGCAAAATGTCAGTGTTTGTGACAGCAAGGCCACGTGTGAGAACCAAATCAAGGGTATTTCCACTAATGTGCGTTGAATCCTGAATGCATTGCTGGAATCCCAACGCATCCACAAGTTCCATAAATGACTTGCAAAGGGGATCAGAGGGCTTATTTATATGAATGTTAAAGTCACCAATAATCAAAATGTTGTCTGCACTAGCTGACAGGCTAGAGATGAACGCACCAAATTTATCTAAGAATTCAGAGTATGGGCCAGGAGGCCTATAAACAGTGACAAAATAACATGACTGATTTCCATACTTGTGACCCTGACAGTATGTAGCATCATGAGCAGAGCGGATAGTCAGATGCTCAAACGAATTATATTTATGACCTCCAACAGTCAAGAAGGTAAACCTGGATTTATAAATAAAAGCAACACCCCCACCTTGCTTTGCACCACAAGACATGTGACCAAATGTGTACCCTGGTGGGCAGGCCTCATTCAGAGGAAGAACAGCTGTGGGTTTGAGCCAGGTTTCACATAACCCAATCATGTCCAAGTGATGATCCGTAATTAGATCATTGATCAACAGGGATTTTGAGGACAGTGATCTGATGTTAATGAGACCCAAACTGAAGACATCTGCCGGTTTGACAGACTGACATCTTTGAATAGGCCTGAGTAGCTTAAAATCCACTCCACGTTTTCCATCCAGCGCCCGGAGAGTGTCAGAAACCGCTGTCGTCACATCAGGACGACGACAGCAGTGCTCTGATGACGTGGGCGCCGAGTGCCGATGCGCTCAGCTGACCAGATAACCGGCACAGACGACCCAGTCCGATGGAATACAAACGTTCTCTGGGAGCCTCTGTGGACGCAGCTAGGCCAGCGGAGCAAACCAAGCTCTCTGATAGCGAGAATGTCCCGAGGAACACTGTTGTTGTTGAGGCTCCGTAGCTCAGCTGCAGAGTGGCTTAGCATCGCACTAGCCGAGGGAGTGAAGTGCGGTGTCATACAGTGCAAAAAAGGCACTAAACAATCAAAAATGGTTAAAATGCACACTGAAGGACCAAGAACCACGTCAAGTACATACCCAAAGATAAAAAAAAAATTACACTCAAGCCACTAAAAACCAAGTTACAAACGAGAAAACTGGAGAAGAAACAGAGGAGCGGCGAACACACAACGCCAGTCTCATCTAGAAAGTATTCTACGTGGTCACGTGGTCTATTCTATGTGGTCACGTGTACACAAAGGAAGTCAAAATTCACTACCTTTCCGACTTAAAATACTGTTGTGGCTAAACTGGTTGGAGATTTTCAACCAAACTTTCAGATGTTTTAAGGCAGGCACAATGTTTTACATTGTGAAGAATTTAAGAGAGGAGTCCCACTTTCAGAGATTAACACCTTCACACCCATGATGCACTATACCGATTTTACACTCATGGCCAAAAAGTGCTTCCTGGGCCTTGCAGGGAAACATCTTGTAAAATGATGCCCAAAATAGCTATCATTTTATTTTTGGTGTCTTCTCATCATTGTTGAACATCATTTATCTCTTCTCACTTTGTATTTCAGTGCAAAAAGATAGCGAAAGACCAATTTCCTCCAGTAATAGTTGCAGTGCTGCTCTCTCGTCTATTTCTTAGAACTATTTCTTGTGCTAGCTATTGCATTGATGTGCTACACTTGTCAGGAAGTGCCACACCCATGTTGACCTGTGACTTTTGAAAATATCACTCCAAAAATGCAATGCTCAGACTAAATGCAGTTACGGTCCTGGGGTCATGGTCCTTCTGAAAGATGACCCGTCGTGCCAGTCTGAGGTCAAGGGCGCTTTGGAGCAAGTTTTCATCCAGGATGATTCTGTACATTGCTGCATTCATCTTCCCCTCATTCCTGACTAGTCTCCAAGGTCCTGCTGATGAAAAATGTTATCACATCCTCACATGGGCCAAGCAGAGGGTCACCCCTTTGAGTTTGGTCATTAGCCCCCTGCTGGAGAAGTTGACTGCATACTGAGGAGGTAATTCAGCCATTTGATTCAGGTGTGTTGGACCAGGGACACATCTAAGAGGTGCAAGTCACCAGCTGTTGAGGACTGGTGTTGAAGACCCTTACTCTAGAGGTTGGTAAGGTTAGACCTTACTTGTGTGAAGTGCCTTGAGGCAGCTTTGATGTGATTTGGTGCTATATACGTAAATGAATTAAACTGAAATTAAAATGAATTGAATCACAGCATGATGCTGTCACCACCATGCTTCACTGTAGGGATGGTGCCTGGTTTCCTCCAAACATGATGCCTGGCATTCACACCAAAGAGTTCAACCTTTGTCTTATCAGACCACAGAATTTTGTTTCTTATGTTCTGAGAGTCCTTCAGGTGCCTTTCGGCAAACTCCAGGCAGGCTGCCATGTGCCTTTTACTAAGGAATGGCTTCTGTTTGGCCACTCTACCACTGAGCTCAGGAGCATCCTGTTTCCACTAATCATCCTTGAGATGTTTCTACAGCTTCATTGGAGTCCACCTGGGGTAAATTCAGTTGATTGGACATGATTTGGAAAGGCACACACCTGTCTACATATAAGGTCCCACAGTTGACAGTGCATGTCAGAGCACAAACCAAGCATGAAGTCAAAGGAATTGTCTGTAGACCTCCGAGACAGGACTGTCTGGAGGCACAAATCTGGGGAAGGGTACAGAAACATTTCTGCTGCTTTGAAGGTCCCTCTGATACCTACAGTGGTCAATGAAGCATTACACAGGGGTAAAATTCGAAAATATATTCATATTGAAAGGTATACCATATTATTTGTCTAGATCTCAGCTCCAAGATACCGCCACAACTGAAAATGATCACTTAATTTAGAATATACGTATGTGCGCCAAATTCATGTTTTAGTCACAATATGCACATTCATTTTGCCTATCTGCTGCACTATAATAAGGAATTGTGGAGATGAGGGAGTGAAAAATAATTATCATAAGATAGGTGGGGGAAATTACACTCTTCGATATTCTGTTGAAAAACCATGCTGTGAAAATATATGACCTCGACTTTACCCACGTGAACTAAGCATGCACTGAAGACAGTTCATTCTGAGTGTGAATGTGCAGCGGTGCGTAAATGAGTCTAAATTTACTGTGTGCAACAGAGGTCACCAACCTTGTTCCTGGAGGTCACCTGCCCTGCATGTTTTATAACTCCCCCATTCCACTCCCAGGAAATTAACTCTATCACATGTGCTCAGCCAATCAAGAGCTGGAAGACACCACATTAAAAAAAAACACAGGTGTGACTTGAGTAGGTTGACGTGGAAAACATACAGGGCAGGTGCTCTCGAGGAACAGGGTCGGTGACCCCTGGTGTGCAACTACAGAAACAATTAACCAGTCATTAATTATTGACCACATTTACAGGGTTAAGTATCACTATTTTTAAATTCAGTGATTGAAGAAAATTACATTTTGAAAAGGAAAATTGAAAACAAACATAGCCCCCCACCAACACACCCCAGAAAATGGTATGATCCCATGGGACAAGTGCTAACCTACCTGACCCGCCGGCGGTCAGTTCAAGAGAGCATAGCAATGAGTTTGGTAGCATCATTTTCTTAATCTAAGACTATCTATGGATCAACTTGACGAGGAGACCATCGCTACATTAAGTAGTAAGATACATTTACTTTTTGCATGAACACTCAAATAAGCAGTTTTAATATGCAAATTAGGCTATATCTAAATAAATATGTGCTAATTTGCATACATTTCAAAAAACAAAATCTGAAAATTGGATGAACCCAGGTTAAAAATTTGCTGTTCATTTTGTTGATGTATTAGATTTGAAACATTGTTGGCTGTATTTTTGTGAGGAAAAAAACAAACTGGTTAGCCAAATCTACCCTAACATTAAAGACATCTTTAATTTGCAGCCAGAATCATGTCCAGATAACAGCCTATGTCTTCTAAACACCTGTATGTGAAAGATATTAGCATTTAAAATGTGTACAGTTTTTTGACCCACTCCGTATTATGTCAGTATCGAGCTACAGCTATTGTAGTGTGTTTTATCGTAAAACATGAAGTATTCTGACACAATTTGAAAAGCGCAACAGGTTCAACAATGGAAAATAATTCTTCCTGTATAATGAGCTTGGTGTCTTTGCACTAATTTCAACAAAACTTTCTATTGTATGTTCTAGCCGCAAAGGTTGGAGAAGAACCAATGCCCACACTGTCACAAGATGACATCAGGGACCTGTTTCCTGGTTTGGAAAACTTCCAGAGATGAAGGGCTATTTGGCTTGTCATGAACAAAATTCAAAAGGTGTGTTCTATAATATGGTGCAGTAAGTTAAAATATCCAAAATCAGTGATATATTGACATGTTGCACCGAAATCATAACAATTTAGATTTAGGCTCTTAGTGACCATCCGGTGATTCACCTGGATTACTTTGTGCACTTCCATTTCAAAGTATACGGCATTAGCAACAAACAGCTATACAGACGTCTGAAAACAAAGTACTTGCAACAGGTGTCAGAAACACACTATTAGACTATTAGAAGCATCTCAGTGCACGCTTGAATGGAATGTGGCTGCTAACGTTAAGAACTGAGGGACAGATTCATTTCAGAGTTTACCCAAGTGTGATGTCGTGTTATACTGACTCATTTTTAAGTGAAAACTGTTCATTTTGATGCAGCCGCGGTAAAAGCAGCAGTTCTGAGAAAATTTAGTGCACCTGCGGCCATGAGGCATAAACACAGCCCTTATAAGTGTTGTATATAACCGTGAAACATCTAAAATATATATCTGTGTTAGGTGTTAATGATGGCTTTCATTTAGCTTTTCTGTATGTAAATCCCATTTCCTTTAGGTGGTTTCTTACAGTTTGGTCACAGACATTGACTCCAGTTTCCTCCCATTCGTTCCTCATTTGTTTTGTTGTGCATTTTCAATTTTTGAGACATATTGCTTTAAGTTTTCTGTCTTAACGCTTTGATGTCTTCCTTGGTCTACCAGTATGTTTGCCTTTAACAACCTTCCCGTGTTGTTTGTATTTGGTCCAGAGTTTAGACACAGCTGACTGTGAACAACCAACATCTTTTGCAACACTGCATGATGATTTACCTTCTTTTAAGAGTTTGATAATCCTCTCCTTTGTTTCAATTTACATCTCTCGTGTTGGAGCCATGATTCATGTCAGTCCACTTGGTGCAACAGCTCTCCAAGGTGTGATCACTCCTTTTTAGATGCAGACTAACGAGCAGATCTGATTTGATGCAGGTGTTAGTTTTGGGGATGAAAATTTACAGGATGATTCCATAATTTTTTCCTCAGAACTGAGTGAGTCCATATTTTTTTCCCTCTGCTTGGTCTAAAAAAGTAACCATTACTGACTGCCACAATTTTTTTTCTTGATTTCTTATAGTGTTTCTTAAAGCCAGAAAGCTGCCATTTGAAATGACTTTAGTTTTGTGTCGTGTCTGTGATCTGCTTTTTTCTACAAAATTAAACAACTGAATGAGCATCCTCCGAGGCTGGTGATTCCATATTTTTTGCCAGGGGTTGTATTTAAAGAACATGGTGACATTAATCATTTTAGCTTTTGGAATCCTTTGAAGGTCTCATAATGAGTGGTTATTTATACTGTGTTGTGCTTTCTGTCAAAACTGTGGAACTTGCAACAATGGTATTCAGAGCCTTGCCGCAGCTCTTCCCATCTACCACCATGGCACAGAAGAAATTGGGAACAAACTGTGAGGCTATCTTCCATCTTCTTAATGTTCCTGTCTGGTAGTGTTCTTGGTTGGTTTGGATTCAGTCATGTACTCATGTAGACATTTTTCAAGAATGAAATTCTTGAGCTCATATAGGTTTTCTTAACTTGAAGGAATAAATATGTTGTGTGGGCCGCTGAAGAGGAGGTACTGCTGGCCCACCACCACCAGTCGGCGCCCTGCTTGGAGTGCGGGCTTCAAGCATGGGAGGGCGCCGAGACAGAGAGTGACAGCTGTCACTCATTTACACCAGCTGTCACCAATCACCTGCAGCTCTACAAAAGCCGGATCATTACTCCACCTCCTCGCCGAGAAATCAACTACCGTTGAAGGTAATCTTCTCTGCTGTGATTATTGTTGTCTAACATTGTTCTGTGTGCAGCCGCATTCCTGTAGATTGAGTCTGAAGCTGGATTGGCGGATAGTGGGAGTGTGACTTTCTTCGCCTCTTACTCCATCCAGGGAGGAGACTAGCAGGAGCTGCACGGGTGAAATTGTGTCTGGAGGTGGAGGTTTTCCTCCTTGAAGACCTGCAGAAAAAGGATTACTGGGTGTGTGGATACACACTCACCATAACTATTTTGTCATCTTCTGCCAGCAGTACCAGGGTCTGCAACTGAAGACGGTGACCACCTGGGGACTCAGGACTTGGCGGCTCCGGTGTTCTTCAGGCCGTTGGTGGTGGAAGCTGTGTGGGTCCCGGCTCTCCGATCGCCAGAGGTCTCCTATCTTCGAGCCTGCCCGCACGTCACCTTGTGTACAATTGGCATTATCTGTGTCTGTATTTAGTTGTGCGATTCACAACATTAAATTGTTACTCTTTGTCTTATCCATTGTCTGTTCATTTGCGCCCCCTGTTGCGGGTCCGTGTTACGACCCTCTCCCAACAAAATAAATGTAATTTGAGGAGAATTATAGAAGAATGTTAAGGTGTCTCACAGCTCAGAGCATCTGTGCCTGCACCAATAGATTTAGAGACCGTTTCTATTCCACAGCCATCAGATGCTAAACTGTCAGACATCTGTAGCATGGAAGATCACCCCGATGACAGATATGAGTACATGAGTACCCAGGTGACCGATCCGCAGGATGGCAGGGTTCAAGACACCCACATCAGGGACCACCTGGACGCAACAATAAGAGCACTTGGAACCGGGACTCCAGAGAAAGAGACCGGTCCAACCACTCAGATAAGTATGTGGACTCAAGCCTCCACCAAGAAAGCCGGAAGATCATGAAAGGTCTCCTCCAGGAGTTTGAGGATGAAAAGGCCAAAAAGAAAGCTAACGTGCTGTGTGTAAACCGCATAGCTCCAGCTACCCACCCAGTGTCTTCACAAACTCCGCCAGAAGACCTATATGACGGAAGACCTATACTGGAGTGTAGACAACCCGCTAGCGTCACCATCCCAGGAACCACATCCTGAGACACTGTACTTTTCAGATGGGGACCAAGAACCAAGAGAGACCAAGTCTGGTCCCACCAGTGCCATCTTGGTAGTCCAGGTCGATCAGGACAAGAGATCTCATGGGTCACTGTCGGACCCATAAGTCTGGTACACCCCGTGTACATATCAGCACTCGACATCATTCCCTTCCTCATAGGGAAAGATTTTCTCAACCGATTTGAACCCCTCATCGATTCCAAATGGTTAAAACTGTGGGTACAGGTCCATCACCCTCACCTGCCTGAGGTGACTCAACCGGCAAAGCCCCAATGTTATGCCATTGAGATCCAAGATGATACCGAACCCCCACGTGACACGGTCACAGCGGACATTCCGTCGGCTGTCGACCCGCGAAATGCTTCATGGCCCCCACATGCACTGCTGGCCGAGAAGGACACTTTCCTCTGTAAGCTGTCAGAGGATACTAATGCAAGTACTACCCTTTGGTAGTAGATGGTCTCCATTTGGAAAACACACACACTGCTGACATAGCTCTGGCTCTTTTGGCCAAAAGATCAGCTATTAGTCAAAGTTTGTTTGACTCATTGAGCAAATCCAATCCATACATTTTATTTGTGGAAAAATCTTTCCATTTTCCAAAGGACCCTCTACCCCAGACCGTACTCAAGGCAACTGGAATGTGCACACTCAGAATGCACTGGAACCGACGAGAATTGAACCACTCATTCTTAGTCATTCCAAACTTACCACGCTCTGTCTACATAGGAGGCAACCTCCTTGTCTGATTAGAGGTATAGGTTGACAAAATCAATCAGGTCCTCTGGTCTCTGACCAGAGCACATGACGACCCCGCCTACTCCGATCTGGAGTATCTGAAGTCAGGACAACTGATCCCTGATGCATGTCAGGTAGTGAGTGATGGTCACATCACGATACCTGCCCACCTGAAAAACGCACCACTCCACCTCATGATACATCTAGGACAACGGCTCCGACACTCACAGGCAGTCTTCCAGCCATCCCAGCTCTTCACCAAACTGGGACTATCTCTTGAAGCAACTCCACTTCTGAGCCTAGGAAGTCGGACAACTTGCTTGATGGTGCATAACACTGGCAAAGATATCCTGATTCCCAAAGCCACCCCACTGGGCTGGTTAATCAGCACTGAATTCCAGGACCTTGAGCTGAACATCCCAGTTCTTGGCCAAGTCCCTCCATCGCTTCTTCCCTGTTCACAAAGGTGGGTTGTCTTTTCCAAACCCTCAGGAGCGATCGCTGTATTTCCAGCGAACATCTCTGAGGAATACACTGTCAGCAGAATAGATCTTGATGACCCTGACCACATGGTCCTCCAGACCCTTACGGTCCTCACGGTCGACTCTCAAAACAAAACAAATGCTGGAAATGACACTGAAACAGCTCTGAACCTTAACCCGGGTTCTGATTCTGAATTTGCATCAAGATACCTACTCTATAAATACTGAGCGTCCTTTGCCAATGATTCGCTGGATTGTGGACTCACCCACATCCACTCTGTGTGCATTCCAACTCCAAATGCACTGCCCACCTTCGTGCAACAGTACAAAATTCCTCTGGCATCCAATGAACCTGTACAGGAAATCATAGATGACCTATTAGGAAAAGGGATCATAAGACCGTGCAACAGCACATATTCAGCCCCTGCATGGCCGGTAATAAAACCAAATGGTAAATGGAGACTTACCATCGATTACCACAAACTCAACCAACAGGTGTCGCTATCTCGATGGCCGATGACTCAGTTAGAGCAGGAACTTCCTAAAGTAAAAGACGCAAAATACTTTTCCACGCTTGATGTACTTTATTATATTTAAGAGCAAAACTGTGGACAGTTTTAAAACAAACATTACTCTCAATAAATTCCCTGAGAAAATTCCTATGAAAAAAAATATTGTAAGTTTTTAATCACAGATTTGAAGACTCAGTATGACATTAGTCAGATATGACAATGTAACTTGCTGAACACACACATTTTTAAGAGCAAAACTGAACAGTTTAACACAAACACATTACAATCAATAAATTTCCTGAGGAAATTCACATGACAAAACACTAAGTTTTTATCACACAGAAGTATGACAGTCAGATACGACAATATAATTGAACACATAATTTTTAAAGCAAAATTGAACAGTTTTAACACAAACACATTACAATAAAATTTCCTGAGGAAATTCATATGATAAAAAATATACAAAAATAATAAAAAATGATTAATTTAAATAAATGTTTGATCACCAGAGAAAAAAGTTTCTCTGGAAGTAAAATTAAATTTTATACAATTTTGTACAATGCAAATTAAATGCTGCCACTAATCTGCTCATAAGCTTTGATATTATGAAATATAAACACTATGCTAAAATACCCTCAGCCATATGAGGATTGTCTTCTTAATAATTACTTAATTGGTATCCCAGTGCAAAGTGTGTGTGTGTGTGTGTGTATATATATATATATATATATATATATATATATATATATATATATATATATATATATATATATATATATATATATATATATATGTGTGTGTGTGGGTGTGTGTGTGTGTGTGCCCTTTATTGTGTTATCTGTGTCTCACTAATATATTCGCCTCTGTATGTTTATATTGATGTTGTAGGATAAACTCAATGTCATTTTATTTACATTTTAATGGCATCTAAAGGAGGACATGCGCGTGCACATGCATGAGCTTCTTAAAAATGTGGAAGTTACCTTCGAATGCAGGATGTGTGTGCACACTGATGTCGAGATGTCTTGTGTTATCAGGTTGTGAATACAGTGTTTTCCATTTTCAAAGTGTTTTTCAGTAGCTTTTACATAATATATGATAGACATGTTAGATTTACACAGAAATTAAGCTGTTTTGGAGCAGATTCTGCCATGTTGCATTAGCAGCCAGAGAGAGAGCAGACACCACAGTGCCTCTCTACTGTGACTGGGTGTCACCCAGTTAGTTTCTCAAATCTGTAATCGGGGTCAGGAAGAAGTTCAGGATGGTCCCGTCTATACTTCTTCTGCTCGGATACAGTATAGTTCAGAATAATAGTAGTGCTATGTGACTAAAAAGATTAATCTTGGTTTTGAGTATATTTCTTACTGTCACATGGGAAACAAGGTACCAGTAGATTCAATAGATTCTCACAAATCCAACAACACCAAGCGTTCATGATATGCACACTCTTAAGGCTACGAAATTTGGCTGTTAGTAAAAAAAAATTTGCCCACTCAAGTCGGTTACGACGACGAACTGGAGTCAGGTCGAGACCTCGATGAGGACGACGAGCATGCAGATGAGCTTCCCTGAGACGGTTTCTGACAGTTTGTGCTGAAATTCTTTGGTTATGCAAACCGATTGTTTCAGCAGCTGTCCGAGTGGCTGGTCTCAGACGATCTTGGAGGTGAACATGCTGGATGTGGAGGTCCTGGGCTGGTGTGGTTACACGTGGTCTGTGGTTGTGAGGTTGGTTGGATGTACTGCCAAATTCTCTGAAACGCCTTTGGAGACGGCTTATGGCAAAGAAATGAACATTCAATACACGAGCAACAGCTCTGGTTGACATTCCTGCTGTCAGAATGCCAATTGCACGCTCCCTCAAACCTTGCGACATCTGTGGCATTGTGCTGTGTGATAAAACTGCACCTTTCAGAGTGGCCTTTTATTGTGGGCAGTCTAAGGCACACCTGTGCACTAATCATGGTGTCTAATCAGCATCTTGATATGGCACATCGATTCCCTTGTCAATACCTCTTGTGAATATTTGTGAACTAAAAGTAGGCTTTACAGGTTTTCTATGTCAGTGGGTCAAAGAGCTTTTTCTTATTGTGCACCCACTCTGTGGAACGGTCTTCCTGCGACCGTGAGGCAGTCAGAGTCCATGGACATTTTTAACCCCTTAACGCCCATTGTCGCATATATGCTACAATCTCTGACTCAAATATGCAACTTACCAAATTGACCTGTATGCCTATTGTCACAAATTTGCAACATACCATCATTATTATTATAACATTATAACATAAAGTCATTACCAGAATACCCAATATTACTATCTAGTTTTTGTTCAAAATTGAAATTAATAATCTCAACATTATTTACCATCTACTTAAAGGCAAAAACACACACAAAACATTTTTTTTATATACAGCTATATAAATTTGGGCTTTAAGGGGTTAAGTCAAGACTTAAAACCTATTTTATTCTCTTTCTTATGAATAGTTTTGTTATCTGTTTTATTCTTTTACTTCTGTTTTTAATTATGTCTTTGATTTTTTTAATTTTTATTTATTTATTTTAATTTTTTTATGTTGAACTGTTCTGTGTGAGGTGCCTTGAGACAGCTTTTGTTGTGATTTGGCACTTTATAAGCTGATTAAATTGAAATTGCTTTGAAATTGAAGAACATTTTATTGAGTCTTAAAGTAAATAAATATGAAATTGGTCACTGGATCCTTAAACTCTGGACATAATAAACTCTACATGGTGGATCATTCATCTCTGGACATAAACAGAAATAAAATCTGTAGTTTTTGTCAAAAGCATTTCCTTTCAGACATTACTGGCATGGATATCTTTCGATACATCTGACCTGAGCTCTTGCAGCTGGCTGTGCTGCACGGATGCAGGACGTCTCATTTTGGGAGGAAAACACATTTTAGTCGATTGAAGTTTATTGTTTGTATTGCAACATTTGTAAAGAGGTGTCATGTTATTTAAAGCGGTAATTCGTTTTGAAGTTATTAATTCCGACCGGACTCTGTCTCAGCAGAGAGCCGCACAGCGTTTGGAGCTGTGCCAACGGAACGGAGGAGGATTCTCATTTCTTGACTGCAACAAGACAAGAGTCCCAGTTAGCGACTTTAATACACACAAAAGTGACTCATGATATCTTAATGGCTTTGAGAGGAGTTAAGAAGCGGACTTACCGCTTCTGAAGAACAGCAAATCAAAGAACCAACAAGCCAGTGGATCGAAGCACTGCTTCATTGATTCACACTTCAAACTGGAGTCGCACTGCAGAAACGGTTAATTACAGAGCCGCTGCAGGGTCTGCAATCAACGTAGAGGAATGATCATTTTCCCGACAAACACACTCAAAAACAATGGCTGCTCTGAAGGACCAATAAGGGAATCATTAAGCAAAAAGGCTATTGATATTGGTGGATCGAATCATTTCTTAACGATACTCAAAAAGAACCGATACCCAACCCTAGTGAGGACATGCAAATACCACACAGAATGGACCAGGTCGGATATAAACCTGGTTCCATGTGAGGCAGCATTGCTCACCACTAATAGTGATCAAATATGCAAAACATAATGTTTGAAGAATAGTCATATTTTTGGGGAAAAAGTTATGAAAATGTTAACAGAAAAAAGATGGAGAACTGTGTAATTATGGGAATAAAGTGACCTTGTTAAAATGAATTATCAACATTCAAAATAATTAGGGAATAACCCTGTTGTGTCTGATGACTTGCAGACATTTATGTTGGTTATACGGTCACAAATTGAGCTTTACTGGTAACGCGTTAGTGGAACCGGTAAAAAGGAGTTTTACTGCAGCTCCGGTAAAATGGATATTTGCGAAAGTATAACAGCATGGACGTCCACAAATAATCAGACACAACAGGCTTATTACCATTCTAATCCAACTCCATCATTTGCATGGTTTATTTTTCTGTAGGTAATTCGGCTTACCGCGAGGCATCGTTGCTCCGACAGCAGTCAGGGCACAGAGTAATCCATCACATGTGAAAATCCATCAAATCTGAAATGGTAATTTTGTGTCAGAATCCACATCAATACTTTCGTATGGCAGCTTAAATTCACCCATTTCGGCAGCATCGTTGGTACGCGACTTTCTCTCGCTCTCAGCTAACAGCGCCATTGTGACATCTGCATAGCAGCGTGCGCAGCCGGTGTTCTGTCAAATTGTGTGTCTCGTCACATAAATCGACATTTACGCCTCCCAAGAATATTGCGGTTGCAGGGAGGGGTGGCCTGTCGACAGGAATGGCATCTCATCAGAACACCGGTCAGGGCATGGAGTAATACATTTAAATGTGAAGCGGTCAAATATTTTCCCCACCGTTACCCCGATATTATACGGTCTGAAATCTCACACGATTAACCATTAAGATTTGCGGAAAAAATGTAACTGGATTATACTGTATGACTTCACTAATTAGATGCAGTATATTACGAACCAAGTACCTTCTTGATGTGAATCTGCATTGCTGACCAATAAGTCATATCACTCTCTCACTCATCTTCAACTGCTTATCTGGGACCAGGGCGTGGGTAAACCATATCAAATTAGCAAAAATTTATTTTTAAAGAATTATCATGTTTTAAAGTGATGTTAAGAAGAACATGATAGACAATTTCGAGAAAAAAAAATTATCTTGTTACATTTATGGTCAGCATTCATAACAACACTATATGATTCCATGAATTGTATATTTTATAGTCCTCATTTTATAAAACACACTGCAGAGAATTTTTGGGTTTACTCATACAGACTCCACTAACAGTATGCCTGTAAAGATGGTATGCTCCCGAAAAGTAAAACCAAAATGTCCTGTCAGACCACTGTCGGCTGATTGCAGTACAGCGCTTTCTGCCACCTTCATGTTGTCACAGTCATCCTCTGTGTGTCCTTTTTACTTCAGTTGTTACTTTTGCTTTGGCACTTCTTGCATTTTGTTTGGATGGCTTTCCTCCGATTCCCTCTCAAACTGGTTCCTTATCAACATGATTGCACCACCTTGTGTATGGAAACTTTTTCTATCTTTCACCCAGTGACAGAATGTGTTGCTCCCTCAAGTCTTATCTTGACCCCTGGCAAAAATTATGGAATCACCAGCCTCTGAGGATGTTCATTCAGTTGTTTAATTTTGTAGAAAAAAAGCAGATCACAGACATGACACAAAACTAAAGTCATTTCAAATGGCAACTTTCTGGCTTTAAGAAACACTATAAGAAATCAGGAAAAATAATTGTGGTAGTCAGTAACAGTTACTTTTTTAGACCAAGCAGAGGGAAAAAAATATGGAATCACTCAATTCTGAGGAAAAAATTATGGAATCATGAAAAACAAAAGAACGCTCCAACACATCACTAGTATTTTGTTGCACCACCTCTGGCTTTTATAACAGCTTGCAGTCTCTGAGGCATGGACTTAATGAATGACAAACAGTACTCTTCATTAATCTGGCTCCACCTTTCTCTGATTGCTCTGGCCAGATCAGCTTTGCAGGTTGGAGCCTTGTCATGGACCATTTTCTTCAACTTCCACCAAAGATTTTCAATTGGCTTAAGATCCAGACTATTTGCAGGCCATGACATTGACCCTATGTGTCTTTTTGCAAGGAAAGTTTTCAAAGTTTTTGCTCTATGGCAAGATGCATCATCATCTTGAAAAATGATTTCATCAGCCCCAAACATCCTTTCAATTGATGGGATAAGAAAAGTGTCCAAAATATCAACGTAAACTTGTGCATTTATTGATGATGTAATGACAGCCATCTCCCCAGTGCCTTTACCTGACATGCAGCCCCATATCATCAATGACTGTGGAAATTTACATGTTCTCTTCAGGCAGTCATCTTTATAAATCTCACTGGAATGGCACCAAACAAAAGTTCCAGCATCATCACCTTGCCCAATGCAGATTTGATATTCATCACTGAATACGACTTTCATCCAGTCATCCACAGTCCACGATTGCTTTTCCTTAGCCCATTGTAACCTTGTTTTTTTCTCTTTAGGTGTTAATGATGGCTTTCATTTAGCTTTTCTGTATGTAAATCCCATTTCCTTTAGGTGGTTTCTTACAGTTCGGTCACAGACATTGACTCCAGTTTCCTCCGATTCTTTCCTCATTTGTTTTGTTGTGCATTTTCGATTTTTGAGACATATTGCTTTAAGTTTTCTGTCTTGACGCTTTGATGTCTTTCTTGGTCTACCAGTATGTTTGCCTTTAACAACCTTCCCATGTTGTTTGTATTTGGTCCAGAGTTTAGACACAGCTGACTCTGAACAACCAACATCTTTTGCAACACTGCGTGATGATTTACCCTCTTTTGAGAGTTTGATAATCTTCTCCTTTGTTTCAATTGACATCTCTCGTGTTGGAGCCATGATTCATGTCAGTCCACTTGGTGCAACAGCTCTCCAAGGTGTGATCACTCCTTTTTAGATGCAGACTAACAAGCAGATCTGATTTGATGCAGGTATTAGTTTTGGGGATGAAAATTTACAGGGTGATTCCATAATTTATTCCTCAGAATTGAGTGAGTCCGTACTTTTTCCCTTCTGCTTGGTCTAAAAAAGTAACCGTTCCTGACTGCCACAATTTTTTTTTTGTGATTTCTTATAGTGTTTCTTAAAGCCAGAAAGTTGCCATTTGAAATGACTTTAGTTTTGTGTCATGTCTGTGATCTGCTTTTTTTCTACAAAATTAAACAACTGAATGAACATCCTCTGAGGCCGGTGAGTCCATAATTATTGCCAGGGGTTGTACTTGCTGACATTTGTTGTCCTTGTTTTGCCTGCCCCATGTGAATAATCTGCCAGGCATCATCATTTATTGTTTCCTGAAATGTTCTCAGTTTTTGGACATTGTTGTGTTTCTGAGTTTTTTTTTTAACAGTAACTGTCCATTTTGCTTCAAATGTGTAAGTGAGACTGAGTAATGACACAGGGCTGACCTTAATTTACAGGCAATAATCACATAGTTTGTACATGTTCTGCAAATATTAACAATTTCTCCTTAAGGAGCTGTAAATGTAGTTCAATAATATACTCTAAAAAACTGTCCTCATAATATTGAATGCCCCTGTAAGGTTTCAACTTTATTTTACTATTTTTTGTTTGTTTTAATTTGTTTCCCTCTTTAAAACACAGTGGAAGATTTAATCCAAAACCATTCTTGATGTGAGGCAAGAGCTTTAACCATTGCAATGCCATGCTGTCTAGTTTTACTGTGTGGATTTTGAAAGCTCTCTCTGCATGGGTTCCTTACCATCATTACAAAGGGCCTCTTCACACATAGTACAAATGTGGTCAAATTGCACATGAATTGTGCATGAAGCAGGAATCGTATGTAATACGTGTAAAATCATAGCTGCCTCCAATGCCTTGTACACCTGTTGTTACAACTATTTGTGCACACCAGTGGCTGAAAGACAGCGTGCGCTGTGAGAGCCCATTGAACCCTGTCAGCCAAATTCCAGGTGACAGACACAAACATCTACACTGTTCGCTTGCACATAAAAAAATGTGTGGCCATTCTCGCAGTTAGCACGAAAACAGTCAGCAGACGATCAATTTCAAGCTGGCGGTGAGATTTGTCAAAGTGCTCCCACGACTGTGAAGTTGCCAAGTAGGCATGTGGTGTGCTAGAGCAGGGGTGGCCAAGTTCGGTCCTCGAAAGGCACATTCCTGACACTCTTAGTTGTCTCCCTGCTCCAACACACCTGAATCCAATGAAAGGCTCATTAGCAGACTTTTAATGAGCCTTTCATTGGATTCAGGTGTGTTGGAGCAGGGAGACAACTAAGAGTGTCAGGAATATGCCTCTCGAGGACCGAACTTGGCCACCCCTGTGTTAGAGTGTCGGCTCCCCCCACAACACGTGTGTGTGTTTCGCACGCTGCCCCAACACGTGTGCATGTGTTTCGCACGCTCCCCCCTCCCCCACACAACACGTGTGCGTGTGTTTCACGTTCTCTCCCCAACACCTCTGTGCGTGTGGTTCGTGCGCCCCCCACAGGAGAGGAGCCTCTAATCTGATCACAGAGTGACACCTTGGTCTGTGCGCTGAACGGACGGGGTCATCTCTGGTACTGGACGTTGCAGCTGCAGAACATGTACCGTGTTTTAACAGACACGCATGCGTGTGCTTGCTGTCCTCACATGGAAATACATAAAAACATACATCGCTGTTGCAACAGGATGGAGTGACGGACCATCAGTTCATGTGGACATGCAGAAGGCGATCTGAATGTCTGAATGTCTGTCTGACAAGACACGCATGCAGGCCTAACCCGACACACGTGTCCTGTGAGCAGCGCACCACAGGACTATATGACAAGCCAACACTGTGACAAATACGCTATTTTCAGTCACATATCAGCAGAAATATGCCATAACATATGCCTTTTGTTCAGTTATCATGGCACTTTTTTCTCTTAAAAAAAAAAAAAAAAAATTTATTTGCCTTTTGATTTTAGCCATTTCACAGTCTTGTTATAAGACAGTGCAGTGGTAAAGTTTCTGTCTGGTAATCAGAGCTTTTGTAAATTGCAGGTTTGAATCCCGTGAGTGGCATTTATTTTTAATTAACCAGGGTTATTTAATCGTGGGTTTCTGTATTGTGTCCCCTTTTATTTACTATTTATATCAACCCGGTGATATTCATTAATTATACAGCTGGTTTTTATTTTATAGTTCTCCACATCAGTGGCACGATGTGGTGCACCACGGCCCAGCTGCTTGCACTGTGTTCCTGTTCACACGACACTGTCATGTGCACGACACCACGGGTTCATTCACGCCTGCCCTTTGGCCCGATGTTTTCGTGGTTCGCTCATACGAGATGTTCCACCGTGATTGTACTTATTCGTACTATGTATGAAGGGGCCCTAAAAGCATGATCCACTGTGGAAATCCCAAGTTAACAGAAACAGCACAAAAAAGAGAAAGAAATAGAATATGCCACATCGTACCAGTTTAATATATAGTTATGTACCAACCATATATGTTGTTGTGCTGCAGTTTTATCTGAATAAGGATGTGCTCTACAAATGACACCAGAACTCAGGCAGGGTGACATGAGATGAGCCATGGATTAATGTGAGGGCAATCTGTCACATATTGAATTTCATTCCTTTCAGCTCTATGGTACTTTCACAAGGTCACAACCTATAAATGTGAGAAAAAAAAGTGAAAATTATTGTTACCTATGAATGTGATGTAGACATGGAATGTGCAAAAAGAACAGTAGCATGCCCATAGTATAACTTTTTTAGGGGAGGTGATGGTCTAGTGGTTAAAGTGTTGGGCTTGAGACCAGAGGATCCTTGGTTCAAATCCCAGCCTGACTGGAAAATCACTAAAGGCCCTTGGGCAAGGTCCTTAATCCCCTAGTTGCTCCCGGTGTGTAGTGGGCACCTTGTATGGCAGCAGCCTCACACCTTTCTAGAATACTTTGGACAGCATTGGTCCAGCACCCTGTGGTGTGCAGGTGTCAGCCTTGTGAGACATCATCAGAACTTTAGATAGAGAAAGAGAGCAGAATCAGTTGGCCGGAAAAACTGCTATGAGTTCACCAGCAATAAATCTACAAAAAAGAGGAGAGAATAGTAAGGTGATCGCCAGCTGCTTGCCCTAAGCTTCATTAACAGACCCAGAATTTAGATGACATGAAGGCCAAGACCTGTTCTGTTGCTAATATGATGAATTAAGGGGTTAGGAAGCAAAGTTCCATGCTAGGGCCAGTATGCTAGCTATACGAGTGGGACAATAGATGTCTCTTAAGTCTGGACTTGAATGTCTCTACCGAATTTGACTGTTTTATTTCTGTCAGGAGATCATTCCACAAAACAGGGGCATGATAAGAGAAGGCTCTGTGGCCTGCCCACTTTTTATTCACCCTAAGGACACAATGTATTCCTGCATCCTGAGAGGGAAGAACCCGTGTTGGTACGTATGGTTTAATTAGGTCAACTAAGTAGGGAGGTGCTAGTCTGTGAATAGTTTTATGGGTTAGTAACAACCTTAAAATCCAACCTCACAGAGACAGTAAGCCATTGAAGAAATGCCAAAATAGGTGTAATGTGGTTGAACATTCTGCTTCCTGTGAAAACTCTGGCAGCAGCATTTTGAACCAGTTGGAGACCCCTAATGCTGGACTGCATTAACCAGAAAATCAAACATTACAGTAGTCCATTCTAGAAAAGACAAATGCATAGATGCAAGTCTCTGCATCAGCCATAGACTGGATGAGATGAATCTTTGATATGGTGGAAGAGAGCAGTCCTTGTAATATCTCTAATGTGTAAGTCAAAAGGGCAACATGGGGTCAAAAATCACCTCAAGGTTCCTCACTTTGTCAGTGTGATATATGACCCAGAAGTCTAGGTTAAGTGGTAGCTGGTCAAACTGATGCCGATGTCTCGCTGGACCAAGAACCATCATTTCAGTCTTGTACGAGTTTAAAAGTAAGAAATTGCTGGACGTCCACCTTTTCACTGTTACAAGGCAAACCTCTAAGGACTTTATATGTGTACAAGATTACCAGCAGTTATCAGCAATTACAACTGGGTGTCATCAACGTAGCAATTAAAATATAATCCCATAATGTCGCAGAATGTGCCCAAGGGGTGCTACATAAAGGTAGAAAAGCAGGGGGCCTAAGCCAGATGCCCGTCGAACCCCATATTTCATGTCACCAAGGTTAGAAGGTAGTGCTGTTGCCCAAGACACAATGAGAGTGACTGGTTAGGTAAAAGGTCAACCATGCAAGGACATTCCCAGTAATCCGAAAATAAATCACCAGCCTATCAAGTTGAAGATCGTATGATGAGTCACCTCATCAAATACATCACTAAGATCTCACAGCACCACAACTGTAATGGTGTCTAAATCCATAGCATGCAGAAGATTACTCACAACTTTAGTGAGAGCTATCTCCATGCAGTCATGTGTTTGAAATGCAGACTGCAATCGCTCAATGAGATTATTCTCAGTCAACAAGCTGCTGTGAAACCAGTGTTTTCCTAAATTTTAGAACAAAATGATAGGTTTGATATATAATTTTTGAATAGACTAGGGTCAAGATTAGATTTCTTAAATAATGATTTTATCACTGCAGATTTGCGGGGCATTGAAGTACAGGTTCAGACAAAGTGTTTTAACTCCTTGGGAATCAAACCAAGGTTAACTAGACCTCAGATAGTGACTGGTGTGTTCATAGATTCCTTTAACAAATGCCTCCTTTTCTAGCCTCTGGGGATCACAGCCTACCTTCTCCGTATATGTCCCTATACATCCTCATATTTCCATCAATCTGTGCATCACAACTTTTCTGGATGGTTTCAAAGTGCCTCAAAAGTGCTCTCAGATTGGAAACACATACTACTATGAACACGAATGACTCATATGCAATCCCCTGCAACTTTCAGGGTCTGGTTATGAGAGAACTTTTGTTGTGAAAGTGTAGTGACACGGACCCACAACAGGGGGCGCAAAAGAACGGTCAATAGATGAGCCAAAAAAGTAACAATTTAATGTTGTGAAGGTGCACAACGAATATACAGACAATCTCAGAATTTGATAACAGTCAATCCACAAAGGTGACGTTTGGGCAGGCTCGAGGATAGAAGACGTCTGTCCTGAGAAGAGCCGGAACCACACGATTTCCGCCGCCACCGAACCTGGTGAATACTGGAGCCGCCAAGTCCCGAATTCCCAGGTGATCACCGTCCCCGACTGTCGGATCTGGTACTGCTGGCGAAGAGCAAAAACAGTCAAGTGTGGGTGTGTGTACACCCCGTAACAACAACGGTGGGAATGCCACCTCCACCTCTAATACACACTCGGGCAGCGTCTGTGTAACCACTTATCTGACGGGACGTAGGACGAAACAGTCGCGACCCACGCCGGTCCTCTGGTTGACAGCTGCAACACAATAGCTCTTGGAATCAATCAATACAGGCAGAGAAAGTTACCTCCATAGAAGTACAATATCTCGGCGATGAGGTGGAGATGACGTCTGGGTTTTATGGAGTGAGATGATGAAGAATGAGTGACAGCTGTCAGGAAATAATGAGTGACAGCTGTCACTCCCGGCTGTGTCCGTGGCGGCAGCGCCCTCTCGTGCCTGAAGCCCGCACTTCAGGCAGGGCGCCCTCTGGTGGTGGGCCAGCAGTACCTCCTCTTCTGGTGGCCCACACAACTACTTTGACACACCCCCTTCCCATCACATTCACTTTATGGCTATAGCCTTGGTCTGTAATTTCTTGAAAGAGCTCATGGATTCATGCAGTAACTGAGCCAAGGTGTATGGCAATGTTGCTGTCTTTTAGAGTAACACAACACCTGGATGTCTTTAGTACTGGGTTGCTAATCCTTGGGAACAACTGAAATGACTTTTGGCTCAATCCTATTTCTCCTCCCTTAACCCAAGTCCTTGATTTAATTCTGTTATCCCAAAAAAAAAAAAATCTATTTTACTGAAAGTGTGTGGTAACGAAAATACTACCAGAATATGAAATTAGAGTGTCTGGAAAAGACGAGTGACATGTTTTATTAAGATTATTTGGTGTGAAGATTTAATGTTGATTTTTAAAAATGTGACTGGGTTTATTTGTGTGGTAGCATTTTAAATATGCTTCTCTGTTGAGTGTGTGTCTGTGTGTGCGTGCGTGCGTGCATTTGTACCAGTGAGAAGATTTAACAGTGTTTCGCTTTGTCTTCATATCAGCAATTATCTCCCATTAGCCATTTCTATTACCTGGCACTGCCGAGAGCACAATGACACCAGGAGAATGACCTGGAAAGACAACGAGAGGTGATGGGGAAGGAGGAGAGAGGCAAGAAAGTGAGATAAAAAGATGAAATTACAGAGGAATAATGGGAAATGGAGAAAAAGGCAGCAGATCGAACAAGTGAGAGGTAGAAGGAGAGATTGAACTGAGTGATAAAAAAGTGTACAGAAGCTGAAAGACTAGAGGAAATTAGAGCAAGATAAGAGCACAGGGGTTGACATGGAGGGAGGGCTGAAACAATAGAGATGAGAAGTGAAGAGATACACTGACACTGCAGATGCAGAGTAATGCATGAAAAGCAAACAGTAGGGGGGGTTAGGGTGATGGATGGAGTGGATATGTGAAACACAAAGATATTAAAAGTGAAACACGTGAAAAGCACACACTTTGTTTTGAGTATAGTATGTTACTAGATGTGTGTGTGTGTGTTAGGTAATGCCACGTATCAATGAAGTTGTATGCGAATACTCATAATGAAGGATGAATAATGAGCCACTCAGCATGTTTTCTTTGCTACGAGAGGGTTTCTTCAACTATCGTGGGAGAATAGTGGCTCTGAGAAGCTCTTTAGAGGCATTATCTTCAGTTAATGAGGCTCCTCTCTGAGCATGGCGCTAATTTCAAGAAGTTCAAAATTTAGCAACAACAGCGTGGCGCAGTTTGTGTATGAGTTACTGTGACGGCTTAGAGTCAGTTGCATGGTGCTTACGAGTCTGCTAAAAGCCCATTTTCCGTGCGCCTGGCAGCTACGCAGGACCTGAGAGGCTAGTTTTGGAGCGGCTACCCTCTTGCGCACAAAATTCCACCTGCTCTGTGCGCTGGACGCTGTTTATAAAATAATTATTTTGTAGCAAATTAATCACTTTCTGCTAAACCTTGGATGCTGAAAATACCTCTAATCGCTTCTGGAATCACAGAGGACTGTTTCATCTGGACACTTTTTTCCTCTCTTTCCGGCTCCATGTGGTACAGTAATGTTTAGAATAACAGCAGTGCTATGTGACTAAAAAGATTAATCCAGGTTTTGAGTATATTTCTTATTGTTACATGGGAAACAAAGATTCCACCAAAGATTTTCAATTGGCTTAAGATCCAGACTATTTGCAGGCCATGACATTGACCCTATGTGTCTTTTTGCAAGGGAAGTTTTCAAAGTTTTTGCTCTATGGCAAGATGCATCATCATCTTGAAAAATGATTTCATCAGCCCCAAACATCCTTTCAATTGATGGGATAAGAAAAGTGTCCAAAATATCAACGTAAACTTGTGCATTTATTGATGATGTAATGACAGCCATCTCCCCAGTGCCTTTACCTGACATGCAGCCCCATATCATCAATGACTGTGGAAATTTACATGTTCTCTTCAGGCAGTCATCTTTATAAATCTCACTGGAATGGCACCAAACAAAAGTTCCAGCATCATCACCTTGCCCAATGCAGATTTGAGATTCATCACTGAATACGACTTTCATCCAGTCATCCACAGTCCACGATTGCTTTTCCTTAGCCCATTGTAACCTTGTTTTTTTCTCTTTAGGTGTTAATGATGGCTTTCATTTAGCTTTTCTGTATGTAAATCCCATTTCCTTTAGGTGGTTTCTTACAGTTCGGTCACAGACGTTGACTCCAGTTTCCTCCGATTCTTTCCTCATTTGTTTTGTTGTGCATTTTCGATTTTTGAGACATATTGCTTTAAGTTTTCTGTCTTGACGCTTTGATGTCTTTCTTGGTCTACCAGTATGTTTGCCTTTAACAACCTTCCCATGTTGTTTGTATTTGGTCCAGAGTTTAGACACAGCTGACTCTGAACAACCAACATCTTTTGCAACACTGCGTGATGATTTACCCTCTTTTGAGAGTTTGATAATCTTCTCCTTTGTTTCAATTGACATCTCTCGTGTTGGAGCCATGATTCATGTCAGTCCACTTGGTGCAACAGCTCTCCAAGGTGTGATCACTCCTTTTTAGATGCAGACTAACAAGCAGATCTGATTTGATGCAGGTATTAGTTTTGGGGATGAAAATTTACAGGGTGATTCCATAATTTATTCCTCAGAATTGAGTGAGTCCGTACTTTTTCCCTTCTGCTTGGTCTAAAAAAGTAACCGTTCCTGACTGCCACAATTTTTTTTTTGTGATTTCTTATAGTGTTTCTTAAAGCCAGAAAGTTGCCATTTGAAATGACTTTAGTTTTGTGTCATGTCTGTGATCTGCTTTTTTTCTACAAAATTAAACAACTGAATGAACATCCTCTGAGGCCGGTGAGTCCATAATTATTGCCAGGGGTTGTACTTGCTGACATTTGTTGTCCTTGTTTTGCCTGCCCCATGTGAATAATCTGCCAGGCATCATCATTTATTGTTTCCTGAAATGTTCTCAGTTTTTGGACATTGTTGTGTTTCTGAGTTTTTTTTTTAACAGTAACTGTCCATTTTGCTTCAAATGTGTGAGACTGAGTAATGACACAGGGCTGACCTTAATTTACAGGCAATAATCACATAGTTTGTACATGTTCTGCAAATATTAACAATTTCTCCTTAAGGAGCTGTAAATGTAGTTCAATAATATACTCTAAAAAACTGTCCTCATAATATTGAATGCCCCTGTAAGGTTTCAACTTTATTTTACTATTTTTTGTTTGTTTTAATTTGTTTCCCTCTTTAAAACACAGTGGAAGATTTAATCCAAAACCATTCTTGATGTGAGGCAAGAGCTTTAACCATTGCAATGCCATGCTGTCTAGTTTTACTGTGTGGATTTTGAAAGCTCTCTCTGCATGGGTTCCTTACCATCATTACAAAGGGCCTCTTCACACATAGTACAAATGTGGTCAAATTGCACATGAATTGTGCATGAAGCAGGAATCGTATGTAATACGTGTAAAATCATAGCTGCCTCCAATGCCTTGTACACCTGTTGTTACAACTATTTGTGCACACCAGTGGCTGAAAGACAACGTGCGCTGTGAGAGCCCATTGAACCCTGTCAGCCAAATTCCAGGTGACAGACACAAACATCTACACTGTTCGCTTGCACATAAAAAAATGTGTGGCCATTCTCGCAGTTAGCACGAAAACAGTCAGCAGACGATCAATTTCAAGCTGGCGGTGAGATTTGTCAAAGTGCTCCCACGACTGTGAAGTTGCCAAGTAGGCATGTGGTGTGCTAGAGCAGGGGTGGCCAAGTTCGGTCCTCGAAAGGCACATTCCTGACACTCTTAGTTGTCTCCCTGCTCCAACACACCTGAATCCAATGAAAGGCTCATTAGCAGACTTTTAATGAGCCTTTCATTGGATTCAGGTGTGTTGGAGCAGGGAGACAACTAAGAGTGTCAGGAATATGCCTCTCGAGGACCGAACTTGGCCACCCCTGTGTTAGAGTGTCGGCTCCCCCCACAACACGTGTGTGTGTTTCGCACGCTGCCCCAACACGTGTGCATGTGTTTCGCACGCTCCCCCCTCCCCCACACAACACGTGTGCGTGTGTTTCACGTTCTCTCCCCAACACCTCTGTGCGTGTGGTTCGTGCGCCCCCCACAGGAGAGGAGCCTCTAATCTGATCACAGAGTGACACCTTGGTCTGTGCGCTGAACGGACGGGGTCATCTCTGGTACTGGACGTTGCAGCTGCAGAACATGTACCGTGTTTTAACAGACACGCATGCGTGTGCTTGCTGTCCTCACATGGAAATACATAAAAACATACATCGCTGTTGCAACAGGATGGAGTGACGGACCATCAGTTCATGTGGACATGCAGAAGGCGATCTGAATGTCTGAATGTCTGTCTGACAAGACACGCATGCAGGCCTAACCCGACACACGTGTCCTGTGAGCAGCGCACCACAGGACTATATGACAAGCCAACACTGTGACAAATACGCTATTTTCAGTCACATATCAGCAGAAATATGCCATAACATATGCCTTTTGTTCAGTTATCATGGCACTTTTTTCTCTTAAAAAAAAAAAAAAAAACATTTATTTGCCTTTTGATTTTAGCCATTTCACAGTCTTGTTATAAGACAGTGCAGTGGTAAAGTTTCTGTCTGGTAATCAGAGCTTTTGTAAATTGCAGGTTTGAATCCCGTGAGTGGCATTTATTTTTAATTAACCAGGGTTATTTAATCGTGGGTTTCTGTATTGTGTCCCCTTTTATTTACTATTTATATCAACCCGGTGATATTCATTAATTATACAGCTGGTTTTTATTTTATAGTTCTCCACATCAGTGGCACGATGTGGTGCACCACGGCCCAGCTGCTTGCACTGTGTTCCTGTTCACACGACACTGTCATGTGCACGACACCACGGGTTCATTCACGCCTGCCCTTTGGCCCGATGTTTTCGTGGTTCGCTCATACGAGATGTTCCACCGTGATTGTACTTATTCGTACTATGTATGAAGGGGCCCTAAAAGCATGATCCACTGTGGAAATCCCAAGTTAACAGAAACAGCACAAAAAAGAGAAAGAAATAGAATATGCCACATCGTACCAGTTTAATATATAGTTATGTACCAACCATATATGTTGTTGTGCTGCAGTTTTATCTGAATAAGGATGTGCTCTACAAATGACACCAGAACTCAGGCAGGGTGACATGAGATGAGCCATGGATTAATGTGAGGGCAATCTGTCACATATTGAATTTCATTCCTTTCAGCTCTATGGTACTTTCACAAGGTCACAACCTATAAATGTGAGAAAAAAAAGTGAAAATTATTGTTACCTATGAATGTGATGTAGACATGGAATGTGCAAAAAGAACAGTAGCATGCCCATAGTATAACTTTTTTAGGGGAGGTGATGGTCTAGTGGTTAAAGTGTTGGGCTTGAGACCAGAGGATCCTTGGTTCAAATCCCAGCCTGACTGGAAAATCACTAAAGGCCCTTGGGCAAGGTCCTTAATCCCCTAGTTGCTCCCGGTGTGTAGTGGGCACCTTGTATGGCAGCAGCCTCACACCTTTCTAGAATACTTTGGACAGCATTGGTCCAGCACCCTGTGGTGTGCAGGTGTCAGCCTTGTGAGACATCATCAGAACTTTAGATAGAGAAAGAGAGCAGAATCAGTTGGCCGGAAAAACTGCTATGAGTTCACCAGCAATAAATCTACAAAAAAGAGGAGAGAATAGTAAGGTGATCGCCAGCTGCTTGCCCTAAGCTTCATTAACAGACCCAGAATTTAGATGACATGAAGGCCAAGACCTGTTCTGTTGCTAATATGATGAATTAAGGGGTTAGGAAGCAAAGTTCCATGCTAGGGCCAGTATGCTAGCTATACGAGTGGGACAATAGATGTCTCTTAAGTCTGGACTTGAATGTCTCTACCGAATTTGACTGTTTTATTTCTGTCAGGAGATCATTCCACAAAACAGGGGCATGATAAGAGAAGGCTCTGTGGCCTGCCCACTTTTTATTCACCCTAAGGACACAATGTATTCCTGCATCCTGAGAGGGAAGAACCCGTGTTGGTACGTATGGTTTAATTAGGTCAACTAAGTAGGGAGGTGCTAGTCTGTGAATAGTTTTATGGGTTAGTAACAACCTTAAAATCCAACCTCACAGAGACAGTAAGCCATTGAAGAAATGCCAAAATAGGTGTAATGTGGTTGAACATTCTGCTTCCTGTGAAAACTCTGGCAGCAGCATTTTGAACCAGTTGGAGACCCCTAATGCTGGACTGCATTAACCAGAAAATCAAACATTACAGTAGTCCATTCTAGAAAAGACAAATGCATAGATGCGAGTCTCTGCATCAGCCATAGACTGGATGAGATGAATCTTTGATATGGTGGAAGAGAGCAGTCCTTGTAATATCTCTAATGTGTAAGTCAAAAGGGCAACATGGGGTCAAAAATCACCTCAAGGTTCCTCACTTTGTCAGTGTGATATATGACCCAGAAGTCTAGGTTAAGTGGTAGCTGGTCAAACTGATGCCGATGTCTCGCTGGACCAAGAACCATAATTTCAGTCTTGTACGAGTTTAAAAGTAAGAAATTGCTGGACGTCCACCTTTTCACTGTTACAAGGCAAACCTCTAAGGACTTTATATGTGTACAAGATTACCAGCAGTTATCAGCAATTACAACTGGGTGTCATCAACGTAGCAATTAAAATATAATCCCATAATGTCGTAGAATGTGCCCAAGGGGTGCTACATAAAGGTAGAAAAGCAGGGGGCCTAAGCCAGATGCCCGTCGAACCCCATATTTCATGTCACCAAGGTTAGAAGGTAGTGCTGTTGCCCAAGACACAATGAGAGTGACTGGTTAGGTAAAAGGTCAACCATGCAAGGACATTCCCAGTAATCCGAAAATAAATCACCAGCCTATCAAGTTGAAGATCGTATGATGAGTCACCTCATCAAATACATCACTAAGATCTCACAGCACCACAACTGTAATGGTGTCTAAATCCATAGCATGCAGAAGATTACTCACAACTTTAGTGAGAGCTATCTCCATGCAGTCATGTGTTTGAAATGCAGACTGCAATCGCTCAATGAGATTATTCTCAGTCAACAAGCTGCTGTGAAACCAGTGTTTTCCTAAATTTTAGAACAAAATGATAGGTTTGATATATAATTTTTGAATAGACTAGGGTCAAGATTAGATTTCTTAAATAATGATTTTATCACTGCAGATTTGCGGGGCATTGAAGTACAGGTTCAGACAAAGTGTTTTAACTCCTTGGGAATCAAACCAAGGTTAACTAGACCTCAGATAGTGACTGGTGTGTTCATAGATTCCTTTAACAAATGCCTCCTTTTCTAGCCTCTGGGGATCACAGCCTACCTTCTCCGTATATGTCCCTATACATCCTCATATTTCCATCAATCTGTGCATCACAACTTTTCTGGATGGTTTCAAAGTGCCTCAAAGTGCTCTCAGATTGGAAACACATACTACTATGAACACGAATGACTCATATGCAATCCCCTGCAACTTTCAGGGTCTGGTTATGAGAGAACTTTTGTTGTGAAAGTGTAGTGACACGGACCCACAACAGGGGGCGCAAATGAACGGTCAATAGATGAGCCAAAAAAGTAACAATTTAATGTTGTGAAGGTGCACAACGAATATACAGACAATCTCAGAATTTGATAACAGTCAATCCACAAAGGTGACGTTTGGGCAGGCTCGAGGATAGAAGACGTCTGTCCTGAGAAGAGCCGGAACCACACGATTTCCGCCGCCACCGAACCTGGTGAATACTGGAGCCGCCAAGTCCCGAATTCCCAGGTGATCACCGTCCCCGACTGTCGGATCTGGTACTGCTGGCGAAGAGCAAAAACAGTCAAGTGTGGGTGTGTGTACACCCCGTAACAACAACGGTGGGAATGCCACCTCCACCTCTAATACACACTCGGGCAGCGTCTGTGTAACCACTTATCTGACGGGACGTAGGACGAAACAGTCGCGACCCACGCCGGTCCTCTGGTTGACAGCTGCAACACAATAGCTCTTGGAATCAATCAATACAGGCAGAGAAAGTTACCTCCATAGAAGTACAATATCTCGGCGATGAGGTGGAGATGACGTCTGGGTTTTATGGAGTGAGATGATGAAGAATGAGTGACAGCTGTCAGGAAATAATGAGTGACAGCTGTCACTCCCGGCTGTGTCCGTGGCGGCAGCGCCCTCTCGTGCCTGAAGCCCGCACTTCAGGCAGGGCGCCCTCTGGTGGTGGGCCAGCAGTACCTCCTCTTCTGGTGACCCACACAACTACTTTGACACACCCCCTTCCCATCACATTCACTTTATGGCTATAGCCTTGGTCTGTAATTTCTTGAAAGAGCTCATGGATTCATGCAGTAACTGAGCCAAGGTGTATGGCAATGTTGCTGTCTTTTAGAGTAACACAACACCTGGATGTCTTTAGTACTGGGTTGCTAATCCTTGGGAACAACTGAAATGACTTTTGGCTCAATCCTATTTCTCCTCCCTTAACCCAAGTCCTTGATTTAATTCTGTTATCCCAAAAAAAAAAAAAATCTATTTTACTGAAAGTGTGTGGTAACGAAAATACTACTAGAATATGAAATTAGAGTGTCTGGAAAAGACGAGTGACATGTTTTATTAAGATTATTTGGTGTGAAGATTTAATGTTGATTTTTAAAAATGTGACTGGGTTTATTTGTGTGGTAGCATTTTAAATATGCTTCTCTGTTGAGTGTGTGTCTGTGTGTGCGTGCGTGCGTGCATTTGTACCAGTGAGAAGATTTAACAGTGTTTCGCTTTGTCTTCATATCAGCAATTATCTCCCATTAGCCATTTCTATTACCTGGCACTGCCGAGAGCACAATGACACCAGGAGAATGACCTGGAAAGACAACGAGAGGTGATGGGGAAGGAGGAGAGAGGCAAGAAAGTGAGATAAAAAGATGAAATTACAGAGGAATAATGGGAAATGGAGAAAAAGGCAGCAGATCGAACAAGTGAGAGGTAGAAGGAGAGATTGAACTGAGTGATAAGAAAAGCAGGGGGCCTAAGCCAGATGCCCGTCGAACCCCATATTTCATGTCACCAAGGTTAGAAGGTAGTGCTGTTGCCCAAGACACAATGAGAGTGACTGGTTAGGTAAAAGGTCAACCATGCAAGGACATTCCCAGTAATCCGAAAATAAATCACCAGCCTATCAAGTTGAAGATCGTATGATGAGTCACCTCATCAAATACATCACTAAGATCTCACAGCACCACAACTGTAATGGTGTCTAAATCCATAGCATGCAGAAGATTACTCACAACTTTAGTGAGAGCTATCTCCATGCAGTCATGTGTTTGAAATGCAGACTGCAATCGCTCAATGAGATTATTCTCAGTCAACAAGCTGCTGTGAAACCAGTGTTTTCCTAAATTTTAGAACAAAATGATAGGTTTGATATATAATTTTGAATAGACTAGGGTCAAGATTAGATTTCTTAAATAATGATTTTATCACTGCAGATTTGCGGGGCATTGAAGTACAGGTTCAGACAAAGTGTTTTAACTCCTTGGGAATCAAACCAAGGTTAACTAGACCTCAGATAGTGACTGGTGTGTTCATAGATTCCTTTAACAAATGCCTCCTTTTCTAGCCTCTGGGGATCACAGCCTACCTTCTCCGTATATGTCCCTATACATCCTCATATTTCCATCAATCTGTGCATCACAACTTTTCTGGATGGTTTCAAAGTGCCTCAAAAGTGCTCTCAGATTGGAAACACATACTACTATGAACACGAATGACTCATATGCAATCCCCTGCAACTTTCAGGGTCTGGTTATGAGAGAACTTTTGTTGTGAAAGTGTAGTGACACGGACCCACAACAGGGGGCGCAAATGAACGGTCAATAGATGAGCCAAAAAAGTAACAATTTAATGTTGTGAAGGTGCACAACGAATATACAGACAATCTCAGAATTTGATAACAGTCAATCCACAAAGGTGACGTTTGGGCAGGCTCGAGGATAGAAGACGTCTGTCCTGAGAAGAGCCGGAACCACACGATTTCCGCCGCCACCGAACCTGGTGAATACTGGAGCCGCCAAGTCCCGAATTCCCAGGTGATCACCGTCCCCGACTGTCGGATCTGGTACTGCTGGCGAAGAGCAAAAACAGTCAAGTGTGGGTGTGTGTACACCCCGTAACAACAACGGTGGGAATGCCACCTCCACCTCTAATACACACTCGGGCAGCGTCTGTGTAACCACTTATCTGACGGGACGTAGGACGAAACAGTCGCGACCCACGCCGGTCCTCTGGTTGACAGCTGCAACACAATAGCTCTTGGAATCAATCAATACAGGCAGAGAAAGTTACCTCCATAGAAGTACAATATCTCGGCGATGAGGTGGAGATGACGTCTGGGTTTTATGGAGTGAGATGATGAAGAATGAGTGACAGCTGTCAGGAAATAATGAGTGACAGCTGTCACTCCCGGCTGTGTCCGTGGCGGCAGCGCCCTCTCGTGCCTGAAGCCCGCACTTCAGGCAGGGCGCCCTCTGGTGGTGGGCCAGCAGTACCTCCTCTTCTGGTGACCCACACAACTACTTTGACACACCCCCTTCCCATCACATTCACTTTATGGCTATAGCCTTGGTCTGTAATTTCTTGAAAGAGCTCATGGATTCATGCAGTAACTGAGCCAAGGTGTATGGCAATGTTGCTGTCTTTTAGAGTAACACAACACCTGGATGTCTTTAGTACTGGGTTGCTAATCCTTGGGAACAACTGAAATGACTTTTGGCTCAATCCTATTTCTCCTCCCTTAACCCAAGTCCTTGATTTAATTCTGTTATCCCAAAAAAAAAAAAAATCTATTTTACTGAAAGTGTGTGGTAACGAAAATACTACTAGAATATGAAATTAGAGTGTCTGGAAAAGACGAGTGACATGTTTTATTAAGATTATTTGGTGTGAAGATTTAATGTTGATTTTTAAAAATGTGACTGGGTTTATTTGTGTGGTAGCATTTTAAATATGCTTCTCTGTTGAGTGTGTGTCTGTGTGTGCGTGCGTGCGTGCATTTGTACCAGTGAGAAGATTTAACAGTGTTTCGCTTTGTCTTCATATCAGCAATTATCTCCCATTAGCCATTTCTATTACCTGGCACTGCCGAGAGCACAATGACACCAGGAGAATGACCTGGAAAGACAACGAGAGGTGATGGGGAAGGAGGAGAGAGGCAAGAAAGTGAGATAAAAAGATGAAATTACAGAGGAATAATGGGAAATGGAGAAAAAGGCAGCAGATCGAACAAGTGAGAGGTAGAAGGAGAGATTGAACTGAGTGATAAAAAAGTGTACAGAAGCTGAAAGACTAGAGGAAATTAGAGCAAGATAAGAGCACAGGGGTTGACATGGAGGGAGGGCTGAAACAATAGAGATGAGAAGTGAAGAGATACACTGACACTGCAGATGCAGAGTAATGCATGAAAAGCAAACAGTAGGGGGGGTTAGGGTGATGGATGGAGTGGATATGTGAAACACAAAGATATTAAAAGTGAAACACGTGAAAAGCACACACTTTGTTTTGAGTATAGTATGTTACTAGATGTGTGTGTGTGTGTTAGGTAATGCCACGTATCAATGAAGTTGTATGCGAATACTCATAATGAAGGATGAATAATGAGCCACTCAGCATGTTTTCTTTGCTACGAGAGGGTTTCTTCAACTATCGTGGGAGAATAGTGGCTCTGAGAAGCTCTTTAGAGGCATTATCTTCAGTTAATGAGGCTCCTCTCTGAGCATGGCGCTAATTTCAAGAAGTTCAAAATTTAGCAACAACAGCGTGGCGCAGTTTGTGTATGAGTTACTGTGACGGCTTAGAGTCAGTTGCATGGTGCTTACGAGTCTGCTAAAAGCCCATTTTCCCGTGCGCCTGGCAGCTACGCAGGACCTGAGAGGCTAGTTTTGGAGCGGCTACCCTCTTGCGCACAAAATTCCACCTGCTCTGTGCGCTGGACGCTGTTTATAAAATAATTATTTTGTAGCAAATTAATCACTTTCTGCTAAACCTTGGATGCTGAAAATACCTCTAATCGCTTCTGGAATCACAGAGGACTGTTTCATCTGGACACTTTTTTCCTCTCTTTCCGGCTCCATGTGGTACAGTAATGTTTAGAATAACAGCAGTGCTATGTGACTAAAAAGATTAATCCAGGTTTTGAGTATATTTCTTATTGTTACATGGGAAACAAAGATTCCACCAAAGATTTTCAATTGGCTTAAGATCCAGACTATTTGCAGGCCATGACATTGACCCTATGTGTCTTTTTGCAAGGGAAGTTTTCAAAGTTTTTGCTCTATGGCAAGATGCATCATCATCTTGAAAAATGATTTCATCAGCCCCAAACATCCTTTCAATTGATGGGATAAGAAAAGTGTCCAAAATATCAACGTAAACTTGTGCATTTATTGATGATGTAATGACAGCCATCTCCCCAGTGCCTTTACCTGACATGCAGCCCCATATCATCAATGACTGTGGAAATTTACATGTTCTCTTCAGGCAGTCATCTTTATAAATCTCACTGGAATGGCACCAAACAAAAGTTCCAGCATCATCACCTTGCCCAATGCAGATTTGAGATTCATCACTGAATACGACTTTCATCCAGTCATCCACAGTCCACGATTGCTTTTCCTTAGCCCATTGTAACCTTGTTTTTTTCTCTTTAGGTGTTAATGATGGCTTTCATTTAGCTTTTCTGTATGTAAATCCCATTTCCTTTAGGTGGTTTCTTACAGTTCGGTCACAGACGTTGACTCCAGTTTCCTCCGATTCTTTCCTCATTTGTTTTGTTGTGCATTTTCGATTTTTGAGACATATTGCTTTAAGTTTTCTGTCTTGACGCTTTGATGTCTTTCT
Organism: Thalassophryne amazonica; assembly: GCF_902500255.1. Classification (NCBI taxonomy): domain Eukaryota; kingdom Metazoa; phylum Chordata; class Actinopteri; order Batrachoidiformes; family Batrachoididae; genus Thalassophryne; species Thalassophryne amazonica. The sequence continues at coordinate 94,376,882 of NC_047113.1, read as the reverse complement.
TGGTCTACCAGTATGTTTGCCTTTAACAACCTTCCCATGTTGTTTGTATTTGGTCCAGAGTTTAGACACAGCTGACTCTGAACAACCAACATCTTTTGCAACACTGCGTGATGATTTACCCTCTTTTGAGAGTTTGATAATCTTCTCCTTTGTTTCAATTGACATCTCTCGTGTTGGAGCCATGATTCATGTCAGTCCACTTGGTGCAACAGCTCTCCAAGGTGTGATCACTCCTTTTTAGATGCAGACTAACAAGCAGATCTGATTTGATGCAGGTATTAGTTTTGGGGATGAAAATTTACAGGGTGATTCCATAATTTATTCCTCAGAATTGAGTGAGTCCGTACTTTTTCCCTTCTGCTTGGTCTAAAAAAGTAACCGTTCCTGACTGCCACAATTTTTTTTTTGTGATTTCTTATAGTGTTTCTTAAAGCCAGAAAGTTGCCATTTGAAATGACTTTAGTTTTGTGTCATGTCTGTGATCTGCTTTTTTTCTACAAAATTAAACAACTGAATGAACATCCTCTGAGGCCGGTGAGTCCATAATTATTGCCAGGGGTTGTACTTGCTGACATTTGTTGTCCTTGTTTTGCCTGCCCCATGTGAATAATCTGCCAGGCATCATCATTTATTGTTTCCTGAAATGTTCTCAGTTTTTGGACATTGTTGTGTTTCTGAGTTTTTTTTTTAACAGTAACTGTCCATTTTGCTTCAAATGTGTGAGACTGAGTAATGACACAGGGCTGACCTTAATTTACAGGCAATAATCACATAGTTTGTACATGTTCTGCAAATATTAACAATTTCTCCTTAAGGAGCTGTAAATGTAGTTCAATAATATACTCTAAAAAACTGTCCTCATAATATTGAATGCCCCTGTAAGGTTTCAACTTTATTTTACTATTTTTTGTTTGTTTTAATTTGTTTCCCTCTTTAAAACACAGTGGAAGATTTAATCCAAAACCATTCTTGATGTGAGGCAAGAGCTTTAACCATTGCAATGCCATGCTGTCTAGTTTTACTGTGTGGATTTTGAAAGCTCTCTCTGCATGGGTTCCTTACCATCATTACAAAGGGCCTCTTCACACATAGTACAAATGTGGTCAAATTGCACATGAATTGTGCATGAAGCAGGAATCGTATGTAATACGTGTAAAATCATAGCTGCCTCCAATGCCTTGTACACCTGTTGTTACAACTATTTGTGCACACCAGTGGCTGAAAGACAGCGTGCGCTGTGAGAGCCCATTGAACCCTGTCAGCCAAATTCCAGGTGACAGACACAAACATCTACACTGTTCGCTTGCACATAAAAAATGTGTGGCCATTCTCGCAGTTAGCACGAAAACAGTCAGCAGACGATCAATTTCAAGCTGGCGGTGAGATTTGTCAAAGTGCTCCCACGACTGTGAAGTTGCCAAGTAGGCATGTGGTGTGCTAGAGCAGGGGTGGCCAAGTTCGGTCCTCGAAAGGCACATTCCTGACACTCTTAGTTGTCTCCCTGCTCCAACACACCTGAATCCAATGAAAGGCTCATTAGCAGACTTTTAATGAGCCTTTCATTGGATTCAGGTGTGTTGGAGCAGGGAGACAACTAAGAGTGTCAGGAATATGCCTCTCGAGGACCGAACTTGGCCACCCCTGTGTTAGAGTGTCGGCTCCCCCCACAACACGTGTGTGTGTTTCGCACGCTGCCCCAACACGTGTGCATGTGTTTCGCACGCTCCCCCCTCCCCCACACAACACGTGTGCGTGTGTTTCACGTTCTCTCCCCAACACCTCTGTGCGTGTGGTTCGTGCGCCCCCCACAGGAGAGGAGCCTCTAATCTGATCACAGAGTGACACCTTGGTCTGTGCGCTGAACGGACGGGGTCATCTCTGGTACTGGACGTTGCAGCTGCAGAACATGTACCGTGTTTTAACAGACACGCATGCGTGTGCTTGCTGTCCTCACATGGAAATACATAAAAACATACATCGCTGTTGCAACAGGATGGAGTGACGGACCATCAGTTCATGTGGACATGCAGAAGGCGATCTGAATGTCTGAATGTCTGTCTGACAAGACACGCATGCAGGCCTAACCCGACACACGTGTCCTGTGAGCAGCGCACCACAGGACTATATGACAAGCCAACACTGTGACAAATACGCTATTTTCAGTCACATATCAGCAGAAATATGCCATAACATATGCCTTTTGTTCAGTTATCATGGCACTTTTTTCTCTTAAAAAAAAAAAAAAACATTTATTTGCCTTTTGATTTTAGCCATTTCACAGTCTTGTTATAAGACAGTGCAGTGGTAAAGTTTCTGTCTGGTAATCAGAGCTTTTGTAAATTGCAGGTTTGAATCCCGTGAGTGGCATTTATTTTTAATTAACCAGGGTTATTTAATCGTGGGTTTCTGTATTGTGTCCCCTTTTATTTACTATTTATATCAACCCGGTGATATTCATTAATTATACAGCTGGTTTTTATTTTATAGTTCTCCACATCAGTGGCACGATGTGGTGCACCACGGCCCAGCTGCTTGCACTGTGTTCCTGTTCACACGACACTGTCATGTGCACGACACCACGGGTTCATTCACGCCTGCCCTTTGGCCCGATGTTTTCGTGGTTCGCTCATACGAGATGTTCCACCGTGATTGTACTTATTCGTACTATGTATGAAGGGGCCCTAAAAGCATGATCCACTGTGGAAATCCCAAGTTAACAGAAACAGCACAAAAAAGAGAAAGAAATAGAATATGCCACATCGTACCAGTTTAATATATAGTTATGTACCAACCATATATGTTGTTGTGCTGCAGTTTTATCTGAATAAGGATGTGCTCTACAAATGACACCAGAACTCAGGCAGGGTGACATGAGATGAGCCATGGATTAATGTGAGGGCAATCTGTCACATATTGAATTTCATTCCTTTCAGCTCTATGGTACTTTCACAAGGTCACAACCTATAAATGTGAGAAAAAAAAGTGAAAATTATTGTTACCTATGAATGTGATGTAGACATGGAATGTGCAAAAAGAACAGTAGCATGCCCATAGTATAACTTTTTTAGGGGAGGTGATGGTCTAGTGGTTAAAGTGTTGGGCTTGAGACCAGAGGATCCTTGGTTCAAATCCCAGCCTGACTGGAAAATCACTAAAGGCCCTTGGGCAAGGTCCTTAATCCCCTAGTTGCTCCCGGTGTGTAGTGGGCACCTTGTATGGCAGCAGCCTCACACCTTTCTAGAATACTTTGGACAGCATTGGTCCAGCACCCTGTGGTGTGCAGGTGTCAGCCTTGTGAGACATCATCAGAACTTTAGATAGAGAAAGAGAGCAGAATCAGTTGGCCGGAAAAACTGCTATGAGTTCACCAGCAATAAATCTACAAAAAAAGGAGAGAATAGTAAGGTGATCGCCAGCTGCTTGCCCTAAGCTTCATTAACAGACCCAGAATTTAGATGACATGAAGGCCAAGACCTGTTCTGTTGCTAATATGATGAATTAAGGGGTTAGGAAGCAAAGTTCCATGCTAGGGCCAGTATGCTAGCTATACGAGTGGGACAATAGATGTCTCTTAAGTCTGGACTTGAATGTCTCTACCGAATTTGACTGTTTTATTTCTGTCAGGAGATCATTCCACAAAACAGGGGCATGATAAGAGAAGGCTCTGTGGCCTGCCCACTTTTTATTCACCCTAAGGACACAATGTATTCCTGCATCCTGAGAGGGAAGAACCCGTGTTGGTACGTATGGTTTAATTAGGTCAACTAAGTAGGGAGGTGCTAGTCTGTGAATAGTTTTATGGGTTAGTAACAACCTTAAAATCCAACCTCACAGAGACAGTAAGCCATTGAAGAAATGCCAAAATAGGTGTAATGTGGTTGAACATTCTGCTTCCTGTGAAAACTCTGGCAGCAGCATTTTGAACCAGTTGGAGACCCCTAATGCTGGACTGCATTAACCAGAAAATCAAACATTACAGTAGTCCATTCTAGAAAAGACAAATGCATAGATGCGAGTCTCTGCATCAGCCATAGACTGGATGAGATGAATCTTTGATATGGTGGAAGAGAGCAGTCCTTGTAATATCTCTAATGTGTAAGTCAAAAGGGCAACATGGGGTCAAAAATCACCTCAAGGTTCCTCACTTTGTCAGTGTGATATATGACCCAGAAGTCTAGGTTAAGTGGTAGCTGGTCAAACTGATGCCGATGTCTCGCTGGACCAAGAACCATAATTTCAGTCTTGTACGAGTTTAAAAGTAAGAAATTGCTGGACGTCCACCTTTTCACTGTTACAAGGCAAACCTCTAAGGACTTTATATGTGTACAAGATTACCAGCAGTTATCAGCAATTACAACTGGGTGTCATCAACGTAGCAATTAAAATATAATCCCATAATGTCGCAGAATGTGCCCAAGGGGTGCTACATAAAGGTAGAAAAGCAGGGGGCCTAAGCCAGATGCCCGTCGAACCCCATATTTCATGTCACCAAGGTTAGAAGGTAGTGCTGTTGCCCAAGACACAATGAGAGTGACTGGTTAGGTAAAAGGTCAACCATGCAAGGACATTCCCAGTAATCCGAAAATAAATCACCAGCCTATCAAGTTGAAGATCGTATGATGAGTCACCTCATCAAATACATCACTAAGATCTCACAGCACCACAACTGTAATGGTGTCTAAATCCATAGCATGCAGAAGATTACTCACAACTTTAGTGAGAGCTATCTCCATGCAGTCATGTGTTTGAAATGCAGACTGCAATCGCTCAATGAGATTATTCTCAGTCAACAAGCTGCTGTGAAACCAGTGTTTTCCTAAATTTTAGAACAAAATGATAGGTTTGATATATAATTTTTGAATAGACTAGGGTCAAGATTAGATTTCTTAAATAATGATTTTATCACTGCAGATTTGCGGGGCATTGAAGTACAGGTTCAGACAAAGTGTTTTAACTCCTTGGGAATCAAACCAAGGTTAACTAGACCTCAGATAGTGACTGGTGTGTTCATAGATTCCTTTAACAAATGCCTCCTTTTCTAGCCTCTGGGGATCACAGCCTACCTTCTCCGTATATGTCCCTATACATCCTCATATTTCCATCAATCTGTGCATCACAACTTTTCTGGATGGTTTCAAAGTGCCTCAAAAGTGCTCTCAGATTGGAAACACATACTACTATGAACACGAATGACTCATATGCAATCCCCTGCAACTTTCAGGGTCTGGTTATGAGAGAACTTTTGTTGTGAAAGTGTAGTGACACGGACCCACAACAGGGGGCGCAAATGAACGGTCAATAGATGAGCCAAAAAAGTAACAATTTAATGTTGTGAAGGTGCACAACGAATATACAGACAATCTCAGAATTTGATAACAGTCAATCCACAAAGGTGACGTTTGGGCAGGCTCGAGGATAGAAGACGTCTGTCCTGAGAAGAGCCGGAACCACACGATTTCCGCCGCCACCGAACCTGGTGAATACTGGAGCCGCCAAGTCCCGAATTCCCAGGTGATCACCGTCCCCGACTGTCGGATCTGGTACTGCTGGCGAAGAGCAAAAACAGTCAAGTGTGGGTGTGTGTACACCCCGTAACAACAACGGTGGGAATGCCACCTCCACCTCTAATACACACTCGGGCAGCGTCTGTGTAACCACTTATCTGACGGGACGTAGGACGAAACAGTCGCGACCCACGCCGGTCCTCTGGTTGACAGCTGCAACACAATAGCTCTTGGAATCAATCAATACAGGCAGAGAAAGTTACCTCCATAGAAGTACAATATCTCGGCGATGAGGTGGAGATGACGTCTGGGTTTTATGGAGTGAGATGATGAAGAATGAGTGACAGCTGTCAGGAAATAATGAGTGACAGCTGTCACTCCCGGCTGTGTCCGTGGCGGCAGCGCCCTCTCGTGCCTGAAGCCCGCACTTCAGGCAGGGCGCCCTCTGGTGGTGGGCCAGCAGTACCTCCTCTTCTGGTGGCCCACACAACTACTTTGACACACCCCCTTCCCATCACATTCACTTTATGGCTATAGCCTTGGTCTGTAATTTCTTGAAAGAGCTCATGGATTCATGCAGTAACTGAGCCAAGGTGTATGGCAATGTTGCTGTCTTTTAGAGTAACACAACACCTGGATGTCTTTAGTACTGGGTTGCTAATCCTTGGGAACAACTGAAATGACTTTTGGCTCAATCCTATTTCTCCTCCCTTAACCCAAGTCCTTGATTTAATTCTGTTATCCCAAAAAAAAAAAAAATCTATTTTACTGAAAGTGTGTGGTAACGAAAATACTACTAGAATATGAAATTAGAGTGTCTGGAAAAGACGAGTGACATGTTTTATTAAGATTATTTGGTGTGAAGATTTAATGTTGATTTTTAAAAATGTGACTGGGTTTATTTGTGTGGTAGCATTTTAAATATGCTTCTCTGTTGAGTGTGTGTCTGTGTGTGCGTGCGTGCGTGCATTTGTACCAGTGAGAAGATTTAACAGTGTTTCGCTTTGTCTTCATATCAGCAATTATCTCCCATTAGCCATTTCTATTACCTGGCACTGCCGAGAGCACAATGACACCAGGAGAATGACCTGGAAAGACAACGAGAGGTGATGGGGAAGGAGGAGAGAGGCAAGAAAGTGAGATAAAAAGATGAAATTACAGAGGAATAATGGGAAATGGAGAAAAAGGCAGCAGATCGAACAAGTGAGAGGTAGAAGGAGAGATTGAACTGAGTAATAAAAAAGTGTACAGAAGCTGAAAGACTAGAGGAAATTAGAGCAAGATAAGAGCACAGGGGTTGACATGGAGGGAGGGCTGAAACAATAGAGATGAGAAGTGAAGAGATACACTGACACTGCAGATGCAGAGTAATGCATGAAAAGCAAACAGTAGGGGGGGTTAGGGTGATGGATGGAGTGGATATGTGAAACACAAAGATATTAAAAGTGAAACACGTGAAAAGCACACACTTTGTTTTGAGTATAGTATGTTACTAGATGTGTGTGTGTGTGTTAGGTAATGCCACGTATCAATGAAGTTGTATGCGAATACTCATAATGAAGGATGAATAATGAGCCACTCAGCATGTTTTCTTTGCTACAAGAGGGTTTCTTCAACTATCGTGGGAGAATAGTGGCTCTGAGAAGCTCTTTAGAGGCATTATCTTCAGTTAATGAGGCTCCTCTCTGAGCATGGCGCTAATTTCAAGAAGTTCAAAATTTAGCAACAACAGCGTGGCGCAGTTTGTGTATGAGTTACTGTGACGGCTTAGAGTCAGTTGCATGGTGCTTACGAGTCTGCTAAAAGCCCATTTTCCGTGCGCCTGGCAGCTACGCAGGACCTGAGAGGCTAGTTTTGGAGCGGCTACCCTCTTGCGCACAAAATTCCACCTGCTCTGTGCGCTGGACGCTGTTTATAAAATAATTATTTTGTAGCAAATTAATCACTTTCTGCTAAACCTTGGATGCTGAAAATACCTCTAATCGCTTCTGGAATCACAGAGGACTGTTTCATCTGGACACTTTTTTCCTCTCTTTCCGGCTCCATGTGGTACAGTAATGTTTAGAATAACAGCAGTGCTATGTGACTAAAAAGATTAATCCAGGTTTTGAGTATATTTCTTATTGTTACATGGGAAACAAGGTACCAGTAGATTCAGTAGATTCTCACAAATCCAACAAGACCAAGCATTCATGATATGCACACTCTTAAGCTATGCAATTAGGCTATTAGTAAAAAAAAGTAGAAAAGGGGGTGTTCACAATAATAGTAGCATCTGCTATTGACACTACAAACTCAAAACTATTATGTTCAAACTGCTTTTTTAGCAATCCTGTGAATCACTAAACTAGTATTTAGTTGGATAACCACAGTTTTTCATGATTTCTTCACATCTGCGAGGATTGGAGTCAACCAACTTGTGGCACCTTTCAGCTCTTATTCCACTCCAAGATTCTTTAACAACATTCCACAATTCATTCACATTTCTTGGTTTTGCTTCAGAAACAGCTTTTTTGATGTAACCCCACAAGTTCTCAATTGGATTTAGGTCCGGGGATTGGGCAGCCCACCCCAAAACATTAATTTTGTTGGTTTGGAACCAAGATTTTGCTCGTTTACCAGTGTGCTTGGGGTCATTGACTTGTTGAAACACCCATTTCAAGGGCATGTCCTCTTCAGCATAAGGCAACATGACCTCTTCAAGTATTTTGACATATCCAAACTGATCCATGATACCTGGTATGCGATATATAGGACTAACACAATAGTAGGAGAAACATGCCCATATCATGATGCTGGCACCACCATGCTTCACTGTGAACTGTGGCTTGAATTCACAGTTTGGGGGTCGTCTCACAAACTGTCTGCGGCCCTTGGACCCAAAAAGAACAATTTTACTCTCATCAGTCCATAAAATATTCCTCCATTTCTCTTTAGGCCAGTTGATGTGTTATTTGGTAAATTGTAACCTCTACTGCACATGTCTTTTATTTAACAGAGGGACTTTGCGGGGGATTCTTGCAAATAAATTAGCTTCACACAGTCATCTTGTAACTGTCACAGCACTTACAGGTAACTCCAGACTGCCTTTGACCATCCTGGATCTGATCAATGGGTGAGCCTTTGCCATTATGGTTATTCTTCTATCCATTTTGATGGTTGTTTTCCATTTTCTTCCACGCGTGTCTGGTTTGTTTGTCCATTTTAAAGCATTGGAGATCATTGCAGATGAGCAGCCTATAATTTTTTGCACCTGCGTATAGGTTTTCCCCTCTCCAATCAACATTTTAATTAAACTACGCTGTTCTTCTGAACAATGTCTTGAACATAACATTTTCCAGGTTCCTCATTTTTCTCTTTCTTTAAAAGAGAAAAGCATGTTCAACAGGTGCTGGCTTCATCCTTAAATAGGGGACACCTGATTCATACCTGTTTGTTCCACAAAATTGATGAACTCACTGACTGAATGCAAAACTACTCTTAGTGTGAACACCCCCTTTTGTACTTTTTTTTTTTTTTACTAATAGCCCAATTTCATAGCCTTAAGAGTGTGCATATCATGAATGCTTGGTCTTGTTGGATTTGTTTCTCATGTAACAATAAGAAATATACTCAAAACCTGGATTAATCTTTTTAGTCACATAGCACTACTATTATTCTGAACACTACTGTAGCTTGATAAAACAGTTCCTAGCTGCAAAAGTATGTCTATGGTTGATTTAATATCTGTTAATGGATCACATGAGCTCTGCTGTGTGTGCGCACTGCGCACTGAGGCAGTGACTCATCATGCTCCAAAGGAGCATTTAGGCAGAAGCCAGCTCACAAAAGAGTGATTTTTCAGTCAATAATTAAGGAACACAAAGCTAAAATTTAGATAACTGTGTGAACGTGGCTGTGTGTTTAAAGCTGCAGAAGACATAACTCCTGTGAAGCCATGAAAAGCAGTGCAGAGCAGTGCAGCAACACAGAATGAGAGCAAGCAAAAGACTGATTTTGAAGACATAACACAAAGTTAAAAGTTGTATCACGGTGACTTGTAAGCTGCCAAAGAAATATATATGTGTGTGTGTGTGTGTGTGTGTATTTTTTTTTTAAAGTGATCCACATGAGTTGCGGCAGCAGGTGTATAAAGCGGGCACCTCATTGTGTATGCAGAATGGCAGCACGCGCTCGCAAAAGAGTGATTTTGCAGAAATCTGGACAAACACAAAGTTAAAAGTGGGATCACGCTGTGAAACCAGCAAGCCATGGATGGAAAGGAAGCCAGTGAGAAGGCACAGAGGTGGCTGTCCAGGAATGCAAAACAGCAGCGCGTGCGTATAAAAAAACAATTTTGCAGAAATAAACGTACAACATAAAGTTAAAAGTGGGATCACAATGTGTTCAATAGCAAGGACTTGGGCTCAAGGACTGTATAGGTTCTAGCTCTGGTATTGATATCTGCCCCGGGGTGTCAGTAAGGAACACAAACAGGATGCTGGAATAACTCTAGGCTCCTTTAATCATCGTCATACAGCAGCTCACTAACTTTGCACTGTCAGTGTAAATGTGGTCTATAAAAAAGGGAAATAAAATACAATTAGAAGTGCACTCTATTAAGTGCTGATACAATGGCTTATATCTACAGCTACAACATTCACATAGGAGAACTGAATTATAATAAACTGAGTGGACCACAACCCATACGTTCGAAGCTGCAAGAAAGTGCACGCTAGAGTTCAGATTGCAGAGAAGTCTTACAGCTGTGTGTACTGCAAAAAGGACTTCAAGTGCAGCTCCTCTTTGAAAAGACATCTGCGAGTGCACACAGGGGAGAAGCCTTACGAGTGCTTCATGTGTGGGAAACGTTTCAACGTCAGCACGACTCTGAAAGTGTATTACAGGATCCACACGGAGGAAAAGCCTTACAAATGCAAACACTGTGACAAAGCTTTCACCACCTGCTCAAACCTGAAGAAGCACGTGGCTCTCCATACTGGAATGAAATAGACCGAGCAGCATTTAAAAGACCGCACTTACCAGTACTCGACACTAGAGGTCTCACTACACCTTGCTATAACTAGAACATCTCTCACTCAATGAACTTACTGCCTTTCCAACATAGCCACCCCCCAGTTTGTAGGATGAATTGGAACAATGGAAAGGCAGACAACTTAAGAGGAGTCTGGTTGTGGTTCTTCATCTTTTAGCTCCTGCAGGACAATCAATTTCGTGATAGGCCGAATGTAGGTCTTGCCTTCAATCTTCACCTCTGCAGTCCTGATAAGGCCATCTGGTCCAGGCATAACTTTGACAACTTGTCCCATTTTCCACTGTCCGCGAGGAATCTGGGGATCTGCCACCAGAATTACAGCTCCCTCTTTCTTGCATGTTGTCTGTGGGTGTCCTCCATTTGCTCCGTGTTTGCAAGTTGGGAAGGTAGTTTCTGACAAATGAAGACCAGAAATGATCTGCTAGGATCTGTGAATGTTGCCATTGTCTGCGTCCCAACATCTCACTTTTAGAGTAGACTACTTGTGGCAGAGAGCTATCAGGCCGCCCCATAAGCAAGTAGTTAGGTGTGACAGGATCTACATCAGATACATCAGAGGAGATGTATCCTAATGGTTTTGCATTGAGTATGCTCTCAACTTCTACAAGCACTGTTCGGAGCACTTCTTCTGTGACACTTTGTAAGATGGTGGCGTATAAGGCAGTCTTAATGGAGCATATTTCTCTCTCCTATGAGCCTCCAAAGTGTGGTGCTGCTGGGGGATTGAATTTGAAACTGATCTGTTGTGCTGCGAGTTGTTGTTGAAGAACCGGACCCATTTGGGCGAAAGCCTCTCTCAGTTCTCTGTCTCCTCCTTTAAAGTTTGTCCCCTGGTCTGAGTAGACTTCTGTTGGTTTACCTCGCCTGGCAATGAATCTCCTGAAGGCCATTAAGAAAGAGTCTGTGTCTATTGATGATAAGATGTCTATATGGACGGCCCTAGTGGTGAGGCACTTGAATAAAATCCCCCACCGTTTCTCTTGGCACCGTCCCAGTTTAACCAGGAAAGGCCCGAAACAATCCATGCCAGTGGAATAAAAGGCAGGTTTAAACAGCTGCAGTGTGGCTACAGGCAAATCAGCCATTTGCTGGGAAGCGGGTTTAGCCCTCCATCTTCTACACTCAATACAGTTATGCTGGTGGCGTCTCACAGCTTCTCGTCCCCGCAGAATCCAAACGGAGCGACAGAGTTCTGCAAACACTCGTTCGGGTCCGGGATGGCAGAGACGAACATCAAAGTCTTTGATGAGTAACTTTGTGTAAGAGTGGCTAGGGTCTAGAACAATAGAATGTGCAATTGCTAGGTCAATATGGTCTGTTTGATGCAATCTGCCTCCTACTCGGACAAGGTCCAAGTCTCTGTCAAACTGTGGGTTGAGGCAGGAGAGGCGACTGTTAGGTGAGATTGTTTTACCGGCTTGAAGCAGGTGGTAGTCTTCTGCAAAGCTCTTTCTGTATTAATCGGAAAATATTAAGCTCCACCTTTCTGTACATATCAGCCAGTGGTGGATCAGGCACTGAAGGGTCCTGTTGTTGTACTGCCACCCCATGAAGCTCCTTGACTATGATCTCTAGTAGCTCCTGCCAGGTCTTGGCTTTGGACTGCTTTGGGGTACAAGATTCCAGCCTGGTAACTACAATACCACAAACAGCAGACCGCTTCAGCTCTGATAAGTCTTGAAGTGAATCTGAAGGAGTAAGAGGAGGATCTAGAGGCCACTTATCTGCAGTTTGGAGGAGGAAATCAGGTCCATGGCTCCATCGATTAGGCTGTGCCAGTTGAGCTAAAGTTCGTCCTCTTGTGAGGTCATCAGCAGGATTCTTAGAGGATTCCACATACCTCCAAATACTCTGGTCGGTCAGGTCCTGGATTTCTGCAATCCTGGTGCCAACAAAAACTTTGAAGTGGCAAGAGGTGGAGTGCAGCCATCTGAGGACTGTGGTAGAGTCGGACCACAGTGTGAAACAATGTATCTTTAGAGTTAGCTCGTTTTTGATGAGCTTGAGCAGCTGAGCTCCAGTGAGGGCTGCACACAGCTCTAACCTTGGGATCGAAAGCTGCTTCTTAGGAGCAACACACGATCTTCCAATCAGAAAGGCCAAGTGCACATTATCACTATGATCCACCAAGCGTAGGTAAGCGACAGATCCATAGGCACGCTCGGAGGCATCACAACAGATGTGCACTTCTCTTGTCACATCAGGTCTGTCCATGATTGGTGTTGGAAACAGTGCAGCCTCCTTGATAATGGGCTGGGCTGCAGGAGTCATAGATGGCGCTCTGCTATAGCTCATGATGTAGTCATCAAGGTAGGTAGGAGGCCGGACAGTACGCTTGGGGCATGTTGAATTGATGATTGAGGTGCCAGGCTGCATCCTTGGGTCCGGGGAAGACGCCTGATCCGGCTCGAAGGACCTTATGTTCAATAGCAAGGACTTAGGCTCAAGGACTGTATAGGTTCTAGCTCTGGTATTGATATCCACCCCGGGGTGTCGGTAAGGAACACAAACAGGATGCTGGAATAACTCTAGGCTCCTTTAATCATCATCATACAGCAGCTCACTAACTTTGCACTGTCAGTGTAAATGTGGTCTATAAAAAGGGAAATAAAATACAATTAGAAGGGCACTCTATTAAGTGCTGATACAATGGCTTATATCTACAGCGACAACATTCACATAGGAGAACTGAATTATAATAAACTACTGTTAACACTTATCCAAAGACTATACGGCTAGCACTGCACTGGTACTAGCATTAGCATGTAGCTCCTACTGCTAAATGGTCTCAAATACAACAGAACTAAGAACAAATATTATGAAACCCATACTACACACTGCTCATACAGTGACAAACACATACCAATCATTCATGTAGCTCTCATGATATTAAACTTACATTTGTCAGCTACGCACATAAGTTGAGCTGTCAATGTGGCTGCCCATGCCCGGCCACATGTCGAACTAATTACAGTGTTGTGTAAGACTGAGCTAAAGACCGCACTTACCAGTACTCACCACTAGAGGTCTCACTACACCTTGCTATAACTAGAACATCTCTCACTCAATGAACTTACCGCCTTTCCAACACAATGTCTGTGTTTAAAGCCGCAGAAGAAATAAAGCGAGCAAGCCATGGAGCCAGTGAGGAGCACAGAGGCGGCTGTCCAGGAACCCTTGGTTCAGTTCTAGCTAGTTTGATGTATTACAGGTGGACAGCAGCCTCGCGCACAGCGCACAACCACAGGACTGTAGTGGAGCGTCTATTTTTGGACTGAATTTAAAAAATGTAACATCTGTAAATGCTGCTGTGAATTAAAAACCCACACTTTAAAGTGGATATGACATGTAAACAATTAGGTAAAACTGATATAAATATAAAAAATATACATACAGTGTAGTAAGTTGAAAGTGGTTTTAATCATTATCACTGAGAAATAAAGTTTGTACAGCTCCTCAAAAGTGTGTTTCTTGGAAAGCGCGCTGGCAGCGTTCCATCAGCGGTCACGTGATGCTGTGACGTCACAGCGTGTAGAGTCCCATCTTTGTCTGTTAGATTGACAAAAGGAACAGATAGATCTCAACATGGACAGTGATGAGATCGAGAACTTTACTAACTCCTCAAGTGTAGATTATATCTGTGAGGAAATCGAGACTGACTCGGATCCTGAGGATGCTGCAGCAGTGATTAGACCCTACAGATTTGAGCCGTATCTTTAGGACGAACATTCAAACCAGGAGCATTCTGGCAGCGAAAATAATGCAGACGGTGCTTATGGCGGAGCCGAAGCAGAGGCAAGAGACGTGCCAATTCCGATGGATTTTGAAAGGCTGCAGAATACAGAATGGTAAGGGAGGCTTTGATTTTTGTTGCTGCTATAACACTATAATTATAGCATTTTCGATTCTAGTGTCTGTTTACTGCCTTTGTTATTTTTACAGACCCGCGATAGTGTAGCTACTACTTGTGGACCACCGTCATTACCTTCGGGTTTTTGCCATTTGAGTGCCTGGCATTGCATTCATCCGTGTTTAGTTACGTTATTTTCATGAAAGAATAGGAAATAAACAGCGAACGTTTCGAAAAAGATCGCTGAAAACAACAGTGAACATGCCTCCGCCGTGTTTACTATGTATTGCACTGATATTTTTACAAGTTCGTTGACCATTTCAAGATTATTGTGAACATATTATTTGGGGTTGACATTTTAGGTGTTCCTGTGAGCGGTGCGAGAACATGGAGACGGTAGAGGAAAGTGTCTGCTGTCGGGAGCAAATGCGGGTGTGCAAGCGGAGGGAGCGGCAGCCTGACTTTTCGTGCATCGCACAACACCACAGCTTTCGATCAATCTGCCTGGACTTGAAAAGGCTAAAACCTTTCACCTTTGTGTTTGTGCAATATGCTGCGACACACTGGTCAGACATATCGACAAACAATTCCCTGAGAGCTGTATTTAATCAAAGTTTCTGCCGCTAAAAAAAGTGTAAACAATGGCCGCCAAGTGCGCAAGCCGATACGGTCCACAGGCAGTGACATATTTCAGGTTTCTTGCTTAGCGGGAAGCTGGTCACGGGGCGTGCACATTTTTCAGGGTGAGATGTTCAAATGTTGTATATAATGGGAGAACCGCGTCCATTTTCCCAAAACGCTTAGGTTGACCGAATTATATAACCTTTGTTACATGTAATAAGACTATGTTGTCTTTAAGTGTCATATCCACTTTAAAGGGACCAGTTGTAGGAGGGCTGGAGGTTTGGACCAAACCCATGCGTAAACATGCGCCAACATTGAGTTATCATGGCGCTATCACGGCACTACATGGTTTAGTGTGGCTGATGCGAGCCATTTGAGGCTCTAATGACAGGTCGGTCATGGCTCACTGGAGGCTGCTACGTGGCACATGCAGGGTACAGAGAGAGTAGCTGATACGTGATAGATGAAAACGTGGGTCATTCTTCGAATAATCGCTGACACACCCATGCGTGGCTCATTATTCATGGCTTATTCGGTGGGACCCAAGCTTTAGAGGTCACATCAGCAATGCTATGTTGAGTCTGTGGTGCAGTGCTGCACATGTAACAAAAATTCTGTTACAGAATGCAGCAGTCATAAAATCTGACCTAGCATGTGTGTAGAACATGTACACTGTATGCACAGTGATATGATGTTGCACATATTACATGAAACAAAATTTAATGAAGTAAAAGATATAACGTGGAGGAAAAAAACAGCAACAACAACAACAAAAAACTTTGTATGTAATAATTTGTACCAGATTTTTACAAAGCTGTTTTTTTTCTGTACAGGGGCTGTATGGTGATTGTGTGAATGACCTGGGGGATATACAGTTTTCACAGGGATCCAGACTTTAAACATGGTTGAATTGAAAACATACTTCTGATAATATGTCATTAATATACATAACAACACATAATTTGATACAAAAGCACACTGCAAACACTAATCATTCTGCAAGCCCCAACAGAAAAACAAGTCACACATTTCCTCCATGCGCATAAAAGAGCAGAGTGTAGAACAATGTACAGATGAACAGTTTTTAACTTACCATAAACAACACTACAAGTGAAGCTTTACATTGTGGAGTTATTCTTCATGATTCTTTCATTAACTCCAATAATGTAAACTGGTCAGTGAACAATCATCACACATAGCAGTGGAGGCAAGAAGTGTCTCCTGTCAATCCATGTGGGTGTAAAGTAATTTCTTTGCCAGAAAACCTGTCACTTCTCTGTGTGTCCTCTTCATAATACGAGGTCTGTTAGAAAACTATCTGACCTTTTAATTTAAAAAAAAAAAACTATATGGATTTGAATCATGTGCGCTTGCATCAGCCAAGCTTGAACCTTCGTGCGCATGCGTGAGTTTTTTCACGCCTGTCGGTTGCGTCATTCGCCTGTAGTCAGGCTTTGAGTGAGCACTGGTCCACCCCCCTCGTCGGATTTTCATTGTCAAGTGTACATCAGCACTTTTGCAGCACATTCCACTATTACAGGAGATTTTGTAATGAAAGACGTGCAGAGGAATTTGCGCGTCGGGACGGAGCCGCTAATGGCGCACAACAAAAAGCACGTCCGTGTTGGAAGTCTCACAGGACAAGTTGTGACATGCCCAGCTGTTACACAATTTCTCGGATACTCACTCGAATGAAAAGCCACCGAAAGCTGTCTGAATCTTCCGAATGGGTTCCAACATGGACATGCTTTTTGTTGTGCACCATTAGCGGCTCTGTCCCGACGCGCGAATTCCTCCGCACGTCTTTCATTACAAAATCTCCTGTAACAGTGGAATGTGCAGCAAAAGTGCTGATATCCACCTCTTCCACAATTTCTCTGGTAGTCAGACAACATCCCGGATCAACACAACCTTCACTTTGGAAATGATCTGGTCATTTCAGCCTGTCGATGGCCGCTCGGAGCTCGGAGCGCGGGCCGTCTTTAATCCGGTTGTAATGATTCTTAATCTGTGTGACGCCCAGAGTATCTTCACTGAAAGCCGTCTGAATCTTCCGAATGGTTTCCACCTGGCTGTCTCTCACAGTTTCTGGAAAAATTTGATTCAGCGCTGCTCCAATCGCTCAGCCATTTCCCTCACAATGAAAATCTGATGAGGGGGGTGGACCAGTGCTCACTCAAAGCCTGCCCACAGGCGAATGACGCAACTGACAGGCGTGAAAAAACTCACGCATGCGCATGAAGGTTCAAGCTTGTCTGATGCAAGCGCACGATTCAAATCCATATATTTTAAAAAAAAAATAAAAAGGTCGGATAGTTTTCTAACAGACCTCGTAATGTACATACTGGGTACAAATAAGATACAAAATGGCTTAATATTGTGGAGACTTAATTCAGTTCCTTTGCTCGCAGTGTCTTGGTATTTAATATTCTTTTTTGCTGCTGTAGGCTGTTTCTACCCATAATAGTTCATATATTTGGACTGGAAAATATTAAATTTTAGCATTTTTACCTTGGTTCAGTTTGCTGTCACAGTAATATTTTTAAGCAGACAAAAAATGTGAGAAAAACTGTTTTTGTTCAAAGTGGTCTGTTTTGGAGTTTGCATTACAGCTGAAGTTTAAGGAATCTGCAGAGAGGCTAAGATTACAGCTGTTGTTAATCTTGACTGGTTTCCTGAAGGTTTATTTCTTCTTCTTCGTTTTCTTTTTGTTCTTTCATGGAACTGGACCACAGCTTCTTCAAAACTTCAGCTGTTCACTTTTTGCATTGCTTTCCATTTTTGTGGACTTTTACAAGCTGTGCAGAATTTAGTTAACCTAAAAAGGAAAAACGGAAATGTATCTGTTCTTCACACCAAATCATGGGTTGTCTTTTTAATGTTTGGATGGGGTTTTTATTGTTTTCTATGGATTTTATTGTTTTTATTGTTTTTTTTCTTAATTGTTTTTAATTGTGCATTGTATGCAGTATATGAGTCCAAGATGAATTTCCCTTTTTTTGAATAATAAATTATATAGTATCGTAATGTAGTAAAACAATATGCACAATCAAGCATAAATATGATATGCCCTCGTCACACTAGAGGCTGCCTGAGCCCAAATGCTGTCCGATTGTAAATTTGACCCACATTCGGGAAGTGTCGAGGTGCATTCAAAAATCTCGGACAGCGTTCAGAGAGCAGTCTAAACCAGGAGTGCCCAAGTTCAGCCCTTGAGATCTACTTTGCTGACGCTCTTAGTTGTCTCCCTGCTCAACACACCTGAATCAAATGAAAGACTCGTTAGCAGGCTTTTAATGAGCCTTTCATTGGATTCAGGTGTGTTGAAGCAGGGAGACAACTAAGAGTGTCTCTGTGTAGGCTCTCAGTTGTCCAGATGGTTTCCATAGTAGAGAAGCTTGAATCTTCAACTGGACTGGGTTGCTTGACGCGAGGACGTTTCGCTTCAAATCGCAGAAGCTTCCTCAGCTACAATTCTTGTAGTTGTAATTGTAATACAACTGTATACAAGTTGTAGTTGTAATTCTTGTAATTCTGGTAGTCTGACTTCTGTCTGACCCTTGTCGAGAAGAACAAACAGAAGCCACAAAAGCTGTAGTTTTAAACCTAACCAGCCGCCTCCTACCAAGAGGCAGACTGCTATTGGCTAGTGAATAAACAATTGCTTTAATTAGCACCTATTGTGTTCTAGTTAGCACTCTCCTAATGACAGGGTAGCTGTCCCTCCTAACGATGGGACTGACGCCTCTCCCGATGGCATGAATGACTCATTACCATGAACAAAAGACTGAAACTGCTTTGATCTGAGTACAGTGGTCCCTCATTTATCGCGGGAGTTACGTTCTAAAAGTAACCCGCGATAAGCGAAATCCGCAAGGTAGTCAGCACTATTTTTTGCAATTATTATAGATGTTTTAAGGCTGTAAAACTGCTCACTACACACTTTATACACTTTTCTCAAA
Organism: Thalassophryne amazonica; assembly: GCF_902500255.1. Classification (NCBI taxonomy): domain Eukaryota; kingdom Metazoa; phylum Chordata; class Actinopteri; order Batrachoidiformes; family Batrachoididae; genus Thalassophryne; species Thalassophryne amazonica. The sequence goes on along the minus strand of NC_047113.1, from coordinate 94,357,907 downwards.
CAGGCATTAACATTTTTTCAGTTTTCTCTCCTGTGTAAACACTCTCTTTTTTCTTCTGGGCGAGAAGATCATAAACAGACACATGCAGAATTCTCCCTTCGCTCACTGCCTCGGGAGGTACAGATGCAGGACCTGCAAAGAATCCAAGTCCTCTCTCGGTGGCCAAGGAGCTCTGCAGCTGCGGTCAAAATCCACATCAAAACAGCGAGCGTAATCTCTGGACCTGTTGCCAGATTTGGCGCAGACAGGGGGTGGTGTGAGTGGCCCGTTGATGCGTTTACAGAGCCCACAGACTCAGTAAGCGCATCGGAGGCAGAGAGAGCAATCACGGTGATGCCGACCGGTGCCGCGACCAGCCTGCCTGATAAGGACGCAGAACACAATGCGCTGTTAAAAAAAAGCATGCAAAATTGCACAAAAAAAAAATTCTGCGAAACTGTGAGGCCGCGAAAGATGAACCGCATTATAGCGAGGGACCACTGTACCCCATTGTAAACAGGGGACAAAGCGTGTCTCAGACCACCACCCCGGTTAAGGCTGGGTTTCAACTGTTTCACATAGAATGACTCTTTCACCCCTCTCTCAAACCATCTCTTTCTCTCATTTCTTTTTGTCTCTTTGTTCTCTGGGACTTCTGCACTTTGTCCAGGGACGATTGTGGGTACCCACATACCATGAGGGCTTTCCGGACAAGTTGTTGATCTTTAGCCCTTCCCTCTGCAGTTGTGGGCACCTGTAGGGCTCTGTGTTGAAGAGTCCTGATCACCCCAAGCTTGTGTTCAAGGGGGTGGTTTGAGCCAAAGAGCAGATATTGGTCAGTGTGAGTGGGTTTTCTGTAAACCCCTCTCTGGAGCTGCCTGTTCTCTCCAATCGTAACATCACAGTCCAAGAAGGCCAAAATCCACAAACAGGATGTGTCACTCAGGCCTATTGTATGTAGCACAGATTCCATCATGTACAATTTGGCCAAGCACCTCAAGTGGATTTTGGCTCCTCTAGTGGGTAACTCAGACCACCATGTGGAGAACACACAAGATTTTGTGCACAAGATCAAGGACCTGCAGCTGGAGGCAGATGAAACTATGGTGTCATTTGATGTGACATCGTTGTTCACCTGCATCCCCACCGCTGAGGCCATCTCAGCTAAAGAACAACTTGTCCGGAAAGTCCTCATGGTTTGTGGGTACCCACGATGGTCCCTGGACAAAGTGCAGTAGTCCCAGAGAACAAAGAGACCAGATAGACAGGAGATGGAGACAAGAAGAAGAGGAGTGTCTCTCCCTTATTTAAGGGAGTAGGGGAAAAACGACAGAGGGCTATACGAGGAGGTCTTCCGCAGCAGGTGGCAGGTCCCCCATGCTATGGGTGCCCTGGATGGAAAACAAGTGGCCATCAGAAAACCACCCAGGAGTGGCTCCTTGTACCACAACGTCAAGGGCTTCTTCCCTGTGGCAAGAGATAAAGGGAGCCTGTTCCAGCAGGAGAATCTCACCATCTTGAGTGAACTTGAGGCTGAAGCTGAACTGGGTTCAGTGTGATCGACAAATCGGGCTGATCCTTGAGGAAGCAACGGTGGTGGATGCTGCATTTAATCAGGCATATCTTGGCATGCTGGGTGACCTTGTGCACGCGATGCATGACCGGGGCATGTGACCTGCGCCCCCAACCCAGACTACAGACACATGAAACTTTTGTATAGTTTGTGTTGCTTTTTTTGTGTGTGTGTATTTGCTCTTTTTTGTTGCAGTAAACAATTTGACTCATGTGACTGTATCATAATTTGTCATTTCATTCTGAGTCAACAGTAAAAAACATTTTGGTTCATTTCTAAGAATTTTTAATTTGGGTTTTTGCCACTCCAGAAGACACTGCACACTACACCTAGCTGAAGCTGATATATACTGGAATAATCATGTCTAAACTGAGATTTTACCAAATGGTATTTAACATAAACAACAAGGTTTAGTCACTTCAGTGAAGGCACCATTACATCAAGGAATTTTGAACAACAAGTTTTACTGTCTGTTACATTTACATTTATGACCCCATTAAATGTAAAGCTTATTTTACTACTGGGTTATGCTTAAACAGCTTTTCAAACTGTCAGCCTTTAAATCAGTAAACCTTGGTAACTTTTACAAATCAAAATGATGTTACACAAAAGTGGAGACATTTTAGCAAAAAGTACAAAAATGTATTAAAAATTCACAGTGAAACATAACATGTATAACATGATGATGACAAAGGTGTCCCATTCTGTGGCATTAACCTCTGCAGCGGTGACTCTGAGAAAACCATCTGAAACACACATACAGCATATTTTAATTAGTGCTGTCAGGTTATTAAAAAACAATGTAAGTGATTACAGGGTTTGTGATTAGTTAATCTAAATGAATCATTTAATTGCAGGTATATTTAAAAAAAAAACTCAGCTCTGTGTGTGTTTGGGGCACTTAATAATCAGGTAAAAAAGGATCAGGGTTATTTTTGTTACATATCAAGGAGGTATTAAGCTGTAAATTGGTTTTAAATTGGGAGAACTGTCTAAGTGTAATTTGGATGGGTTAAATGCAGGCAAATTTCATTGTATTTATGTGTACAATGACAATAAAAGGATATAAAGAATGTCTATAAAAACAGAATTGTGGGAGTTTGGAGGCTGATTCTTTCTGCACAATATGACTCCTTTAATAATTATCTTATTAGATTTCATATTTTAAATTTGTCCATTGAACATTAAAATCTGGATGAAAAACAAATGTTTTTAATGTGTTTTATGCCTGTTCGAGTTCAGTGACGACGTTAACGGTCATTAAAACCGAATCAACATTTTGTGCGTGAACGTCAGTAAACGCACAAACTCCCACATTTGAGATTTAACAATAAGTTATCAAAGCAAGTTACTTTGGTTAAAAAAAAAAAAAAAAAAGTATTATTAACACGTTTATTGCTCAGAAACCTGTCTTTATTCACAGATCAAGTCACTGATGTTAAGTCAAGTGTGACTGAAAGCCTGATAGGTACTGTAATTAATGTAAATTAACGCTTTATTTTGACAGCCACAATTTTAATAGTTAATAGTGAGAGCCTGCAGTTATGAATTATTTACGAGCTTAGGAAGCTAACGATTAGCTTACCGTCATGCTTTGCTTCTTCATCTCTAGCAGCTTGTATCTTCTCGTCTTCATCTTCATATGAATTCCCAAAGTCTTCTGTACGTCTCAAGCGTGTTTTCTCGCCGCCAGCAACTTTCTCTTAAAAACTCACAGCAGTAAACACATGGAGTTCGCCATTGTTTATGTTTGTGTCGCGTATAAAACGACGTCACTGCAGTTTGCTCTGCTGACCCCGCCCACGTTGAAGAGGTACTATTTGCAGTACAAAAGCTTGCGCTTGAAACCAAACCGAGTACAGCCGAGTAGTGCTGGAGCTTTGTAGTGGAAAAGTGGCTTAAGATTACGTCCACACTCAAATTGCCACAGACAAGATACAGCAATTAATACACGATTATTACTTGTTTACCGTAATAATGGCACATATCAGAATTAAGACAACACATATACATTTGACATTGTTTATGTGCACTAAACTTGAAACAGTCCGTTTTTCAAATTGAGGCGATGTGAGTGTGTGGTAGCCGCTGCAACAGGAGTCGCCCGCCGCCAGCTTGGGGGGAACGGGGACCTGCAGCAGCAAAAACTGCTCAGCCCCCGGAGGGGAAAAGGGGTGGCGTGAGTGGTGGATGGGATGGGGTGTGTGATGGAGGCAGGAGGGGAGGTGGGGGGGTGGAGCATGCTTCAGTTTTTGTCCATGTGTGAGTCCGTTTCTGTCCTTGTGTACTGGAGTAAGAGAGATAATGAGGCAGCCAATGTTCCCCAAGGCTGTAGAGATTCTTCTGGAGGAAAACAACGGGGCATTTTGTCTTCAGAGGCTGATAAGCCTGCCATGTTTGTGGTTGAGCAGTGAAAAACACTTTTACAGTCTCACATGAACAAACCAGATTCCAAATTATGAATATTCCCCGGTCTCTGAAATCTTCATCTCCATCTGCAAGGTGCGCATTTGCTCCGAGATGCCATCCAATTTGCGTCTGAGTTCAAGGGTTAACGCAGTTTGAGAATGCATCACCTTGCCCAACTCATTAATCATGACGGACAAGTGAGGGGTCATGGTTTTGGCGGCAGCCGTCTTGCCAATTTTCCGGTAGGTCAGGGCAGCACATAAGCCAATACGTACCAGCCCTCCTACTATGAAACCAAATATGAATAAATCATCGACATCCTCCACAGAGAATGGCGTAAAGCATGCGACTCGCCACGTCTCCCAGAGTCGAGAACATATACTCAACAAAAATATAAACGCAACACTTTTGGTTTTGCTCCCATTTTGTATGAGATGGACTCAAAGATCTAAAACTTTTTCCACATACACAATATCACCATTTCCCTCAAATATTGTTCACAAACCAGTCTAAATCTGTGATAGTGAGCACTTCTCCTTTGCTGAGATAATCCATCCCACCTCACAGGTGTGCCATACCAAGATGCTGATTAGACACCATGATTAGTGCACAGGTGTGCCTTAGACTGCCCACAATAAAAGGCCACTCTGAAAGGTGCAGTTTTATCACACAGCACAATGCCACAGATGTCGCAAGATTTGAGGGAGCGTGCAATTGGCATGCTGACAGGAGGAATGTCAACCAGAGCTGTTGCTCGTGTATTGAATGTTCATTTCTCTACCATAAGCCGTCTCCAAAGGCGTTTCAGAGAATTTGGCAGTACATCCAACCAGCCTCACAACCGCAGACCACGTGTAACCACACCAGCCCAGGACCTCCACATCCAGCATGTCCACCTCCAAGATCATCTGAGACCAGCCACTCGGACAGCTGCTGGAACAATCGGTTTGCATAACCAAAGAATTTCTGCACAAACTGTCAGAAATCGTCTCAGGGAAGCTCATCTGCATGCTTGTCGTCCTCATCGGGGTCTCGACCTGACTCCAGTTCGCCGTCGTAACCGACTTGAGTGGGCAAATGCTCACATTCGCTGGCGTTTGGCACATTGGAGAGGTGTTCTCTTCACGGATCATGCGAAGGAGATGTGTTGCACTGCATGAGGCAAATGGTGGTCACACCAGATACTGACTGGTATCCCCCCCCAATAAAACAAAACTGCACCTTTCAGAGTGGCCTTTTATTGTGGGCAGTCTAAGGCACACCTGTGCACTAATCATGGTGTCTAATCAGCATCTTGGTATGGCACACCTGTGAGGTGGGATGGATTATCTCAGCAAAGGAGAAGTGCTCACTATCACAGATTTAGACTGGTTTGTGAACAGTATTTGAGGGAAATGGTGATATTGTGTATGTGGAAAAAGTTTTAGATCTTTGAGTTCATCTCATACAAAATGGGAGCAAAACCAAAAGTGTTGCGTTTATATTTTTGTTGAGTGTATGTTGAGAACAATGTCAAGAACATAGAGAACATAGGTCCGCATGGTAGGTTCCATCTGGGCACGCAGGGTCCCCCGTCCCTGATCTTCTTGTAGAAAAAATGGTGTCAATAGCATTCAGAGACCAGCTGATCAATTCCATGGTTAATCCAATATATAGTTTGAAGAATTCACAGCCTGGTGAAGTAAGGGACTTGAAGATTGGAGCAGAGATAGAGGAGAGAGGAGGAGATGCGCCCACCCTCGCCAGAGTCCCAAGCAAGAATGCATGTGCTCTGGTCACACAAATGTGTCGACTGCAGTAAGAACGCTGTACGAGATGGTCAAATGCAGGTCACATTTGTCCGACTGTGGCTCAAATCCTCATTCGTACGGCATTCGGCCTCATTCCTCTGGTGCGTGAGGAATGCCTTGCATGGCAGCAACCTGACATCAGTGTGGGTGGATGTGAAGCATAATTGTAAAGCACTGTTGGACTAGCACTATATAAAATAATCTTGTTTACTTAATTTATTTATATTTATTATTTATTCATGCTCTAGTGTGATGATGGGGGGCATAAATCATGCACCATTACATTTAACAGCACAGCCAGCACTATTTTTTTTTACAGCAACTAATTATGGCTCAATGAGCACAGAAACTCCCCATGTGCTAAACTTTTACTGCACCTCATTGTCAAAGCAGAATTACTCAGACATGAACTTTAAAGATTTTCTTCATATGTCTCTTCATTAACAATGTAATAGCTTTGCTTTACAAGGACAAGTGAATTTAATAGGAGGATTAGAGAAGCTGCTGTGTATAAACTCAGTCAAAAAACAATCTGGCCACCTGAGCTAACACACACGAAAAGATAAGGGCAGTAGTGTGTTTGTAGTAATGGAGCTGTTTAATGAAAATACCTTTTTGGATTATACAGCAGTAATAATGACAGTGAGAAGTGCCTCAGAACTGAGGCTACAATATTTCACCTGCACAATTTGAAACATCATTAGTTTTTAATATGCATATGTCGCGGACATGAGTGAGCGAAGCTCATCAGCATCTCACCATGTCATTTAGGTTCTTCAGACTTTATTTTGAATAAATGCTTCAGGGGAGCATTAGCATGGCAAAAACCTTTCAGCTTCTGGGGAGGGGGGTGCTCCCCCCCAGCCCCATCCCCCCCGCCTTTTTCAGCATTTTTCTCTATTTGCCTCTCACATACTTGGAAAAGCTCCTTGCCATGTCCTTTAGGTCCTTCAGACCTTTTCACTAAAATGGTTCTTGGGACCATGAGCATGACTAAAACGTTTTAGACTCCCCCCCACCTATTCAAGCATTTTCCTTATTTTTGCTTTTCAGCTTCTGGAGGAGCTCTGCCCCATACTCTCCACCTTTTTAAGCATTTTCCTTTTGTTGATTTTCACCTGATGCCCCTCATTACAGCCCTCTTAACCCCCTGCCACTTTAAGCATTTTTTCAGCTAGTTGACAGTAGGGCTGTACAATATGGCCAAATTATCATATCTCAATATGATCATATAAATTGTCATGTAAATGTCACTTATATACATGCTGTCCATATTCTTGAGCCGCTTAGGTGGGTAGGGAGAGTTCCCATGGGATAAAAAAGCTTTTCAACCTCCCATTCCTGGTTCTCAAGACCAGGCACCTAAGTGGCTCGACTCTCTCTCTTTTATTTTTTTTAAGATATTTAGGTGTACCATAGTAAACACCAGTAGAGTTCCACCTTAGATTTAGAATGTATAATAAAAGGTATACCTTACTGAATTTTCATATCAATATGATAAATGATATGACTATGATTTGACACAAAGTGCAGCAACAGTGAAAATTAAACATTCATAAACAAAACAGTAATAATATCGCACTCATTTTGCACTCATCATAAGGTTAGGATACTGTGCCCTCCAAAAGTATTGGAACACTTGGAATTTCACACATTTTAATTTGTTTATGTCATTTTAAATACAAGAAATACAAAAACTCCCCCTCTAGCTGCCACCTTATCATGGTGGGGGAGTTTGCGTACCTGGATCATCCTAGGAGCTATGTTGTCGGGGGCTTTGTGCTCCCTGTAGGGTCTCCCAAGGCAAACAGGTCCTAGGTGACGGGTCAGACTAAGGGCAGTTCAGAACCTCCATGACCAGTAAAAAATCAAGGACCGAGATGTAGCCCGGTATGGCGGAGCCGGGGCCCCATCCTGGAGCCAGGCCTGGGGTTGGGGCTCACGCGCGAGTGCCTGGTGGTCGGGCCTTAGCCCAGTGGGCCCGGCCGGGGTCAGCCCGAAAGAGGGACGTGGGCCCGCCCTCCTGTGGGTTCACCACCTGCACAGGGGGCCATGGGGGTCGGGTGCAGAGAGGATTGAGTGGCGGTCGAGGGCTGGTGGCCCGGCGGCCCGGTCCATGCTCACAGCCCCTGGCTGTTGGGACGTGGAATGTCACCTCACTGGGGGGGAAGGAGCCTGAGCTTGTGCGGGAGGTTGAGTCGATACTGACTAGAGATAGTCGGGCTCACCTCCACGCACAGCTTGGGCTCTGGTACCCAACTCCTGGAGAGGGGCTGGACGCTTCATTTTTCTGGCGTTGCCCACGGGGAGAGGTGGAGAGCTGGGGTTGCATTGTTTATTGCTCCCCAGCTCAGTTGCCATGTGTTGGAGTTCACTCCGGTGAACGAGAGGGTCGCGTCCCTATGCCTTCGGATCGGGGACAGGTCTCTCACCGTTGTCTCGGCCTACGGGCCGAGTGGCAGTGCAGAGTACCCGACCTTCCTGGAGTCCCTGGGAGGGGTACTACATAGCGCTCCGACTGGGGTCTCCATTGTTCTCCTGGGGGATTTCAACGCCCACGTGTGTGGCGACAGTGAGACCTGGAGGGGGGTGATCGGGAAGCATGGCCTCCCCGATCTGAACCCGAGTGGTGTTCAGTTGTTGGACTTCTGTGCTAGTCACAGTTTGTCCATCACGAACACCATGTTCGAGCACAAGGGTGTCCAATGTCCATAAGTGCACGTGGCACCAGGACACCCTGAGCCGGAGGTCGTTGATCGACTTTGTAGTCGTATTATCTGACCTTCAGCCACGTGTCTTGGACACTTGAGTGAAGAGAGGGGCAGAGCTGTCGACCAATCACCACCTGGTAGTGAGTTGGATCCGCTGGCAGGGGAGGAAGCCGGTCAGACCTGGCAGGCCCAAACGTATCATGAGGGTCTGCTGGGAATGACTGGCAGAACCCTCTGTCAGCGAGGTCTTCAACTCCCACCTCCGGGAGAGTTTCTCCCAGATCCCGGGGGAGGTTGGAGACATGGAGTCCGAGTGGACCATGTTATCCACCTCCATTGTTGATGCGGCCGCTCATAGCTGTGGTCACAAGGTCTCTGGTGCCTGTCGCGGCGGCAATCCCCAAACCCGGTGGTGGACACCAGAAGTAAGGGATGCCGTCAAGTTGAAGAAGGAGTCCTACTTATCTTTGTTGGTAGGTGGGACCCCAGAGGCAGCTGACAGGTACCGGCAGGCCAAGCGTGCCACAGCCCGAGTTGTCGCACAGGCAAAAACTAGGGTCTGGGACGAGTTCGGGGAGGCCATGGAGGAGGACTATCGGTCGGCCTCGAAGAGATTCTGGCAATCCGTCCGACGCCTCAGGAGGCGGAAGCAGCTCTCCACCAGCACTGTTTACGGTGCGGGTGGGGAGCTGTTGACCCTGTCTGGGGATGTTGTCAGGCGGTGGAAGGAGTACTTCGAGGATCTCCTCAATCCCATCGTCACGTCTTCCGAAGAGGAAGCAGAGACTGGGGACTCAGAGGAGGACTCATCCATTACCAAGGCCGACATCACTGAGGTGTTTAGAAAGCTCCTCAGTGGCAAGGCTCCTGGGGTGGATGAAATCCGTCCTGAGTACCTTAAGTCTCTGAATGTTGTGGGACTGATTTGGCTGACACGCCTTTGCAACATTGTGTGGCGATCGGGGACAGTGCCTCTGGATTGGCAGACTGGGGGGTGTGTTCCAACTATAGGGGGATCACACTCAGCCTCCCCCGTAAGGTCTATTCCAGAGTACTGGAGATGAGAATTCAACCGATGGTCGAACCTCGGATTCAGGAGGAGCAGTGTGGTTTTTGTCCTGGTCGCAGCACACTGGACCAGCTCTACACGCTCCATCGGGTGCTTGAGGGTTCATGGGAGTTCGCCCAACCAGTCCATATGTGTTTTGTGGATCTGGAGAAGGCATTCGACCATGTCCCTCGGGCACCCTGTGGGGAGTGCTCCGGGAGTACGGGGTCCAGGGTCCTTTGCTAAGGGCTATCCAGTCCCTGTACGACCGCAGCAGGAGCTTGGTTCGCATTGCTGGTAGTAAGTCAAACCTGTTTCCAGTGCACGTTGGCCTCCGCCAGAGCTGCCCTTTGTCACCAGTTCTGTTCATTATTTTTATGGACAGAATTTCTAGGTGCAGCCAGGGTGTAGAGGGGGTCTGGTTTGGGAACCACAGAATCTCATCTCTGCTGTTTGCGGACGATGTGGTTCTGTTCGCTTCGGCAAATCAGGACCTTCAGCGTGCACTGGGGTGGTTTGCAGCCAAGTGTGAAGCATCCAGGATGAAAATCAGCACCTCCAAATCCGAGGCCATGGTTCTCGACTGGAAAAAGGTGCTTTGCCCTCTTCAGGTCGGTGGAGTGTCCTTGCCTCAAGTGGAGGAGTTTAAGTATTTTGGGGTCTTGTTCACGAGTGAGGGACAGATGGAGCGTGAGATCGATAGACGGATAGGTGCAGCATCTGCAGTGATGCAGTCATGGTGAAGAGAGAGCTGAGTAGGAGGGCAAAGCTCTCGATTTACTGATCGATCTACGTTCCGATCCTCACCTATGGTCATGAGATTTGGCTCATGACCGAAAGAACGAGATTGCAAGTACAAGCGGCCGAGATGAGTTTCCTCTGCAGGGTGGCTGGGCGCTCCCTTAGAGATAGGGTGAGGAGCTCGGTCACTCGGGAGGAGCTCCGAGTCGAGCTGCTGCTCCTTCACGTTGAAAGGAGTCAGTTGAGGTGGCTCGGGCATCTTTTCCGGATGCCCCCTGGATGCCTCGCTGGAGAGGTGTTCTGGGCACGTCCCATTGGGAGGAGGCGCCGGGGAAGACCCAGGACACGCTGGAGGGACTACATCTCTCGGCTGGCTTGGGAACGCCTTGGGGTTCCCCCAGAGGAGCTGGGGGAGGTGTGTGTGGATCGGGAGGTCTGGGCAGCTTTGCTTGAGCTGCTGCCCCCGCGACCCAACTCCGGATAAAGCAGAAGAAAATGGATGGATGGATGGATAGAAATACAAAAAAAAAGATTTCTAAAATGATCTTCCTCAAACTCAAACTGAAAGCAAATCTCTAAAACTTGATAAAACCTGTAAATAATAATCAGTTTTATTGCCAGTTTTTCTTCAGAGAAGTCAGGGGATGGAAACATGAACATTTCCAAGTCACTGAATATGTCTTGGACGTTATTTACATAAATTATTAAGAAATAGAAAAGTTTCTTTCACCAAAACATCAAATCTAGGCTTTCATCTCAAATGTACTTTCTTTCAAATTGTAGCTGAACTATCAGGTCTTCTTTTTAAGAAAATCCTCCTCTACACCACTTCATCAGGAAGCTAGATTTCAGATTTTTAATTAATTTATATCACATTTGAGAGATTTGCTTTCAGTTTGAGTTAACGAAGAACATTTTAGAAAAAAAAAATATTTGACATGGAATAAACAAATTAAAATGTGTGAAATACCAAATGTTCCAATACTTTTGAGGACAATTGAGAAACACTGAGGAGCAGCATCTTACATCTCATATATAGTGCAGCAGATAAGAGAATATTTAGAGTGGAATCCTGCAAACGGTGATACGAGCATCAGATTTGGCACAAATAATCCATAGACATTAACTCTTTTAAAAACACTGATTGGCCACTTGAATTTTCAATAGGCAGCCAGGTAGGGGTCAATTGAAGAATTACACAGGGGTCTAAATCAGGGGTGGGCAACTTGTTCCGGAAAGGGCCAAGAGGGTGCAGGTTTTAATTGCAGCCACTGATTCCACCAGGTGATTTCACTGATTAATATCACTTTGAGCAGATGGAATCAGTTAATCAGTGAAATCACCTGATGGAGTCAGTGGCTGCAAAGAAAACCTGCACCCTCTTGGCCCTTTCTGGAACAAGTTGCCCACCCCTGATCTAAATTAAAAGATGCTCCAATCATATAGAAAACTACACCACATTATTTGCCTGATCATAAAGATTCCAAAAAAGGTATAGTTTGGACAATCTGTGACTGAATGTTATGGAGTTATGAGGTAAAAGCAAGAAGAATGGTGACAAAGGTCAGTTTCAGTTTGTACAGGGTTCAAAAGTTAAAGTGCTCCATTAATTTTGCAACCTGGACCTCATTTCTGACATAAAATACAGTTGTTTACTCATCAATATACGTTTGGCATGATCAGAAGTCCACAGTTCAAACGACGTGTTCAGTTCAAGTCTGGAGCAAACATTTTTCTTCTTCTAAGGTGGATTACAACTTTTTGTGGTACACAGAACAAACTACTGGACAGGAGGAACCTAGCCGTCAATGTGACTCACTGATTTGAAAATGCAGCTCTTTCAACCAGACATATGGAGCTGTGACATGTCAATCATCTGTGTCCAGATTTCAGGGGAGTCCAGTGAAAACCCGGCCTCCGCTCTAGCTCCACCCATGCCAGGAAGTGTTTGACATTTGAACATTTCTTGTTTCAGTGTGACTGATAAATTGGCACTTCCTGTTTGAGTGTGAGCTTGCCACTGAGTTCCCGTGAGATTCCATGGGATCTTGTCTGTCTATCCAGGAAGTGTTTGACATTTGAACATTTCGTTTTTTACTGTGGATTTGAAAATTGGCACTTCCTGTTTAGGACGTCCTGTACCATGAGTGAGCTTTGCGCTGCTGCACGACGCTTCACGATGCTTCGCTCATATTATTTTAATTTTAATAATAAAAAAAAAAAACAGAGAGGTGGCACAATGGAGTCGTATTTAGCACTGTTGTCTCACAGCATGAAGGTCATGTGATTGCTTCCCACCTGGTCCTTTCTGTGTAAAGTTTGCATGTTCTCCCTGTGCTTGCGAGGGTTCCCTCCTGGTGCTCCAGCTTCCTCCCACATCATATGGTTTGCACAGATTAGGTGATTTGGTAACTCCAAATTGATCAAATGTGTTTGTCTGTCAATATGTAGCCTTGCGATAGGCTGACATCCTGTCCAGGTTGGACCCTACTATTCGTCATATGAGTGCCAGAATAGGCTTCCCCACCACCCCCCTGTGACTCTTAACTCGAGTATGCAAGCATAGAAAAAGAATGAAAAAAGACATGATGAGTGTGATAGTGACAGTCAAATGGTGTGAGCTTGTGACCAGAGGATCTTCGGTTCAAATCCTTGTCAGACCGAGAAAATCACTTGGGGCCCTTGGGGGCATGCATGCATGGGGCATTGGGGCATGCATGTGAAAAGTAAAACTATGTTACAGTTGCACAAAACAGCTATTTTGATAACATTAAGCATCATTAAAGACATAAGATAACCATCTTTAATTAACAACAAGTCACTTTCTTTTAAGAAGTGTGATTATTTGTAGGATATACCATCCTTGAACAGATATGAGGGTGTTTTGCTGCACTGCCAGACTGTGAAGATCACAGCACCATTGTGTTCCAGAAGAAACAGAGTAATCATCAAGCATTGTGACCTTCATCAATTTAATTTCTCTTTTCTTTGGGTTTGCTTGTCTTTCATCTTGCCCATGGATAAGCAGCTTTCCTGATGAGGAGGTGGGCCAATCGAGTTTTAGTGGAACTCTCATAAATTACATACAGTTGTGCTCAAAACTTTACATACCCTGGCAGAATTTTTAGTTGTTTGGCCATTTTTCATAGAATATGAATGATAACACAAAAACTCTGTCACTTATGGTTAGGAGTTGGGTGAAGCCATTTATTATCAAACAATAAATATGTCCAGTGTCATCGTGCAGAGCAATGGAGCCATGCCTGTTGGCCACTCGCTAATATGTGTTGTTACAGGCCAGTCCTAGGCCTACTTGTGCTTCTTCTTTGCACTATGCTATGGCTTTTGATATGGCTTGGTAGATCTTGATACACTGCCAACTTTAAAAGTAGATCTCAGTTCAAAAAACATTGGACACCCCTGCATCAGAGGATTCATGTGAATTATCATGTTATCATGGCTGTTAGACCCTGTCCAGACCGCCACAGCGCACATTAATGCATCAAGAGAGGCGCTGACTCACTGAGACACATGGAAGTATCCGGTGTGATTGCACAATGTCCACATCTAGTGCACAATGTGGTTGTGTGCCACAGATTTTGCACATTACAATATTTCCTTTGTGCACTGAACAGGATGCAGGTGAGGGGGGTTGGCTCATCGGGAGCACAATTGGGACATGCCTAGTAGGCATGTGAATCTCATCACTGACAACAATTCAATATGCACCTCGATGCACTCCCAGTGATACGATACATATAGCGATACATGATGATACTGATGATACAATGCGATACGATTTACCCTTGTTACTGATTCGATGCAATTTGATATGTATTTGATGGTGATTTAATTCCTCAAAATGCGATACAATTTGATTTGGTGTGATACAATTAATGATGGGCATTGATAAGATTTTAGCGATACCGATGCCATTATCGATTTCGTTTATCGATCCGATTCTTTATCGATTCCATTATCAATACCTCTTGTGAATTTTCTGTGTACTAAAAGTAGGTTTTACAGGTTTTCTCGGTTGACAACATTTTATTGAGTCTTAAAGTAAATAAATATGAAGTTGGTCATGGGATCGTTGATTTCTGGACATAAATAACAATCAATAAAATCTGTACATCATCACTGGATCCTTGATGTACATGATGGATCCTTGATCTATGGACAGAAATACAGTTGGCTGCAAAAGTATTCAGCCCCTTGGTAATTCACATATTTTAATTTGTTTATGGCATTTCAAATACAAAAAGTAAATCAAGCTTCTCAGTATAAAAATTTCTAAAATTATCTTCCTTAGACTCAAACTGAAAGTAAATCTCTACAACTTGATATACATTAATTAAAAATATAAATGCCAAGATGATGGGTTGCATAAGTATTCAGCCCCTATGGTATAGTACCTGTAAATAATCAGTTTAATTGCCAGTTTTCTTCAGACAAGTCAGGGGATGGATACATGAACATTTCCAAGTCACTGAATATGTCTTGAACTTTATTTACATCAGTTATGAAGAAATACATGCAGTATGGCACTCTATGGTAAATCTGTGTGGAGTAGACAGTTCTCAAAAACTGAGTGACTGTGCAAGAAGAGTGAGGAAAGCCACCAAGACACCCAGACAACCCAGAAGAAGTTACAGGCTTCTCTGGCTATGATTGAACAAATTATGCATAGTGCACATTTTGCATTTTGTATCCCCAGTAATAAAGCTTCAAGATGAAATGGCATAGAGGAGGGTTTACTTTCACCATCACATTAAATCTTGGCTTGCATCTCAGATGTACCTTCTGGCAATTAGTAGCTGAACTTTCAGGTCTTCATTTTAATAAAATCCTTCCAGGTCAACCACCTTCATTGAATTCTCTCAAACAGTTAATGGATTTTTCCTTGTTCCATCCACTACTCTTTCATTAAGTTTCAAGAATATTGTTTTATGTTAGGTGTACTGGGGGGGGGGGGGGGGGGGGGGGGGAATTTAAGGGCAGATATGAAATAAGTCTTAAATACAGTGATTCATTTACAAGAGACCACAAGGTGTGTAGTCTTTGTCTTTTCACAATATATACATCGTCAGCAGTTCTTTTTCAGACTGCCCATCAAAACGTGGATCCTTTTTTCATCACCAATGCATCTTCAACTCCCCTTCCCACACAAGTTCCTCCCAGTCATAAGTCTCTTCCCACATGATGTGTCGAGTGATTCTCACACCAAATTTGTGTGAACCAAATCCTGCACTTCACACCTGCAGATGACTTCCCTGGGAACACTATGGACAAGAGAAAACAGGATTAGGAGTCCAAACAAGCTGTTTAATTAGTTACTGACCAAGAGCCACCACTGGCAGAAAAACACATTCACTACAAACAATGGTTTGTCCCAGAAAAAAACAAAACAAAAAAAACATCTGTGTTCTGCCACCTTTTAAAGAGCAGCTTTCATTACATACAGGTGTGTCAACCGCTCTGACCTTATGCAACTAAAAACAATCACACTTCACAGCAATTTAGAATGTGAAGAAAGAGAGACGAGTTCTCTCTCACAAGTTACTGAGTGGCTGCAGCACACCTAGTGGAGCGGCAGAACGGTGCAGCCACACCAGGTGCATCAGTGCCCCATGTTGAGCATCAGTCTGCTGCAGAAGCATCCAATCCAGTAGTCCTGCTGGAGCGTCAGCTCCCTACAGGGGCGGATGTAACAGGTTTCATAGTTTTTGCTTATTCCTGCCTGGTAGAAGTAATAATTTGGGAGAGAATCCATGGCTGGATAAAGCTGACAACAATTTCAGTGTGGCAGACAGATTCCTCACGTAGCTTCTGAAGTGCAACAAAGTCCTTGAAATCAAGGTCAAAATATTTTTTGCACCTAAAAACTTATCTAAGCCATTGGATTCAGTAAACCTTTTCAACACCCCATCCATGCAAGCATGAAACAGTGTAGCAGCCAGATCACATCACTGACAAATGAAAGTTTTAAGTGGGAAAAATGTTACAATGTCTCCATGCAGCACTGACAGTACCGGTGTATAGGCTGATTTGGATTTCCAGCAAGTTCTTGACTATCCCACAAATTCTCAAGAGGCCCTTGAGAGCAGCCCTGTCAACCTTATCAAACGCTTTGTGAAAATCAACATAGGCTGCAAAGAAGCACTGCCGATATTCCCACTTGTATTCATTGAGTACTCACAAAAATGGGATGCAGTTGATGGTTGACTTTTTAGATGTGAAGCCAGACTGAGTCACTGGGCAGCAAGTAACTGGAGCTGAATCCCTACAAGGATATTCCTTGTAAAACCTTTTCCCGACACAGAAACCAGTGTGGTACCTCTGTAGCTGATGCAGTCCTGGCAATTATCCTCCCCTTTCCACAGCAGGATTACAAGGTTTCTTCCAGTTCCTAGGGATGAAACCTATCTTACAGACTGAAACAAAGATTGTATGCAATGCCATTAGCACATTTCAACCAACTTGGACAATCTCACTCTCCATTCCTGAAGAATTCTTGAGCTTTCCTGCATTCTCTTGTTTCTCAGCCTTATGGCATTTTTCTACTTCACAAAAGTAGCACTACTCGGCACTACTCGGCTCGACTGTACTCATTTTTTTTTTTTGCTTTTCCATTAGGGTTAGTACCTGGTACCGTGTGCTTTTTTAGTACCTGCTCGGGAGCAGTTCCAAGCGAGCCGAGCCGATACTAAAATGTGACGTCAACAGACGGCCGGCTGTTGACTGGTCAGAGAGTGTGAGTCACAAATGCGACGTCTGATGGCGTCTGACAACAACAATCAAACCTGCCATTTTTCACTAGCATTTGCCTTTTCGTTGCACATGAGAAATAAAGATGTCTAACGTCCGCAAAATTACACCGTGGTCTGTCGATGAGGTGCAAACATTTCTGTCTTTAGTGGCAGAGGACAACATACAGAGACAGCTCGACGGAGCCACCCGAAATGAAAAAATATTTCAGGAGCTCTCCGAGCTGTTGGCTATTCTTGGATACCAACGGACATCGCAACAATGCCGCGAAAAACTAAAAAAGCTGAAAAGTGACTACAGGGCAATTAAAGACCACAATGGATGCAGTGGGTCCAACCGTAAAAGGTGAAAATGGTTCAACCAAATGGACGCATTTACAGGCGCCGACCAGCGAGCAATGGGAGGGAGGTTGGCGTTGACTCTGTCACAGCTTTGCTGGAGGCGATGGTGGAGGACGGTGACGGTACAATGATTATTTACTTATTTTTTGTCTGCTTGAAAGCACAGTTTAATTGAATGTTTAACGTTACTTAACCCAATGGTCGGAACACCCATAATGCGTGTTGTCTGTTAGCAACCTGCTAACTAGCTAGCTAGCTGTGCTCTGCATAAAAGTACTCAAAAAAAAAAGTTAAGTCAGCATATCAACGTCTGACTAAACTAGTGTCATTACTGTTACAGTTTATATTTTATGCAGTGTGTGTGTTTATAACCTACACCTTCCACATCCAGCAGACGGCCCGCGTGTAAAGCCCAGGTTACACATAGACGGTTTTGTCCGCGGGTAGTACGTAGACCGAAGTTCGCGGTAGTTCCGGCTGTTTTCGCGGTGGAAAGGGGCGGAGCATTTCGCCGGCATTTTGAGCGCCGTACTAGCCGCAAATACGCGGATAAAACGGCACTAAATCCGCCGAATAAAGCAGAGTTTTGACGCCGTAGCATCCGGCACACGTCAGGCAATGGGGGTTAATACTCACTTCTATCCTTTACAATCGCAGGTTAAGACGCGAGTGAGAATGGCGGTGTTCTGCTGCCGCCGATAATGCCCTGTGTACCGCTGGATTTATCCAGGCAAATCCTGCCTTACTCCAGTGACTTTTGCTTATAGGCACCGCCCCCAGAGTATAATAGGCTGAAGCAGCTGTCAGTGCAGGGGGAGGGAGTGACAGGGAGCTCATCTCTCAGCCTTTTCTTTTTTCCCTCCTCAACATGTTGCTCGTCTGCACCACAGGACTACCCTGTGCTTCTGAACCAGACCTCTTGGTAAGTCCTTGCCGCTGCCAATTTTATTTTAGGAGGTATACTGGAGCTTCTCTGCAAAAATATCTGGAGCTGGCCACGAGTGAGAGACCTGCATGCAGCACGCTAGCGTTTTTATACTGACCACCGCCTATCGGCCGTTTGGAATGCCGTTAACCGGGAGGTGGCGTTTAGAACAGCGTACTGTTCGCTAGCGCCACCGTTTTGTCTGCCTCTGTCGCCGGTTTAAAACGCCTTTGAGGATGCCGATGTGGGCTCTATCGTCGTTTTACACGCCACTGATTAGGGATACAACACTGGCCGCCAATTATGGCGGTGTAAATTGTGGGACTACAGGAAGGGGCGGGATGATACGGCGATTAAAAAGTATCAAACGCCGTTGTTCGCGTTGTCTCTGTCGTCAGGCCACTTCTCCGTGAGCGCTCCCGGAATTATTCGACATGTTGAATAATTTTTTTCGACGATTCCCGGTGAAGCCGGAACCAAACCACGCCCCCGTGCACCGGCATTAACTACGGCATGTGATCCCTAAAACGGCCCAGAGGGGGCAAAATCTCTGCCAGGACACTTCCGGGAGAGTTTACCGTCTATGTGTAAACGGGGCTTAAGTTTCTCATCCTGTAGCTCCCAGCTCCAAATGTACGTACGTCCGCCATATCTTCTTTAATTGCTTTTTGTAATCACATCCCATTTCTTTCATTTTTTCTGTAGGGAAGAGAAAAAAAGGAGCCTGTACCAAGACCATCTGAGCTTGATGAGTCAGATGGAGGCTAACTCTGTTGCACAACACGGGCAAGAACGGGCACAGCGCACAGAACATATCCAATTGATCCTGGATGACGCCCGTGAAGCATGACAGGCCAAAGCTGTGTTTAATCAAGGACTCCTTCAAGTGCTGGGTGACCTTGTCCAGGCAATACGCCAACGGTGTGAGTGACCCATCAGTCTGGACTGGACCCAATGTAGAACATGTAAATTTTGTATATAGTTTGCTGTGTTGCACTTATTTTATTTGCTCATTTGTTTGAATGAATAATCAGACTTATGCTATTGTGTCATAGTTTTGTTACATAATGAGTGAACGGTATCAGGTCAGAATGTCTACAAGCAAAAAAGTCCACACCCAAAACATCCACAAACTAAAAAGTCCACAAGCCAAAAATGTCCACACTCTCTAAAATGTTTTCTAAGCATTTCCCACAGAAAATGGTTATCATAAAAATTAGAAAATTTAAACTAAACAGCAATCACATTAAACACAGACTATATTTCGCTTATACATTAATTTTCCATAATCATAAATGAAAAAGTAAAATTATATGCACAAAAAAGATTAACATTTAGTAAAAGCAACAAATTTCATTTATGATATTTGACACTTTATTTGAACAGGAAGCAAACTAATAATAAATTCAAACTATGTGGACGTTTTGGCATTTGGAGGTTTTAGGTGTGGACCTTTTGGTTTGTGTACATTTTGACTAGAAAGCGAGTGAACAGTAAAAATATTTGTCATTAATGATTTGAAGCAATGACTGTTCCACTATAAGAATTTTTCATCAGTTATTTCACACTAAAGAAGCCAGTGCACACAGCACCTGGATGAATCTTTGCAATGATGCTGAAGAAATCATGTCCAAACTGAGGTTTATCAAATAGTATTTAACCAAAACAGGTTATACTCAACAATGGTGCTAACCAGTGATAGCACCATTATGAATCCCCGGCTATACAGGGGTTAGGGTTTAATGAGGTGTGACATTCTGACACAAAAATAAGAAATTTATTCAGAGATTCTGGACAACCAGTTGTATTATCAATATTTGCCTCAGTTTACATTTATGGCCTCAATACATCTGATTTTTTTTTTTTAAATCATACTAAATGGATTACGCATGAACAGCTTTTCAATCTTTAAGCATTTATGTGTGAGGAAATCTTGGTAACTTTTTAGAGTCATATGTTAAAGTTCCAGACATTTGTGCAAAAACTGCAAGTTTATTCCGTGGGATTCAAGGTCACAAGACAGGCAACATTTATGAATTTGACAGTAGGTACTGCATCAGACCTTCTCTTACATCTCTGCGCTCCTCCTCTGCTCCCTGTGCCACTGCCACCACAGGCTCAACTGCTGCTGCAGGTGTGTCCCACTCCATGTCATATGTCTCTCCGTGATTTTCACACAAGTTGTGTAAAGCACAGCAAGTCATCACCATTGATTTTGTCAGACTGAGATCGCAATCATTCCTTTTCAGGAGGCAATGCCATCTTCCTTTCAGCCTGCCAAAAGCACTCTCCACAACCACCCGTGCTCTACTGAATTTTCTGTTGAAGAATTGTTGTTCCGCTGTAAGCCATCCAGTGTTGTGGAATGGTTTCAGGAGCCAGTTCTGTAAGGGATATGCTGAGTCTCCAAGGATGTAGTAGCCAGCAGTCACCCCACCAATGTTTCTGGTGTGAGATCAGAAGCAGTTTCCTTCGGTGGCTAACTCCGACAGTGTGGACAGTCTCAGGACCCTGGCATCATGCAAACTCAATTTCAATTCAATTTCAATTTATTTTCTTTTATATAGCGCCAAATCACAACAGAGTTGCCTCAACGCATTTCACACAGGCAAGGTCTAACCTTACCAACCCCCAGAGCAACAGTGGTAAGGAAAAACTCGCTCTGAGGAAGAAACCTCAAGCAGACCAGACTCAAAGCGGTGACCCCCTGCCCAGGCCATGCCACAAACATAAATTATAGAACAATTCTCAGAACAATTCACGGACCAATATACAAGAAATGCTATTGGCGCACAGGACAGGAGGATCGCCAACACGAATACAACTCCCATCTCTGGATGGAGCTGCACCTTAAACAGAGAGAAAGAACAGAATCAGGCATCAGAAAGACAAAAAAATACTGTATAATTTGCCAGCATTAAACAACAAGAAAAACAGAAATACTAAGGTGATCGTCGGCCACTAGCCCTAAACTTCACTAAAGACCCAGAATTTAGGTAAAGTTGAGGCTGCGGCCCGCTCCAATTACTAATATATGAATTAAAAGAGTAAAAAGCGTAAAACAAAACTGTACCAGTATGCTAGCCATATGAAAGGGAAAATAAGTGCATCTTAAGTCTGGACTTGAAAGTCTCCACAGAATCTGTTTTATTGATGCAGGAAGATCATTCCACAGAACAGGGGCATGATACGAGAAAGCTCTGTGACCCACAGACTTCTTATTCACCTTAGGGACACAAAGTAGTCCTGCACCCTGAGAACGTAAAGCCCAGGCCAGTACGTAAGGTTTAATTAGGTCAACTAGGTAGGGAGGTGCCAGTCCATGAATAATTTTATAGGCTAGTAGCAGAACCTTAAAATCTGATCTCACTGGGACAGGAAGCCAGTGAAGAGACGCCAAAACTCCCTGGCAGTCCAGTGAAGATATTCCAAAAAAGCCCCTTTACATCAACAACACCTTGAAGTATGATTGAGTGCCAGCCTTTGTGATTGTAATAGTCACAGTGATACTCCTGAGGTGCAAGGATTGATATGTGCGATCCATCGATAGCACCAACACAGTGTGGGAGTCCCCAACTGTTCTTGAAGTAGAGAGGCATTTCTTTCAATTTGTCCTCACCTGGGAAACAGATTTCTTCTGGCACCAACAAACTCACACCAACACACAGTTGTGATGCTGACACCAAAAAGATGTGCAATGGTCCGATACTCAGAGCCAGTAGCAAGCTTCCACAGTGCAATAGTCACTCGCTTCTTCAGGGGCACACATCTACAGAAGGTCGTGTCGTGTCGCTCTATAACTGGCCGCAGTTTGTTACACAGGAAGGTCAGCGTTTCTTCTGACATCCTGAAATTATCCAACCAATGTGTATGGGTGAAGTTAGGAACAATAACATCCCACCATTCAGATGCTTAGTTGAAGACCCAGACAGACGATTCTCAGCGGGGGCGCTGTGACAACAGAACTATCTGAAACAAACACACACAGCATACATATTTTAATTATTAGTGTTGTCTGGTGATTTTAAAAAAAAAATGTGGTTGGTGACAAGGTCTCTGACAAGTTTATCTAAATGAATCACATTTACTTGCATATAATGTTCTTATTTTTTTTCAAAAATCTCACCACTCAGATCTGTATGTGTGTTCGCGTCACTAATCTGTAGTAAATTAAGAGGATATGTTTTTCTTTTCCCCATTACATATGTCAAGGTGGTGTTAAACAAGCTGTGAATTAATCGTAAGGAGAGAAAAAAGAGAACACTCAGAATTGTGGGAGTTTGGAGATACTACAGTTGATTTTATTCATCTGTTAACTATCAATTAAAATCTAGAATAATATAAATCAGACACATTTTAATTGGTTTACACCTGTTCGAGTTCAGTGGCGATGTCAGTTAATGATGGTTAAAGTCGAACCAACATTTTTGTGCATGAACATCGGTAAATAATGCAGAGACTGCTTTTGGCGCCTTTAGCCCACAGTGCTCCGTGACGGAGAAAAGTGCGGCTAAAGGTGCCAAAGGTGGCGCAATTACTGAATTTGAACTAATGCTTTATTTTGACCACTATAATTTGAAATTAATAGCGACAGCTTGCAGTCGTTATAACACTGTACACTGGACATATTATTTATGAGCTCCGTAGCAAACTAGCGATACCTACAAAAACTTACCCTCATATGTCGTCTCGAGGCAGCTCTTATCCTCTCGTCGTCTTCTTCAAATTGTTGGATGACTTCAAACACTCTCCTGTGCTTTTCTAAAGTTCTTTGTCTCGAAACCTGTAGCCTTCTTTTAATAATCCATAGAACTAATAATAGACACACAACCAACTCGCTGTCCTTCATTGTTAAAGTGTTTGTGTCGCGTACAAACGACATCACGGCAGTTTCGCGCAGCCAACCCTGCCCAAGTTGGGGTGGTTCTATTTGTAGTAGAAAAAGATGCGCTTGGAACCAAACCGAGTAGAGAAGAGCCGAGTAGTGCTGGAGCTTTGTAGTAGAAAAGCGGCTTTTGTGAACAGTTGACTGAAGAATTAGCCACTGGAGATGTGCAACATTAAAGCAGGAGAATCACCCCGATACAACTGTAAGCAAAAATAACTGTCAACACTGAACCAACATCTGACATAACTGTGGTGGGACAAGGTGCAGGATTGGAGAAAGGGAGTGCTTTGATTCTTTTGTAAGCACGCAACTGATCCCACATTCCTCAAACAAATACTTACTTGTCTTCTCCCAGGACCATCACAGCTGGCAGTTTCAGATCCGACTTCAATCTAAGATTTCCATTGTGTCTCAAGGTTCTTGACCTTAGTGATCAGGAGATGCCTGGGAATAACACATTAAGTCATGAGGTCACTGGACAGAGATGCTTGGCAATGCCAATCTCTTTGCAAGAAAATGAAGGTCCACGTCTTTGGTGTCCTGGTACTTCCTGTCTTACTGGATCATTGTGAGATTTGTACACTTGCCTGTGGCCTACTCATACGCATATGAAATGCATATCTGCTTAAAACTTTTAATCTTCCCCGTCAGGTCAGTGTCGTTATTTTTCCACATATTCACCATTTCTTTCCATACAGTAACACAGATGCCGGACATGTTTTTCCTGTTGCAAAAGAAATTAGGTGTCTTCTCTCTGCACCAGTGATGCACAGCTGCTTACACATCTGCATTATTAGTGAAATTGTGTCCCTTCAGGTGTTCCAGATACGTTTATCAGAATACTCGTGGGATTCCATGATGATATATAAGCTCGTGTGTTTGTAGATGGTCGGTTCTCCGACCCCTTTCCAGTAACAACTGAGGTCAAACAAGGCTGTGTGATTGCCCCTATATAGTTCATCATCTTCTTTGGCGCTATGCTAGGGGTAAAGACAATGATTGAAGCATGCCATTTGTAATCTTCAAGTATGTATCAAGACACCAATAACACCATACAGTGGGTTTGCATAATTATTCATACAAATCTGAACCTTTTGCTATGACCACAAACATTAATATATTTAATTGGAATTTTGTGTGAAAGACCAACACAAAGTGGCACACAATCATGAAGGGAATGAAATGTATACATGATATTAAATATTTTTCAGAAATAAAAAACAGAAAAGGGTGGTGTGCAGTGTCAGTCAATGCATTGCGGAACTGTCTTTTGGAGTATGTCTCTACCTGTTTTTCCTCATCTAGAAAATTACACTTTTGCCAATGCTTTTGCACACCCAGCTTGTTAGTTTTTTTTCCTTTGTAAAAAAAAGTGTTAAATCATGTATAAATTTCATTCCGCTTCACAATTGTGTTGCTCTTACACAAAAAATGTCCGATATATTTATGTTTGTGGTCGTAGTATGGCAAAATGTCTATTCAAGGTTCAAGGTATATAATTACCTATGCAAGCCACTGCACACCCAGTTAATCTTGCATATGCACACCTTCTGTATGTCAATGAATGCCCTGCATCCCTCTGCAATGCTGGGTCTCCACTTTTTCTTCCTAGACTTCTGTGTGGACACTGGTCGCGGGGGCAGCAAGGCTGGCAGCAGTACCAATACTGTTGTTGCAATTTCTTCTGCAAAAAAAAAAAGAAAAGAAAAGAAAAAAAAGCAGTTATAAACATGGCAGCTACTGATAATCTTACTCAAAAGCTTGTATACCAGCATTCCCAATACAACACTATCCTGTATCCTTCTGGTTTGATGTAGTTCTCTTAAATTATGCTAGTCCACGTACTCACCCTGAGATGGCGAATAGTCCTTTACATCCACGTCCAGCTCGACACCTGGAGTCAGATTGGGATTGTACAGCTCTGCTAGCAGCTGTATGGCAGAGCTGCTCTTGCAGTCCATCTTCAGCTGTTGTAGCAGCCTTGGTGCATGTCTCTCCCACTTAGCTGTAAAGTGGCCAGCCTCATCACTGAATAGTGATTGAAAGTCTTCATCAATCTGTTAAGAATAAATGGAAAAAAATTTGCACCAAAGTTTTGTAAAATACTCAGCAACATGTAAAGCTTCACTGTGATTAGCTGTCTAAAAAAGGGACATAAATCAGAAATAAATATACGAGGTCTGTTAGAAAAGTAACTGACCTTTTCATTTTATGCAAAAAATACATGGATTTGATTCATATGTTTTTACGTCAGCCAAGCTTGAACCTTCGTGCGCATGCATGAGTTTTTTCACGCCTGTCAGTTGCGTCATTCGCCTGTGAGCAGGCTTTGAATGAGCACTGGTCCACCCCTCTCGTCATTGTTTCATTGCGAGGAAATGGCGGAATGATTTGGGCTTTGTTCCATCAGAATTTTTTCAGAAACTGTTAGAGACAGGCAGCTGGAAACCATTCGGAAAATTCAGATGGCTTTCTGTAAAAATTTTACGAGCTTCACAGAGATTAAGGAGTGTTACTACAGCTTTAAGGACGGCCCAGCGCGGCGCACGGTGCCTATCTCGGCTTTCAGTGGCTTACCAGTCGAATGAGTATAAGAGAAATTGTGAAGAGCTGGGCATGTCTCAACTTGTCCTCTGACACTCCAAAACGGAGGTGTTCTTCATCTCGCTCCATCAGCGAATCCATCGTGATGCGCAAAGCCTCCGCGCGGCTTTCAATGACAAAATCTCTTGTTAAAAGTGAAATCTGCCGGAAAATGGCTGGATGTCCAGCTCTTGTGATAACCAGAGAAACTGCACACGATGGTCCCGGATCCATACAGCCATCCTTTTAGAAATGAAATGGTCGTTTCAGCCTGTCAATTGCGGCTCGGAGCACGGCGCGCCCTCAGCCGCTGTGGGCCGTCCTTAAAGCGGTAGTAACACTCCTTAATCTCTGTGAAGGCCATAAAATTTTCACCAAAAGCCATATGAGTTTATCAAATGGTTTCCACCTGGCTTTCTCACACGGTTCCTGAAAAAATTTTAATGCAACAAAACGGCAGTCGTTCAGACATTCTCTTGACAATGAAAAAAACGACGAGAGGGGTGGATCAGTGCTCACTCAAAGCCTGCCCACAGGCCAATGACGCAACTGACAGGCGTGAAAAAACTCACGCATGCGCACAAAGGTTCAAGCTTAGCTGACGTAAAAACATATGAATTTAATCCATATTTTTTTGCATAAAATAAAAAGGTCCGTTACTTTTCTAACAGACCTCGTACGTATTGAAAAATGATCTTTACAAAGGGGAACACACTAACTGCTCACCCATATGTAAGCACCTGGATCCACATATCTTGGATAGGCTGTCAAAATCTGATGAATGGATGGCTGCTCATCTCCATGTATCCAGTGCATCCTGGCTTGTCTGGTGTCTGCCATGTACGTCCTCACCAGGTGCCGTGGCTCTGCATTGTGCTTCAGCCAGTTTCGCTTTTCTGTGATTGTAGCTTCCAAAACGTCTGGTGCTGCAATGTCAAAATTATATTTAGGACTGACCCAAAATATTTGAAGGTTCGATCGATGTCACGGGATTTGATTTTGAAAAAAAGAATTCGAAGCCCCCACCCCACATACAGTCTGTTCCTGTACTTTGTTCTGCCAAAGATAAGTAACTGTCATTTCCTAGCTGCAATATGACAAGGGACATTTGAGGAACATGTATCAGATGTTCTTACCCATGGCAGTGATTCCTCGACCTGAAGGCGAAGTGGGAGTGTTCCCTGACGCTGGAGGTTCAGGAAACGTTCTTGTATATAGCCAGCTGATGGGATTTTTCCTTTTCCAGGAGAGAAGAAATGGTCCTGAAGACAAAAAGAGAAAAAACGTTTCAAAATTAGCAAAGTTAATTATTTATATGTTTGACAGCGCAACAGTTGCCTACAATATGGAAGAGAGCTACTGCACAGAAAAGCCATAGTAAAAGAAGAGTGTAATGGCTACTTCCCTCAAAATATCTACCCCCGGGGAAAACTCATACGAGTATTTAATAGAACCCTGAATAGTGACCACAAGTCTGTATTTAGAACTAATTACACCAATCAACTGTCCAAACTTACATAACCACTGCTGGAGTCAATCCTCAGCTCAGGAAAATCATGAATAATGGACTCTGCTAGCATTTGTTTCTCCTCTCTCCTTGGACTACAATGTAACAATGACCAGTGTTATGAAAATCTTTAGACTTTTCTTGTGCCAAGAATGATTAATTTTGAAATAATAGAAATAACTCACTAGGCTGTGCCACACTTGGTAATTAGAAGACTGCAAGAAATCTGCACCAATTTGATTCGTGAACTCCTTGAGAGTGCCTTCTTCTCCTCGTATTCCTTGATAACAGCACTGTCACCCCCATTTGCATGGTCCTTCAGAGCCTTCCTGATGTCCTGCAGCATAAACACATCAAAATAAGTAATTTTGATTAGAAACATTAAATGACTATTAAAAGGATCGATTAATACTCACATAGTAAGACTGTCTAGCTGTCTTGGGCCGTGGTGGTTCCAGACCTTCAAGAGAGTCTTGACTTGTGCTCTCAATTTCACCATCAGGATTGCCACTTGCACTTGAGCCACTTGTAGAAGAGCTGGTTTCTCCATGCGTGCTGCTAGCTGTCAGCATAGAGTCTTGGCATCCTTGTTGGGATTTCTTAAGTACATCATGTCCATGATTATAATTGTACATTTAAGGCCATTCATGTAGTTGTACATCATACGGCAAATTATCATTTCAATTGAAACAGAGGGTTATAAGTCCAATAATATAGTGGCTTCATGCTTCAGCATACGTTTAGAATACAATATTATCAGACAGCTAAACATGCAGGTAGTGACCTAGTGAATGTTAACATGCTGTACTAAATACCATTACATCCTAAGTGATCACTTTTGATATATTTAATACCAGAACATCAGGTGACATAGTAGCTCATCTGCGCCATGGGTTGTTTTTTAATCATTGTGTTTTTGACAGAGATCTGCCATGTCATTTTGATGAGAGCCAGATGTAAAGAAGTCAAAGAGACAGGTTGATAGACAGATGGTTGTAATAATATGTATACTAGGGATGCAACAATATTCAATATTTTACCGAACCGTTCAATACACCCTGTTCAATTCAATACCCAAAAGCCAGCAACAATACTTCAACACATAAAGTTTTAATTTAATAAAAAACTTTTAAATGAAGATTTTTTTTTATATTGCCTATATTGTAAGATGAGGATTCCTTTTCATGAAACATTGTGTATGTTTTTATAGGATGAAATTAAGATTTGTGTATTTTCAATAGTTTATGGTTTGACATTTTTTTTTTATTTATTCTTGCACTCTTACACTGCAAAAAATGACTCACTCGACAGGTTAAAATGACGCAAATTCTGAATATTTGACTTAATTGGAGTACTTTCGACTTGCCAAGTAGAGAAATCTGCCAATGGAACAAGTACTTTTAATAGTAATACATTTTATTTATAATAAAATGTATTATTATTATTATTATTATTAAAAGTACTTGTATTTTTGCACTTAAATTAATAAAAAAGAAAAACTTAAAATAGATCATAAACCATTAAGACTTTTTTTCAACACTACTTTATGTGCAAAAATACTCGCTCCGCTGGAAGACTTTTCTCCTTGGCACGTCAAATTTAGTCTCAAATGAAGGTAAAATGTTCTTAATTTGAGTTATTTTATTTTATTTATTTTATTTATATATTTTTTATTTATTTTATTTTTTATTTATTTTATTTTGTCAAGAAGTCATTTATTTGCAGGGGATACTTAAAATTAAAATACTGAAACTACCTTTACCGTGACACAAAAACCGTGAGAAAATTATACCGTTGCATCCCTAATGTATACCATGCCAATACCTCATCGGACTGCCAGATGAACTACAGAGCAAATGGACTACAGAGCAAATGGGTTACAACTATGCACAATTCCTGGCCAAAAAAAAAAAAAAAAAAAATCAGTACCATGGCTTGTGCTTCATCACAACATAATAGCCAGTATCTCCACCATGAGTGGAAACAATAAAATGCACAGGCTGACAGTCGAGGATGCTCTTTGGTGTAGCAGCTTGCAAAATGTCTGGGTCCATCTTTTCTACAAGGTAGGCCTGTCTGTGCCGATCAAAATATTGTGTTTGCCACAGTACAACAATGAAATGAACAAGACCACTGAGGACAAAGATATGACGAATCTTCCCAAAAAGAGGGGACCCAGATTCAGTGTCGACATCCATCACAAGTCCCATCCCTGGACGATACGTGATTCCATTGTATTTCACCCAGACTGCATTGAAAATATCTTCATACAGACCATACTGAAGCAATTGTGCAATGATGGAACTGCTTTCAACACTGGCCAGTACTGTGACACTACCACTGCCTATCTCTAATGCTCCAGAATCAAGGTGAACCTTGGAGAAGAAGCGATAACACTGAGCCAACTGGTGTCTCATAGCCATTGTCTTGCAAATGTTTTTAAAATTGCAGACAATATGAGAGAGCCGCCTAAAGAAGTTGTGCTTTGCCTCAAATCGCATAGCCCAGAATCTGACAAGAGGCCCCACAAGCCGAATGCACCGTGGGTAGTGTGTCATGTAGTGCTGCTTCGGTCACACCCTGGCATTCGGAAACAACTCCTTGAACAGCTCCAAATGGTCTGCAATCTGGTGCTGCAGAAAGTATGTAGCTTCAGTGGTAGTAGCAAGTGCGAATATCACTGCCATGATCTCGCAAAGACTGATTAACAGCTCCCAGTGATCATCTTCTTCTGGGATCTTGTCTCCCAGCATCAGAGGAATAAATCGCATCAGGCACCACATCTCACTTGCATTTTGCTTCACTGTCCCATCACGACTAAAAATAGAAGTCTTGGAGATTTCCGCTGGCTTACTCCCAGAGTCAGAACAGCCGTAATTGAAGGATCGGATCCTTTCATTCAGTACATCAAGGCTCACGTACTCTTTGTCCACAATGAGTGCTTTCAAGATATGTTTCAGCTCATATGGACAAATTCCTTCAAGAAAGTCATGCATTACATCTGGGG
The DNA here is from genome assembly GCF_902500255.1 of Thalassophryne amazonica. Classification (NCBI taxonomy): domain Eukaryota; kingdom Metazoa; phylum Chordata; class Actinopteri; order Batrachoidiformes; family Batrachoididae; genus Thalassophryne; species Thalassophryne amazonica. Next base: position 94,327,637 of record NC_047113.1, on the reverse strand, counting down.
TGTAATTTTCGGTGACATGAAAATACTCTAGCTCATTCAGTCTTGATGGCCCAGTGACCCCTGTTTCAGACACCTTTGCTGGGTCAGCGGCCACATCCAGGATGTGCTGATTGTGAGAGTCTTTTTCCCGCAACAGTTCTTTCTTTTCAATAAATGCGGTTTGCATGGTCTCTTTGTCTATAATGCAAAACCTACATGGATGATTGGCTGAAAAGCTTTCAGCAAAGCCAAAAAGCCCATGCATGCCCAAATTGTCACCAGAGACTTGGCCAAGGGCTACTTTGACATGCACCTCTGTGTCATTAATACAAATATCCATTCCTTCCTTGTACAAGTGCTTTAGCTCATCTACTATGCTCTCAAGGATTTTTGAAAAGCCATACTTTTTCCTGTCTGAAACAAAATAGATCTGCAGCAGGTGACAATTAGCCAAAAGGGAGTTGTATGCAGCTGGGATCTCTTTGACAATGTAGTAGAAGAAGCCAAGCTTGTGGACCCCTGCATGAGTGACAAGTGGATTTGTTGTCTCCATATCATCATTGTACAGACCCAATGTAATACAGTTGGGCTGAGAAAGTACAGCATTGTTCTTGTAGTACAGACCATCATGAAAATCTCTAAGGATTCCATCATCCATTGACTTCTTTTTCTGAAGAGCTTCACATACACCAGGTAGCTCCAGGAAGTTTTTCAGGACGCGCTGAAAAGGAATATATGACATTGTGTCATATCTCACCACCTGAATTGTATCCCCAGATATTCTGTTTTTCTGTTCAACTCTGTGGCCAAGAACTTTCTCTTGTGGCATTATGAGTGACCCATCTCTCATAAAATATTTGTTCTCCATATACTGAGATGAAATACCATGGAAGGGGTCAGTATGAAGCACAAACTCATCTCTGACATCATCTAAAGTATTATTCAGTTTTTCTGGATTTTCTGCCACACTTTTGAGTTTTGTAAGGGTGAACTTGTGCAAGTGTTGTACAATATCTTTCACCATGTTTGTGGAACTTTCCACAACCATATCTGCATTCAGCATAGTCATAGACCCACTTGCTCTCATTTGGGCTATAAATACAGCTGCTGGTTTACAAACCCCATGCTCGTCATGAACTGACCACTCTGGTACATCTGGAATTTCTTCAGCATATTCAACTTCATTACATGTGTCCATATCTTCATTATCTGACTCCTCATGGTCATATACTGTATTATAGACACTAGTGCTCGGCTCACTTTCAGTTTCATTACATTCTGGGTGAGCATTTATTAAATGTTTGCGGTATGAACTATATCTGTGGAATGTGCGCATGCATGCATCTTGGGAACACATATATACCTCACTGTCACTTTGAACATTGTGCAATGTTCGCAGATGCCACCTCAAATGTGAAATATGAGATATTTCCGCTTTGCACTTAAAACAGATGTAACCCATGTTTTTACATCACTATACAAAGTTCATGTCACACCTCCAGCAAGTCTTTAAGTTTTCAGATGAACTTGGCCCGTGGACCCACTTTACGAAAGATGTCCTTCACCAGATCATCAGTGAGGCTTAGAAAGCTCTCCTTGTCAATTTCTTCCTCTGAAAATGAACAAAAATCATATGAATATTTATTTCCATACAGACCTTATACATGCCGGGTGTTGGTATTAAACATACTGTATTTAATTGTTTATGATTCTAGCATCACTCACTCACCAAACTAGAACTAAACAAATTTACTATGTTGACGTAGTGCGCCCTCTATATACGAGAGTGACACACATGTACATGACCCACACGACATGTATCACCTTATCATGCTTACCATTATTCATTTACTCACCAATATCTAGAATTAAACACATCATTCATTCTGGACATGTGCACAGCACTTCTCTTATACAAGACGAAACCAACTTCAAGTGGGTCTGTTGATCTGCATTCTGCAGTACATTGGGCATAACCTGGCAGCTTTTTAATTTTGTCTGCAAAGGTTTCCTCCACCTTAAAATTAGGTACAAGGACCTCTAGAATATCTCGGCTTCCACTTGATTCTGAACTGCAATCAGTTTCATTAATTTCTGGGAGAACTGGTGAACTCTGGCTTGTTTGCTCTGAATCCACTTTACTAATGGGAATGTCACTTTCATCCACTGAATTGTTGCTTAAACTGCTTAGTAATGCAGCAGTTTCCTTGTTCAAATGCAATTGAGCTTGAATTATTTTCTTGATCTTCTCCTTTTTCAGCTTCTTGTTTGTCTCCTTTTTTTGATACTTGTTTGAGTCCTTTTGTGGCCTTGCTTTCCCATGCCTCCTTCACAGCATATCTGCAAAGAGTAACCATAGGATACTGGCATAACCCATTTTGTTTTTGAAGGGACTGGCTTAAGAATTGATGACCAGCATTCTTTATTTGTCAAGAAGTAGTACATTCTCACACATACAAATAAGACTGAACCAAAGACTTGTGTTTATTTCAGTATTAACTTAAATCTTTTAAACTATGACCAACAGCATCACATGTGTACCTGGACTTGCACATAATGCATGAAATGCAACACAATGCATCCAAGTCGTCACACATTACTGTGGTCCTGAACCTACGGACCAAGCCCATACTGCATGCGAAGCAACAAACTGTTTTTTTGAGTACTGGAATTAGAGGATTAAATCTATTTTGTGAGACACGCTTGACATGCTGCAGCCCAATACTGAGAACGCAGAAAAGCGCGTGCATCACAACTCGGCGGTGTGGCCCCAGTCTAAGACTGCGATAAGACTACTTGTGTTTACTTTAATACAGTTAATATAATGGTCCATTGCAACATGAATATTTCAAACTGCTGACCAACAACACGTGTACCTGGACTCGCACATAATGCATGACTATGCAACACAGTGCATCCAAGTCGTCACACACGTCACTGATGGCTTAATTTGTATATACAATATTTCTATTTAATGTAAGAGTAAAATGTAACAGCATGGGATAACAAACCATAAATGCATATACTAACCTGCATCAAAGGTTATTCTTATTCATATCATTGGACAAAGTGGTACATATAATGCATTGATCTATATTTATATGAAAATATGCACATCATGTCATTGACCCAGGTCGGGCACTGTCAAGGTTAGCACAGGGCCGGGTCACTGCCATATTGTTATCCATGGTGTTGCTTGCTTGTGAAAAAAATGTGGAAGTAGACTGTACACGTAACAAATATTTAGGTACGATCGCAGCTCACTGCACTGACGCAGAGCGAGAGGCGAAAAACAGGCAGTGCAGTGACTGAGTGCTGCTCAGACTCACAGAAACAAGAGGCTTTAGTGAAGGGCAGTGTGTCGCCAAGAGCCTGCAGAATGTAGGAAGGAAAGCGGGCTGATACTAGCGCCAAATGTGGGAAGTAGTCAATCAGCCCCATATCAGCTCATTTAGACCGCTTGATGAGCGAACGTACAGTATACAGTATTAACAATGACCTATACTTCCTCATGCCAGAAATCTAGCATGGTGCCCATGCATTACATTGCATTTACTGAAAATGCTTTAGCGAAGTCGTGACTACTTTCTGTGCAATTAATCAGAAAATCAATGCTGTGAACCAACATGTCAAATTATGTGCTTGATCTAAGACATTAGCCTATAGTATTTTCACCGAAGGGCTAGCCGCTAGCATGTAGTATTCAAGCGGTTAATCAACTAGCATTGGCCAATTCAGACAATTTGCATTTTTTTTTTCCAAAAACGGTGACCACATAAACCAGCGTAAAAATACTACAACATATAGACTGACCATTCAAAGTTGTGTCCAAGACCAGCATTGTCATTCTGAGCCGCTAACGCGCTCACAACATTGACCGCCCGTACCTTCTTCCTGTTCCCGCCTTCCGCCTCTTGTCTCTTTCCTTTGCTTTTCTGACAAGAGCACTGAACAGCGCCAAATTCTGGTGGTGGCCAAACCCAGTACTTACCCTTGAACATTTCCACGTAGTCCTCGATACCCCACTCTGTAAGCTTGTTGGTGACATAATCGTCCATGGTGGTTGCTGAAAAAACACCACCTTAGCAGAAAGACGGCGTTGGAAATTTGAGTGGGAGACGACTTCTGAGCAAGGTCATGGGAAGCGAGGTTCTGAGGGAGCGGCACTGCCTACTGGTGGATTGTTTGTGTATTGCAGTGTATTGCATTCATTAAAAGACAATCCATGCAAACGGATTGTATTTCTATTGTATTTTCCATTTGGACTTATATAAAAATTGAAGTACTACTTAATACTAGTATATCATTAATTTGTTAATATATCTATTTATGTATTCACCAGAGTTACTTAAGGCTAACCTGGGTTTATATCTTGGTCCAGTATTCTTACTGATCCATAGGCAAAAAAAATATGACGATTTACATGTTGTAGCATACATATTACTGTTCTTTTACTTGTCCTGCACAGCCAAACAGTCTGGCAACTGAAGTGTATTCTACCATTTTTATTGGTTGTTTGGCTAACCAATAAAATTGGTAGCCCCAAAACCAACTGATTGGTCAGTTTCTGACCAATATATTGATCAATCTAGGCAAAATTGGCTCAACCAACTAGATTGGTAGTTTTTTTAACCAATCCATTTTTAGAGTGTAGCGCATCCTTTGGATGCCTGCATAAGAGGGTGTGGAATAGCCACAACATAACTCCATCTACAAGTTGCTGTGCATCGAGCCATCGTCTTAAGTACCCTTCTCTATGGAGGAGAGTGCTGGACAACATACCGCCGCCACATCCAGCAACTCGAGGCCTTTCAGCAACTCTGTCTTAGAAAGATTCTGAAGATATCCTGGGAGGAAAAAGTGTCAAATCTTGAGGTGTTACACAGATCTAAGTGTCAATCTGTTGAAAGCATTATTGTGAAGAAACTGCTCCAATGGACAGGTCACCTCATCTGTATGAACAACCATAGAACTCCTTAGCAATTATTCTATGCCAAGCTCGCCTGCGGTGAGCGTCAAGTTGGAAGCATTAAAAAGACTCCATGAAGGACTCTCTCAAGAAGTGTGGCATTGCTGCTTGTGAGCTCGAACTGCTAGCACAAAGCCACCCACTCTGGAAAGTCACCATTCAGAAGGGAATTTCCACCTTTGAGGAAAAGAGTGCTTACAACATCCACCAGGCCCGCCTTCGGCGAAAATCTCCTGGCTCTGCTGATGCCCCTTACAGATGTACCACCTGCTCAAGGCCATGTGGATCAGCTGCTGGCCTTGCAGCCCATACCCGCGCCATACACCACCAGTAGTCTTCGTCGACTTCAACGTGACATCATTACCATGTCTTTCCACACACTAACACAAATGGCGGACATGTTTTTCCTGTCACAGAAGAAATTAGGTGATGCACAGCTGCTTACACCTCTGCATTATTAGTAAAATGGTGTCCCTCCAGGTGTTCTTTCAACTTTGGAAAAGGAAAAAATTCAGGTAAGACATCTGGCTTGTACACCGGGTGTAGTGAGATTTGAGCTGTTGTAGTGTGTTCTGTGTTTGTACACAGCTTTTATAGTGTCCATGGAATTGAAAATGGTGACGTGTTCCAAAAATTCTTTGAGGATTAAGCCATCACACCTGCACTTGATGCTTCATTATCTTTGGCTGTTATGGATCGCCCACTTCAGGCCTGATCTGATGTGGTCAAGTTCAACACATCTCAATTTTATGAAGCAAAACACCACCTCAGTATGTGCAAACTTCAAATTTGGGGCCTCATTTATAAAAATGCACACAGATAAAACATACATGCATTTTACCACAGATGAACAGGAAATGATACATGTAACTGCACATTAGATGTCAGTAGATGACTGATCAGACTGATCAGGCATTCATTATTGTCCCAAAAATGAAGAAAAAACAAAAGAAGAAAACAAGAAAAAAACAGCATGCTTTTATTGAAAAACGTGCATCACAGCGCTTCACTTTTTCCACATTATTTTATGTTACAGCCTTATTCCGGAATGGGTGAAATTCATTTTATCCCTCAAAATTCTATGCAATACCCCATACAATGACAATGTAAAAAGTTAGTCTGAGATTTTTGTAAACTTAAAAATAAAAATAAAACAACTAAGAGCTCACACATACATAATCAGAATCAGAATCACCTTTATTGTCATTGTAATTTGCATTACAACAAAATTTGAGTGCAACTCCAAAAAGGTGCTTTCCGTGGTGCGAGTAATATTTAGCCAATATAAAAGATAGTGAAATTCAACGGAAAATTATTCAGAGTATATGTACAACTAATATAAACATAATGCTGTGTTTACACATAACGATGACAAGTCACGGATGCCACGAAGTATACATTCTTTGCCGCTGATCACGAATGTGATTTTTCGGGGCAGAGGCGTCAGGTGTCCTCAGGAACTGCTGCAACCTGTTACCACAATTTACGATTAATTGCACGTGTTGCTGGAGAATTATCAGGAACCATTACGCATGATCAAGAATAGTGTTCCGCGTTGTTGTGTGCTATTGTGCGTAACAGCGCATTGTTAAGTTCTGTCACGTTGTGAACGAGGTGAATTTTCTCCACACACACCCATATTCATCCAACCGAATTCAGATTGATCCAGTTTTTCAGAAGAACTTTGTGACTGCATGCGTAGTTGGGCTCTGTGCCATGGAGTGGCACAGAGAGGAGGAGGGGGACAGAGCCAGATGTGTGGCTTCATGCTGCTCTCATCTTGCGCATTTTCCCAAACATCAGGCACATGCAGCAGGTGGAACACCTGCAGGAGCGCGCTGAAGAGCACTGAAAGTAGACTTTTAGCCGACGTGGTGTCAGCATTCAAACTGAATGCGGTGCAGCAGGGTTTAATTGTGTGCACGCTTCTTCCTCCGCCGGACTGGAGGAGGTGCAGAGATGTCTGGCTGCATGTGAGTCTCCTCTCGCTCCCCTGGTTCCTCTGGGTCAGACTCATTCTCCCACTTATCGGTTACAACAGCAGGTGGAACACCTGCAGGAGCGTCCTGAGGAGCTTCAGCAGGAACTGTGGAACAACATTTGGAGCCGAGTTTAATTGTGCGCACGTGACAGAAAACTGATTCGTCATGGTGCGCAGTGAAATGTGATGCCGTGTTACAAGTCGTGTCAAAACTTGACAGTTTCCGTGTCACTTCGTAATAACGTGTGACAGTTTGGGCTCCAAGAACCATCACCGGAACCACTACGAACGTTGTCACGTTCTATTAAGGATCACTACTCATCAAGACGGATCAACGTGCTCAGTTGCGACCTCCACGACGTGAGATGAAATGAGGGTGGTGTGTGACATTCTTGGAAGATTTTTTGACAGGCAAAAACATGCGCCACGAATATCAAGAATATCACGCACCAACACGCACTATTAAGAAACCTACTCAGATGCGTTAAGTCACATTAAGAATGTCAGGAATGTGTCACGAATTACAGAAAAATGACATTCATAACACGTCTTGGTTATGTGTAAACGCACCTTAAGGTAAAATAAAATAAAATAAAATGTGGACCAAGTAAAATGTAAAACAATAATTATATACAACTGTGGAATCATATTGCACGGGAAAATTGCACATGGTTTACAGATATTGCACAAGAAACTTGAAAGGTGCGGATTAGAGTGATTTGTTATTGTTCAGTGCAGTGATTGCTCTGGGCTGTCCCTGAGACTGTTTGTCCTAGTTTTGATTGACCTATACCGTCGCCCTATACTGTCGCCCGGAGTGTAGTAGGTCAAACAGGTGGTTGCTGGGGTGGGATGTGTCTTTGCTGATGCTGGCAGCTCTGCTGAGGTAGCGAGAGCTGGCAATGTCTTCCAGGCTGGGCAGAGAGCAACCAGTGATCCCCTGGGCCGTTTTGATCACCCTCTGCAGCACTCTCCTGTCTGCTGCTGAGCACTCCCGGTACCACACTGTGATGCAGTACATCAGGATGCTCTCGATGGTGGCTCTGTAGAACAACACCAGCAGCCTCTCCTCCAAATTGTTTCTCCTGAGCACCCTCAGGAAGTGGAGTCACTGCTGTGCTTTCTTCACCACCACTGTGGTGTTGGCAGTCCAGGAGAGGCTGTCAGAGAGCTGCACTCCCAGGAACCTGATGGAGCTGACCCTTTCAACACAGTACCCTTGGATGTAGAGCGAGGCTGGGTCAGCCCTGTTCTTCCTGAACTCCAGGCTTATTCCTTTTGTTTTTGTGGTGTTCAGCGGCAGGTTGTTAGCTGAACACAGTTCTTAATGTAAGAGAGTACGGTGTCAGTGTACTCCTGCAGGTTGTGGCTGGAAAATAAATCCCATACAGTCCGTGAGAAGCAGTCCTGTAGCTTGGAGAGCATGCCCTCAGGCCAGGTTTGGATAGTCTTTTGTTGTGGCTTTGTTTGCCTCAGCAGGGGGTGTAGGTGGAGGTGAGGGACAGGCAGAGATGGTCAGATCCAGTGAGATGGGGGAGCGGAGTGACTTTGTACACATGTTTTATGTTTAAGTAGACATGGTCCAAAGTATTTTCCCCTCTGGTGGCACACTTCATGTACTGGACGAACTTAGGGAGTACAGTCTTTAAACATGCTTGGTTGAAGTCACCAGCAACAATACAAATGCCATCCGGGTGGGCCAGCTGCTAACTTTGGCATCGGGTGGGATGTAAACAGCAAACACAACTACTACTGTGAACTCCCTTGGGAGATAAAAAGGTCTGCATGAGATGAGGAATATATGTGCAAAGAGTAAGAAAATCAAGCACCAAATTGGAAAGCTAAAAGCCGCTGCATCCGTGCACGCTGCCATCTTTACATAAGTATACTTAGCCATTGCCATGAAGCTCAAAATTGATTTCACGTGGATCCTGTTTCCACTGATCATCCTTGAGATGTTTTAACAGTTTAATTTGAGTAAATTCAATTGATTGGGCATGATTTAGAAAGGCACACGCCTGTCTACATATAAGGTTCCACAGTTGACAGTACATGTCAGAGCACATTAAATAACTTGTCTATAGACTACTCAGACAGGATTACTTTGAGGCACAAATCTGTGGAAGGGTACAGAAACATTTCTGCTGCTTTGAATGTCCCAGTGACCACAGCCTCCATTATCTGTAAATGGAAGAAGTTGGGATCCACCAGGACTCTCCTAGAGCTAGCCACCTGTCTAAACTGAGCAATTGGGAAGAAGGGCCTGAGTAGGAGAGGTGACCATGATCCCTATGGTCACTGTGTTAGAGCTCCAGCAATCCTCTGTGGAGAGAGGGGAAACTTCCAGAAGGACAACTATCTCTGCAGCAATTCACCAATCAGGCCTGTATGATAGAGTGGCTAACCAGAAGCCACTCCTTAATAAAATGTAATAATAAACCCTGGAGAAGGATTTTTGGTTGGCACCAAGGTGCTTCTCGCAGACTGCGAGGCACCTCAGGAAAGGAAATTGAGGAAACATCCAAGCTGTCCACAGAACAGACAGAACTCTTTTGAGGAGGTAATCAGGCGCTGGAAGGAACACTTTGAGGAACTCCTGTATCAAACTGATGGGGGAACATCTCTCTGGAAGAAGGCACTGAAGTAGTCAAACAACTCTGCAGTGCCAAAGCCTCGGGGGTTGATGAAATCTGTCCAGAAATGCTGAAGGCTTTGTGTGTGGAAGGACTGTCTTGGGTGAGACGTCTCTTCAACATTGCATTGAGGTCTGGGACAGTGCCTAAGGAGTGGAAAACTGGGGTTGTGGTCCCCATATTTAACAAAGGGGACCAAAGAGTCAGTGCCAATTACAGGGGCATCACACTACCAGGGTGCAGGAAAGGATTGCTCAACCGATAGTTAAACCTTGGAATGAAGAGGAACAATGCGGTTTCTGTCCTGGCCATGGAACAACTAACCAGCTCTTCGCTCTCACAAGGATCCTGGAGGGGGCCTGGGAGTATTCCCATCCAGTCTACATGTGTTTTGTGGACTTGGAGATACTGCGTGAGGTGCTGCGGGAGTATGGCGTCAGGGGGTCCCTTCTCAGGGCCATCAAATTTCTGTACTCACAAGGTGAGAGCTGTGTTTAGGTTCTCTGCAGTAAGTCAGACTTGTTTCCAGTCGTCATTGGCCTTCGCCAGGGCTGCGATTTGTCACCGACCATGTTTGTGATATTCATTGACAGGATACTGAGGGATAGTTGAGGGGGATGAGGGTCTTCAGTTTGGTGGGATCATGGTCTCATCACTGCTTTTTATGCCCCGTGTGGCACTTGGGCCGCGAGGCGGGGATTATAGCATCCAGGTTGTCTCTCCGTCCATCCTTCCATCTGTCCATCTGTCTGTCCGTCCGTCCATCTGCCCAGCCACAATTCATTCGCTGCAATGTAGAACGGCACCTATTGCTCACAAAAACTTCATATTTGGTGGGTACATACCTTGGAGGAGTAATTTGCATGGGTTTGAAGGCCGGTGAACTTGACCTACTTTTAAAAAATTATCAATAGTTGCATTTGTTCGAAGGCTACCAATATTTATGGTCACTGTTGGCCACATCCTCTAAATAAATATAATGTCAATCTCCATTTTTTCCACTGTGTATCCCAGTTTACATCAAACACATGAGGGTTCAACCAAATACCTACCCCACACATGTACATATTACTGCACTTTACATGGAAAATAGTACTGCGCGCGGGGCATTGCGTGACAAATGTCTCCAGTTGTACATGATTTGGTCCTGTTGACTTCATCAACCTGTGACCTTCAGCGGTCACTGGATCAGTTTGCACCCCAGTGTGAATTTGCTATAATGAGGATCAGCATGTTGGGGAAAGTGAAATGCACAGACCCACACCAGGGGGCGTAAATGAACGGCCAATAGAGAATCCAATAAATACAATTTATTGCTGCAAATGTGCACAACAGGTCAAATACTGCTTTTAGTCTGTCAATATCAATAGAACCAAAGATGATGTGTGGGCAGGCCCGAGGGTAGGAGACACCTAACCAGAGAAGAGCCGGGACCCACGATGTTTCACCGCCAACGGAGACCTGCAACACACCGGAGCTGCCAAGTCCTGAGTCCCCAGGTGGCCACCGCTTCCAGCTGTCAGATCCGTTACTGCTGGCAGGAAAAGAGACAGGTTACGGGGTGGGTGTGTGAACACCCAGCAAACAAGTCAGCTGAATTTACAGTTCCTTTCTGGGGGAAAACCTCCACCTCCAAACACAGGAACACAGAGTATGTGCAGTGCCTTATGTATCACTTAATCAAGTGGAGACGCCAACTCCTCCAACTTCCACAAACTCGGCTACAAGCTGCAAGTGTACAAAAGGTTAATGACTGTAAAAAGCTCAGATGCAAAAACGTGTGCGTATGGCACAGAACGGCTGAGTAAGTTTACCTGTGTGGTAAGCTGATAACTCGGCAGAGTTCTGATGTCTCTCCCAGGCTTTTATGGGTGGTGGTGATGATCTGATGAGTGACAGCTGTCAGCTCCGGGCTCCTGGTGGACTCCTGCGGCAACTGCGCCCTCTGGTGCCTGAAACCCGACAACAGGCAGGGCGCCCTCTGGTGGTGAGCCAGCAGTACCTCCTCTTCGGGCGGCCCACACAACAGGACTCCCCCCTCAACGGGCGCCTCCTGGCGCCTGACCCGGCTTGTCGGGGTGCCGCTGGTAGAAGTCCGCCAGGAGGGCGGGATCCCTGATGAAGCTTCTCTTCACCCAGGAGTGCTCTTCTGGTCCATAACCCTCCCAGTCCACCAGATACTGGAAACCCCAACCCTTCCGATGTACATCCAGCAGCTTCTTCACAGTCCAGGCCGGCTCGCCGTCAATGATGCGGGCAGGAGGGGGGGCAGAGGTCCGAGGTGTGGTGTGGTTTGATTCTTGACACATGGAAAACCGGGTGTATCTGCAGTGAAGCTGGGAGTTGAAGCTTCACTGTGGCAGGACTGATGATCTTGGTGATAGGAAAGGGTCCAAAGTATCGGTCTGTCAACTTAGGTGAGTCCATTTCCAGAGAGATGTTTTTGGTTGAGAGCCACACCTCCTGCCCGAGCTGGTAAGCTGGGGCCGGGGCTCGTCGGCGATCTGCATGGCTCTTCGCCCACGTCCGGGCCTTGAGGAGAGCAGAGCGGGCTGACTTCCACACCCGACGGCATCTCCTGAGATGGGCCTGGACCGAGGGGACCTCGACCTCTCCCTCTATGGCTGGGAACAATGGGGGCTGGTACCCCAAACAGACTTCGCAGGGGGAGAGGCCGGTCGCTGACAAGATCTGGCTGTTATGAGCGTACTCTATCCAGGTCGGATGTTGGCTCCAGGCCGTTGGGTGTGCGGAGGCAACACACCTCAGGGCCTGTTCCAGTTCTTGGTTCGCTTGGCCGTTGGTCTGGGGGTGGTACCCAGACGACAGGCTCACGGTGGCCCCCAGTTCCCTACAGAAACTCCTCCAGACTTGCGAGGAGAACTGGGGACCACGATCTGAGACGATATTCGTTGGGATACCATGCAGAAGCACGACATGGTGGATCAGGAGGTCTGCAGTCTCCTGGGCCGTTGGGAGCATCGGGAGGGCCACGAAGTGGGTCGCCTTGGAAAAACGGTCCACTATCGTCAGGATGGTGGTCATTCCCTGGGACGCAGGGAGGCCCATGACGAAGTCCAGGCCGATGTGGGACCAGGGGCGATGAGGCACGGGAAGCGGCTGGAGGAGTCCTTGCTCAGGTTTGTGGACTGCCTTGCCCCTGGCACAGGTCGTACAAGCCCGGACATAATCCCGGCTGTCAGCTTCGACTGACGCCCACCAGAACCGCTGCTGGACCACTGCCATGGTTCTGCGCACCCCTGGATGACAGGAGAGCTTGGAACCGTGACAGAAGTCCAAAACTGCAGTCCGAGCATCTGGTGGAATGTACAGCCGGTTGGGTGGTCCACCGCTGGGATCAGGATGTCGGGTCAGGGTCTCCCTGACCACTTCCTCGACGTCCCACGTGAGGGTGGCGATGATAGTGGACTCCAGCAGAATGGTATCAGGTGGATCCGACAGCTTTGGTCCAACTTCATCTTCATGCACCCGGGACAGTGCGTCAGACCTTTGGTTCTTCGTCCCAAGGCGGTAGGTGATCTTGAAGTTGAACCTACCGAAAAACAGTGACCAACGGGCTGGGCTTGCCTGGGGTTCAGACGCTTGGCAGTCTGGATGTATTCCAGGTTCCAGTGGTCAGTGAGAACGATAAATGGGACCACAGCTCCCTCCAGCAAATGTCTCCACTCCTCCAGGGCCTCTTTCACCGCCAGGAGTTCCCGATTGCCAACGTTGTAGTTCCGTTCAGCTGGGGTTAATCTGCGGGGGAAATAGGCACATGGGTGGAGAACCTTGTCGCACTCCCTACTCTGGGACAGCACGGCTCCTATCCCTGAGTCTGAGGCATCCACTTCCACTATAAATTGGCGGTTGGGATCGGGCTGCACCAGAATTGGTGCAGTCAAAAACCAGCGTTTCAACTCCCTAAACGCGGCCTCGCACTGATCCGACCAGGTGAAGGGGACTTTTGTGGCGGTCAGGGCAGTAAGGGGACCAACAACCTGACTACAGTCCTTAATGAACCTCCTGTAAAAATTTGCGAAGCCGAGGAACTGTTGCAGCTTCCTACGGCTTGCCGGTTGGGGCCAATCTCTCACCGCAGCTACCTCAGCCGGACCGGGTGCAACGGAGTTGGAGGAGATGATAAACCCCAGGAAGGACAAAGAAGTACGGTGGAACTCACACTTCTCGCCCTTCACAAACAGCCGGTTCTCTAATAACCGCTGCAGGACCTGATGTACATGCTTTACATGGGTCTCAGGGTCCGGAGAGAAGATGAGGATATTGTCTAGATACACGAAGACGAATCGATGCAGGAAGTCCCGCAAGACATCATTAACAAATGCTTGGAACATCGCGGGGGCGTTAGTGAGGCCGAACGGCATGACCAGGTACTCAAAGTGACCTAAGGGGGTGTTAAATGCCATCTTCCATTCGTCTCCCTTCCAGATCCAAACCAGGTGATAAGCATTCTGCAGATCGAGTTTGGTGAAGATTTTAGCTCCATGCAAGGGCGTGAACACTGAATTTAATAAGGGCAACGGGTATCGGTTTCAGCCCTCTAAAATCAATGCATGGACGGAGTCCGCCATCCTTCTTGCCCACAATAAAGAAACCCGCACCCAACGGGGAGGAAGAGTTTCGGATTAACCCGGCAGCTAAAGAGTCCCGGATGTAGGTCTCCATTGATTTGCGCTCAGGACATGAGAGATTGTACAGCCTGCTGGATGGATACTCAGCGCCCGGAACCAAATCAATGGCACAGTCATACGGTCGGTGCGGGGGAAACGTGAGTGCCAGATCTTTGCTGAAAACATCAGCAAGATCATGGTACTCAGCCGGCACTGCTGTAAGATTGGGGGGAACTCGGACCTCCGCTTTAGCGGTCTCACCGGGTGGCACCAAGGATCTTAGACACTCCTGGTGGCAGGTTTCGCTCCATTGAGCCACAACCCCAGACGGCCAATCGATCCGGGGATTGTGCTTCACCATCCAGGGAAAACCCAAAATAATCCTGGAGGTAGAAGGTGTTACTAAGAACACAATCTCCTCCCTGTGATTACCAGAAACAACCAGTGTTAAGGGCTGTGTCTGGTGTGTGATTAGTGGGAGGAGAGTGCCATCTAATGCCCATACCTTCAATGGTGAAGGAACGGCCACAAGAGGGAGCCCTACCTCCTTAGCCCATCTACTGTCCAGTAGATTTCCCTCTGACCCCATGTCAATCAGTGCTGGGGCATTAGGGGTTAAATCCCCACAGAGGATTGTGACTGGGAGTCGTGCGGATTTGCGTGGTGTTCCCGCGTGTGTATTATGGCTCACCCTTATCCCAGTCTCTAAGGGCGAGCGTTTGGCATTTAACCGCTTGGGGCAGTTTTTCTGCATGTGCTCACTCGAGCCGCATTAAAAACACTCTCCACGGGCCAGCCTCCTTTGTCTGTTATCAGATTTCATTTTAGCCGTGCTCGTGTCCATAGCTTTGTCAGCAGGGGGAGATGTCGTCACGCGGAGCGCCCTGGCTTTGGAGCGGGAGGAGGACGACGCTGCTTCGGACCCGGAAGGGAGAGGGACGGCGCGCGCCCGGCCACGTCCTTCACCTTGCTCCCGTCGATGTTCCTCTAATCGACTGTCTAACCGTATAACCAGGTCGATAAGCCCATCTAAATCCCATGGCTGATCCTTGGCCACCAGGTGCTCCTTAAGGGCTGGAGACAGCCCGTTTACAAAGGTGGCGCGGAGTGCTACCGTATTCCAGCTGGCTCTCGCTGCCGTGACGCGGACGTCAACGGCATACTCAGCTGGGCTCCTGTGCCCCTGTCGGATTGACAGTAGCACATTTGAAGCAGTCTTGCCTCGATTGGGATGATCGAACACCTGTCTGAACTCCCGAATAAACCCAGTGTATGTCGGTAGGAGCCGTGAATCCTGTTCCCAGAGCGCCGTAGCCCAGGCGCGTGCCTCGCCTCGAAGCAAATTTATAACATAAGCCACCCGGCTCTGGTCTGACGCGTACATCACGGGGCGTTGTGCAAACACAAGTGAGCACTGCATTAAAACGTCCGCGCACGTCTCGACACAACCCCTGTACGGTTCTGAGGGGCTAATGTATGCTTCAAGGGATTGGGGGGGGGTCTGTTGAACGACCACTGGAAGGTCTCTGTTCTGCGACAGGTCAATAATAATTGAAACAGGTCAATAATATCAAACAGGTTTGATTTTCACTCGACCATACGATCGGCGATCAGGAGCTGGTCGTCAGATGTTAAACGCAGCTTGTTACTCCATGTACACTACACGATGCAGGACACGTGATTAACCTGAAACTTGGTCCAAAAAATTCTCTCGCACAGTGTAAAGCCAACATTTATGTGTCAATATTGAGTGCACGTTTTACAACATCGTAAAACGTGCGCACATTCTCTCCACATGTAAAACATTTTGCGATGACACTTCCAGGGCTCCATAAAAATGCCTGTTTTTACAAATAAAAAATGGAATATTTTACAAGCACATTTATCTCAATTATCTGTAAACACCAACACACGACACACGTCACATTAATGTGTTGGTTTACATAATGAATGATTGAACCAATCAGTGTTTAGCAGAGGCACATTTTACCCAGAATCCTTTGCAATCTGTCTGTGTGTGTTACAAAACCTCAGAATTAGTGCATTATTCAACATTAAAAGATATATGTTATATTTTAACTTTGTACAAATGACAGAATTGACATTAATGGAGTTATTCCAACAGTATTCACACAAAACCATAAGTCAGGATGCCTTTATTTTTCAAGACCTAAGCCTGACCGGAGCATTTTGATTAGTAGAGAGCTGACTTTGTGACTGCTCTCAGGGTGCTTCAGTGCTGTAGCCGTGTAGCTTCCAGCAGGGGGCAGCATGTTCAAACATAGAAATGCTGACTCATTGTTTGAGTCTTATATCGCTTCCAAAAGCGATCGTGGTGTTAAAACTCAAATTAAGCTTGTTAGTAGTTGCAAATGTACCAGAGACAACACTGGAATTTATCGGTTATCTGTAACTTCCGATACATTTTTGGGTGGTTTATCGGTTTATCTTTATCAAAGATAACTTTTCAGTTATCTGATTATCTGTTATCGAAGTAATTTTTTTGGTTATCTGTGCACACCACTGACTAATAGTCAACTTTTATGTGTCACAACAGTTGACACAAGACACTGAGTGCACATTTTACAAATTGTGGCCACTTTTAAGTAGATTGTGCCCTTGTTTTACTCAAACGATGCTTAAAACATGCGCACAATATCATAAAACGAGCGCACATTCTCTCCACATGCAAAACATTTTGCGATGACACTTTCAGGGCTCCGTAGTTCCTTGCTCTCTCTCCCCTGAAACTTTGTCATAATTGTGTTATAAACCAGTCACCATTTGTTTTATTATACATCTGTGTAGTTAATAAATAAAATAATCTTCATGGACGATTTGTTCGCGCGCACACATGAAAAAACTGAGGGGACAGCAGCAGTGGCAAACTCTCCCCAGAGAGGAATTAAGAGTCTGACACATCAGAGGAGGAGTTTTAAGGTTGATATAAGACTGACTTTTAGTTGTGCAAGTAATGTTTTCTTTGGTGCAAATAATTTTTTTGTTACTAGCACCAGTGCAAGTAGGTTAAAAAAATGTATTTTGACCCCTGTCATATACCCACGCATTTGGTTACGGAGGCGCTGCATTCACTGTGTGCACATGCACGTTTTTCCTTATTCCTTTGCTGTGGCTGGGGGAAAAAAAACCAAAAAACATTCTCCTTTATTAATGGTGGAAAAACACATGATGTAAACCAATCAAAACCACCAATTCCACTTGGATTGTTGGTGGACCCCATGTGGGATTGTTCTTGAGGGAAAAAAAAGCCACTAGAGACAAACGATGCCTCCAAGTGGCCAGTAGTAGGAATGACAAAGTATCACGTCACCCCAAAGCCAATCAATACTAGTCAGAGAATTCCTGTTTTGGACAGGAATTGTTTATCTGAGTTGTACAAATCTAATATGTGTAGCATGTTATTGCATGTAAATTGCTGTACAAAAAACAAACAAACAAACAAAAAAATGCCTGAAGCACTCCTGCATTTTAGTGCAAATAGATGTGTATAACTTTGTTTTTGCTCCATTGTTACACATTTTTTAAATTTACAATTTATACGAGTGAAGTATTGCGAAGCTCGCTCGTGGTACATGGAGTCCTAAACAGGAAGTGCCAAATTTTGAATCCACAGTAAAACAGGAAATGTTCAAATGTCAAACACTTCCTGGATTGACAGACGAGATCCCATGGAATCTCGTGGGAACTCAGTAGCAAGCTCATACTCAAACAGGAAGTGTCAAAATTTCAGTTACAGTGAAACAGGAAATGTCAAATGTTGAACACTTCCTGACATGGGTGGAGCTACAGCGGAGGCCGAGGTTTCACTGGACTCCCCTGAAATCTGAACACAGATGATTGACATGTCACGGCACTGCACATCTGGCACTGCACATCTGGTTGAAAGGTATACAGTAGTTTGCGCTATCTATGACTGAATGTTATGGAGTTTTGGGGTAAAAACAGCAAGAAGAAGAACGGATCTGTGGATCACTGTGTCCTATTACACCGCTAAAAGGCTTCTGGGTTCTCAGAGCAGGCAGTTGGATGGTTTTCAAATGATCTCTCTAGCAGAACCCAGGTGGTTCAGTCAGATGGTTTCATATCTGAGATACTGCATATACATAAAGGTATGCCTCAAGGTTCAGTTCTGGGACTGCTCTTATTTACTATTTCTATTAACTGCCTGGGACAGAATGTTCCAAATGCAAATGTTCATTTTTATGCTGATGATACGGTCATTTAATGCTGTGCACCTATACCTGCACTAGCTTTTGTACATCTTCAGCAAGCTTTTAATTTGGTTCAGGATCAGCTTAGGCAGCTGCAACTTGTTCTGAATGTGGAGAAAACTAAACTCATGTTTTTTTTTTCATCTACAAGAGCAACAGGAACATGGCCAGGGAAATTTGTTAATATTGACGGGCAAGAAATTGAGCATGTATCTTCTTTTAAATATCTTGTTTTTTTATTGGATGAAAACTTGTCTTTAAAAGGGCATATTCAGCATGTTGTTAGAAAGCTGAAAGTTTTATTAGGTTTTTATTATAGAAACAAGTCCTGTTTCTCTTTTAATGTCCAAAAGAGACTTGTGGAGTCTACATTCTTAACTCTCCTTGATTATGGTGATGTTTTTTACACGAATGCCTCTGCTCAGAGTCTGCAAATGTTGGACAGTGTATACCATGGAGCTTTGAGATTTATAACAACCTGTGGTTTTTAACTCATCACTGTACGTTATACACTAAAGTTAGTTGGACATCTTTAAGTATACGCCATCTTGGACATTGGTATGTGTTCATTTACAAAGCCATTCTTGGGAAAATTCCCGACTTTCCTCTTTATTGATTTTAAAGGATGGCTCACACAACCTGAGATCATTGAGCTTTTTACAGTTTGTTGTCCCCAGAGTTCGAACTGAACTGGGAAAGAAGGCCTTTAGGTTTTGTGCACACACTGCGTGGAATAATCTGCAGACTGAATTTAAACTGGAAAACTTTGTGTCTTTGACTTTTTAAATAATACCTGGTCTCCAATGTACAGGTCAAGCAAGGTCAATGTCCAGTGGATTCTATGACATGTGACATATGTTACCCTATAACATGAACTAAGCATGATACATGATGTAAACTGTTACTTTTTAGGTTTTAGTCCACTGGCTGCATGTGCACTTTAGAGATCATTTTAAGATTATTTTATTTGTCTTTAAATCTTTAAATGGTGTCACCCCGCCCTACCTCTCTGAGCTGCTTTACGCCTACGCCCCTGCACCACGCTGCCTCCGGTCAGCTGATCAGTTGCTTCTAGAGGTACTGAGGTCCAAGCAAACACTCAGAGGGGATCAATCATTTTCTGTTGCAGCTCCAAAAATTTGGAATGATCTACCTTTGCACATAAGGCAGGCCTTCTCATTGTCTGTTTTTAAAACCAATCTTAAACCCGCTTTTATTCACTGCCTTTTAACACAATATGAGACTTGCTCTGTTTTAATAATACTAATACTACATTTTATTTGTATAGCGCTTTTCTAGACACTCAAAGATGCTTTACAACCAAGAGAAAAAAGATAAAGACAATAAGAGAAAACACATTAAAAATCAGGGCAGTGAGGTATGTGGGGGGCCAGGTTATGGAGGGCTTTGAAAGTGATCAGGAGGATTTTGAAGTGGATGCGTTGAGTGATGGGGAGCCAATGAAGGTTTTGTAGGACGGGGGTGATGTGTTCTCGAGTGCGGGTGTGGGTGAGGAGACGGGCAGCAGAGTTGTGTATATACTGTAGTTTGCTGAGTATTTTAGAAGGTGAACCATAGAGGATGCTATTGCAATAGTCGATTCTGGATGTGATAAAAGCATGTATGAGCGTTTCAGCAGCGGAGAAAGTGAGGGATGAACGGATGTGCGATATTTTTCAGATGGAAAAATGCAATCTGGGTTATTTGTTTAATGTGTGGATCAAATGAGAGGGTCGGGTCGAGAAGAATTCCAAGATTACGGACAAGGGGGGATGGGTTGAGCGTAGTGTTGTCAACACAGAGTGAAAAATGGGTTGATTTTGTGATGTTTTTGGGGCCGATGATGATGATGTCTGTTTTGTCAGTGTTTAATTTCAAGAAATTGTGTTGCATCCAGGTTTTTAAGTCAGACAGGCAGTGGGTGAGGGTGGAGTGAATGTTAGGGTTTATGGATGTGGTGGAAATGTAAAGCTGTATGTCATCAGCATAACAGTGGAAGTGGAGACCATGATGACGGATGATACTTCCGAGAGGGAGAATGTAGAGAATGAAGAGGAGAGGACCAAGCACCGAACCTTGGGGAATGCCTTGAGATAGGGGGGCTATGGAGGAAGAGGAACGGTTAACATAGATGAACTGTTGCCGGTTTGTGAGGTATGACTGAAGCCAGGAGAGGGCGGAGCCAGTATGTTGAAGGTCTTGAGGCGAGACAGGAGGATGGAGTGGCTGATGGTGTTAAAGGCAGCGGTGAGATCCAGGAGAATAAGAATGTTATGGCCGGAGTCAGAGGAGGAGATCATTGGTGACTTTGAGAAGAGCTGTTTCAGTACTGTGTTTTGGACGGAAGCCGGATTGGAAGGGTTCAAATAGACTGATGGAATTGAGGTAGGTTTGGAGCTGATCAGCAATGACCCGTTCTAGGATTTTAGACAGAAAGGGGAGGTTGGATATGGGCCGAAAATTAATGAAGTTATCGGGGTCAAGACCAGTTTTTTTGAGAATGGGAGTGATAGCTGCCAGCTTGAGAGACTGTGGAACAGAACCAGAGGAGAGTGAGGAGTTTATGATCTTTGTGATCAGTGGAGAAATTCTGGGGAGACAGGTTTTGATGAGGGGGAGGGGATGGGATCCAGGGAGCAAGTAGGGGTTTTAATGCCAGATAGTAGTTTTGTAAGATGAACAGGGGAGATTTGTTTGAAATCTGAAAGCTGATATTTGGGACTGAGGGGAGGAGGGTCAGGGGGCAGTGGGAACAGAAGAAAGGTTGAGGGAAGTGTAAATGGAGTCAATTTTGGACTGAAAAAAGAATTGAAAGGTATTACATTTGATGGTGGTGAAGGATGAAATGTTGTTATTGGGTTTTATGGAGTGTGTTAATGGTAGAAAAAAGAGATTTGGGGTTGTTGGAGCCAGAGTGGATGAGACTGGAGTAGTAATTAGACTGGGAAGAATTAAGGGCATCTTTGTATTGTTGTAAGTGATCTTTGTATATTTGTAGATGAACAGTCAAACCAGATTTTTTTGTACAGTCTCTCAAGCTGGCATTTGTGAGATTTCATTTTATGGAGCTTGGGGGTGTACCAGGGGGCAGTGTGAGTGAAGTGTTCTCTCTGTGTGTAGAGTGTGGACTCACATAATGGTTCCTTCTTTCACAGACTCGGTTTGTTGCGGCCACCTGGGGGGTGTCGGCGGGGTCCTTGGGTCCGAACAGCTTCTGGCTCCGGACCGTTAGCGCTGCTGGGAGCGCACCACGCCAGACCGCACTTTCTTTTGTTATTTTTTGTATCACTGTTATGTATTAAATTCAGTTAGCCTTTGTACCGTGCTCTGCTTATTTCATACTGGGTCCTTCAAACGCTGGTCGGTTCTCCGAGCTGCGTCCGACACATAACAGTAGTCTCTGGCCAAACATCACGGACCCAGCGGTAGCAGAGACGGTAACGCGCCGGGAAGGCGGCAGCAGATGTTCAGTAGTTATCCGGATCAGTTGCGGGTGCTCTCCGCCCGGATGGTGCGTGTTTGAGACCCATTTCTGAATACTGATTTGTGCTCTCTTGCAGCCGTGTTCCTGTGTTGTGCCTTATCCGTGGGTTGTGGTGGAGTGTGACTGGCGACGGCTTCGCGTCACGCTCCGACCGAATAAGAGGTTTAAACGGGAGCTGCAAGAGTGTGCCTGTGATGGGTGCACGCGCACGGCGGAGCTCTGTGGCACGGGTCGCTGAGCTTCCTGTGTTACAGTTGTAGCCCCGTTTCCCCGGATAAAGATAACTACTGCGTCTGTTGTATCAGCTCCGGCGTTATTTAGTTGAGCACATTTTGGTTGTGTGTTGCACACAGCTGCGCACGGAGATGCAGCTCGTTTGTTTTCTGTCACCAAAGGGGTTTTTTTCATTTTTAGCACTTTGGCTCCTTCTTTTGGTGACTTAGTCACATTACCGTTAAGCTCTTAAGTTAGAACAGGTGTGTTTGATTTGTTTGAGCTTAACGGTATACGTCACTGATTTGTTTTGTGTTAGTTCATTTTGTGTGGGTGTCTTTGAGTTGGTTTTTGTGTGGGATTTTATTTTTTGTTTTTCACTATTTAGTGTCTGGGGTCGTGACCCTGCAGTTCTGCCAAAAAAAAAAAAAAAAAAAAAAAAAAAAAAAGGACCCGAGCAACCTTATGTCAGTCGGTTAGTCTTTCTTTTTATTTTTTTTTTCAGTTTCACCTCCCAGGGTTTGATGGGACGGTCCCCTGGGGGGTCATGGGGGGGGTATTTGGGTTGTTGTTTTTTTTTTCTTTTTTTTTGTTTTGTTTTTTGTTATGCCCTCTCTTCTCCTCTGACTCCAGCCGTGTGAGCCGTAGTGTCGGCGTTGCTGGAGTGGTGCAGTTAGGTTGTGCTGGGCATTTCCCAGGTAACCTCTGCACCCGGGAGGGGAGGGGGGGTTTGGGGTATTTTCTTTTTGTTCCCTCTCTTCTCCTCTGGCTCCAGCCGTGTGAGCCGTAGTGTCGGCGTTGCTGGAGTGGTGCAGTGTGGTTATGCTGGGCGTTTCCCAGGTAACCTCTGCACCTGGGGGGGGGGGTTCCCCCCAGTTTCCGCCCTCAGGGTTTGACTGTGGTGTCCTCTGGGGGGGAAAGGGCTGTGGGGCCATCTAGCCATAGACGGCCGGGGCTGGGTCCGTTGGTCGTGAGGGGAGGCGTCTCCTGGGGTTGACGAGTGGTCCTCTGGGAGGCGCTGGGAGTCCCCGTGGGTGACGTTGGATCCCAGAGGGACCTCGGCTATGGTTATTACTCCTGGAGCTGGCGGGAAGTCCTCTGGGGGGTGTTGGTCCCTACATGTCGTTTGGGGGGGGGGGGGGGGGTGTTTTAGCACTTTTATTTGTAAGCTTAAGTGTGGGGTTTTTCTTTTCTCCTCTTCCCGGGGTTTGATGGGACGGTCCCCTGGGGAGGGGGGGTGTTTTGGTTGTTTGTGTTTGTCTTTTTTGTTTTATGACTAAAGACCGAACATGGTTGGATAAAGGCTGACCGCACAGGTTTAAGAACTCCTGGCCACACCTGTGCTAAGTGACTGACTGAAACAAAGGCAAGGATGCAGCCAGAGGAGAGGACATCAACCATTCTGTTGGAAGACGAATGCAGATGCGGTTTCCAGCCATGGTCCCTGGAGGGGGGTGTTTCTCCTGGGCCAGGTTTGTGTGGTCGCCGGGAGGCTTCCCGTGAGGGTGGGGTACTGTTGTATGGCTGGGGGGCCTGGCTGCCTTTTTGTTTCTGTCTTTTGTTTTTCCTTCCAGGTGGCTTGCATTTGGGACTGAGTGGCTGTGTTGCTGAGGTTATTAGGACCTCACCCTGATCACCTGCGGCTCGTCAGGACTCACAGCTGAGGTGCATCTATATGGATTGGAACATGGTGGCATTTAAGACTGGAGTATACAGTGTGTATTTGCCAGAGACTCGACCTTGTGACCAGACGGGTGAGATCGTCGTCTCGGGAGCCATCTCATCATCAGTGGATGCAGAGAACGTCCAGGGTTTGATGCACGGTCTGTGAAAGAGGAGGGGGTGAGGTCTCACGCTCGTCAGCACACTTCCTGAGGTACATTAGATTTTGTGACTAACATTTATACAGTCAGTAAATGTGGTGTCCCTCACACCTTTTATATTGAGCTGTATGTTAGTCATGTATCGGCTTCCACTGCAGTGGAGTTTTGTGAACTGGATGTTCCATGCCTGCAGGTTGGGAAGCTGATTAGTAATCAAGCCAGGAAGTGTTTGCTGTTTGTACACCTTTAAGTGTTCTCTCTGTGTGTAGAGTGTGGACTCACATAATGGTTCCTTCTTTCACAGACTCGGTTTGTTGCGGCCACCTGGGGGGTGTCGGCGGGGTCCGAACAGCTTCTGGCTCCGGACCGTTAGCGCTGCTGGGAGCGCACCACGCCAGACCGCACTTTCTTTTGTTATTTTTTGTATCACTGTTATGTATTAAATTCAGTTAGCCTTTGTACCGTGCTCTGCTTATTTCATAGTGGGTCCTTCAAACGCTGGTCGGTTCTCCGAGCTGCGTCCGACACATAACAGGGTTGGAAGGAAGGAAATGTCTCTTATGGATGGAAATGTCTCCCTTGTTGCTCTGTTTGTGGCTTTGCCAACCTGTGCAGCTTTGCAGCATATTCCACCTGTTTCTTGATGAGAATGATTGAACTTCTATGTGTGCAAATCGCTAACTTTTCCGGAAGTAAAATAGTGACCACGCCTCCTGGCCGGGACACGGCTCAGTGCGATTGCGGCCTCTAGTTCTCATATATAACCTCTTTGTCTGCTTTACACAACCTAGTATCATGCCATTTTGTGGGAATGGGTGATGAAAACTACTATTAAGTATCTATGGGTTCGGGACGAGGGCATTTTTCATTAATCAACATTGGGCACAAAATGTGGGGTGAAAGGTGGGGGACTGGGGTGGGTCATGGTTAACGTTTGGGGAGGGTACACACTTACGCTATGGTTATGGTTAGAGTTAGGAGAAGGGGAAGATTTTAAATAGCAAAATAAAAATAAAAAAATTGCCATGAAAAGCACGCATTTTTTGTGACAGGGGCACAGAAAAAACAAAAAAAAACAAAAAAAACATGAGACCGGGCTCCCAGAGAGTTTGGATAAACAAAGTTTTGTTAAATATGTTAATTAAATATTAGAGCTGTAAACCATGTTGCCTATTATGTTGCACTCATTGTATACCTAGTTACAAAGTGAATCATTTTTCTAGACTTTTGGAGATTTTTTTTTTTTGCTATTGGAGAGTATAGCATATACCAGCCGGCATGGATACTCTGACCTATTAAGCACATTAATTTGCAGCTGAGACAATGCATTTGGGAGGGTCTAATTCCTCTTTGGCACATACATTTGTAACTGGAACACATGCGGCACATTTACAAAGTCGGTCAATTCAACATTTCTCATTAAATCTTGAAAGGCAAAAACTATTTTACATTAATAGCTCAGAGACGTACGGACTTAGCGATGTCAAATTTTTGTTAATTAATTGTAACAACATGGAATTAAAGGGTCAGAAGGGCATAATTGTCAACACTGAATTCAAACGGAGGGAAGCATATCATTTATTTGCAGGTTAATTTAACGCTTGTAGTGATATCCCTGTGACATTTGTTTGTGCCTCATTTTAAATAAGAGCAGCATGCTCAGCTAATTAGCTTGATTTTTTTTTTTTTTTTTCGTGTGTTTACATCATTTCCCAGCTTTGATGTAAAAGGCTGACCATTTGTGAACTGCTGGAGATGACTAAGTGCAGAAACAGACTGGTTGTCCATTAATAGGACTTGTTTAGCACAGTTCCAGATGGACTGGCTTTGACTCAGTCTAATCAATGTAAACAGGATAGTTGTACCTCACTCACAACTCCATAAAAGGCATTTTTCAGGCAATGAAAAGATGCTGAGTTTTAATGAGCCTGTGAACAAATGGAATGCAGCATTTGCCATTAGAAAAAGTAATTTGGAGTGGAACATGCACTTTTGTGTTTCCCATTATCTTGAGAGCTTTAAAATGTTGGAACCACACCAGTGTGCAGCACAATGAGATAACCCATGTTGGCACAACATGCAAACATCCATTCTACGACAGACAGGCGATGCATTTACTGTCATGTTTGAGAACGAGGAAGCGGAAAAGGAGGTGAATCCTCTTTGACACTTTTTGGAGCAATTTTCCCTCAATGTCTACTCTTCATGCTTGTCCTTTATTATCGGTATGGACATCCCTTGACTTTGTGCCACGCTTCCACTTTCCACTGCTGACTTATACAACAGGTTAGCAGGTCTCCTCTTTTTGATCCACAAAGGAAAAACGAGGCAATTTTTTTTAAAGTGTGGTGATCCTGCACCAATTACCCCAGGCTACTGTCAAACTGTCACCTTTTTTTAAAGCTCCATTTTCACAAATCAAGCCATCTCTACAGTGAGGTTACAAGTATAACAGTGGCATCCTCCTGTTGATTTTTCTGTCACTATTCTGTCTGACTGCATGTTTTTCTGTCTCACTTGTTTTTGTCCTCTTCAAACATGGTTAGCTCCTCTGAAAAGTCACACTTAAACTTACATTAATGACTCAAAAACTACTAAAATGACATGTGATGATAAAAAGAGACAAGAGCCCAGGAATTAAAAAAAAAAAAAAAAACTTTTTGATAAAATAATAAAATGTAAAAATGACAGATTTTCATTAAACGATTGGATCTAACCTGGAAAAAAAAAAAAAAAAAAAAACCTTGGATTGAATGTTGGGGAAAAAAAGTGGAGCCAGGACAGTTTTTAAAGATTATAATGAAACTAGTGACACTTTTCAAGGGTCGTAATAAATTGTGCAAAGTTTCTATGAGGAGTTTGAATGGTGTGTGAGTCCAGAATGTTTTTACAACCTTAGTTAGACCTTTGACCTCAACACGTTTTAGAAGAAGAACTCAACCCTTTTATTTCCTGTTAATTACATATACTGTCTTAATGTATTTATAAATTGTTTAGCTTCTTGTTATCATACACATGGTTATTATTATTATTATTATTATTATCTTTATTATTATTACTTCTATTTTGTCATTTGATTTTTAAATGGACCACAATGGAAATAAGTGCTTTCACAATGTTGTGTCATCCATGTATTTTTTTAAATGTATTTAGAATTATATTATGTACTTACACTAAACTTACTAAATTAAATCACGTGCACACACATGCTTTTAATATATAAATGATTTACTGCCCCCTGCTGTAATGGAATGCGAGTCCAGAATGTAATGATCACATTGTTCAGTGTTGTTAGTGTTATTCTTTTCCTCAAAATTCTGCACACAATACCCCATAATGACAATGAGAAATAGTTTTTTTTTTTTAGATTTTTGTAAATTTATTAAAAATACAATTACCAAATAAAGCACATGCACATCAGTATTTACAGCCTTTGCTATGAAGCTCGAACTTGAGCTTAAGCATATCCTATTTCCAACTTTCTACAGCTTAATTGGAGTCCACTTGGGGTAAATTCAGTTGATTGGACATCATTTGGAAATGCACACACTTGTCTACATATAACATCTTACAGTTGACAGTGCATGTCAGAGCAGAAATCAAGCATGAAATCAAAGGAATTGTCTGTGGACCCCCGAGCCAGGAGTGACTCTCGGCACAAATCGAGGGAAGGGTACAAATACACCTCTGCTGCTTTGAAGTTCCCACACTGGCCTCCATCATCCAAAAATAGAATAAGATGGATCCACCAGGACTCTTCCTAGAGCTGGCTGCCCATTGAATTTGAATGATCGGGGAGAACGGCCTGAGGCAGGGAAATGACCAAGAACTCCATGGTCACTCTGTCAGAGCTCCAGCATTCCTCTGTGGAGAAAGAAGAAACTTCCAGAAGGACAGCCACCTCTGCAGCGATCCACCAATCAGGCCTGTATGGTAGAGTGGCCAGATGTGAGCCACTCCTTAGTAAAAGGCACATGGCAGCCCACCTGGTGTTTGCTAAAAGGCACCTGAAGGACTTTTAGACCATGGAAAACAAAATTCTCTGGTCTGATGCAACAAAGATTGAACTCTTTTGCATGAATGCCAGGTGTCATGTTTGGAGGAAGCCAGGCACCATCCCAACAGTGAAGCATGGTGGTGGCAACATCATGCTTTGGGGATGTTTTACAGTGGCATGAATTAAAAGACTAGTCAGGATGAGGGAATGATGAATGCAGCAATGTACAGAGACATCAATTTTGATTTATATTTATTTATATAGCGCCAAATCACAACAAAGTTGCCTCAAGGTGCTTCTCACAAGTAAGGTCTAACCTTTCCAAACCCAAGAGCAAGCACACAGGTGACATCGGTAAGGAAAAACTCCCTCTGATGATTTGAGGAAGAAACCTCAAGCAGACCAGACTCAAAGGGGCGACCCTCTGCCTGGGCCATGCTAGCAACACAATTCACAAAACAAAGACAACAAATACAATATAATTTGTCAGCATTAAGCAACAAGAAAAACAGAAGAAATACTGTGATCACTGGCCACTAGCTCGAAGCTTCACTAAAACACCCAGACTTTAGATAAAGTTGAGGCCGTGACCCACTCCATTTCCTAATAAAATTAATTTAAAATCGTAAAATAGGCAGGGGTGGTGGCCAAGCAGTTAATGCACTTGGGTTCAGTGCAGAAGGTTCCGGGTTCAAATCCCACCCCTGCCACATTTCTCCATGTAATGTGGGGTTGCGTCAGGAAGGGCATCCAGCGTAAAACCTGTGCCAATTCAACATGCAGATCCACCTTGGATTTGCTGTGGCGACCCTGAGTGCAAACAAGGGAGCAGCCGAAGGGACTTACCTAAAAAGCATAGTAACACAGTATGCCAGTATGCCAGCCACACGAAAGGGAAAATAAGTGTCTTAACTAAGGATGAGTGAATTAAGTGTATGAATGAATATTTACAGAACAGCCTCAGAATTGACATTCAATGTTTTTGATCACAATAGTAAAGGAACTATTAACAGAACAAGTTTTTTTTTTTTTATAAACGCAGAACATGAATATTCTTAAGGGTATGAATAAGTGACAGAACAGCCTCAGAATTGAAATTCAGCGTAGTAGGAAATTATGAACTACTAGGTATGCATGAACAAGAGTTGTCACACTCAACACAACTTTCTTTATTATTATTATTACTATTATTATTTTATTATCAAACTGATTTGTTCAATTATTTATTTATTTTTACTACCTAGCATTCTTGGCATTTTGATTAAGGTGTCTGTGTGCATGTGTGTGTGTGACTAAGTGAGAGGGAGAGAGGGAGGTTGTTCTAAGACTAACCCGACCGGAGTGGAGGCAGTGAGTGACACAACACGAGCCCTTGTCAGCTCTGTCTTGTTAAATGCACCGCATACGTTACGAAACAAGTTCACCAAGTAACTTTAAATACCTTACAAACCAAAACAGAGGCGAATTGAAGAAAAATTAAGGAGCACAGCAACGTGAGCAAGAGTCAAGCCAAACACAGAGAGAGAGCAGATCCTGTCTATGTCTGTGAGAGAAGCTGCAGAGAGACGTGTCTGTGTAGGGAGGGGTGGGCGCTGTGTGTAACTGGCCAATCGCAGAGCATGAAGACAGTCAATTAGCCAATCGGGATTTCCCTTCAGCATGAGCACAGATATTGATGAGTTTTACTCGGTTCATGCTCGTGCTTGTCAAAAATGCTTTTTCCGTACCGGATACTCGTCTGAAACGAGTATCCGACTCAACCCTAGTCTTAACTCTGGACTTGAAAGTCTGTTTTATTGATGCAGGGAGCTCATGCCACAGAACAGGGGCACGATAAGAGAAAGCTCTGTGACCTGCAGACTTTTAATTCACCCTCAGGACACAAAGTAGTCCCGCACCCTGAGAACGCAGGGTTTAAGTAGGGTTATGTAGGGTTTAAGTTGATATCGGCCTATAGTTTTTCAGTACACTAGGGTCAAGATTAGATTTCTTAAGTCATGGTTTAATCATGCAGGTCACATCCTGGAGGAAAACTTACTGCAGAGCGCCCTTGACCTCAGATTGGGGCAATGGTTCATCTTTCAGCAGGACAATGACCGTAAGCACACAGCCAAGATTTCTGTGAATGTCCTTGAGTGGCCCAGCCAGAGCCCAGACATGAGTCCGGTTGAACATCTCTAGAGAGATCCAGAAATGGCTGTGCACTGACATTTCCTATCCAACCTGATGGAGCTTGAGAGGTGCTGCAAGGAGGAATGGGCAAACTGTCCAAAGGTAGGTGTGCCAAGCTTGTGCCATCATATTCAAGAAGACCTTATGCTGTCATTGCTGCCAAAGATGCATCAAAAAGTATGGAGCAAAGGGTGTGAATACTTATCTACATGATATATCAACATGTACATATATATATATATATATATATATATATAGAGAGAGAGAGAGAGAGAGAGAGAGAGAGAGAGAGAGAGAGAAATTAGAAAAAACTTTTTCATGTCATTGTGGAGTGTTGTGAGTAGACTTTTTATGGAAAAAATTATTTTACTTCATTTTGGAATAAGGCTGTAAGATAACAAAATGTGGAAAAAGTGAAGCAATGTGAATACTTTGGTGGGATGTCGATTGACCGCGACAGTGGGCCGACCTGCACGGAGCAGCCAGGGTTGAGGACTCATTCGTGGGCAGAGTGAAACAGGCAGCCGGCGTGATGGAGCAGACCCACTCAATCTGAAATTTCCCACTTTCTGGATATATACAAACACCCAGTTTGACCAACGGAGCTTAGTTCTACAGCTAGTTCTTGGCTAACGTTAGCTTAGCCTTTTTGCACAGTTAAGCTGAGTGAACACTTTAATTTGTAAATAGTTCAAATTTTATTTTTTACTAAATAAAGCTATAGCTTTTTCTTATTTTTTTCTGAGACCACAAAAGCTCAACTTTAAATAACTGATTTTTTTTTCCCATTGTTTTTTTTTCTGTTTAGTGTTTTCTTTGAAAAAAAAAAAAAAAAAAAAAAAAAAAAATATATATATATATATATATATATATATATATATATATTTTTTTTTTTTTCCATTTATCCCAATCAGGAACATTTGCTGTGCAGACACCCTAAATACAGATGCACTTCAAAAACTTCCAGTGATGAGCTGAACACCATGAAGTCCAGTGGAAGAAAACCTCTGTCTTTAAAAACTCCACCAGAGGGCAAAGCTGCAGAAGAGACCTTCATCTTGTTAAATGTCCTGACAATCCAGAAAATCAACACCTGGTTCTAATTAGAAAGATCTTTAAACAGCAACAATTTATTTATTTATTTATTTATTTTTAAAAAGCTGTTTCATTTTATATTTTAACAATAAATTAATGGATCATTAAAAATGTCCACAAAAATCAAAGTTAAGTCAAAAGACATTTGCACAGGTAGAAGCCCTGTCCCTATTGTGAACAATTTTAAAACATTCACAATCAGTAGTCAAATTCTTATTTTAGAAGTGACTCTGTCCTGATCACAACATTAAAGGCAATCACATAGTCTGACGTAATTAGAAGTTGAAATGACTCCATTAAAAAAAAAAAAGATTTCATCATGAAGTTAATGTCACAGAAATCCTACTTTACAAACACACTGCAGTCATTGTTAAATTACCCCTGTTGTATTTATAATAAACATTTGTATTTATTTACAGTGTCTGTTTTTTTCTGGTTGAAATGAGATATGAATAATCTTATTTGTCTAAAAATAAATGTCCAAGGTTCCTTATGTTAAACAAGAAATCAGCTAATCAAAAATAACAGGTCAGGGAAACCGTGGCATGGTGAATCACAGGGCACAGTGAATCAGTAGCTATATCTGCAAAACTCCTTATACGAGGGTAGGCTGAAAAGTTCTAAGGCTCCCCATGAAGGAGTAATGCATTAACTGCATTATAGTGAGCCTTAGAACCTTTCAGCCAACCCTCGTATATTTGCAGCAGTTATGCCATATTTTTATGCATAAAAACATCCCCCTTATAAATTTGTGTTTTGTTTTTGGATATAATAAGGGTAAAACTAAGTGGCAAGTGAAGTAAATTTTGTGGATGTCAGTGTCTTTGTATTTATTTCTCACAACAGAGGAATGGTGTCCCAAAAAATTATTAGTTATAAGACTACCCCTTCCAACTGATGAGCATGTGTTATGTCTTCTCCAGACTATCAGCTATTTGAGAACATGACTCATGTGTGTCACAAGCACCCAGAGCACAGTGAATCGGGGCACAGTGAATCAGTCTAGAAAGTGATTTACTAAGCCCCAGTATCACGTGGATGACAGATATTACTTGTTGAGGCTTAGTCTTCTTTATCCATTAATTATTTCTATGATTTGTGTATATAAACAAATATTTTCATGTTTGAACAGAAATTATGACAGTTGTATTTATAAAGGACTTATATCACTATATAAGACACTCACACATTACATAGCTGGTTTGGTTGATTGTAGTTTGTCTATGCAGCAGTATATATCTAATAATTTTGAATAAATCATTAAACATTTCTGATCCACTATACCCCAGCCTCCCCTAAGTTATGGTTTTAATTTACAGATGAAGAAAGGTTTATAAAGAATCTTTAATTTATTTATTTATTTATTTATTACTATTTTAATTACAAGTGCTCTAAACTGTATTTTACAATAATCAGAAATTAATTTTGAGGTAAAAAAAAAAACATTTGCAAGGATTTTCTTCAGAAAATTGCTCTGTATAAATGAGCAGTCCTGTGACACATTTCTGCCACTGATCTCTATATAACTGCTTTATACAGAACAGTGGTTTCTGCCATTGATGTGTATATAACAGTGTTTATACAAGTTGGATTGGGTTGAACATTGACCGCGGTAGCCTGTTGAGAAGCGGCAATGCACGCTGCCGTCAGAAGCGTCGCTTTAGCTCGGCTTTTGACGCATCTAAAAAGTGACGCGTCTCATTGAAAATAATGCTTTTCAGATAATAATGAAAAATAATGCTTTTGATTCGTGACACATCTGATGCGTCTGAGGCCTCCAGTGTGAAAGGCCCATAAATGCACTTCTGCACATTTGCACCTTAACTGGACTTTTCCGCAACCATGTTTTGCATAACAATTCTTTTTTGCGGCTCATCAGAGCTGTAGTACATTTTCTTCTTTTTATTCTTGCTCATAGACATTTTTTTTTTATTCCCTAGTCTAGTTTATTTAACCCCCAGGACCTTATGAAACCTAATTTCATATCATATCAAGTGAAAGCATATATTGTAGGAAAATACAGAATGCTTGAATGCTTGAAACAACATACAAACAAAATAAATCCAGCGCATAACCAAACAAAAGGAGAAATTAACAAACAAAAAACCCCACAAAGATAACTAACAATAACATACACGCAGTGGACCAATCAACAACTCCAAAAAAGAACCAGAGCTTTCTGCGACTATGTGAGTGGTGGAAAGGCAGATGGCAAAGCACCACCAAGCCCCCTCCCCTCAGAGCAAGATTATCTCAGTTTCCCTCCATTTCATTATGGGGAGATATCCCCAGATGAGACATGTTTCACATAATTAATCAGAGGCTTCCAGTGGTGACAGAACCTATCACAAAAGCCTCTGAGCATGTACTTAATGTTCCTGTTTCAAATGAAACAAAACTTTATGCAACCAGGCCTTAATTTAAGGTGGTAATGGTGACTTCCACAAAAGCAAAATTATTTGGGGAGTGACAAGAAAGGTAAAGGCAATGATGATCTGTTGAGTCATCAGTGATTTAATCTCACATGGTGGGCATGCATCAATATATAGCCTTGTGGAGGGAGGGTGCACAGATTTTCAGATCCAAAATCTTTGAGATTGCAACAAAAACGTTATGTCATTCATTGCCTCTTTGGCAAAACTAAAACACATGGGTCAAGTCATTGGTTCCTAGAGGATCAAGAACATCCTTCATCTAGTTTGCTTGAAAAAAGGTTGGTACAGTGGAGAACTGAGAAACAAGACAGTGAAGACCTTCACTGTGTGGATGTCTTCGCTTTTTTTAAGACCGTGCCCCTTTAAAAAAAAAAAAAAAAGTCGACTTTATTGTATATTGACTGGATATTTGTGTTTTCCTTCTTTTTTGCTGTATCACAGTATTTGTTTGTGTTTATGTTGGAATTATTGTTATGCTGCTTTCTTGATCAGGGGCCTGTAGTACGAAGCAGGGTTAACTTACTCAGATGTAACCCAGGGTCAACCTCTTAAACCGAGGTTGACAAAACCTGGTTTTCTCAAGTGGTGTTAATCGGTACTACGACGCTGAATAAGATGTTGATTTGTTGAACCTGTGTTAACCTAATTGAAGTTTGTGTGTGTTCACATAAAAGGGGCATGTTGCAGCACACGTCACCATTTTTCAATGATGGCACAGTCACCTTAGTTTACTGAAGAAGAATGCACGATTATTATGCAGAGCTACGAGGAATTTAAATTACTGTTAAGGGGGAAATCGAACACATCGTCTGCCAATAAAGCAAGACAGGCTTGTTGGCAACATATTGCTGATCAGGTAAATGCGTAAGTACAATTCAATTGTTCTCCAAATCTGTTACAGATGATTAACCTGTGGAATGTCTAATATGTGTTAAAAAATGACCTTCTGTCATTAATTACGCCCAGATGCAACACGATTCAGAAGTGGGCATAGGCTTACTAATAAATGTTAGGTTAATTTAATGTTTCCTAAATAGGCTACCTTGACTGTATGATTGCTATTCCTAATCTTGTCAATATTTCAGATGCAATAGCAATGCCAAACGCACCTGGCAGCAGGTGAAGATGAAATATAAAAACATCCTTCAGAACGGTAGGTTTATATTCATAGCTTGATAAGCCCCACTTCGCCTAATTAATGGACATGCATTAGACCTATTTTGATATTAGTAATTACCCGCGATTGCATAAAACCCTTCTTTGATTTGCATTGTGGATAAATGGCCAGGGAAAACGACAAATGCATCCAACAGTTTAGATAGAGCAAGTACTACCTTGTGAATCATACGACATACAGTATTCTTGCTCAGATGTTCAGCATCAGCGATGGAATACATAAATTGTCCACTGGCAAAATAGGCACAAGGCACATTATCTGCTCGATCGTCGGGGCATTGCTACACTGTAAAAAATGACTTGTTTTTACAGGAAAACGCTGGCAGCTGTGGTTACCAGGGAATTCCTGTAAAACATACAGCAGCACAATAGATAACATTACAGACATAATATGTATATGGATTTACAGTGAATGAACCACGGCTGACTCACATTAAAGGAACTGTTAAATCTAGAAACAAGAGCTCTCTTTTTTTGCACATTTAACTGCTGTATTTTTTACAGGAATTGCCTGGTAACCACAGCTGCCAGTGTTTTCCTGTAAAAACAACAGTCTTTTTTTACAGTGTATGATGGGTGATGTTACAGACTTCTGGCCCGATCAGCTGACAAAGATAACGAATTCCCTCGGCTGAGAATCTATATCTTTCATGGAGAATATCGTCCGGGTATGTCAGCAGATTCTGGCGGTCTTTAAAAACCCCTCACAATTTGTGCCCCAATATCAAACAGATCATCCAGGTAGGCCGGCATTGTCTTCTGAGTGATTGAAGGTGGATGGGTGGTACTTATAAAGGGAGTGGTTAAGCGAAAACCTCAAGCTAACCGAGAACATAACCTGCTCGGAGCAGGTTTGGCACACAGCATAAATTGCCATGGCAGCATACCTCGATCAAAACCTATCCACCTTTCATAGTACGGGTTAACCGGGAAGTTACTCCATACGTCATCAACTTACTCCCGAAGTTACCCTGATAAGCCAGTAACCCCGCTTCATAGTACAGGCCCCAGGTCTCTTGACCAGGTTTGTCTTGCAAGTCTCACTGACTTGTTTCTCAGTTCTGCAACAAGTGGACTCAATTTTTAATTTGTCTTGAATATGCGCACAACCCTTTTCCAGTATGAGACATTAGTATGTTTCATTTCTGTGGTGTCTATAGTTTTGAACTCTGTTGTTACCCAAGTAACAGTTTTTCCCAATTGCTAAAACACATTTCTTGAAACCTCCACCCATTTACTCAAAACCTTAAACTCAAATCCAAAAATTCATTCCCAAACCCCCAGTCTCTTAAATCAAAATCATATTATCACCTCAAAATTAGCTATCCTGTGATGAAAACAAACAATGTGTTCAGATCATACACAGGAAGCAAAAATATGCTCACCAAAGAGCATTCATTAGACACTAAATATACACTCAACAAAACTATAAACACAACACTTTTGGTTTTGCTCCCATTTTGTATGAGATGAACTCAAAGATCTAAAACTTTTTCCACATACACAATATCACCATTTCCCTCAAATATTCTTCACAAACCAGTCTAAATCTGTGATAGTGAGCACTTCTCCTTTGCTGAGATAATCCATCCCACCTCACAGGTGTGCCATATCAAGATGCTGATTAGACACCATGATTAGTGCACAGGTGTGCCTTAGACTGTCCACAATAAAAGGCCACTCTGAAAGGTGCAGTTTTGTTTTATTGGGGGGGGATACCAGTCAGTATCTGGTGTGACCACCATTTGCCTCATGCAGTGCAACACATCTCCTTCGCATAGAGTTGATCAGGTTGTCAATTGTGGCCTGTGGAATGTTGGTCCACTCCTCTTCAATGGCTGTGCGAAGTTGCTGGATATTGGCAGGAACTGGTACACGCTGTCGTATACGCCGGTCCAGAGCATCCCAACCATGCTCAATGGGTGACATGTCCGGTGAGTATGCCGGCCATGCAAGAACTGGGACATTTTCAGCTTCCAAGAATTGTGTACAGATCCTTGCAACATGGGGCCGTGCATTATCCTGCTGCAACATGAGGTGATGTTCTTGGATGTATGGCACAACAATGGGCCTCAGGATCTCGTCACGGTATCTCTGTGCATTCAAAATGCCATCAATAAAATGCACCTGTGTTCTTCATCCATAACAGACGCCTGCCCATACCATAACCCTACCGCCACCATGGGCCACTCGATCCACAACAATGACATCAGAAAACCACTCACACATACGATGCCACACACGCTGTCTGCCATCTGCCCTGAACAGTGTGAACCGGGATTCATCCGTGAAGAGAACACCTCTCCAACGTGCCAAACACCAGCGAATGTGAGCATTTGCCCACTCAAGTCGGTTGTGACGATGAACTGGAGTCAGGTCGAGACCCTGATGAGGACGACGAGCATACAGATGAGCTTCCCTGAGACGGTTTCTGACAGTTTGTGCAGAAATTCTTTGGTTATGCAAACCGATTGTTTCAGCAGCTGTCCGAGTGGCTGGTCTCAGACGATCTTGGAGGTGAACATGCTGGATGTGGAGGTCCTGGGCTGGTGTGGTTACACGTGGTCTGCGGTTGTGAGGCTGGTTGGATGTACTGCCAAATTCTCTGAAACGCCTTTGGAGACAGCTTATGGTAGAGAAATGAACATTCAATACACGAGCAACAGCTCTGGTTGACATTCCTGCTGTCAGCATGCCAATTGCACACTCCCTCAAATCTTGTGACATCTGTGGCATTGTGCTGTGTGATAAAACTGCACCTTTCAGAGTGGCCTTTTATTGTGGGCAGTCTAAGGCACACCTGTGCACTAATCATGGTGTCTAATCAGCATCTTGATATGGCACACCTGTGAGGTGGAATGGATTATCTCAGGAAAGGAGAAGTGCTCACTATCACAGATTTAGACTGGTTTGTGAACAATATTTGAGGGAAATGGTGATATTGTGTATGTGGAAAAAGTTTTAGATCTTTGAGTTCATCTCATACAAAATGGGAGCAAAACCAAAAGTGTTGCGTTTATATTTTTGTTGAGTATAATTACTTAAGACCCAGCATTCAGGGCGTAAAGGTAAATGGAAATGTTGATTGTAAATGTATTTAGCAACAACAATTGTCATTGTCAGTGTGATATCAACATTCAGAAATGCCACAACAAAAAAATAATAAAATGAAATAAAATCAAACACATCAAGCACATCAAACACATCACTGCACAAAGTCACCGAGAATCATTCTCCAACATCATGTCTTTGTGTGTGGTCTGGCCAGAGGACTTCATCCACATTACAGGCAAAGGAGAAAGGAGGAGAAAGAAAAAAAAAAACCTCTGTTGTACCGAACCCAGCCTTGACAAGACTCCAGTCATATCACCACAGGCCGGTTCCATTGCCTCCAATAAAGCTGCCCTGATGTAAGGCTGTCAGTCATCAACCTTCCAGGGATGAGTGAGTACACCAGTATCTGTATCTGTTCAACCATCTAAATGATCTGTAGCCGTATCGTTACTCGCAGTGGGCGGGGCCTAAACTGGAAGTGGGCATGGTCTAACCCCCAAATGGGTGGGGCTTAAATCAATACATTATTTTAAGTCTGAAATTGATATGGATTGATCAGAAGTGTTGTGTGTTGGGGGGGGTGTGGCTGGACATTTTGGTGTTCTTTTCTTTCTTTGCTCTCCAGGTGGTATGCAAACTGATTTATTGTCTGTGGAGAAGGTGCTGGCAGAAGAGTCCTTCACCCTCATCAACATGATGTGCAGCACCTGTGGATGGTGCTCACGTGCAACCTTAAAGACTTTCAGCTGAAGCAGATAATGAGATGGCGTTCTGCATTTAAGTCATGTGTGATTCAAGCAGAATTGCCGGGAACTCGACCTTGTGATGTTCGTTTGTGAGATGCTGAGGACCGCGCCTGGGTTTGACACATCGTGCCTGTGAAGGAGGAAGGGTGAGGGACACATGCTGTCAGCACACATCAGAGGTGATTGATTATCTGAATAATTGTTAACAGTAACTTGGTATTTTGTTACGCAGTATATTTGAACTTTGACGAGAGTTGTGCAGCTCGCTTCTCACTGCCGTGGCATGCGGACTGATGATCCTCCACCTGTTGTGAGAAGCTGCTCATTTACATAAAGCTTGAATTCGGACCTGAATGTGTTGCTGATAGTGTGTGCCTTTTGAAGGATATTAGTTGT
Organism: Thalassophryne amazonica; assembly: GCF_902500255.1. NCBI lineage: Eukaryota > Metazoa > Chordata > Actinopteri > Batrachoidiformes > Batrachoididae > Thalassophryne > Thalassophryne amazonica. The sequence goes on along the minus strand of NC_047113.1, from coordinate 94,288,621 downwards.
AGCTGCTGACTTACCTCACCTTTTCTATCCTTCGCAGAGTCGGTTTGTCGTGTCCACCTGGGGGGTGTTTGGCGGTGAACGTGGGTCCAGAAGTGCCGGGCTTCGATCCTTTTGGGCGCTGGAGAGCGTGCCGTCCTTCACTCCGCCAGACCGACGCAGTTTTTGTTTGTACACTTTGTTATGCACTAAAGGGGGAAAATAAATTGTTTTGTTATTGGAACCGCTTTCTGGTTGTTTTAGCGCTGGGTTCCATCAGACGCAGGTCCGCTCCTCAACCCGCGTCGACACATAACAGTAGTTCCCGGCCATTCCATAATGGACCCAATGGCAGAGGCGGTTCCATTCGCCGAAAGAGTTCAAGAACACTTGGAGAAAATATGGGAGCAATTACAGCATCTCACAAACCAAATTAAACAAACAGATGTCCGCGTTACGGAGCTTGCAGCGCAAGCCGTTCCGCTTCCTGCTGCTCCAGCTGCGCCACCATCGATACCGGTGCAGATAACTCCGTCACCCAGAGATTCGGCTTCCGAATTGATTATTTGTCGTCCGGAGCCTTATGCGGGAAACGTTGAAGCTTGTGCTCCGTTTTTGATGCAATGTTCTCTGGTTTTTGCTCATACCGTTGCCCAGCGGTTGCTGAATCTCAGGCAGGGGAGGCGGAGTGCGGCGGATTATTCTGTGGATTTCCGAATTTTTCCTGCTCAGTCCGGTTGGAATGCCGCAGCATTAAGCGGAGTGTTTGTGGTTGGTTTAAATGATCCATTAAAAGACGAGCTAGTAGTCCGTGATGAGCCAAATGATTTAGATGAGCTAATATCGTTGGTGATTTGTCTAGATGATCGGATGAAGGAGCGTGGACGCGAGAGAGGGCGGCCATCAGAACGGGTTTTTTTGTCTCTGGGCTTTCCCCGACACAGATCTGGGCTGCCTCTTCTTCGCCCCACTGAGACTTCTCCGACAGGACCTCTGGCTCCTCTTGCAGATGAGCCCATGCAGCTCGGACGAGCTGAAGCCGCTATATTGCCCCGTCATAGAAGCGTCAAGAAAAATAGTGGTGACGTCTCCCCAGGTGTTCAGGGACAGGCCAAATAATACACAAAAAAAAAAAAAAAAAATTTTGTTTGGGCTAGTGTTTTTTTTTTTCTGAAAGCGGTTATACATTGTTTGGGAATTCAGGGGCGTATCTGGTGGAGTGAACGACAGGCGGTTCGAAGCCCGTCCTGGACTCAGTTAATCGTTGGTTTTTATTATTTGTATTTAGGTATTTTCTGTTTGGGTCTGGGGTCGTTTTGTTTTGTTGTTTTTTATTTCCCTACTTCACTAACCCCAACCTCACTTGCCCCAAGACCGTTCATCTTGTGGGTTGTGGGGTGGTGCAGGCTGGTCACGCTGAGTGTTCTCAGAAGACCTCTGCACCTAGGGGGGGTTGTTAGGGGCGTTTTTTCTGGTTTGGTTAGGGCCTGGTTCCACTCTAGCCTCGGTGGGCCTTTGTACCATTCGTCATTGGTGTTGCCGGGGTGTGGTGCAGCGGGAACATACCTCAGTTGGAGGGGTGGGCTGATCTGTTGGCGTTCGCCATTTCGGTAGTTCCACCCCTCCCGATAGGCTGGGGTATGGTTGAGTTGGGGCACCGGACGTATTTCCGGTTTTCCGCTGCGCCTTGGGGTTGGGGCCGTGTTAGTTTTTCCTGTTCCCTTCCCCGGCTTGATGTTTTGTGCCGTTCGCCAAAATGAGCCGCCGGATGGCTCTGGGAGGGACCTGGGGTCTTTTGGGGTGCTGGGGAAGGTAACAGGGTTTATCGGTTGTTTTATTTGCCCCCAGGGTTGTTTAATGTAGTCCTCCGGGGGTTGGACTTTTGTTTTTTTTTGTTTCCTTCCAGGTTCCACCTCCAGGGTTGATGGGACGGTCCTCTGGGGGGGAATTGGCTTGTGGGGCCGACTAGCCAAGTGTGGCCGGGTCTGGGGTTCCTGGGTTGTGGGGAGGGTGCCTCCTGGGGTTTGATGGTACGGTCCTCTGGGGGGCACCGTTGCTCCATGTGTACCTGGGGACCTCTGTGGGATTCCGGCTTTGGCTATTCCTCCTGGAACCGGCGGTAAAGGCCTTCTGGGGGGGTGTTGGGCTCTGCAAGTCGTTCTGGGGGGGTTGGTTGTTATTTTTCTTTCATGCATTTATGTTTGTATTGTGTTTGTGGGGCTGTGTTGGGTTTTTTGCATTTGGGAGTTTTTCTTTTCTTCCCGCGGTTGGATGGGACGGTCCCCTGGGGAGGTTTTGGGTGGGTTTTATGTTTTTCTTGTATGTTGGGTTGTACTAGGGACTGTTTTGGGGTTTTTGTTGATGCCAGCCGGCCTTCCAGCTGCGGTGCCCTGTCCTGCTGTCTGTGGTGGACCTTGGGAGCGTTACGTTGTCTGCTTCCTGACGAGGACCCCGGAGGGAGGTGCTGTTCTCGGACCTGGTCTGTTCGGTCGCCGGGAGGCTTCCCGTTAAAGGGGGGGTACTATTGTGTGTTGGGGGGGTGTGGCTGGACATTTTGGTGTTCTTTTCTTTTCTTTGCCCTCCAGGTGGTATGCAAACTGATTTATTGTCTGTGGAGAAGGTGCTGGCAGAAGAGTCCTTCACCCTCATCAACATGATGTGCAGCACCTGTGGATGGTGCTCACGTGCAACCTTAAAGACTTTCAGCTGAAGCAGATAATGAGATGGCGTTCTGCATTTAAGTCATGTGTGATTCAAGCAGAATTGCCGGGAACTCGACCTTGTGATGTTCATTTGTGAGACGCTGAGGACCGCGCCTGGGTTTGACACATCGTGCCTGTGAAGGAGGAAGGGTGAGGGACACATGCTGTCAACACACATCAGAGGTGATTGATTATCTGAATAATTGTTAACAGTAACTTGGTATTTTGTTACGCAGTATATTTGAACTTTGATGAGAGTTGTGCAGCTCGCTTCTCACTGCCATGGCATGCGGACTGATGATCCTCCACCTGTTGTGAGAAGCTGCTCATTTACATAAAGCTTGAATTCGGACCTGAATGTGTTGCTGATAGTGTGTGCCTTTTGAAGGATATTAGTTGTAGCTGCTGACTTACCTCACCTTTTCTATCCTTCGCAGAGTCGGTTTGTTGTGTCCACCTGGGGGGTGTTTGGCGGTGAACGTGGGTCCAGAAGCGCCGAGTTCTAAACCAACCAAGTTTGCTGGTTTACTAGTGTGCTTGGGGTCATTGTCTTGTTGAAACACCCATTTCAAGGGCATGTCCTCTTCAGCATAACGCAAGATGACCTCTTCAAGTATTTTGACATATCCAAACTGATCCATGATGCTTGCACCACCATGCTTCACTGTCTTCACAGTGAACTGTGGCTTGAATTCAGAGTTTGGGGGTCGTCTCACAAGCTGTCTGTGGCCCTTGGACCCAAAAAGAACAATTTTACTCTCATCAGTCCACAAAAGATTCCTCCATTTCTCTTTAGGCCAGTTGATGTGTTCTTTGGCAAATTGTAACCTCTTCTGCACATCTTTTATTTAACAGAGGGACTTTGCGGGGGATTCTTGCAAATAAATTAGCTTCACACAGGCGTCTTCGAACTGTCACAGCACTTACAGGTAACTCCAGACTGTCTTTGATCATCCTGGAGCTGATCAATGGGTGAGCCTTTTGCCATTCTGGCTATTCTTCTATCCATTTTGATGGTTGTTTTCCATTTTCTTCCACGTGTCTCTGTTTTTTTTTTTGTCCATTTTAAAGCATTGGAGATCATTGTAGATGAACAGCCTTTAATTCTTTGCACCTGCGTATAAGTTTTCCCCTCTCAAATCAACTTTTTAATCAAACTGCGCTCTTCTTCTGAACAATGTCTTGAACGTCCCATTTTCCTCAGGCTTTCAAAGAGAAAAGCATGTTCAACAGGTGCTGGCTTCATCTTTACATAGGGGACACCTGAATCACACCTGTTTGTTCCACAAAATTCACGAACTCACTGACTGAATGCCACACTACTATTATTGAGAACACCCCCTTTTCTACTTTTTTTTACTAATAGCCCAATTTCATAGCCTTAAGAGTGTGCATATCATGAATGCTTGGTCTTGTTGGATTTGTGAGAATCTACTGAATCTACTGGTACCTTGTTTCCCATGTAACAATAAGAAATATACTCAAAACCTGGATTAATCTTTTTAGTCACATAGCACTACTATTATTCTGAACACTACTGTATGTCCTGCTTTCTTCCTGCACCTTTTAATTGATTGTCTTGTCTCCATTTGTATTTACACCCAGTCTTTTTTGTCTCTCTGTGCCTGATTGCCTCTGTGCTTCTTGATATTTTGACTTATGATTCTCTCTCTGTTTATTGATTTTGGATGCCCAGCTGGATATGTTTGCCTTGTTAGACTGCTTCCTGGTTTATGACTCCTTGCTTGGACCTAATTTTGTATTGCATTGACCTGTGGACACTGTTGTCTTAGGTGTGTCATCAGTGTGAACTGAAACTGGACTGGAAGAAAGAATTTCCTTTTTGCCTAATCCTGTGTTTTCTGGTTACTTTGTTGCTTTTTGATAAAAGTTTATGCTCCACTCATTACAGAGTAGATTAAGTGTGTGGTGGAGGTGAAGAGCATGTAAATAGAGGGATGAGTATGGAGCTGGAAATTGAGGGAGAAATGATGAATGTATATATCACACACCTCCATCACTCAAGTGGGTGGTGTGATGGAGGAGAAAGAAGCAGAAAGAAGATTAACTGAGGAAGGAGTAAGAAAAAGTGTTACATAACGGATGTGAAACAGGCATTGGGTCGAGGTAAAAGGATAGTGGTCAACTGGACACAAACTGCAGAAGTGTAGGGGGGGACAGGTTTGTTTATATAGCACCTTTTATGATAAAATCACAAGGTGCTTCAATAAGAAAAAAGAAATTAAAAACACCAGATACAAACAGTAAAACCTAAAATTCCAATGAAGTTGGGACATTCTGTAAAATGTAAATAAAATCAGAATACAATGATTCGCAAATCCTATTCAACCTACATTCAATTGAATACACGACAAAGACAAGATATTTAATGTTCAAACTGATAAACTTTGTTGTTTTTGTACAAATATTTGCTCATTTTGAAATGGATACCTGCAACACATTACCAAAAAGTTGGGACGGGGCAACAAAAGACTGGGAAAGTTGATGAATGTTCAAAGAACAAGTGAGTGTCATGATTGGGTATAAAAGGAGCATCCCCAAAAGGCTCAGCCATTCACAAGCAAAGATGGGGTGAGGATCACCACTTTGTGAACAACTGCATGAAAAAATAGTGCAACAGTTTAAGAACAATGTTTCTCAACATTCAATTGCAAGGAATTTAGGGATTCCATCATCTACAGTACATAATATAATCAGAAGATTCAGAGAATCTGGAGAACTTTCTACACGTAATCGGAAAGTCCGAAAACAAACATTGAATGCCCATGACCTTCGATCCCTCAGGCAGTGCTGCACTAAAAACAACATCATTGTGTAAAGGATCTTACCGCGTGGGCTCAGGAACACCTCAGAAAGTTTGTCACTACATCTACAAGTGCAAGTTAAAACTCTAAAATGCAAAGGGAAAGCCATACATCAACAACTTCCAGAAACCCTGCTACCTTCTCTGGGCCCGAGCTCATTTGAAATGGACAGAAGGAAAATGGCAAAGTGTGCTGTGGTCTGATGAGTCCATGTTTCAAATTGTTTTTGGAAATCATGGACATTGTGTTGTCCGGACAAAACAGGAAAAAGACCATCCATAATGTTACCAGCGCAAAGTTCAAAAGCCAGCATCTGTGATGGTATGGGAGTGTGTTAGTGCCCATGGCATGGGCAACTTACACATCTGTGATGGCATCATCAACGCTGAAAGGTACATCAAAGTTTTGGAGCAACACATGCTGCCATCCAAGCAAAGTCTTTTCAGGGACATCCCTGCTTATTCAGCCAGACAATGCCAAGCCACATTCTGCACATGTGACAACAGCGTGGTTTCATAGTAAAAGAGTGTGTGTACTAGACTGGCCTGTTTGTAGTCCAGACCTGTTGCCCACTGAAAATGTGTGGCGCATTATGAAGCACAAAATACGACAATGGAGACCCCATATTGTTGAACAACTGAAGTCGTACATCAAGCAAGAATGGGAAAGAATTCCACTTACAGTGCTTCAACAATCAGTTCCCAAATGCTTATAGAGTGTTCTTAGAAGGAAAGGTGATGTGACACAGTGGTAAACATACCACTGTCCCAGATTTTTTGAAACGTGTTGCAGGCATTTGCACAAAAACAATAAAGTTTATCAGTTTGAACATTAAATATATTGTCTTTGTGGTGTATTCAACTGAATATAGGTTGAAGAGGATTTGTAAATCATTGTATTCTGTTTTTACATTTTACACAACATCCCAACTTTGGAATTGGGGTCGTACAGTAGTGTTCAGAATAATAGTAGTCCTATGTGACTAAAAAGATTAATCCAGGTTTTGAGTATATTTCTTATTGTTACATGGGAAACAAGGTACCAGTAGATTCAGTAGATTCTCACAAATCCAAGACAAAGCATTCATGATATGCACACTCTTAAGGCTATGAAACAGCTATTAGTGAAAAAAAAAGTAGAAAATGGGGTGTTCACAATAATAGTACCATCTGCTGTTGATGCTACAAACTCAAACCTATTATGTTCAAACTGCTTTTTTAGCAATCCTGTGAATCACTAAACTAGTATTTAGTTGTATAACCACAGTTTTTCATGATTTCTTCACATCTGCGAGGCATGGAGTCAGCCAACTTGTGGCACCTTTCAGCTGTTACTCCACTCAAAGATTCTTTAAGAACATTCCACAATTCATACACATTTCTTGGTTTTGCTTCAGAAACAGCTTTTTTTGATGTCACCCCACAAGTTCTCAATTGGATTTAGGTCCGAGGATTGGGCATGGCACTCCAAAACATTAATTTTGTTGGTTTGGAACCAAGATTATGCTCATTTACTAGTGTGCTTGGGGTCATTGTCTTGTTGAAACACCCATTTCAAGGGCATGTCCTCTTCAGCATAAGGCAGCATGACCTTTAGCACTTTGAGATTCCATGGAATGTAAAGTGCGTTACAAATAAAATGTATTATTTTGACATATCCAAACTGATCCATGTTACCTGGTATGCAATATATAGGCCCAACACCACAGTAGCAGAAACATGCCCATGTCATGATGCTTGCACCACCATGCTTCACTGTCTTCACTGTGAACTGTGGCTTGAATTCAGAGTTTGGGAGTCGTCTCACAAACTGTCTGTGGCCCTTGGACCCAAAAAGAACAATTTTACTCTCATCAGTCCACAAAATATTCCTCCATTTCTCTTTAGGCCAGTTGATGTGTTCTTTGGCAAACTGTAACCTCTTCTGCACATGTCTTTTATTTAACAGAGGGACTTTGCGGGGGATTCTTGCACATAAATTAGCTTCACACAGGCATCTTCTAACTGTCACAGCACTTACAGGTAACTCCAGACTGTCTTTGATCATCCTGGAGCTGATCAATGGGTGAGCCTTTGCCATTCTGGTTATTCTTCTATCCATTTTGATGGTTGTTTTCCATTTTCTTCCATGTGTCTGTTTTTTTTTTGTCCATTTTAAAGCATTGGAGAACATTGTAGATGAACAGCCTATAATTTTTTGCACCTGTGTATAAGTTTTCCCCTCCCCAATTAACTTTTTAATCAAACCACGCTTGTTCTTCTGAACAACGTCTTGAATGTCCCATTTTCCTCAGGCTTTCAAAGAGAAAAGCATGTTCAACAGGTGCTGGCTTCATCCTTAAATAGGGGACACATGATTCACACCTGTTTGTTCCACAAAATTTACGAACTCACTGACTGAATGCCACACTACTATCATTGTGAACACCCCCTTTTCTACTTTTTTTTTTTACTAATAGCCCAATTTCATAGCCTTAAGAGTGTGCATATCATGAATGCTTGGTCTTGTTGGATTTGTGAGACTCTACTGAATCAACTGCTACCTTGTTTCCCATGTAACAATAAGAAATATACTCAAAACCTGGATTAATCTTTTTAGTTACATAGCACTACTATTATTCTGAACACTACTGTACAAATGTATAATGAGCTTCACTTTATACATTTCAGTTGAGTCCACAGAACATAGGCCCAAAGGCAATGGATTCCACATTTTAAGAGCCACCACCTCAAAACCACACTCTCCCCTGGTCTTCAGCGTTGTCCTATGCACAACGAACAAGCCCAGATCCGTAGACCTCAGATGCCTGCTTGCCACATATGAATGTAGAAGCTCGGTGATATAAGATAGCATTTAGCCATGCAGTGTTCTAAAAGTCAGGACCAGAATTTTAAATTGACATCTAAAATAGATGGTGAGCCAGTGCAAAGTGGAAAGAATCAGCATTACATGCAACCTCTTGATGACCCTGTAAGCGGATTTCCTAAGGCAAGAAAACAGTAATCCAGACGTGATGAGACAAATGCATGAATGATTATTTCCATGTCAGCCCTAGACACAGTCCTGCACAAAAAGCAATATTACACAAATGAAAAAAACATTGTGCCAGGCGGGTAACATATGCATCAAAATTGAGGGATTGATCAAATGTAACATCTAAATTCCTGACTGTTGAGCCAACAAAAGGGGCCAGAGAACCAAGGTCAGCCCAGTGTCACTTTTTTTCTTCTTCTTCTTCTTTTTTGCTCCTGTGGCAAAATTAGTCAAATTTTCATGATGGGGCTTTTTTAACTCACTATTTCTTCACTGATGGCCAGGTAAAATATGGGATGGGAGGAGAAAGGGGGGGGGGGTGTATTGGTTTGCCCTGACAGACACCGCGTAATGTGGAACAGAACTCATGTGGGTGACGTTACATTCAGATCGCCCACTGCATGTTATGATATGATGGTCCGTTTCACCTGGGGTAGCCTGTCAATGTGCGTACCGTACACGCGCTCGCTGCAGCCCATTGCAACAATGATATATGTTTTTATGTCTGTTTGTTAATTATTTTCCCATTGTGACTGTTTTAATATGCATTTCCTTCTTGTATTTCATTTTAATTAAAAAAATAACAAAACAAGTGACATTTCTATTTATAAATGTAATTTAACAAAGGTAAAACGAACCAAAAAACAAACAAACAAAAAAAAACGTGTTGTTTATATTCCTTGCAAATGAGATGAAGTAAACACCTGCTGAGTATTTTAACAAAAAAAGTTTGATTATGTTGAATTAAAAGCCCCAAAATGCAATAGGTCCAACAGAGCCAGCAGGACTCCCTGTGTAAAAAAAAGAAAGAAAAAAAAAGAAGACCCTATAAGGGTTAAAAGATTCCATCAAACTGATGAATTTCACTACAGATTTATCTGAAACATCCTCAACATGGAAATTAAAATCACCAACAATTAAAAGCCTCAACAGCTTTGAGTTGTTGATAAAAAGTAATTAAACTCCTTGAGGAAGGAGTTGCGTTGACCGGGTGGATAATATATTAAGACACAATAAAAATGATTATTTCTCCTGACCTTTAATATCTGTGATTCAAATGATAGGAACTACTCTGAGATCACTTGCTGACACACAATGTTGCACTTACAAATCACAGCAAGTCCGCCGCCATGTCCTGACAGGCGTGGCAAGCTGAGAAATCATTAATTTTTGGGACAGAATTCAACAAGGGGGTATGGTCCATTTCCCTCTCTCAGGTTTCAGTTAGGAGCAAAAAATGCAGATCCTTAGATCAAGTATAATCATTCAAGATAAAAGTCTTGTTTCTAATGCAATGCACACTTAACAGCGCCATCCAGAGAGGACCTGGAGCTGGATTCTCCACAGCGGACTACCGGGTGGCACGCAGGACACGGGGAGATGAACCACTGTGCCCGGAAGTTTCAAAGTTTCACACAATGGCAGGGGGAAGCATCACTGCAGTGGGAGAGTCAGGAACATCCCTCTGGGAAGGGTGATATGTGTGTTCCTCAAGCTTGGCCCTTTACCAGTGGCATGGGAGTTTGAAGGTTCAGTTGCTCCTTGGTACGTAGTTCCAAAAAAACATGCAAAGCTCTCTCCTCCTCCTGTTCCTTTTCACTGTCTGTCTTCAGCTACCCGAGGCATTCTTGTGGGGGGAGTTTCTGATGTAGTCATGGATGCTCTTCGACTCATCCTGGATGTGGCTCTGACACTCACAAATCCTTGCTCTGAACAATAATTTTCATACTTTGGCTGTGCTGACATGTTGAGATATGCAGTCTATGTCAATAATACTGGACATGATGATGAAAAAAGTACCCTGTTCTGTACTTACTTCTTCAGTGCTCACATAATCTTCACCATGTTTCAACATGTCCTTCAGTTTATTCTGCTTTCTGTGGATGACTTACAAAACTTCACTTCTTTTCAATACCTCCATTCAATTTGTGTGCTTTCAGGTAATTCAGTCTGAAATGATTTTCGCTTATTACTTCAGTAGATCAGCAGACCTCATGTGAATAACTCTATATGAAAAGATTTTATTTTTTATTCTCAAGGTTTCACAATTTTCTTTTTTTTTTTTTTTTGGTGGTGTTTTTTTTTTGGGGGGGGGGGGGGGGTAGGTGGTTTTAAACAAGAATGGGTTCCTTGCATTTTTTTTTTCTTTTATCTCATGTTGTGCTCTCACAGTATAACACATATCTGATTCCTCTTTATGTTAATGGCTGAACTTCACATCCACCTGAAGAAAACAAAGCTCCTTTATAGGCCTTCACTCAACATGGTCAGTACAAAGCTTTCTGCTCAGAAACTGCACAGACAGGTTCTGGAGAGCATGACCAACTTACCATACTTCAGCAGACATATGCTCTCAAATGCCAACATTGACAATGAGATCCAATCTAAACTCAAAAATGCACCTAATTTCACATTAGGTATGTAAGAAGACTACCATACCAACATTAGTGTCCTGGCTGAAGCCAAGCTCCAAAGAACAGAGTGTGTCATCAGCAAGAATGGGTAGGTCACGTTGTTAGGATGGATGACAGTGAATGTCCCAGGCAGATCTACTATTCCCACCTGAGTGAAGGAAGTGGTCCGGAGGAGAGTAGAAAAAATGTGACAAGGACATTTTAAAGAACAATCTCAGGAGCTGCTCTATCAGGTGTAAGACATGTAAAAAGCATGTAAGGAACCGAGCTGGTGAGCCACAGGAGAATGGAAATCTTGTGTGTTTCAAAGTGGATGAACAACACAGAGGAGAAGAGGAGAAAGAGGAAGGAGAGAGATCATCATATGCACACTATTATGATTGCTGTTATCAATAATATTATTCTTACTAGCAGTATTATTATTATTATTATTATTATTATTATTATGAAAATTGTTATGAATATTATTATTGCTGTTATTATTTAATGTTTACTTCTGTTTTGTCATTTGATTTTTATGTACTTACATTGAACTTACTAAATAAAATCATGCACTCACACTTTTAATATGTAGATGATGTACCATCCCCTGCTGGATTGGCATGGGATTCGAGAATGTAAATATCAGTGTCCATTGTTCAGTGTTGTTAGCTAACATATGTAGCTTCTCAGAAACAATATTAGTCCTATCATCGTTCGATTTTGGCACCATTCATCTTTGACTGATAATACATACCAAACGGTAAATGTCAGCTCTCCCAAGTTTGTCTGTGATTAAAACTGTACACACACACATGCATGCATGCAGAGGTGTTTTTTTTTTTTTTTTTTTTGTATTCTGCTGTAGGTGCTTTTAATTTGAGAAACAGAGACTGTGGTGGAAGACATTAAAAGCACTACACATTTCACTTATGGTGCCAACATGACACTCAACTCACTCACGGTAACAGCATCACAACACTTATCTAAATTGATTCAACCAATTGAACTACAAAAACACAATAAATCAAAATCCCAAACTCCCATGTTGCATTGCAGCCCAACATCCATTCTTTGTTTATTGGTTAGATAAAATTGCTCATTTCTCCCAAAATATTTGTCATATTAACTTACCATTTTTGCAGTAATCATGCTTGACCCAAAATACATAAGCTTACCAAATGGCAAATGTCAGCTCTCCCTGGTTTTTGTGTGATCAAAGCCATATACACACACACGTGCACACACACACACGCACGCACGCACAGACCATATGGCTATTATAACATAGATTCACATTGATCTATTAGTCCATGTGAAACTGTCACTTTAGATTCCATCCATTCATTTTATACACTTGCTTACTCCATTTAAAGGTCACGGGGGAGACAATCCCAGCAGTGATAGGGCATGAGGCAGGGTACATAATGTCAGTTTATCACAGGGCCACATATAGACAAACAAACACATTCACACTCAACTATGGCCAGTTTAAAGTTTTCAAGTCACCTAACCTGCATGTCATTAGATGTGGGAGCACCCAGAGAGAACCCACATGAACACTGGGAGGACATGCAAATTTAACACAGAATGTCTCCCCCAGATGGGAAGCAATCCCACAACCATCTTGTTGTGAGGCAACAATCTAATCATTAACCCACCATGCTGCTAATAATAACAATAATAATAGTAATAATAATAATAATAACAATAATGATAGTGGCACAGTGGTTTCGTGGTTAGCACTGTTGCCTGAGGACAGGAAGGCTATGGGATAGCTTCCCACCTCGGGCCTTTCTGTGTGGAGTTTGCATGCTCCCAGTTTTTGGTTAGGTTCCAGGAAATGTCAAATGTTGAAGACTTCCTGGAGCCCGGGGTTTCACTGGACTCCCCTGAAATCTGATTAGACACAGATGATTGACGTAACAGCACCACACATCTGGTTGAAATAGCTGCATTTTCAAATCAGTGAGTCACACTGACTGCTAGGTTCCTCCTGTCCAGTAGTTAGTGCTGTGTACCACAAAAAGTTCTAATCAACCCTAGTAGTAGAAGAAAAATATTTCCTACAGCTTTGAACTGAACACATCATTTGAACTATGGACTTCTAATCACACCAAACTTACATTGGTGAGTAAATGACCGTATTTTATGCCAGAAATGTGGTCCAGGTTCTTAAAAGCAGCATTTCTCCTTTAATTCGAGTTGCCTTCTATACATGTTTGAGCTAACAGACAAGCAGTTGGTTCATTCTCTGTTGGCTTATTAGTGCAGCAGATAACTGAAACAATCCTTCAAATGGTGATACAAGCATCAGATTCAGTACAAACACAGAGGGAACGAAATTAATGGAGAAACTTTAACTTTTGTCCCCTGTACAAACTGAAACTGGCCTTTGTCACCATTCTTGCTGCTTTTACCTCATAACTCCATAACATTCACTCACAGATTGTCCAAACTATACCTTTTTGGAATCTTTATGATCAGGAAAATAATGTGGTGTAGTTTTCTATATGATTGAGGAGCTTTTAATTTTGACCCATGTGTAATTCTTCATTTGACCCCTACCTGGCTGCCTATTGAAAATTCAAGTGGCAAATCAGTTTTTTTTTTTTTTTTTTCGTTTTTTTTTCTTTTTCAAAAGAGTTCATGTCTATGGATTATTTATGTCAAATTTGATGATTGTATCACCATTTGCAGGATTTCACTCTAAATATTCTCTTATCTGCTGCACTATATATGAGATGTAAGATGCTGCTCCTCAGTGTTTCTCATTTACCCTCAAAAGTATTGGAACACTTGGTATTTCACATTTTAATTTGTTTATTTCATTTGAAATACATTTTTTTAAATTATCTTCCTTAACTCACACTGAAAGCAAATCTCTCCAATGTGATATAAATTAATTAAAAATATAAAATCCAGCTTCCTGATGAAGTGGTGTAGAGGAGGATTTTCTTAAAAAGAAGACCTGATAGTTCAGCTACAATTTGACAGAAAGTACATTTGAGATGAAAGCCTACATTTGATGTTTTGGTGAAAGAAACTTTTGTATTTCTTCATAATTGATGTAAATAAAGTCCAAGACATATTCAGTTACTTCGAAATGTTCATGTTGTTGTGGCTGGCGTGCCTGGCTGGCTTTTGTTTGTCTTTTGTTTCTGTCTTTTGGTTTTCCTTCCAGGTGGTGCGCATTTGGGACTGAGTGGCTGTGTGGCTGAGATATCAGGACCTCACCCTGATCACCTCTGGCTCGTCAGGACTCACAGCTGTGGTGCATCTACATGGATTGGAACATGGTGGCATTTAAGACTGGAGTACACAGTGTGTATTTGCCAGAGACTCTACCTTGTGACCAGACGGGTGAGATCGTCGTCTCTAGAGCCATCTCCCATCAGTGGATGCAGAGAACGTCCAGGTTTGATGCATGGTCTGTGAAAGAGGAGGGGGTGAGGTCTCACGCTCGTCAGCACACTTCCTGAGGTACGTTTGGTTTTGTGACTAACATTTATACAGTCAGTAAATGTGGTGTCCCTCACACCTTATTATATTGAGCTGTATGTTAGTCGTTTAAATCAGCTTCCACTGCAGTGGAGTTTTGTGAACAGGGTGTTCTATGCCTGCAGGGTGGGAAGCTGATGTGCAATTAAGCCAGGAAGTGTTTGCTGTTTGTACACCTTTGAGTGGTCTCTCTGTGTGTTGAGTGTGGACTCACATAATGATTTCTTCTTTCACAGACTCGGTTTGTCGCGGCCACCTGGGGGGTGTCGGTGGGGTCCTTGGGTCCGAACAGTTTTCTGGCTCCGGACCGTTAGCGCTGCTGGGAGCGCACCGCAATCCACCACGCCAGACCGCGCACTTTTATATTTATCACATCACTGTTATGTTTATTAAACTCTGTTATCCTTTGTACCGTGCTCTGCTTATTTTATACTGGGTCCTTCAAATGCTGGTCGGTTCTCCGGGCTGCGTCCGACACATAACACATGTTTCCATCCCCTGACTTGTCTAAAGAAAACTGGCAATAAAGCTGATTATTTAAAGGTTTTATCAAGTTTAAGAGATTTGCTTTGAGTTTGAGGAACATCATTTTAGAAATTTTTATTTATTTATTTGTTTTTTGTGTTTCTTGTATTTAAAATGGCATAAACAAATTAAAATGTGTGAAATTCCAAGTGTTCCAATTGTTATGTGTCGGACGTAGTCGGAGCACTGACCAGCGTTTGACAGGACCCAGCATAAAGGAAACAGAGCACGGTTCAAAGGATAACAGAATTTAATGACATAACAGTGAGTGCTCAATTAATAACCAATAAGTGCGCGGTCTGGCGAGGTGGAAAAAACGGCGCGCTCCCAGCAGCACAAACGGTCCGGAGCCAGAACAGTTCGGACCCAAGGACCCCGCCGACACCCCCCAGGTGGCCGCGACCAACCGAGTCTGTGAAAGAAGAAACCATAATGTGAGTCCACCACTCCACACACAGAGAGACCACTCAAAGGTGTACATAATCAGCAAACACTTCCTGGCTTAATCACCAATCAGCTTCCCACCCTGCAGGCATGGAACACCCAGTTCAATTCTCCACTGCAGTGGAAGCTGATTAAACGACTAACATAACGGCTCAATATAATAAGGTGTGAGGGACACCACATCTACTGACTGTACTCATGTTAGTCACAAAACCTAAAGTACCTCAGGAAGTGTGCTGACGAGCGTGAGACCTCACCCCCTCCTCTTTCACAGACCATGGCATCAAACCTGGTACGGTCTCTGCGTCCATAATGATGAGATGGTTCTCCAAACGTCGATCTCAGGCTGTTTTAGCGGACTACGATCTTTACATATTCTTCCCACGGAAAGCAATGTACGCGATCAATGGCTTTTATTCATTTTTAACCGCATCCCCAGGACATACAACCACTGACGATTTCTTTGCTCTGCGCATTTCACGGAGGACTGTTTCACAAACCTTGCACAATTTCAAGCTGGCTTCAGTCGGAATTTAATGCTCAGTAGAGGGTCAGTTCCTTTGCGACAAAATTAACCCCAGCAAGCAGTACAGCCTGTAAGTATCACATTTTCTTTTGTTTTAAATTTGTGTTGCGCTATATTCCTGTTGTAAGAATTGCACGTTAGAATGGCATGTTAGCTCTGGTTTGTTCCTCTAAAGGGAATGAGCTAACCCCTTAGCAGCTAGCTATTTGCATTATTATGCTGGCAGCAAGTAAGCCTGCAAAGGGCAGCTTGCTTATTTCAATGCATAACCTTTGGAAGTCACAGTAACCGAAGTAAAACAAAACAAATGAAGTTTTGCGGATTTTTTTAGTCCAATTTTGCATGTTTTTTTTTTTTTTCATCCTCATCAAGCAGCCGGTCGCGGCGCCATGAAGGGAGAGCACGCGCATTGTGTTCTGCGTGTGTCTGTTTATAAGAACCTTCTCGCCCAGAAGAAAAAAGAGCGCCAACAACTACCAGTGATGCCGGTAATGGCACTGAGCTTTACAAAGACATTTTTATGCTTTTTTTCTCCGAGCCGCTCCGCATCTACTGTTAAAAACAGCTGATCCTCCGCGCTTTTTCAGTGAGAGCAAGGGCAGCCAATCAAACAACGGCAACCGATCAGCGCCAACACCTACGTGCATTTCATAATGAGGTTGCCAAATAAGCGCCGAAACAACGTCATTAAGGGCAAACGACGCATTCTAAACCCAGCATAGTAACATAGCTGTTTCAGAGAGCCTTTTAGGAAGGTTCTGAGCCATTACAGACCCAACCATTTTTTGGGGGGGCTACATATCACATCACAGAACAAGGATTAATGCCCCATTCAACCTCTTTCTATCACCTTTAAGAATGTTTAATTTTCACTGTAGCTGCACTTTGTGTCAAATCATAGTCAAATCATACATCATATTGATATGAAAATTCAGTAAGGTGTATCTTCTTTTATACATTTCAAATCTAAGGTGGAACTCTACTAGTGTTTACTAAGGTACACCTAAATATCTTAAAAAACAAAAAAACTTTTTTATCCCATGGGAACTCTCCCTACCCACCTAAGCGGCTCAAGAATATGGACAGCATGTATATAAGTGACATTTACATGACAGTTTATATGACAATATTGAGATACAATGATTTGGCCACATTGTACAGCCCTACTGTCAACTAGCTGAAAACTTGAATATTAATTTACATCTACATTAAAAAAATGCTTAAAGTGGCAGGGGGTTAAGAGGGGTGTAATGGGGTGGGGGGTGTGTCAGCTGAAAAGCAAAAAAGAAAAGTGCTAAAAAAAGGTGGGGGTATGGGGGCAGAGCTCTTCCAGAAGATGGAAGGCAAAATAAGGAAAATGCTTAAATAGGCGAGGGGGCTAGGGCAGTGGAGCCTAGAAGCTGAAAGGTTTTAGTCATGCTCATGCTCCCAAGAACCATTTTACTGAAAAAGGTCTGAAGGATGGCGAGGAGCTTTTCCAGGGATGTGAGAGGCAAATAAATAAAAATGCTTAAAAAGGCGGGGAGTCTTGGGGGGCAGATCTCCCCCAGAAGCTGAAAGGTTTTTGCCATGCTAATGCTACCCTGAAGTATTTATTCAAAATAAAGTCTGAAGGAACTAAATGATATGGTGAGATGCTGACGAGCTTTGCTCGTTCATGTCCGCGACATATGCATATTTGAAAATTAATAATAATAATAATAATAATAATAATAATAATAATAATATTGTTGTAGCAATATAATATACCGGAAATACATTTGACATGATGGAAGAATTTCATTTCCTTGGGAAAATTTCATCTAAAAACACCATGAATAGATGTACAGAAAGATAGATCATCAAGTTTATTGGATGCAGTGACATATCACACTCAAGATTGTGATAGTCCCTTTTTTTTCTGGGACAAAAACCTAGACAAAGTGCATGGGTGTGTGTGTCAACATAAATAGACATGTAAAATTCAAAGCAAAAACATCATGCAATTGTCATTGTATTATGATTGTCAGCTCAAAACCACTTGAGTGTGAGTAAGAAGCCACACTCTGGAAACAAAACGTAAGGTTATAGGGCATGCTCAAGGGTAGTATTAAGTAGCTAATATCCAGTTATGCTCTGTGATGAGCAGGCCCAATTAATTCTAATTTTGAATCAAGGTGGCAGCAGGAAAAGATCTGAGTGATTTTGAAACACAGTTCAACTGGCTCCTATTTCAACAGTAAGACAAACTAAAACAATATCAGCATTTAGATCTACTGGAAGGACAACAGTAAATAGGGTCATCAATTCTGGTCAGGAGTAAGTAAACCTTTGAATACAAATCAAAAATCAAATCAATTTTATTTATATAGCGCCAAATCACAACAAACAGTTGCCCCAAGGCGCTTTATATTGTAAGGCAAAGCCATACAATAATTACAGAAAAACCCCAACGGTCAAAACGACCCACTGTGAGCAAGCACTTGGCGACAGTGGGAAGGAAAAACTCCCTTTTAACAGGAAGAAACCTCCAGCAGAACCAGGCTCAGGGAGGGGCAGTCTTCTGCTGGGACTGGTTGGAGCTGAGAGAGAGAACCAGGAAAAAGACATGCTGTGGAGGGGAGCAGAGATCAATCACTAATGATTAAATGCAGAGTGGTGCATACAGAGCAAAAAGAGAAAGAAACACTCAGTGCATCATGGGAACCCCCCAGCAGTCTAAGTCTATAGCAGCATAACTAAGGGATGGTTCAGGGTCACCTGATCCAGCCCTAACTATAAGCTTTAGCAAAAAGGAAAGTTTTAAGCCTAATCTTAAAAGTAGAGAGGGTGTCTATCTCCCTGATCCGAATTGGGAGCTGGTTCCAGAGGAGAGGAGCCTGAAAGCTGAAGGCTATGCCTCCCATTCTACTCTTAAAACCCTAGGACCTACAAGTAAGCCTGCAGTCTGAGAGCGAAGCGCTCTATTGGGGTGATATGGTACTATGAGGTCCCTAAGATAAGATGGGACCTGATTATTCAAAACCTTATAAGTAAGAAGAAGAATTTTAAATTCTATTCTAGAATTAACAGGAAGCCAATGAAGAGAGGCCAATATGGGTGAAATATGATCTCTCCTTCTAGTCCCCGTCAGTACTCTAGCTGCAGCATTTTGAATTAACTGAAGGCTTTTTAGGGAATTTTTAGGACAACCTGATAATAATGAATTACAATAGTCCAGCTTAGAGGAAATAAATGCATGAATTAGTTTTTCAGCATCACTCTGAGGCAAGACCTTTCTAATTTTAGAGATATTGCGCAAATGCAAAAAAAGCAGTCCTACATATTTGTTTAATATGCGCATTGAATGACATATCCTGATCAAAAATGACTCCAAGATTTCTCACAGTATTACTAGAGGTCAGGGTAATGCCATCCTGAGTAAGGATCTGGTTAGACACCATGTTTCTAAGATTTGTGGGGCCAAGTACAATAACTTCAGTTTTATCTGAGTTTAAAAGCAGGAAATTAGAGGTCATCCATGTCTTTATGTCTGTAAGACAATCCTGCAGTTTAGCTAATTGGTGTGCATCCTCTGGCTTCATGGATAGATAAAGCTGGGTATCATCTGCGTAACAATGAAAATTTAACCAATGCTGTCTAATAATACTGCCTAAGGGAAGCATGTATAAAGTGAATAAAATTGGTCCTAGCACAGAACCTTATGGAACTCCATAATTAACCTTAGTCTGTGAAGAAGATTCCCCATTTACATGAACAAATTGTAATCTATTAGATAAATATGATTTAAACCACCGCAGCGCAGTGCCTTTAATACCTATGGCATGCTCTAATCTCTAATAAAATTTTATGGTCAACAGTATCAAAAGCAGCACTGAGGTCTAACAGAACAAGCACAGAGATGAGTCCACTGTCTGAGGCCATAAGAAGATCATTTGTAACCTTCACTAATGCTGTTTCTGTACTATGATGAATTCTAAACCCTGACTGAAACTCTTCAAATAGACCATTCCTCTGCAGATGATCAGTTAGCTGTTTTACAACTCCCCTTTCAAGAATTTTTGAGAGAAAAGGAAGGTTGGAGATTGGCCTATAATTGGCTAAGATAGCTGGGTCAAGTGATGGCTTTTTAAGTAATGGTTTAATGGTTTACAGTCATGCTAGCTAAATGTGTAAGCAAAAACAGAGCATAAACTGCTCATGACAAACATGAACGCACATTTCAGATATCTGTGGTCCAATAATGGTAGGCACTGGTCTACAGAGACATCAAAAAGTAATATGGTCTGATGAGTCATCCATCATATCTTGACAAGTGGCAAGTGTGTGTGGCATATATCAAGAGAACAGCACGGGCGTGAATGCTTGTCACTGACAGTGATTGGATCCAGCAGCTCTCATGCTGTGTAGGATTTTGTTGGCTTTGTTTGGATCCACTTGTCTGATGAGAGGGATGAATCATTGTGAATCAGTCAATCAACAGAAAGTATTTCCGAGCCATCACCTTCTTCCTGTGATGAGACTTTTCTATTTTTATAGGAAATGCCTCCATCCACAGGTCACAAGATCACTGAATGGTTTGATGAATCAGAGAACCAGAATCAGAATCGCCTTTATTGTCATTATAATTTGCATTGCAACGAGATTTGAGTGCAACTCCAAAAGGTGCTTTCCCGAGGTGCAAGTAATTTTTAGGCAAATAAAAGATAATGAATTTTAACAATAAATTATTTAAATATATGTACAACTAAATAAATTGTGGACCAAAGTAAAATGTAAACCGAGAATTATTTACAACTGTGAAATAATATTGCATGGGGAATATTGCACATGGTTACATATATTGCACAAGAACTTGAAAAGTGCAGATTAGAGTGGTTTGTTATTGTTCAGTGCAGTGATTGCTCTGGGGAGAAAGCACCCCAAATCTACGAAAAACTGATCCCAGCAGAAGCAAATACAATGAAAAAAGAAGTGGCCCAAGAATGGACCCTTGTGGGACACCACATGACAGAGGAATCAAAATCAGAGTCAGACTCACCTTTATTGTCATTGTAATTTGCATTGCAACGAGATTTGAGTGCAACTCCAAAAAGGTGCTTTCTGTGGTGCAAGTAATTTTTAGCCAAATAAAAGATAATAAAATTTAACAATAAATTATTCAGAATATATGTACAACTAAATAAACATAAGATAAAATAAAATAAAATGTGGACCAAGTAAAATGTAAAATGAGAATTATATACACAACTGTGGAATCATATTGCAAGGGAATATTGCACATGGTTTATATTGCACAAGAAACTTGAAAGGTGCGGATTAGAGTGATTTGTTATTGTTCAGTGCAGTGATCGCTCTGGGGAGAAAGCTGTCCCTGAGTCTGTTTGTCTTAGTTTTGATTGACCTATACCGTAATGCAGTACATCAGGATGCTCTCGATGGTGGCTCTGTAGAACAACACCAGCAGCTTCTCCTCCAGATTGTTCCTCCTGAGCACCCTCAGGAAGTGGAGTCATTGCAAGGCTTTCTTGAGCACCACTGTGGTGTTTGCAGTCCAGGAGAGCCTGTCAGAGAGCTGCACTCCCAGGACCAGGATCTCCGGGATGATGTGGTTGTAGGCTGAGCTGAAGTCCAAAAAGAGCATCCTCACATAGCTCCCCTGGTGCTCCAGGTGTCTCAGCATGGTGTGGAGCACTGTGGTGATAGCGTCCTCTGTGGAGTGGTTTTCCCTGTAGGCAAACTGATGGGGGTCCAGAGTGGGAGGCAGACAGGCCCTGATGTGCTGAGAGACCAGTCTTTCAAAGCACTTCATGACCACATGTGTAAGTGCAACAGGCCTGTAGTCATTTATGCTCTCCACTGCTGACTTCTTTAGGACTGGAATGATGGTGGAAGATTTGAGGCAGAGTGGAATGATGGCCTGTGACAGGGACAGGTTAAAGATGCAGGTGAAAACTCCAGCCAGTTGGTCAGCGCACGCTTTGAGTACCTTGTCAGGTACACCATTGGGGCTGGCCACCTTCCTGGGGTTCACTGCCTTCAGCACACATCTCACTTCATGCTCCTGAAGTGTTATTGTGCTAGTGCTGGAGGGTGGTGGGTGTGGAGCTGCTGCTGGTCTGTCTGCTTTGAAGCGGGCAACGAAGCGGTTCAGCTCCTCTGCCAGCGAGGTGTCAGACCTGGCATTTCCTGGGTTGCTGCTTCTGTAGTTGGTTATATGATTTATTCACTGCCACATCTTTCTGGGGTCATTCCCAGCGAAGTGGTCCTCTATCTTTTCCTTGTAGGCAGCCTTGGCCTCCTTGATGCCTCTTTTCAGGTTGGACCTGGCCGCGCTGTACAGGGCCCTGTCCCCTGATTTTAAGGCGGTGTTGCGGCTTTTTAATATGGACTGGACTATGCTGTTCATCCAGGGTTTCTGGTTGGGAAAAACCCTGACCCTTTTGTTGACGGTGATAGTGTCAACATAGATCTTAATGTAAGAGACTACAGTATCAGTGTACTCCTGCAGGTTGTGGCTGTAGAATAAATCCCATACAGTCTGTGAGAAGCAGTCCTGTAGCTGGGAGTGCACTCCCTCAGGCCAGGTTTGGATTGTCTTTCGTTGTGCCTTTGTTCGCCTCAGGAGGGGGGTGTAGGTGGGGGTGAGGGATAGGCAGAGATGGTCTGATCCAGCGAGATGGGGGATGGGAGTGACTTTGTACACATGTTTTATGTTTGAATAAACATGGTCCAAAGTATTTTCCCCTCTGGTGGCACACTTTGCATACTGGACGAACTTAGGGAGCACAGTCTTTAAACACGCTTGGTTGAAGTCACCAGCAACAATGCAAATGCCATCCGGGTGGGCCAGCTGCTGTTTATTTACACAGGCAAGCAAGAGGCTAAGGGCCGTGCTAGCGTTAGTATCGGGTGGGATGTAAACAGCAAACACAATGACTACTGTGAACTCCCTCAGGAGATAAAAAGTTCTGCACGAGACTGTCAGCACCTCTAAATCAGGAGAACAGTGAGAGTCAACGATCCTGCTACTACAGCACCACTCGCGGTTCACATAAACACAGAGAGTAGGAAAATGATGGGAAGTATATGCTTTGACCTTCACAGTCACTAGATATCAACCAGGTGGAACACCCAGTCAGAGGTTCTTTCAACCAAAGCTCCCTGAGTTGAAGCAGTAGTGCTCCTTCTTCCTGCAACACCTCTTTCTCTGTTCATGCAATCTCTTCTGCATGCTAATTTCAAAGAGATTGGGGGCCCATTGGTTGTAGATGTAGTTTTATGTATTTTCAGCTGACCAAAGTATTGCAGGACAATGTTCTTAATTCTTAAATGTGCCTATAACCTCAGTACAAGATCAAAATGAGTGGGGAAAGATGGTCAGAATCACCTAGGCCCACCACAGCTGTGCAGCAGGTGGTGAATTCATGTCTTGCTTTTGTCTGAACACCATGCACATCTTTGAATGGTGTAAAGCAGGGTCTTCAACTCATTCCGGAAAGGGCCAAGAGGGTGCAGGGTTTCTTTGTAACCACACATTCCAGCAGGTGATTTCACTGAACACCCCTGGTGTAAAGAAACTGAGCGGCACTGGGCAATGAAAGTATGTTGTGGTGTATTCTCCTTGTTTCTACCCAGGAGAGGTTAAGTATTGAGCTCTGTCCCTCATAAATGTTGGTTTTATGATGGACAGGGTAACATGCACAGATAAATCATATTGAAAATAGTTAGCAAGTGTCAGTTAGACTCTCAATTCTACCCCTCGGCCCTTCCCCTTACCCCTTCCCCTCCGTTTTGCACGGGCATGAGAGACGGAGGGTGTGTCAGTTCTCTTTTTGGAGCAAGGCGGAGGGGTAGGCGGAGGACTACAAACCCCTCCATTTGGAGTGAATCTGGATGTACACTCCATTTGGAGGGGTAGGAGGAGCTTACTGCTGTCTCCGAAAAAACAAACATGGCGCCGAAAGAGTCGCACAAATGAAACGGCTTTCATTACAAATTACACTGATTACAAAGTTATAACTTGCCAAAAAACTTTACAGGCAGTTGTCTATGACAGCAGCGTGTATGCTGCTGGATGCATGTTGCGTATATTGTCGTACTGAAGAATATCATAACTTCGCTTGTGCGCTGAGGCATTCTAATGCACATACACACGAACACTACGATAAGACACTTTTATATCTCACAATGGAGAAAATCATGATAAAGGATAAGCACGTTAATTTGTATGTTCATAAATCTTTGGATAATAGCGACTCCTGCTGTTGGATTTCAAGGTCTGTAATGTGTGTATTTAGTAAACAGGGAGCCCTGAACACAGTTGACTCTTGATAAGCTTTCAGGCAGAAAATGAGGAGAAGTTTCACCAATGGGAATAAGTTGAAAATATATACACACACATGTATATGTGTAACACATAACCTGATGTCCTAATAGACTGCTATTATTTGTCAAGGAAATTTCTAAAGGAAATAGTGCTGGATGCAAAAAAAAATGGGAGAATTTGAAAAAGAAATATCAGGTTAACAGAACTAGATGCAGTCCATAACATACAGGTGCTGGTCATTAGAATATCATGAAAAAGTTGATTTATTTCAGTAATTCCATTCAAAAAGTGAAACTTGTATAATGTATGCATTCATTGCACACAGACTGATTCAAGTGTTTATTTATTTTAATTACTAATTAATTGATACTAATCAATCAATTAATGATTAATCAAAAATATTAATATTACTAATATTGATGTCTAAACATGAACCAGTTCAAACAGCGGTACAAAAATATGTTTTTTTCTAGGTATAGGGAGGAGGAATGGTAATGAGGGTTAGGGTGTTTTTGTTTTTTGCTTCGGCTTGTAAATATATCGTATTTTATATGTAAGTAGGTATGTGTAGGTGTATATTTATGTTTGTGTGTATATATATATATATATATATATATATATATATATATATATATATATATATATATACTCAACAAAAATATAAACGCAACACTTTTGGTTTTGCTCCCATTTTGTATGAGATGAACTCAAAGATCTAAAACTTCTTCCACATACACAATATCACCATTTCCCTCAAATATTGTTCACAAACCAGTCTAAATCTGTGATAGTGAGCACTTCTCCTTTGCTGAGATAATCCATCCCACCTCACAGGTGTGCCATATCAAGATGCTGATTAGACACCATGATTAGTGCACAGGTGTGCCTTAGACTGCCCACAATAAAAGGCTGTTAAAGATTTTGTATATATGTTATCACTGTTAAACATTTGTACATTTGTCTTCTTTCTCATGAGAACGGTGTTGTGCTGTTTTGCACTTCACCCTGAGAATGTACGTGTTATTCAACCTTGTTTTAGCTTGTCTTCTTTCTCATGAGAACGGTGTTGTGCTGTTTTGCACCTAACCCTGAGAACGTGTTATTCAACCTTGCATGCTGGGATCATTCTGAATGTTATTGTGCTGTTTTGCACCTGTCTTAACGCAATCCTGAGAATTCAATTTTGTTTTAGCACTCTGGGGTCAATCTGAGCTGGGAATGAAGGGCTGGATGTACTTATTATTATAATATAACTTTGTTTTCGCAGCCTGTAACGACTGGGAGTAAGAGAACGTTTTGACTGTTGTGATGTGGTGCTTAGTGTGAAGGAGTGTGAAGGACAGGACACTTCAGGCAGATGCAGAACAGCTGATAACTGCAACAGACGAACGAGATGTGCTGACCTGTGTAAAAGAAAGTGTTCTTCCTTACAGCTGCACTTATTGACGTATGCGTTTATGTTACGGGAAGAAACTTGTCTTGCGTCATCACCCCCACCGTTAGGACAAGTTTTTGTTTATGTGATGAGGGCGTCTCTTAATAAAAAGAGCGGAAAAGCAGGCCAGACTTTAGTGTAGCCTTGGTGTACAGCCTGACTGCACTCCGCGCGTAAAATTTGACTTTCTGTCTCACTGGTGTTTCTTGACTCTGTTTGTCTTGTTAAAGGTTTTAAAAATGTTTGGAGGAGAAAATACCCAACAAAGGTCACTCTGAAAGGTGCAGTTTTATCACACAGCACAATGCCACAGATGTCGCAAGATTTGAGGGAGCGTGCAATTGGCATGCTGACAGCAGGAATGTCAACCAGAACTGTTGCTCGTGTATTGAATGTTCATTTCTCTACCATAAGCCATCTCCAAAGGCGTTTCAGAGAATTTGGCAGTACATCCAACCAGCCTCACAACCGCAGACCACGTGTAACCACACCAGCCCAGGACCTCCACATCCAGCATGTTCACCTCCAAGATCGTCTGAGACCAGCCACTCGGACAGCTGCTGGAACAATCGGTTTGCATAACCAAAGAATTTCTGCACAAACTGTCAGAAACTGTCTCAGGGAAGCTCATCTGCATGCTCGTCATCCTCATCGGGGTCTCGACCTGACTCCAGTTCGTCGTTGTAACCGATTTGAGTGGGCAGATGCTCACATTCGCTGCTGTTTGGCACTTTGGAGAGGTGTTCTCTTCACGGATGATGCGAAGGAGATGTGTTGCACTGCATGAGGCAAATGGTGGTCACACCAGATACTGACTGGTATCCCCCCCCCAATAAAACAAAACTGCACCTTTCAGAGTGGCCTTTTATTGTGGGCAGTCTAAGGCACACCTGTGCACTAATCATGGTGTCTAATCAGCATCTTGATATGGCACACCTGTGAGGTGGGATGGATTATCTCAGCAAAGGAGGAGTGCTCACTATCACAGATTTAGACTGGTTTGTGCACAGTATTTGAGGGAAATGGTGATATTGTGTATGTGGAAAAAGTTTTAGATCGTTGAGTTAATCTCATACAAAATGGGAGCAAAACCAAAAGTGTTGCGTTTATATTTTTGTTGAGTATATATGTTTGGACATTGCTTGAGCCCCACTCCCAATCTGTTCCACATCCTCACCCCACAGACAGAAATACAGAAACCTTTTAATGTTTGTGCCCAGTGATGCTTTAAATTAAATTTCCCCCTCAGACTGCAATCCCCTGATCTGTTAAAAAAACATATTTTTAATATTTGCTGGAAGTAAATTGTTTATTGCTTTATACACCATTTTGTACTGTTTGAAAATGAACCAAGTCTGTGAATTTTAAGAATTTGGATTGTAAAAATAGTGGATTTGTATGATCTCTATAGCCAGTATTATGAATAATTCTTATAGCTCTTTTCTGCATTACTGATAGTGATTGTGTTGTACCTTTATAAGTATTACCCCATACCTCTGCACAGTGCTGTAAATATGGTAAAACCAGTGAGCAGTAAAGAATGTGGAGTGAGTTGTGGTCCAGAATATGTTTTGCTTTGTTTAGAACTGAAATGCTTCTTGACAGTTTACTTTGTATATGTTTTATATGAGTCTTCCAGTTTATCTTATCATCTATTATCACCCCCAGAAACTTATTTTCATGTACCCTTTCAATATCTACCCCCTCAACTTGTAACTGAACCTGTATGTCTGTATTACAATAGCCAAATAACATGTATTTTGTTTTACTTAAGTTTAATGATAATTTGTTTCTGTCAAACCATATTTTCAGTTTTCCCATTTCTATACTGATCCTCCTCAGTAACTCCTGCAAACCCCCCCCTGAACAAAAAATGCTTGTGTCATCTGCAAATAATACTAATTTTAATATTTTGGAAACATTGACAATATCATTTATATAAATTAGAAATAGTTTTGGACCCAATACTGACCCCCGTGGGACGCCACAAGCATTGTCCAAGCATGATGATGTATATTCCCCCAACTTCACAAACTGTTTTCTGTTACTTAAGTAGCTTCTCACCCAGTGCAACACCAACCCCCTAATCCCATACTGTTCAGGTTTATTGATTAATATGTCATGATTGATTGTATCAAAAGCCTTTTTAAGGTCTATAAATATTCCAACTGAATGTAATTTGTGGTCTATGGCGCTTGTAATCTCCTCAACTGATTCTATTAATGCAATTGATGTTGAACTATGTGCTCTGAATCCATATTGACTATCAGTAAGTAATTTATGTTTATTTATGAATTTGTCTAATCTATTATTGAATAACTTTTCTAATAATTTGGAAAATTGTGGAAGCAAAGAAACAGGTCTATAATTTGTGAAGTGGTGTCTATCACCAGTCTTATACAGCGGCACAACCTTAGCTATTTTCATTTGATTGGGAAATTTACCGGTTTGAAATGATAAGTTACAGATGTATGTTAATGGTTCTACAATCCATTCAATGACCTGTTTTACCACCACCATATCAATTTAATTTAAATCGGTAGATGTTTTATATTTACAATTATTCACAATGTCTATAATTTCTTTTCCATCCACTGCTGTGAGGAACATTGAACAGGGATTTCTTTCTATGAGATTATTATCCCAATCCTCAGGTTGGGAATCGGGAATTTTTTCTGCCAAGCTTGGTCCAATATTTACAAAAAAAATTTTAAAACCGTTGACTGCCTCATCCTTATTTTCCTTCTTGACATTATTATCAATGAAATACTGAGGGTAACTCTGTTTTTTATTACCATTTTTGATAATGCTATTTAATATATCCCATATTCCTTTAATATTGTTTTTGTTATTATATAATATGTTCCTATAATATTCCTTCCTACATACCCGTATAATATTAATCTATTTTTGTATTTCTTATATCTATTTTCTGCCTCTTTAGTCTTTAGTTTTATGAATTCTCTATACAGTGTATTTTTCTTATAACATGCATTTCGTAACCCTTTCGTCATCCATGGTCGAGCTTGGATTTTTTGTTTTCTGTAGTCTTGTTTAATTGGACAATTTTTATCATATAATGATGTAAATATTTGTAAAAAAGTTTCATATGCACTATCAACATCACTTTCACTGTATACCTTTTCCCAGTTTTACTCCTGTAAATCCTTCTTTAGTGTGTTCATGTTTTCCTCTGTCCGCACTCGCCTGTATTTTATTTTCTCCTCTGGCTGATTCCGCCGATGGTTTCTATTATAAACGATGAAAACTGGTAGATGATCACTAATGTCATTGATTAATAATCCACTCACAGTGTTATTCTCAATATCATTGCTGAATATATTATCAATTAAGGTAGCACTATGGGATGTAATTCTGCTTGGCCTGGTGATTTTTGGATATAAACTCATACTGTACATTATACTGATAAATTCATCTGTTATTTTATGCTTATTTGGATTGAGCAGATCAATATTTAAGTCACCACAAATGAACATAGTTTTTTGATTAGTTTTTGAGAACATTTTTCCCATACAGTCAGTGAATGTTTCAATACTAGATCCTGGTGCTCTATATATACAGCTGACTAATACATTTTTGCTTTTTTCTTCACATATTTCAATAGTTATACATTCTAATAAGTTATCAATCACAGTTGTCATATTGTCTACTATTTTATAATCCATGTTCTTATCCACATACACAGCCACTCCTCCTCCACTCTTATTCTTTCTGTTTACACAATTAAATTCATATCCATCCAGTTCAAAATCCATTCCTTTATCTTCATTGATCCATGTTTCTGATATAGCAATTATGTTAAATATTTTTTAAATTGACTTAAATATTCTTTAATGTTGTTAAAGTTTGCATATAGACTTCTGCTGTTGAAATGGATTATTGATCATTTGTTATCCGTTTTAATGATCCGATTAAACTGTTCATCTGTATAATAGCAACAACTGTCATTGATATTTGAGAAGAAATTATTGTCCGGGTCTATATCGTGCTCCAAGTCCAGTACATTGTGGTCTGTGTATTTAAATGTTCTCAGTTCTACTTTTCCATGATCAGCAATCCTTTGAGTTATATCCTTCTTGTCTCCAGATGTAGATGATGTAGTAGATGAATAGGTTCCTCTGATCTGTGTCATGGTGTTGTGATGTGTTTGTGTCCTCATACCTTATTGGTCGTATTTGTCCAGTTCCTCGATGTTCCTGATTACCATAACCTTCACTTGTTCTGGTGTTCCATTCAATTTGATAAATGTTTTGCAGTTGGATGTCCATGTCTGTTGAATTTTTCCCTGCTTTTTTAAGAAACAAGCTTTCCTGGCGATGTCTGCGTTTCTTTTGGTCAGATGTTCATTGATGAATATGTTTGTTCCTTTAAGTTTCCGTCCCTGTTTTAACAATGCCATTTTACGTTTTCTGTTGACAAACCTCATTATAACTGCTCGCTTGTCTCCATCCTCTCTCCTGGGCAGGGGGTGGCATGCTTCAATGTTATTACAGTCCATTTGAATACCTTTAGATTGCAGGAAGTCTGCCACCTGTTGTTCCACTGAGCTGGCCTCCTGCTCGCTGTCCTCCCCTCCGCTGTCTTCTGACACCGCCCGTGCATAGGATCGAGGTTTAATATGAATTCCTGTAATAATAACGTCGTTCATCCTTGTGTACTGTTCCAACTCCGCAACACGGTTCTCCAGGTACACCAGACGCCGGTCTTTCTTGGCATTCTGGATCCGGAGAGCCTTCACTTCTTCCACCAGCTCCATAATGGATTTCTGCTGCATTTTAACAACAGAGATTTCCTCAGACAAAAAGTCCAGGGACTTCTTGATATCGTCTCCCTCCTCCGTCGTCAGTGCCTTCTTCGGACCCATGGTCAGATAACTCTGCGCTGGCGCCTCGGGCCTCGGTAAAGCCATGACGGTGGAACTGCACTGACGCCTCGGGCCTCGGTGGAGCCGCGCCGGTGGAAAACAATCCTGCTGTGGATCAGCGAACTTCACACTAATAATGTGATTATTAACTGTCAGATGACAATGTAAAACCTCTTAATCATTCTAAAGTTGATTGTAAGCAGAAACAAGGCAGTTTAAGCGCAAACGGGGCGATAATCTCTTAATTGCTCAGTCATGATGCTGCTAGCGTTCCGCCATTTGGTGTGGTCCAAATTATTAGTGGTATTATTAACATTAATCAATTACTAATTAATTAATTATTAATACTATTAATTATTATTATAAATTGCAAATTAATTAAATTAATTAACATGACAGTGTGTGGATCGGGAGGTCTGGGCGGCTTTGCTTGAGCTGCTGCCCCCGCGACCCGATTCCGGATAAAGCGCAAGAAAATGGATGGATGGACATGATTGCGATGTGTCAAAGAAATCTGCAACTTCTTCTGTTTCTTTGCATTTACCCAGAACGGCGAGAAAATAAAAAGAGCAAACAGGCTACTGCAACAAGTTGCATTTCGGTTGCCGTGTTGACAAACAGTGAAGATGGCAGTTTGACACGGGTAGTTTTTTTTTTTTTTCTCCTAAGTCGGAGGGGTGTCTCAATTCATAGGGCTAGAGGCATACCCCTTCGCCTTACCCCTTGTTTTAAAGGGGTAAGCGTAGGGGTAGGGCCAAGGGGAAGGGGAAGGGGTACAAAAGAGAATTGAGATTGGGTGTTTGAATTGTTTTCAGCATGGCTTTAGCTTGATAACTGTTAATTCAATGATAGAGTCTAGAGTAAATTATGGGCATGTTCATGACATAGAAACATGCATAATGTCTTTTATATTTCTGCTAAAAAGAGTCAAGATAACATAAAAGATTTAATCCACTAAGATATTATACAGAATGTCAGAGTAAACTTTGTGGAGGTCCCATCATGGAAGTAGTTCATATCCTGCCATTGAAAGAAGGCAGGGGTGGACCCTGCTCCTGGCAAAGGACAGGGATTAATTGGTTTTGGAGGGGCTGCAGAGGCCGTGTCAAACACATGAACTACAGACACTAAGAAATGAGGTTGAACTGTCAATTTAATGAAATTCTTGTGCTTCATGTCCCTGCTGTCTGGCTGTCCCCTGTGTGTGTGTGTGTGTGTGTGTGTGTGTGTGTGTGTGTGGTGTGTGTGTTGTGTGTGTGTGTGTGTGGTGTGTGTGTGTGTGTGGTGTGTGTGTGTGGTGTGTGTGTTTATTGTATCTAATCTAATGATGTGTTCTCAGCTTTGCATTTATTTTAAAGTAATTTCAGTTTTGTTTAAGTTTGTGCTCTTTGTTCTCATAGTTATTTCTGAGTTCTTCCTTGTGACTATTTAGCATTTTTAGTCTTGGTTAAATGTGTATCTAGTTTCAGTGTTGTTTCTAAGTTTTCATGAAGTTTGGATTTATTGTATAGGTTTGTCAGGTTCGTCCCACTTCCTGTTTTACTTTTACATACTGTTTTCTGTTCTGTTTGGTTTGCTTTCTTTTTGTTTGCTATCATACCTAAATTCACTCAGTCATCTGTGCATCCACCATCATTTGTAACCGCATCCGAATCTACTTAAACCCTGCTTTTTTGGTTCTGCTGTAACTAACCATTTCAGGATTTACAATTTTAAGATGGGAATCAAAGTCAAAAACCTAAAAATACAGATGAAACAAATTGAAAGAAATGGTTTGAAGCCTTTGTTAAAATGTGCAATTAGGTTTTATGTTCAGAAGTCTAAGGATGTAGCTTTCATTTGAATGGTGTTCAATGGTTGCCCCTTCCTAATGCACATGGCACCTCTTGAAATTTCAAATATTTACACTGATCTATTTTCACTTCTTTACAAATACAATAGATGTTGCAGTTTGAAATACAAGAATGAGGTACATATTTATCATAACCATATCAGAAAGAATTGTACCTTCCTCTGTTTGCTTTAAAAGGGACCTCTTTTAATATTTTTTGTATAATAGTGTCATTCTAACTGTTAAATAAAACTAATTTTTAGATTTATTTAAAAAAAATCAAATTTTCTATGAATAATTATGGCGCTAAACAAATTCACTAAAAATAAATTGCCACTACAGGCACTACATTCAAACCAGAAGTGTGATGTGAGCATATGGGGTATTGTGTTTACAATACAGCAGGAAGCCATAAGCTTTTCACCTCTTTCACTTCTTCCACGAATGGCAATCAGAGTATTTTTTTTTTTTTTTGTCTTGGTGGATCATGGTATTTATTTTCATTGTGGGGGAGTTGACTGATGGCTGTGATAAACTCTGACATAATGTTCATTAATTTTCTAGTTGTGGAACAAAACAACCAAGTTCTCTGGTTCAGGCTAAAAACACATAGGGGCTTCTTTTAAAACACTGCATTTTTTCAGCCACTACAAGGAACTATTTTCAGACGCTGTTGTCAAAAATAAGGACGCTTTATGTTGATAAGCTTTAATCAGGCTGTGATGATGAATCCGACTGAAAAGACATAACAGGTAAGACTTGCTAAGACAGGTAAGATTAAGACATTATATTTGAATTTATGTCATGTCTTCAGCTAGACTGAAAAATAAATGGTCTACTTTTGAAACTCACCTCCTGTAAACACTTGCCCTGGTTCTTGGTTGTCTCTTCGCTCACGGCGACAGCTGGCATTGGTCTTCTTGACCGGGATCCTGTTTCTGGTGCTCACATTGGCTGTGGCTTGCCCCGCATTTACACACTTACTGATAAAATACTGTCAAATAATGTTTGACTGCAGTGTCTTTCAACAAGTTTTTTTTTTTTTTTTTTCTCATTTTGAAACAATTCTCAGTGGGACAAATGAGGAATTGGGAGTAGACGGCATGTTAGTGGTTGCATCTACAAGTGAGTCAAACTCAGTTTTAGACAAGCATATAAAGAGCAGGCAAAGTCTACCCAGACACAGAGGCTGTTTGTGACAGTCATGCTGATTGCACCTGAAACTGTTGTCAGTCCGTCTTGTCAGGATTGGGTTTTGTTTGCTGTGCTTCTTGTCTTGGTTTGTTGGTTCTGCGATGTTCTGTTGGGTCTGTCTGTCGCTTTCTCTCTTGTCTGTCTCTACTCACTCTTGGTGGTGGGCGTTTCTCCCTCTCTCTGGCCAAGCCCTCCTTCTGGTTCGTTCCATGCACACCTGTTCCTCATTCAAGATCAGCTTATCGCCATTGAGCTACCCAAAGACCTGGATGAGCTGATCGCCCTGGCGATCCGGATCGACTGACGTTTGGTGTAACGTCTGCGACGCGAGCCTCCTTATCTGCCCCGGAGCACCCCGTCGTCACACCCGAATCGCACTTCGGTCCACCATTCTGACGTCAACGTTGCAACTCCTGAAACCGAAGAACTGATGCAGCTCGGCCGCACGCATCTGTCACAAGAGGAACGTCAATGCAGACGGGACGACGGTCTTTGTTTTTACTGTGGACAGCAGTTCGTGGTAGAAGTTGATGTTTCGGATGTGGTTTTGGGAGCCATCCTGTCCCAGATGTGCTCCGCAGACAGACGGTTACATCCGTGTGCCTTCCTGTCTCACAAATTGTCATCTGCTGAGCGCAATTATAGCATCGGCGACCTGGAACTGTTAGCGGTTAAGGTGGCCTTGGAGGAGTGGCCACACTGGCTCGAAAGGGCACAAATGCCGTTTTTGGTTTACATGGATCATAAGAATCTGGCTTATTTACGGACAGCCAAATGTCTGAACGCTCAACAGGCACGTTGGGCAATCTTCTTCAGTCGATTTGATTTCGTCATTACTTACCGGCCTGGGTCGAAGAACGGAAAGCCTGATGCATTATCTAGGAAGTACGATAACTCCGACGTGCCGGTAGATCCGGGTAACATTCTGCCTTCTTCTTGTTTTGTTTCTACCATTACGTGGGAGATTGAATCTCGTGTTACAGCCGCTCTGGAGACGGCATCCATTCCGGCCGATTGTCCAACCTGGAAGTTGTTTGTTCCTGGTTCTCTTAGGGGGGAGGTCATCGAATGGGGTCACTGTAATTGGTTTTCTTGCCACCCGGGTATTAAGAAAACTATGTTTGTGCTTCAGCAACGGTTTTGGTGGCCACATATGTTAGACGATGTTACTGAGTTTGTGAATGCCTGTCAGGTCTGTTCCATGCATAAGTCCTCAACTTGTCCTCTTGCTGGTTCACTGTTACCATTGTCTATTCCCAGACAACCATGGACACATATTTCATTGGATTTTGTCACCGGACTCCCTTCCTCCAAAGGACATATGGTAATATTGACTGTTGTTGATCGTCTTTCCAAGATGTGTCATTTTGTGCCTTTGCCAAAGCTGCCTTCTGCCAAGGAACTGGCTGAGATTATGCTCACTCATGTTTTTCGTCTCCATGGTTTTCCTCATGACATCATCTCAGACCAGGGTCCACAGTTCATTTCTGGGTTCTGAAGGGAATTCTGCCATCTCCTCTGAGCCACTTCCAGTCTAACATCCGGCTACCATCCACAGGCTAACGGTCAGACCGAACGTATGAACCAAGAGTTAGAAAAAGGTCTTCTCAACACCTGTCCACTTGGTCCACTCAGTTATCATGGATTGAATTAGCGCACAACAGTCTTTCATCTGCGTCCTCTGGGTTTTCACCATTTCATGTTGTCTTGGTCACCAGCCTTCTTTGTTTCCACCAACTGTTCTACGATCCCCAGTTCCGTCAGCTCTCAGTCTGGTCGTTAGGTGCTAACGAACCTGGGAGCGGGCACGACGAGCCCTTGGTCATTCCACGGCTCTCTACAAAAGGGCGGCTGACCATAAACGTTCAGCAACTCCAGTTTACTCTGTTGGTTAGAAGGTGCGGTTGTCCACCCGCAATTGCCTCTCCGTGGTACTCCACATAAGCTGTCTTCCAGGTTCGTTGGTCCATTCCCCATCACTAAGGTTGTAATCCTGTTTTGGTTCGGCTCCGGTTACCCAACTCCATGCGCATTCACCCCACTTTTCACATCAGTCACGTTAAGCCATTTAGGTCCAGTCCGTTGTGCCCTCCGGCCGTTCCTCCGCCTGCCGCCCAGTGGGTGGATGGGGGTCCCGTGTTTTCTGTCTGTCGGCTGCTTGCCTCGCGCCATCGGGGCCGGGGGGTGCAGTACAAGGATGACTGGGAGGGTTACGGTCCCGAGGAGCGGTCGTGGGTTCCCTTCCGTTTTATATTGGACCCCGGTCTCATTCATGATTTTCATTCAGCCGATCCTGCTGCTCCTGAGCCGTCTGGAATCGGCCCTTGGGGGGGGGTTGCTGTCAGGATTGGGTTTTGTTTGCTGTGCTTCTTGTCTTGGTTTGTTGGTTCTGCGATGTTTAGTATCTTGTTTTTTTTCTGTTGGGTCTGTCTGTCTCTTTCTCTCTTGTCTGTCTCTACTGACTCTTGGTGGTAGGCATTTCTCCCTCTCTCTGGCCACGCCCTCCTTCTAGTTCGTTCCATGCACACCTGTTCCTCATCGGCACCTCATCACCGGGGTGTATTTAAGCCTGTCTGATCCTCTTGTCATTTGCCAGATTGATGCGCCTAGTGCCTTCTCTCCAGCTCTGTTTGTATTCTCGACCTGCTTGTCTCTTGTGTTTCTTCGACTACCTGCCTGTATCCTCGACCACGCCTTAGCCTGATGTTCTTGGTTTTGTTATTCTTGTTGGACTGCTTTACTGTGTACCAGACCCCGTTTACTGTTTCAGTAAACTGCTTTTACTTACAGAGCTCATTGTCTGAGTCCTGCATTTGCATCCAGCCATTCCTGCTATGCAGATCTGATAGATCAATCTGGCCAACAATGGACGCAGCAGACTCGACGCCGTTCCAGCTTGCAGTACGCCACCACAGTAAGCACCTTGCCCAGCAAGAGGATTGGCTCGCCGCTCTCAGCTCTGGCCTCGGTGAGCTAGCTCAGCGACAGGACGCTTTCATGTCCTCTGTAAGTTCTCAGTTAGAACAACTCCTATCGAAGTTTTCTATTCAGGCCAGCCCGGACCCAGCAAAGGGGCAAGTCCAGCTTTTTGTCACCACTTCCGCCTGCTGCCTCCTCGGCTTCCGTACAAGAGGCTGCCATCTGCACCCAACTTTCACGTCCGGAGCGCTTCACCGGAGAGACGGGTGATGTCATGCCTTTTATCACGCAATGTGAGCTGTATTATGAACTAATGTCCAGTATGTTTCTGTCTGACAAGATGAAGATAGCATACATGATCTCCCACCTGTCCGGCCGGGCTGCGGTGTGGGCTACCGCAGAGTGGAGCTGTCAGTCGCCATCTTGCTCCTCCCTCCTGCTATCCAGGTCTGATAAGTCTTATCAACATTCTCCCTCTCTTGCACATAGAAACCAATATGGATACATTAAGGTGGGAGCTTAGTCCCCATATGCATACCTCATTAAAATGCTGACCAAGTAGATGCGTTCTTTATCATGTTTTTATTTATAATTTTTTTAATTAAAAAAAAATCATAAGAAGTGTGGGAAATGCATGTTTTTTTATGTTTGTGAGATAAAATAAGAATTATATTTAGGTTAGTCCTTCTTTAATAAATAGTTTGGAAGTAAACAAGTGTTTGTTTTGGTCCTGATGTCAATCACCAGCCGAATATGACCAAGTATAACTGCAGAAGAGGAAAACAGAGAAGTCTCTAGAAGATATTGGAACACAACTGTGGAGAAGCTAAAGAAGGCAGCACCCAAAGCCACAGTATGAGACCGGAGGGCAGAAATTGACAGATGAAAGTAAAAGTGGAGAGGGGGCTCCAGTAACAGGCGTCCCAGCAAGAGACAACATGACACAGTCACAGAGTACCTAATAGGCCAACGGTACCTTGAAAAGTGTAAAGTAGGTCTGGACAGTGCAGGCTATTTGCAGACAGTGGTATTACACACTGTTAATACCTTCAGCCAGGGCTCTGCTCATTAATCAGGCCAAGAACAGACAGCAGGAGCAGAGGAGGAGACAAGGAAAGGAAAAAGAGCAGAGTGATGGATGGAGGCGGACATCAGAGGAGGAAAATGAAGTTTAGTGGAGCAGAGGTGAAAGCTTTAAAGTCAGAGCTGGATCTTTGTCAATTTCTTGCTCTGTATGTTCCACTATTATCATCTTCCCTACAACAGAGGGCAAGAATACTTTGAAATATAATCAGTTGCTTAATATAAAAATAAAATAAAAGTGGAATCCGTCTGGATTACTTGCAGCATAATCTGAATACGTTTTGAATCATTTCAAAATCAGGTGCTGTAAATGATGCACTTCTTCTAAAAAATGGACATAAGCACCAACAGAATTTTTGTAACGCGATGAGCTATAAAATAAATTATATATTAAAATAAACTAAGTACTTAGAATATGTATGTATGTATGTTGTAAGACACATTATACTCTGTGATGTGCCAATGCATAGTATTGATTAGTAGAGTACCAAAGCAGGCTATTCATTATGTGAAGAGATGGAATTTTGTTTGAGATCATTTCCCCCATCAGCCTTCTTACATGTAAATATACTGCATTTCTGTCATACTTACCCATCTTCTGCTGACACTAAAAGTGTTCTACCAAAATGCCTGTCGCTTATCCAGACACCTAACTGCACATGACACTAATGGCCCCTTCACACATAACACGACATTGGACGAAAGAAGTAGAAACTGGAAGAAAATCCGCAAACAAAAAAAAGAAACGGGGAACTGCAAAACATTCCAGCTTCTCTCTGGAGGGACAAACAGTCGTGTGGACAGGCGTGCACAATACAGCGGCGATGGTTTCGTGCACACTCATGTGCATGCACGAACACCATGCGAGCAGCTGGAGCGTGTTGTACCACATCGTGCCGCTGCTGTGGGGAAAAACAATAAAAACCACACACCATAAAAAACACCACAATTTATAATATTTACAGTGGGGAAAATAAGTATTTGACCCCCTGTCAGCTTTGCAGGTTTTCCCACCTACAAAGAATGGAGAGGTCTGTAATTTTTATCATAGGTACACTTCAACTGTGAGAGACAGAATCTTAAAAAAAAAAAAAAAAAAAATCCAGTAAATCACATTGTATGATTTTTAAATAATTAATTTGCATTTTATTGCATGAAATAAGTATTTGACCCCCTAGAAAAACAGAGCTTAACAATTGGTACAGAAACATTTGTCTGCCATTACAGAGGTCAGACGTTTCCTGTAGTTCTTGACCAAGTTTTCACACACTGCAACAGGGATTTTGGTCCACTCCTCCATACAGATCTTCTCCAAATCTTTCAGGTTTGGAGTTTCAGCTCCCTCCAAAGATTTTCTATTGAGTTCAGGTCTGGAGACTGGCCAGGCCACTCCAGGACCTTGAAATTGTCATGCTGGAAGACCCAGCCATGACCCATCTTCAATGCTCTTACTGAGGAAAGGACGTTGTTTGCCAAAATCTCGCAATACATGACCCCATCCTCCCTTCAATACGGTGCAGTCATCCTGTCCCTTTTGCAGAAGAGCACCCCCAGAGTATGATGTTTCCACCCCATGCTTCACGGTTGGGATGGTTTTCTTGGGGTTGTTCTCATCATCTAAACATGGTAAGTGGAGTTGATTCCAAAAAGCTCTATTTTGGTCTCATCTGACCACATAACCTTCTCCCATGCCTCCTCTTGATCATCCAGATGGTCACTGGTGAACTTCAAATGGGCCTGGACATGTGCTGGCTTGAGCAGGGGGACCTTGCTGCCCTGCAGGATTTTAAACCATGACAGCATCATGTGTTACTAATGTAATCTTTTTGACTGTGGTCCCAGCTCTCTTCAGGTCATTGACCAGGCCTTCCTGTGTAGTTCTGAGCTATTTCAGAATCATCCTTACCCCACAAAGTGAGATCTTGCATGGAATCCCAGACCGAGGGAGATTGGCAGTCATCTTGTGTTTCTTCCACTTTCTAATAAATAATCATAACAGTTGTTGTCTTCTACCAAGCTGCTTGCCTGTCGTCCTGTAGTCCATCCCAGCCTTGTGCAGGTCTACAGTTTTGTCCCTGGTGTCCTTAGACAGCTGTTTGGTCTTGGCTATAGTGGACAGGTTGGAGTGTGATTGATTGAGTGTGTGAACAGGTGTCTTTTATACAGGTAACAAGATCAAACAGGTGCAATTAATGCAGGTAAAGAGTGCAGAATAAGAGGGCTTCTTAAAGAAAAATTAACAGGTCTGTGAGAGCCAGAATCCTTGCTGGTTGGTAGGTGTTCAAATACTTATTTTATGCAATAAAATGCAAATTAATTATTTAAGAATCATACAATGTGATTTTCTCTTTTTTTTAGATTCTGTCTTTCACAGTTGAAGTTTACCTATGATAAAAATTACAGACCTCTCCATTCTTTGTAGATGGGAAAACCTGCAAAACTGACAGGGGGTCAAATACTTATTTTCCCCACTGTAATTCCTCTTATCGAGCGGACAGTACAAATATCAACCTTCTATTCCTCTGTAGATGACCCATGGTCATAGATGTACAGTCGTGAAATAACATGAATGAAACAGTGCGCTCCCATCATGTCCATGTCTGCTGGCCCCGCGTGTCCAGCCAGCCCCGCACGTGTCCACCGAGTGGCACGCTGAAGGACACCACATCATGTGGACCATAGCTCACATGGGTGACGTGAACTTCAGATTGCCAGCTGAGTGTACACATTATCAGACAGTCCTTTTCACATAGAGCAACCTGCCGATGTGCGCATTGTGCAGCCGCTCCAGGCCGTGGTAAAGGCGATATGTTTTTATGTATTTCCAAGTGAGGACAGCAAGCACATGCACGTGCCACATGGTGTAGAGTTGTAATGTCATGTCCTTCTAAACACGGTATGTGTTCTCCAACTGTGACTCGTGGGTCCAGAGATCTCAACAGCTGGTGCTGTGTGCAGCCACGCCCACCTGTTCCTTCAGCACACACAACAAAGTGTCACTCTCTGTTTCTGTGTTCTGTGATTATTTATTTCAGTTATTTGTTATGTAATTATGTATGTAGTTATTGTAGTATTTCTTTATACTTGTCACGGCTGTGTTCTCTGTTTTTAATTTAAAACATCATGTGCACTAAGCCGTCATTTCCAGCTGTCAGTGCATGGCTGGCCAGTGATCAGCTGAGAGACGCCTTGCCATGCTGTGTGTGCTCAGACATGGCTGGCCAGTCCCCATGTGATCTTGTCTGTCCATAATTATCAGCATGTCATGCAAGTGTTCCTGCCCCCTACCCCGTCACACAAACACATACACAAACACTCCACATGTGTTGGGGGGTGGTGCGATACACATGCAAGCCACATGTGTTGGAGGGGGAGCTGACACACTGGCACACCACATGTGTTGGGGGGGGCTTTGGCACAGCCCCACCCATGTGTGTTGCTTGGTTACACACATTCATGGGACACAGACAGTTTTCAGAAACAGCTTGAATGTGGTCAGCTGCTGTCTACTGTCATGCCAGGAGCACGAATAGCCCCACCTTTTTTTAAGTGTTCAGCGAGCAGTGTTGAATTTTCATGTGTGTCACCCGGAATTTGGCTGACACCTGCCAAGAGGGGGATCAAATGGGCACTTGCAGGGCACTCCCTGTCTTTGGGCCACTGGTGTGCGTGAATGGTTGTAGTGACAGCTGTACAAGGCATTTGAGGTGGCTCCAATTTTTCAAAAGTGGCATTTGACTCCTCCTTCGTACACCATTCTGCTTCAATCGTGTTATCTGTGAAGGGGCCCTAATCAATGACATCCTAATTTTTCTTTGGTTAAGGGCATCTTAATTTTGGGGGAATTGAACTGAGGATCAACAGATCATAAACTTGGTTCTGTACCCATCAAGCCATTTTCTGTGTATTCTTGAACCTCTTATGTGCTACCCCCCCCAACCCCAACCCAAATGCAACTAACACTTAAATAATAAAACAAACACCATTTGAGACAATACTGATGTGCAGGTGAGGTTTTTACTTTTCTGCATCCGATACTTGAGCTCGTCCTTATTACATATGACCTGAACAGGACAGTCAATATGTTAGTAGTTGGAAATTAAGTTTGAAACAACTTCAGGTCAGGTCAGATTTGAGAGCATGTGTTTGTGCTGTGCATTGTCACTTCCACCACAGGATGGAATACCTCGGGTCCTGGATGACAGACACCCTCATCTTCCAAAAGCAGCAAGTAGTTCTCCTCATTTGAGTCTCTGGATGTAACTGTTTCTTTCACAAAATATCTTTCCAGGGGTCCCCATGGATTGTCTGAATAGATCTCATACCAAAGACATCTTCTGTCATCTTGGGTTACTGCTCAGACTCTCAGACTCACAACAATGCATGAAGCAGTAGGACTTGGACCGTCAGACTACTGCAAAGATAATGGCATCAGGAAATATTTCATGACTCCATGAGCTCATCCCAGGCATCTCTTGACCTGAGGGGTTGAGGACCCAGAGACATGAACCTCTGTGGCAATAGCTGAATGAATTTGGATGAGTAAGTCAAATTGAAACATTTGAAACAATGTAAAACACAACCTGTCAACACATGGAAGAAGAGGGTTTTTGTGGGTGTTTTTACCTCCGCCACCTGAGTTGGAGGATGATATGTTTTTGCCCAAATCAAAATCAAATTTATTAGTTTATATAGCGCCAATTCATGATGAAATCGTCTCAAGGCGCTTCACACAACATAAAAAAAACAATAAAAAATTTAAAACACAATAAAAAGACGACCATAAAAGAAAGACAACCATAAAAGAATACAAGAATAAAAACATATAACACTAATGATAAAACAGGGAAAACAAATGAGTCTTTAAACGTGACTTAAAAGTCTCCACAGTATCTGACTGCAGAATATGTGCCGGGAGATCATTCCACAGAACTGGGGCATGACAGGAGAAAGCTCTGTGACCGGCAGACTTTTTATTCACCCTGGGAACACACAGAAGTCCTGCACCCTGAGAACGCAGGGCCCAAGCTGGTACATAGGGGCTTACCAGAACCTATTTGTTTGTTTGTGAACAGCCTGGAGCCCACAATTTTTCATATATCCTTTTTACTGAAAATTTATATCCTGATAGGCAAGAAGTGATAAAATTTTCAAGGTCAAAGTCAGGACAAATCTTGGGAAATTGAAAAATCCCTGTCTTTAACATTGAAAGAATACTCTAAAATTCATACCTGTGTCAAAAATGATCACATTTCTTTCATATTTGAGAGGTTTATGTAGGATGGTATCCTTTATCAACTGACAAAGTTTGAACCAGACCTAATCCAGATACAGGTTTTGTGGCTATTTAAATTTAACATTGAAAACCGTATTTAATGTATATTTTACATTATATCTTATTCAAATATACCCCAATCAGTCTCATAGTAAAATAAGAGGTGCAGACTGGAACTCACTATCATCCAACAAAGACAGATCCGGATCTGATCCAGAATGTGGATTTTGTAGACATTTGAATTGAATATTGAAAAGCCCATTTGGTGCAAATTTTGCAATATGCCTCAATCACTCTCATTTTTCTGTTATGGATTTGGATGGAGGGTCCAAATTTATGCCTCTTTGTCGATCTTCCAGTTATCAGTCAGAAACCAAATGCCAAAAAGCAATCATAGATTGTGAATAGCAGACATAACCAATAAGTCCAAGAGCCAGGGGCCATTTAATTGTGTAGATTGACAGGTTGTTTAATGGGTATTTTTTTGAAAGGAGGAACCTAGGCACATTCAAAACAGGATTGCTTGCGTGTCCCAGCTGAGGCGTATAGTAGGAATTAACCCTTTTCTGTTATTTTCCCCGCACTTGCATTCATCGAAAAATAATGGGGTAGGGCAAATTAAAACCTCAATATCTCCATAAGTATTAGGGCTAGAAAAAAGTTCGATACACCAAAATGTTTATTTTAATGTAGACTTTTATCCAAAGTATTTGTAAATTGACCTACTTTGGAGGTCAGTAGGGGTCAAAAGGTCACCTGACAAACTGTCAGCCCAAAATTTAACATCATATGTTTGTTTTGGCCAGATTTTGAATGGAAATTTCATGAATATTACAGACCAGACATCAAGGGTAGAAATTTAGAATAGTTTGGTTTCCACCAAAAAATAAAATTGTGCTGTACATTATAACATATCTTTCATAGATAACTGAAGCTGATGCATTGGGAATGGAAAATACATTACAACATTGTTTTCACATTAACAGAGCCAGCTCACTGTCTTTAAGGAAACCCTGAATTGACAACCTTTCTTGACATTAGACTGTTGCTAATAAACATATTTGGTGGTAGAGGTCACAAGGTCAAGTGCCTCACAAGTAATACAAGTATGTATAAACATTATCAAGAGATCGATCAAACTTAATGCCAGATCTACAAATGTAACTCACATCTGAAGTACACCGGAGTTACCCATACACCACCAATCAACTTGTTTTTTCTAACATTGTACTTCTAGTTTGAATGGCTATAAAAGCCCCTAGCAGTATCCCAGACTTTGCACAACAAAGTTGCCAGGTAATGCATATACCACTGCCGTGTGGAGTTCACTTTTAACATAGTCTGGTATTCTAGTCATATTATTCCTCTGACTACTCTTCATTAGAAGATGCATTTTGCATCAACATTTCATCATCTTCGTTATCATCCTCACCGTCGACATCGTCATCCGACTCCACATCTTGCAGTGACACGGCATCTGGCATTTGGGGGCATTCAAACCATACAATCCCTAATCTGTTGTTTTCATCTATCTTCCTACCAAATTCCACTGTTTGTGACTTTCGAGCATTCTTCCACATAAAGGCTATGTAATTGGTATGTTTAAGCTTTTCCTGTAGAACAGCTCTGCAAGGTGGTAAGCAGCATGGACCTGAATACCGT
This sequence comes from Thalassophryne amazonica, assembly GCF_902500255.1. Lineage (NCBI taxonomy): Eukaryota > Metazoa > Chordata > Actinopteri > Batrachoidiformes > Batrachoididae > Thalassophryne > Thalassophryne amazonica. The sequence goes on along the minus strand of NC_047113.1, from coordinate 94,244,104 downwards.
ATTTTCTCAAGTGGCTTGGCCTGCTTCATCGGGGCATACAGCTTCTTGAACAAGTGAAATCTAGCATCATTGATTCGGCTGACGTCTTTCATGCCAGACATACTCTTCTAGAGTGGCAGCAACATCCAAGTCGATTATGTCTGCCTTTCCTAGTGCATACATAGCCTGCACATACTTCTCATTTCTTCCCATCAATTTGTATGGTTTCCACTTCACCTTTCTGATAAAAGATGCTGTATAGTCGCATCCTGTGAATGCATGCAGGCTGGATAAGGCTTCACATATCAGAGGTATACAGCATGGTATACCTCTGTATCTGTATACCATCGTATACAACAGGTACACATATTGACTAGGTTCCTCCTTTCAAAAATACCATTAAACAACCTGTCATTCTACGCAATTAAATGGCCCCTGGCTCTTGGACTTAATATAATAATATAATAATATAATATATAATATTATAATAATATATATATATATATATAAAAGTTATAAAATTTCATATTTATAAAGAAAAAGAGCTTCACCACACTCGTGTTGCTTCCTCTCATAACACACTGCAAGGCACTTATGCATCGGGAGTGACTTCACACACACACACACACACACAGGCACACACATGCGTGAGCACACTACAGGTGCCAGGTTTACCTCCCACATAACAAGGCTTAATTCTCCAAGTGAAAAGAATCATGAAATTGTAATTACTTCACAATCTGGCTTTCCAGAAGGTGGAGTTTGTGAGTTTGTGGTGGAAGATGACACATGATTTTTCAGTGAAACACAGGTACTTGATCCATGCTTACACAAATTTCTATCAATGATTTTTTTGTAGTTATCTACAGTTAAACTGACAAATGAGAAGCAGGAATAAGCAGATAATAATTTGATCTATCACAAAACTCAAGTCTGGGAGCATGCACTGGTGTCACACTTTGCAGCATCCAGGACACCAAGGAACCACCTTGGGATCTGGATGGAAACCACTCGGGCAATCAACCAGTCCATCCCACCCTCTTGAAAGTAGCCATGTTTCTGCTGCAGCCAGGTGAAATGTGGGAATCCCTTTGGCCTTCTCCAGCCACTGGGGACTTCAGCGTTCATACACCTGTCACACATAGCTGGAATCACGCAGAATGGCGTCAGAATTATGAATCGGTGCACATGTCAGATTTCAGTTCCAAACATTCTGACCAGCTATCTGCAAAGAGTCCACACAGTTGGTCAACAATTGGCCAGCAGCCCCGAATGTGAGGCACATATTCCAAAACCCTCCGGGGTTGCCGTCGAGATGGAACACCTATCCGACGGTGATTCATGTGCTATCTGAGCACCATCTGACCACAATTTACATATTCTGATGGCGGAAAAACAGGATCCAAGAAGATTTGAGTGCATACGAGGGAACCTTGAGATGGGTCTGACACGGTATGCATGTCGGTATGACCTGCACATTCCACGTATAATAATGTCCACCCCCCGGAGTGCAAAGGAACTGTTGAAAAGTATGTGGCATACTTCATCATGATAATTATGAATTATTATCATGTACAGTGAATGTGAACAGCAGCTATCAAACCGAAAGCACTGTGCACAACTGCGCGCACACTGCTGCAAATCTGACCAGGGTGTTATATCCACAATAGACCTTACAGTACAGATATTGTCAATTCCTTCCCGTGGGTGACGTAAATAATGTGAACTATTGTCTCCATCATATCTGTATATAACATGCAGGCAGCTACCCCTCTCTGTGGTCTGCAGTAACGCATCATTGCACGCATCAGACTCAGAGCTGAATGGATCTCACGCTGTAATAAATGATCAACTTCTAACTCTGTAGGAGATATGAAGTATAACTGTTGTGCGAGGCTGTTACATCATTAATAAATGTGAATCTCACCTCCAACAATGGTCCAGGAGTGTTTCACATTGCAGACGTGGACGAGAAGCCGGAACAGCAGCCTGTGTTTAAAATCCTCTCACCCAAAATAATAAAAAAAAAAAAAAATAATCCCATGTGATAATCCAACCATTGCAATGTCCAGAGTTGCACTGTGCTCCTGAAGTGAGCAAACAAGAAAAAAGAAAGTTCCCTGGAAAGGCTCCATCTGATGCAGGGGACAGCATGGCACACTGCCAGCAAACTTTGAGCAAAGCTGTCCATTTGCACGTGCTTGCACTTGCAACCCACGCACGCGCTTAGTGGCCCATGCAGCTTTATGCATATACACACACACACACACGCATAATTGCAGCCCCATGTGTGTGAGTGTGCATGTGCACATGAGTGTGCAAGTGCACAGCGTTGGCTCTGTGCTGGCCAGCAGAGAGCCCAGGCTCTCCATGCTGAGTGCACACACAAAAAGGATGACAAAGCACAAGAACATGACAGTTCTGAAACCAGCTTATGGCCTCCCAGTTGGCCAACAGAGAGCCAGCACTGCGCTCACACGTGCACTTGTGCCCCGCGCACATGTGTAGTGGCTCGTTCAGGCGTTATGCACACACAGCTGAGTGATCATTTCATCAAACTGTTCTATACGCATGCCACCGCAAGTGCTGTCTTCTGCTGTCAGGTCAGTGAGCACTGGGAAAGAGCGAATGAACGACCACGTGATTGCATGGGAGTGAGTGAGTGACAGCATCAATGTGGGCTTTGAAACATATGCTGTGAGTCCGGTCCATACGTTGGTTGTACTACAATGTCCAGTACCGACAAGTCCATGTGCAAAGGGAGGACACAGCTCTGGATCCACTCCTATCCATGTTTGCTATCCAGACATTTGGAGATCGAGCAGTCTTCAGCACTTTTTATGGACATCTGACAGCAGTCCTGTGTCTTCTAACTGTTGTCTAAATATGCTTTGGATGCGATTGTGCAGGTGTGTTTGAGGCAGTTTGGATGGGATCCGCCCACGGTCTACACACCTCTTTATCTCCCGACTGTGTCCAGATTATGGCCATTTTTGCCGTGTCGGCCTGGTTCCTGCACATTCTTACTGTGTATGACAGGGGTTTGAGTAGGAATGAGCAGGAATCAAGCAGAATCAGCCGGAAGGTTAAGAAATCTCAAAATTCAAGCCACATTCAGGAGGGACACATATTTCGATCAGCTGCATAAATACTCAGAATGTGGCCCAATCCACTTCAAATGATTCTAGCACATTCCATGTGCGGCAGCTCCCGAATGCAGTCAAAATGCACCTGCAACACAGGACAATACCAAGAATGCCTGCAGAATGCAGCAGGAAATGCAAGAAGGCATCCTGAATGCTGTATGACTGCGGTCCGAACGCTGGCAGAGGTCCGGCCGAAAGGTCTCCGAATGCTGTAAGAGTGGACCTCAAATGCAAACGGAATTGCCCCCGGAACGGGTGTCAAATGTAGCCCGAGCATGTAACAACCCAAATGGAATGCATCCCAAATAACAGGACTGTACCCCAAATGTGACACAAATGTCCCAAGTGTACCAACAATGCCGGCGGAATGGTCCCTGCCTCGGTATAAAAGCCTGCCCATTGTAACCGACTCATCACCCACAGCCCAGAGTACAGACAGTATGGAACCCGTGGACTGTGTATCACTGCTGCAGATCGCTGTCCTCCAGCAACAGCTGCTGGAGCAGCTTGTGGAGGCCAGGAGGAGACACAGAAGTTACCAGACCTGACCATTGCTGGCAGAGTATAGGAGGAGGCTGTACGGCCACTACGCCAGATTTATGGAGGAGCTCAGAGTGGAAGATGCACAGGCCTTCCACAACTACATGAGGATGGAGCCTGCCATGCTTGACGACTTGGTGCAGAGGGTGGGGCCCACCAACACCCGAATGAGGAAGGCACTGCCTGCAGGTCTGAAGCTGGTCATCACCGTGAGGTACCAGGTGACAAATACCCCAGCCTCATGTACAGCTTCCGTGTGGTGCTCATCCCCATCAGCCTCATCATCCCCGACATGTGCCAAGCCATCATGGAAAAATATAAGAAAAAGGTCATCACCTGCCCCATCACACCAGAGGAGTGGACACTCATTGAGGAGGTCTTCCGGACCAGGTGGCAGATCCCTATGCAATGGGTGCCCTGGATGGAAGCATGTGGCCATCAGGAAACCAACAAGGAGTGACTCCCTGTACCAAAACTACAAGGGGTTATTCTATGTGGTCCTGATGGTCCTTCGGCCACCCCTTTCCCCCACGACAATGTGCCCATACCATACTTCATCCTGGGTGATGATGCATTCAGGATCAGGGCCTACCTAATGAAGCTGTATGGGCACAGGAACCCCCATAGGGATGAGAGGATCTTCAACTACCAGATCTCCAGGGGCCGACATATGGTGCAGAACCCATTTAGAATCCTGGCTCAGCCATGGCAGGTCCTCCTCATGACCATGCAGCCAAGGCCGTCCATCGTGTAGGACATGATCAAGTGTTGTTTCTGTCTGCACAACCTGATGAGGTTGCAGTATGCTGGTCTCCACATTGGTATGGTGGGCGAGGAGCAGCACAACTTTGTTTGGAGCCTTTGACTAGGAGCCTGGAGACAGCACGGTCAGCTCGCAGACATGCAGCATGTAGCAGGTGGCCATTGGGACACTAAGACTGGGAAGAGGCAGCGGGATTTAATCAAACAGCACTTCAACAATCAAGTTAGAGCCATGCCCTGGCAGGAACTGATGGTGGACGGTTAACACAACCACACGCCACATCTACATGCCCCCATCATGACCTGTGCCCTAATGTTGTGACACAGTTGTGCACAGGCAGACATACATACTCCTCCCCTCCCGTACCTGAAACCATGACCACTATGTGTCTGTCCCCCCTCCGCTATATCTGCCATGACCCTCCCTACCCCCTCAACCCACATGGTGTGGCCTCCACATGGAGTGACATTGTGGCCCCACATGTACACCCTCTGCTTACGGGCACCCATCACCAACCAGTAGCTGAATATACATCCCGTACTGCCAACGCAAACTGCGGTGAGACTAGGTTGGATGATACATGGCACATGTACACTGTATACTATACTACATAGTGTATAGTGTATATACTATACTATATGGAGTTGCATGAGATGTTGGGTTCACCAATAAATGCACTACTACCTTGTGTGTCCTACCATGTGGTGATGCAATGATGTAACAGTGTTATTCTGACATACCCAGCTCATCTGGTGCAGTTCGTGCCTCATGCCATTGACATGCGAAAAGACAACACAGAACACTGATACTATTCACAGGTGCTGAGGTGGATACAAAGGATAAGACAAAGATTATTTATTGACAACATAACCCAATACAGGGTCAGGATACGGTGCAGGTGCATCAGTGAAACCATAATCGTAACTGTAACATGTGCAGATGTGGAAGGTGTGGTGGGGCAACTACAAGTAACATTGTTATAAATGTTGGTTAGGACATATGTCCAGTGTGCGACAACATGCAGGACAGATACCATCCATATTGTTACGACATAAGGCATGGCAGCAATGTGTCAGGGCGTTGTTTAGACCACTGGTGGATATAAGGGGGGGGGGTCTGGGGGGTTTCAAATGCTCCCCCAAACTGCGCCAGTAAGTAATTAGCTATGTTACAAAATGCCAGGTAAGAGCTTCACCATCTCGGGTCCAGGGTGTAATTGGCCGTGTATGTCAACATTTGGTTTTACCTCCATAATATACCTGAATAACTTGCTCACTCTGCCTTGGTTGGTGTCATGTGTGTCTGTACAAAACCACCTGTGTGACTTCACAGTTGTTTTTACATTCTGACTTAGTGTAACAACAAAATGGGCCTAGATTCACAGAAACACATAACATGGATGGAAAAAAAAACAATAAAACAATAACAACAAGGAAAAAAACATTTTGTTTCTTTTCCTGGGAAATGCATGGTTAACAGACCATCATTATAATATAGGATGCACATATGATTTGTAAATGTGTAAAAGATATGTACAAACATAGCAGACAGCACAGCCATAACCAATATGTCTACACCAGAAAGATAGATAGATAAAGATATTTAATGTTCAAACTGATAAACTTTATTGTTTTTGTGCAAATATTTGCTCATTTTGAAATGGATGCCTGCAACACGTTTCAAAAAAGCTGAGACAGTGGTATTTTTACCACTGTGTTACATCATCTTTCCTTCTAACAACACTCAATAAGCGTTTGGGAACTGACGAACTCGTGATTGTGTATAAAAGGAGCATCCCCAAAAGTCTCAGCCATTCACAAGCAAAGATGGGGTGAGGATCACCACTTTGTGAACAACTGCATGAAAAAATAGTCCAACAGTTTAATAACAATACGAGGTCTCTTAGAAAAGTATCGGACCTTTTTATTTTTTGCAAAAACCTGATGGATTTGAATCGTGTGCTTGCATGAGCCAACCTTGAACCTTCGTGCACATGCGTGAACTTTTTCATGCCTGTCAATTGCGTCATTTGCTGGTAAGCAGCATTTGTGTGAGGATGTGTGTAGCGCTCTCGGCGGATTTTCATTGCAAGGAAAATGGCGAACGACTGGAGCACTACTGAATCAAATTTTGCCAGAAACTGAGCGACAGCCAGGTGGAAACCATTCGGAAGATTCAGATGGCTTTCGGTGGCTTTTCAGTCATGTGACTATCCGATAAATTGTGGAAGAGGTGGGCATCATTTTTCGGAGTCCAGCATGTCCTGTGAGACTTCAACACGAAGGTGCTTTTGCTCTGCCATCAGCTTCGGCATGAATTTCGCTGCAACTCTTTTCATGGACAAATCTTCTGTCACAGTGGAATGTGCCAAAAAAGTGCTGATGTCCACCTCTTCCGCAATTTCTCGGATAGTCACACGACGGTCCCGCATCAGCACAGCGTTCACTTTGGAAATGATCTGGTCATTTCAGCATGTTGATGGCCGACCGGAGTGTGGCTCGCTGTCCACCATTGTGCGGACGTCTTTAAACCAGTTGTAACACTCCTTAATCTGTGTGATAGCATTGTCACCGAAAGCCATCTAAATTTTCTGAATGGTTTCCACCTGGCTGTCGCCCAGTTTCTGGCAAAATTTGATGCAGTAGCGCTCCAGTCGTTCCACCATTGTCCTTGCAATGAAAATCCGCAGAAAGCACAACACATGTCCTCACACAAAGGCTGCTTACCAGCAAATGACGCAATCAACAGGTGTGAAAAAATTCACGCATGCGCATGAAGGTTCAAGGTTGGCTCATGCAAGCACACATGATTCAAATCCATCAGGTTTTTGCAAAAAATAAAAAGGTCCGATACTTTTCTAACAGACCTCGTATTTCTCAATGTTTAGTTGCAAGGAATTTAGGGATTCCACCATCTACAGTCCATAATATAATCAGAAAATTATGAGAATCTGGAGAACTTTCTACATGTAAGCGGCAAGGCCGAAAACCAAAACCAACATCATTGTGTAAAGAATCTTACTGCGTGGGCTCAGGAACACTTCAGAAAACCATTATCAGTTAACACAGTTTAACTTGCACTGCAAGTTAAACTCTACCATGCAAAGTGAAAGCCATACATTAACAACATCCAGAAATGCTGCCACCTTCTCTGGGCCTGGTGTTATGTGTCGGACGCAGCTCGGAGAACCGACCAGCGTTTGAAGGACCCAGTATGAAATAAGCAGAGCACGGTACAAAGGCTAACTGAATTTAATACATAACAGTGATAATATAATAACAAAAAGGTGCGGCCTGGCGTGGTGCGCTCCCAGCAGCACTAACGGTCCGGAGCCAGAAGCTGTTTCGGACCCAAGGACCCCGCCGACACCCCCCAGGTGGCCGCAACAACCGAGTCTGTGAAAGAAGGAACCATTATGTGAGTCCACACTCTACACACAGAACACTTAAAGGTGTACAAACAGCAAACACTTCCTGGCTTGATTACTGATCAGCTTCCCAACCTGCAGGCATGGAACATCCAGTTCACAAAACTCCACTGCAGTGGAAGCTGATACATGACTAACAAACAGCTCAATACAATAAGGTGTGAGGGACACCACATTTACTGACTGTATAACTGTTAGTCACAAAATCTAACGTACCTCAGGAAGTGTGCTGACGAGCGTGAAACCTCACCCCCTCCTCTTTCACAGACTGTGCATCAAACCTGGACGTTCTCAGCATCCGCTGCTGATGAGATGGCTCCCGAGACGACGATCTCACCCGTCTGGTCACAAGGTCGAGTCTCTGGCAAATACACACTGTGCACTCCAGTCTTAAATGCCAACATGTTCCAATCCATCCAGATGCACCACAGCTGTGAGTCCTGACGAGTCGCAGGTGATCAGGGTGAGGTCCTGACAGCCTCAGCAACACAGCCACTCAGTCCCAAACGCACGCCACCTGGGAGGAAAACCAAAAGACAGAAACAAACCGGCAGCCAGGCCCCTCCAGCCATATAACAGTACCCCACCCTCACGGGAAGCCTCCCGGCGACCACACACACCTGGCCCAGGAGAAACACCCCCCTCCAGGGACCATGGCTGGAAACCGTGTCCGCGTTCATCCTCCAACAGACTGGTTGAACTGGCTGCATCTTTGCCCTTGTTTCTGACAGTCTCTTAGCACAGGTGTGGCCAGGAGTTCCTACACCTGTGCGGTCAGCCTTTATCCAAACATGTGTAATTAGTCATAAAACAAAACACAAACAACCAAAACACCCCCCCCCCCTCCCCAGGGGACCGTCCCATCAAACCCCAGGGAAGGGGAGAAAGGAAAAACAACCCAAACCCAAGCCTACAAACAAAAATACTAAAACACCCCCCCCCCCCCCCCCCCCCCCAGAGGACCGTTCCATCAAACCCCAGGGAAGGGGAGAAAAGAAAAACAACCCAAACTTGAGCTCACAAACAAAAATGCCAAAATACCCCCCCTCCCCCTCCCCCCCCAGAGGACCGTTCCATCAAACCCCAGGGAAGGAGAGAAAAGAAAAACCCAAACTTGAGCTCACAAACAAAAATGCTACAACACCCCCCCCCCCCCCCCCCCCAAACGACATGTAGGGACCAACACCCCCCAGAGGGCCTCCCGCCAGCTCCAGGAGTAATAACCACGACCGAGGTCCCTCTGGGATCCAACGTCACCCACGGGGACTACCAGTGCCTCCCAGAGGACCACTCGTCAACCCCAGGAGACGCCTCCCCTCATGACCAATGGACCCAGCCCCGGCCGTCCATGGCTAGATGGGCCTACAGCCCTTTCCCCCCCAGAGGACACCACAGTCAAACCCTGAGGGCGGAAACTGGGGGGGGGGAAACAAAAAGATACCCCAAACCCCCCCCCTCCCCTCCCAGGTGCAGAGGCTACCTGGGAAACGCCCAGCACAACCCAACTGCACCCCTCCAGCAATGCCGACACCACGGCACACCCGGCTGGAGTCAGAGGAGAAGAGAGGGCATAACAAAAAACAAAAAGAGAAAAAACAACCCAAGTACCACCCCATCACCCCCCAGGGGACCGTTCCATCTAACCCTGGGGAAGTGAAACAAAAAAAAATAAAAGGAAAAACAAACAGACCAACACACAGTTGTTTGGGTCCCCCTTTTTTTTTGTTTTTTGTTTTTTTGTCTTTTTTTGTTCGTTTTCAGACAGGCTGCAGGGTCACAACCCCAGACAAATAGTGGAAAACAAAAAATAAAATCCCACACAAAAACCAACTCAAACAACACCCACACAAAATGAACTAACACAAAACAAATCAGTGAGTTATACCGTCAAGCTCAACCAAATGGAACACACCTGTTCCTACTCAAGAGCTTGACGGTAACGTGATTCAGTCACCACAAGGGGGAGCCAGAGTGCAAAAAATGAAAAAACCCCTTTGGCGACAGAAAAAACAAACGAGCTGCTTTTATGTGCGCAGCTGAGTGCAACACACAACCAAAATGTGCTCAACTAAATAACGCCGGAGCTGATACAACAGACGCAGTAGTTACCTTTATCCGGGGAAACGGGGCTACGACTGTAACACAGGAAGCCCAGCGACCCGTGCTAACAGAGCTCCGCCGTGCGCGTGAACCCATTACAAACGCACTCTTGCAGCTCCCGTTTACACCTCTTATCCGGTCGGAGCGTGACGCGAAGCCGTCGCCAGTCACACTCCACCACGACCCACAGATAAGGCACAACACAGGAATACGGCTGCAAGAGAGCACAAATCAGTATCCAGTAATGGGTTCTCAAACACGCACCTTCCGGGCGGAGAGCCCCGCAACTGATCCGGATAACCACTGAACGTCTGCTGCCGCCTTCCCAGCGCGTTACCGTCTCTGCTACCGCTGGGTCCGTGATGTTTGGCCAGAGACTACTGTTATGTGTCGGACGCAGCTCGGAGAACCGACCAGCGTTTGAAGGACCCAGTATGAATAAGCAGAGCACGGTACAAAGGCTAACTGAATTTAATACATAACAGTGATAATATAATAACAAAAAGGTGCGGCCTGGCGTGGTGCGCTCCCAGCAGCGCTAACGGTCCGGAGCCAGAAGCTGTTTCGGACCCAAGGACCCCGCCGACACCCCCCAGGTGGCCGCAACAACCAAGTCTGTGAAAGAAGGAACCATTATGTGAGTCCACACTCTACACACAGAACACTTAAAGGTGTACAAACAGCAAACACTTCCTGGCTTGATTACTGATCAGCTTCCCAACCTGCAGGCATGGAACATCCAGTTCACAAAACTCCACTGCAGTGGAAGCTGATACATGACTAACAAACAGCTCAATACAATAAGGTGTGAGGGACACCACATTTACTGACTGTATAACTGTTAGTCACAAAATCTAACGTACCTCAGGAAGTGTGCTGACGAGCGTGAAACCTCACCCCCTCCTCTTTCACAGACTGTGCATCAAACCTGGACGTTCTCAGCATCCGCTGCTGATGAGATGGCTCCCGAGACGACGATCTCACCCGTCTGGTCACAAGGTCGAGTCTCTGGCAAATACACACTGTGCACTCCAGTCTTAAATGCCAACATGTTCCAATCCATCCAGATGCACCACAGCTGTGAGTCCTGACGAGTCGCAGGTGATCAGGGTGAGGTCCTGACAGCCTCAGCAACACAGCCACTCAGTCCCAAACGCACGCCACCTGGGAGGAAAACCAAAAGACAGAAACAAACCGGCAGCCAGGCCCCCCCAGCCATATAACACCTGGGCTCATTTGAAATGGACAGACGCAAAGTGGAAAAGTGTGTTGTGGTCTGATGAGTCCACATTTCAAATTGTTTTTGGAAATTATGGATGTTGTGTCCTCTGTACAAAACAGGAAAAAGACCATCCAGACTGTTATGAGTGCTAAGTTCAAAAGCCAGCATCTCTGATGGTATGGGGGTGTGTTAGTGCCCATGGCATGGGCAACTTACACATCTGTGATGGCACCATCAATGCTGAAAGGTACATCCAGGTTTTGGAACAACAAATGCTGCCTTCCAAGCAATGTCTTTTTTAGGGATGTCCCTGCTTATTTCAGCAAGACAATGTCAAGCCATATTCTGCACGTGTTACAACAGCATGGCTTCGTAGTAAAACAGTGCAGGTACTAGACTGGCCTGCCTGCATTCCAGACCTGTCGCCCATTGAAAATGTGATGCATTATGAAGCACAAAATATGACAACAGAGACCCCACACTGTTGAACAGCTGAAGTTGTACATCAAGCAAGAATTTGAAAGAATTCCACCTACAAAGCTTCAACAATTAGTGTCCTCAGTTCCCAAATGGTTTTTGAGTGTTGTTAGAAGGAAAGGTGATGTAACACAGTGGTAAACATACCACTGTCCCAGCTTTTTTTAAACATGTTTCAGGCATCCTTTTCAAAATGAGTAAATATTTGCACAAAAACAATGAAGTTTATCAGTTTAAACATTAAATATCTTGTCTTTGTGGTGTATTCAATTGATGTGACCCCCCTGTCTCCCATTACCTAGGTTGGACTGCTCAGTCTGTGTTGAACCTGTGGGGGTGCAGAGCTGGCTGGCTGGGGTGTTGTCATTCAGATCGGTGTGGAGTAGCTGAGCAAAGCTGCTCTTTGAACCACCGCTGATAACACTTAGGCCGATGAGGTTCCCCATGCCCTGGCTCTGTGTGGGTGTAGGTGATGGCTGTGGCAGGGGTGTCCTCACAGGGTAGGTGGTTCAGGCACCCTGTGGCCTGAGGGGGATAGGGGGATGTGCTGCTCCTGGGATTGGTGCTGGACTAGTTGGCCTCCTGGGAGATGCACACGGTGGTGAATGTGGCCTTGCCACTGCGATGGGTGTGGCTGCCACCTCATTGATGGATACTTCTAGCAGCTGGGCCCAGGGATAGGTGCAGGGGCATAGGGCATGGGGAATGTGCCTGTCAGCTGCTGCTGCTGCTGCTGGGTCTGCATGGTTGCCACCTGCTGCAGTTCTTACTGGTACCTCTGCAACAGGCAGCTGACCTTGCCTTGGAACCTCAGCCACATGGGGGTGGGAATGTGTAAGTCATCTCCTTCATGAATTTGGCAAAGGTGTCCTTTTGCCATTTAAGTGTTGACTTCTCATTGTTGGACAACTTTTGGAGCAGCTGTCCCTGCAATTCCACAATGTTATTGATGGTGGCCTTAGTGTCATCAGCTGCCCTGGACCTATACCGCATGGAGGTTTCCGTGTCAGACTGAGAAGCCATGGATTCATCTACAGGAGGCACAATCGTACGTGATGTGAACATACACTATGTAGACAAATGTTGCATGTCAACGTATACATAAGGGGTTAATGTAATGACATCGGGGACTACACTCAACATGCTCACATGGGGTTAGCGTATTGGCATACTTAGTCTGACAGCGACCCTCTTCAGACCTGGACAATGAGGTGAGGCCTGAGGAACTCAAAGTGGCACCCAAACCTCAACTTCATGTTGGGGCAACATTTTCTCAGCTGGTCAATGCCTTTGCCCATCTCTCTGGCCTTCCCCTCCTACAGCACATGCTTCAGGCCCTTCTTAATGTCATTAGGGTGTTTCTTGTTCAGGATGCAGTCCTGCTTAGGGGCCTGGAGCCAGTCCACCATTTCCTGGCCCTGCTTCTCGGTGAAGTCAGCTGTGACCATCTCATGCTTGCACTTCATCTGGAATGTGGGTGCATCACCAGGAGGGTGCTCGGTGTCGGTGTTAACGGTGTGTTCTGGTGCTGGCTGCAGGACCCCTGCGGCTGTGGGTGGCCGGAATCCAGTTGTGTTTTGTGTGGACCCAACTTCTGCCTGTGGCTGTGGGGGTGTTACCTGTTGTGGTACAGGTGCTGGCTCTGCAGTGCCTTCTTGGCCCTATCCATGGGTGCAGACAGTGGCTATGTTCTTTGTTTATGCTGTCCTCTACTTTGGCGGCATGACAACAATGGATGATGGTTTCGCGATAGCCATGCTCTTGGTAATAATAGCTCACCTTCTCAAATGCTGTGTCGTGGTTGAGCATGCGATCCACAATGCAGACACGAGTTTGTGTGTCTGCTGGCCGCATTCTTATCCAGTGTTGTATTCAGTTTGGTCCGACCACATTCGAGGCCCAGTCGGGATGTTCCGAGCACAGTTGTGTTGCATTCGAGTACACCTTCGGTACTTCTGGGCGCATTCGTGTTGCATTTGGGTGGCATTCGTGTTTCAGTCGGATCCCACTGGGGAAATTCTGGTGGCATTCCAGGTACATTCCTGCTTGCCTATTTTACTGCCGGAATGGGTCCCGGCAGCACTCGGGCTGCACTACAGGTGCATTCTGGCTCATTCATGCCACATTCTGGACCTTCTGGCAGGTTTTGTGTTGACTGACAATTGTGGCATGTCACTTAAGCCCGTTCAGGATGTTTCAAATGTTGTTGGGATGCTGTTGGAATGTTTAGAATGCAGTCAGAATGTGGTCAGAATGCACTTTGACTGCTGTTCGATAATTTTCCACTTCAACTGAGCCTCAATTGTTTTGAACATGAGTTAAACATTTGGACTTGTCACAGGAATGGGTCCAACCACTATCAAGATAACTGCTAAAAATGCATGCTGGGAAATGTGGATTGCATCTAAACAGCATTTGAATACATATCAACAGATTCAAACACATTCAACACATCTCCACAGACTGACTTTGTGTTCATAAAAGCTCATCATTTAAGTGTCATTTATCTTGGATCTTGGACTACCTCACAGAACAACCACAGGACATTAGGGCTAGGGACTTTGTCTCTGACAAGGTCATCTGCTGCACAGGGCCCCACAATGAACCGACTTGGGTCCCTTTCTCTTCACCCTCTACAGCACAGACTTCATGTACAACTCTGTCATCTGTCACCTGCAAAAGTTCTCTGGTGACTCTGCAATCATCGGTCTCATCACTGACGAGGATGACAGAGTAGAAAGGGGTGACCCAAGACTTTGTGGTGTCAGCGGAACCACCTCCAGATCAATGCGGGGAAACCAGAAGAGCTGGTGGTGGACTTCCGCAGGCCCAGGTGCTCTCCACCAAAACCTGTGAAGATCCAGGGAATGCATATTGAGATAGTAGATTCCTACAAGTACCTTGGGTGTTCACCTAAACAATAAACTAGACTTGTCAAACAACACTACAGCACTTTATAAGAAAGGCCAGAGAAGACTCTACCTGCTGAAGTGTCTCAGGTCCTTTGATGTGCAGCGGACACTCCTGGGGACCTTCTTTGACTCTGTGATGGCACCAGCCACTTTTTATGAAGTGGTCTGCTGGAGCAGCAGTATCACAAGTGCTGAGAGGAGGAGTCTTGACAAAGTGATTAGGAATGCCAGCTCTGTCCTGGGTAGTCCCCTGGACTCAGTGCAGGAGGTGGGAGAAAGGAGGATGATGGTTAAGGTGTCATTCCTGCTGGAGAATGCCTCCCACCCAATGTGTGACAACCTGAAAGCCTTGGGAAGCTCCTTCATTGACAGGCTGCTCCACCCAAAGTCCTTGAAGGAGCGATATTGCAGGTCCTTCCTTCCTGCTGCTGTCAGACTCCATAACCAGGACTGTTCTCAGCAGACCACTGGGATCACTCAAATAATATTGTTATAGTAACAATTTTTCAACCATATGCAATAATACTACACATTCTGTGCAATAATACTTATACACCTGTCTGCAACATCACTTGAACGCTCATGTGCAATATTACAAAATATTGTTTCTGCTTGTATATAGTGTCATCTATTGACAACAAGGGAAAGACCTTGTGATGGCATGGAGAGACAGCTGACAGGAGGGAAAGACCCCAACGGGGCTGATATGGGCTAGCTACCCATGGACAGCAGGCTCCATCACTTGGAAAAGTGAAACGGAGTCACCCATTATGCCTACGAAAAGTCCAAAGAGGAAAATACCCAGAGTCTGCGAGAGTGGGGGTGGAAAATGACTCGTCGGCTGACAACACGGTTACAAATTTAGGAATGGCAATGATGATGGGAAGGAATATCAGCAGAGTAGTAACTGCACATCAATGGATGGAACAAGGTTACATCCAGGTTAGGCCTAAAAATACATCAAGGGCGCATGAAGTGTCTGAAGAAGCCAAGGTCGGGACTTTGCATTGACCACTATCTATTGAGAGAGAGGGCAAATAAGGCGAATGATGCGCAGTGGCACCAACCCACAGTCCACTGAGCATCAACATCCCAATGGCTGAGGGTGACTCAAGCACACCAGGTGACAAACTCGAACCTAACCAGCCATAGCCTGTGATGGAGAAGAACATCCAAGACCACAATGTTTCTGTGTAGGCTCTTAGTTGTCTAGGTGGTTTCCATAGTAGAGAAGCTTGAATCTTCGACTGGACTGGGTTGCTTGACGTGAGGACGTTTTGCTTCAAATCACAGAAGCTTCCTCAGCTAAAATTCTTGCTCTGGTAGTCTGACTTCTGTCTTGACTCTTGTAGAGAAGAATAAACGAGAAGCCAACAAAAGCTGGAGTTTTTTTAACCTAACCAGACCCCACCTACCGAGAGGCTGACTGCTATAGGCTAGTGACTAAACAATAGCTCTAATTAGCACCTATTGTGCTCTAGTTAGCACTCTCCTAATGACAAGACGGAAGCCTCCCCTGATGGCTCCCTTGACGACTCTCTCCTGATGACGTGAATGACTCATTACCATGAACAAAAGACTGAAACTGCTTTGACCTGAGTACCACATTGTAAACAGGGGACAAAGCGTGTCTGAGACCCGCTCCACGGTTAAGGCTGGGTTTCAACTGTTTTACAAAGAATGCTTCCTTGACACCTCTCTCAAACCATTTCTTCTCTCTGGCTAAGATTTTAACTTCCTTGTCCTCAAACGTGTGGTTAGTGTCTTTCAGGTGGAGATGAACTGCAGACTGAGGTCCACTGGCGACCTCTCTGCGATGCTGATATAGCCTCTTGTGTAAAAGTTGCTTCGTCTCACCTATGTAGTGTTCATTACAGTTTTCCTGACATCTGATATGATACACTACATTGCTCTGTTTGTAACTAGGGATCCTGTCCTTAAGGTGAACTAATTTCTGTCTCAAGGTGTTGACTGGTTTAAAGTAAACTGGGATTTTGTGCTGTCTGAAGATCCTCTGTAGTTTTTCCCCTACTCCTGCTAAATAAGGGAGAGACACTCCTCTTCTTCTTGTCTCCGTCTCCTGTCTATCTGGTCTCTTTGTTTTCTGGGACTTCTGTACTTTCTCCAGGGACCAACATGGGTACCCACATACTGTGAGGGCTTTCCGTACAAGTTGTTGCTCTTTAGCCCTTCCCTCTGCAGTTGTGGGCACCTGTAGGGCTCTGTGTTGAAGAGTCCTGATCACCCCGAGCTTGTGTTCAAGGGGGTGGTTTGAGCCAAAGAGCAGATATTGGTCAGTGTGAGTGGGTTTTCTGTAAACTTCTGTCTGGAGCTGCCTGTTCTCTCCAATCGTAACATCACAGTCCAAGAAGGCTAAATGGTTGTTTCTGGCATCCTCACGTGTGAACTTGATATTGGAGTCCACCGAATTGATGTGTTCTGTAAAGTCCTCGACCTCCTGTTGCTTGATTTTAACCCATGTGTCATCAACATATCTGAACCAGTGACTGGGAGAGATGCCCGTGAACGACGTCAAGGCTGTCTTCTCCACTCGCTCCATGTACAGATTGGCCACAATGGGGGATACCGGAGACCCCATAGCATCAACCATGGATCTGCCTGTAGTAATTCCCCCTAAACAGGAAATACGTGGTGTTAAGACAGAGCCAACTCTCTGCCAACTCTTGGACCTCTGTCTGGAGCTGCCTGTTCTCTCCAATCGTAACATCACAGTCCAAGAAGGCTAAATGGTTGTTTCTGGCATCTCTCCCAGTCACTGGTTCAGATATGTCAATGACACATGGGTTAAAATCAAGCAACAGGCGGTCAAGGACTTTACATCAATTCAACACATCAATTCGGTGGACTCCAATATCAAGTTCACACGTGAGGATGCCAGAAACAACCATTTAGCCTTCTTGGACTGTGATGTTATGATTGGAGAGAACAGGCAGCTCCAGACAGAGGTTTACAGAAAACCCACTCACACTGACCAATATCTGCTCTTTGGCTCAAACCACCCCCTTGAACACAAGCTCGGGGTGATCAGGACTCTTCAACACAGAGCCCTACAGGTGCCCACAGCTGCAGAGGGAAGGGCTAAAGAGCAACAACTTGTACGGAAAGCCCTCACAGTATGTGGGTACCCACGTTGGTCCCTGGACAAAGTGCAGAAGTCCCAGAAAACAAAGAGACCAGATAGACAGGAGACGGAGACAAGAAGAAAAGGAGTGTCTCTCCCTTATTTAGCAGGAGTAGGGGAAAAACTACAGAGGATCTTCAGACAGCACAAAATCCCAGTTTACTTTAAACCAGTCAACACCTTGAGACAGAAATTAGTTCACCTTAAGGACAGGATCCCTAGTTACAAACAGAGCAATGTAGTGTATCATATCAAATGTCAGGAAAACTGTAATGAACACTACATAGGTGAGACGAAGCAACTTTTACACAAGAGGCTATACCTGCACCGCAGAGAGGTCGCCAGTGGACCTCAGTCTGCAGTTCATCTCCACCTGAAAGACACTAACCACACGTTTGAGGACAAGGAAGTTAAAATCTTAGCCAGAGAGAAGAAATGGTTTGAGAGAGGTGTCAAGGAAGCATTCTTTGTAAAACAGTTGAAACCCAGCCTTAACCGCGGAGCGGGTCTCAGACACGCGTTGTCCCCTGTTTACAATGTGGTACTCAGGTCAAAGCAGTTTCAGTCTTTTGTTCATGGTAATGAGTCATTCACGTCATCAGGAGAGAGTCGTCAAGGGAGCCATCAGGGGAGGCTTCCGTCTTGTCATTAGGAGAGTGCTAACTAGAGCACCATAGGTGCTAATTAGAGCTATTGTTTAGTCACTAGCCTATAGCAGTCAGCCTCTCGGTAGGTGGGGTCTGGTTAGGTTAAAAAACTCCAGCTTTTGTTGGGTTCTGGTTTATTCTTCTCTACAAGAGTCAAGACAGAAGTCAGACTACCAGAGCAAGAATTTTAGCTGAGGAAGCTTCTGTGATTTGAAGCGAAACGTCCTCACGTCAAGCAACCCAGTCCAGTCGAAGATTCAAGCTTCTCTCCTATCCAAGACCACAGACAACAAGTGAAGTTTCCAAAATCTTGCAGCAAAAAAGAGTGGGCATCAGTCAACACAGACATGGCAAACATCTTAGAAAGACTTAAAGGAACAGTGTTGAAGAAAATGGAGGAAATGGGTGATCTGATCTACTTCTATGGAATAGAAAGATTCTGAGTAAAACAACCAAGAACGAAAGATACACTGACCCCACCCAAATCCAGAAGACAGCGAGAGATTGAACAACTTGTCAAGGAAAGACGACAACTGAGGAAGCAATGGAAAAAGGCCTCAGCAGAGGACAGAACAGCCATTGACCTCTTGCAAGTAGATCTTAAGGGTCGCTCAGCGAGCCTGCGGAGAGCTGAAAACCTCAGAACTCGGTGTAAGAGAAAGGAGAAGGCAAGAACAGTCTTCTGTAAAGATCCCTTCAGATACCTTAAAGGTCTGTTAAAGGAGAAGAGCAGGTTTCTTCTGGAGCCAAAAAAGAAGATGGAAGACCATCTGAGAACAACATACACAGACTGCCAAAGACTTGAAAAGAGGGAACTACCGTCAGACATGCCACCAGTACCCCAGCCAGATCACCCACTGGATGACAGCCCCCCAGCGGTGGAGTGAGGTTGTGAATGCAATTAAGAAGGCAAGGGCTGCTTCAACTCCTGGACCAAATGGAGTTCCATACAAGGTGTACAAAAATGCTCCCGATGTCTTGAGGTTTCTTTGGAAACAGATGAAGGTGGTGTGGACAAAGCAAACCATCCCAAAAGCATGGCAAAGAGCAGGGGGCGTGATGATACCTAAGGAAAAGGATGCCTCAAAAATTGACCAATTTTGACAGATCAATCTCCTGAATGTGGAAGGGAAGGTCTTCTTTGGCATCGTTACACAAAGGTTGTCAAACTACCTAAAACTGAATGGCCTGATTGACACAACAGTGCAGAAGGCTGGAATACCAGGTTTCCCGGGATGCTTAGAACACACAAGTGTCATATGGCATCAGATCCAATCTGCAAAATGGGAAGGAAGAGATCTGCATGTCTTATTCCTGGACCTAGCCAATGCTTTTGGATCCATACCCCATTCTCTCATCTGGTCAGCCTTCAATTTCTTTCATGTGCCAAAGAACATCACAGACTTGGTTAGAAACTACTTCCAGGATTTGCAATTCTAACAACAACAGAATACACAAAATCATGGCAATTACTGGAAGTGGGTATAATGGCAGGGTGTGCAATCTCCCCACTGGCCTTCACCATGGCAATGGAAGTAATCATCTGGGCTTCCAAGTGGGTGGTAGAAGGAGAACGCTTGCAGGATGGACAGCGATTGACACCCATTCATGCCTACATGGACAACCTGACAACCCTGACCTCTACCATTCCATGTACCAAGCGCTTACTGAAGAAGCTACATGATAACATAACATGGGCTCGTATGAAGTTTAAACCACCAAATCCAGGAGTATATCCATAATCAGAGGAAAACTCATTGACCAGAGATTCCACATTGGCGAAACACCCATTCCAATGGTGTCAGAGCAGCCAGTCAAGAATTTGGGACACTGGTATAACCAAATTCCCAAAGACTCAGACCAGGGTAATCAGCTGAGGGAGGAAGCCACCACAGGTCTGATCACAATATCAAATCAAAATCAATCAAATCAATTTAATTTATATAGCGCCAAATCACAGCAAACATTTGCCCCAAGGCGCTTTATATTGTAAGGCAAAAGCCATACAATAATTACAGAAAAACCCCAATGGTCAAAACGACCCCCTATGAGCAAGCACTTGGCGACAGTGGGAAGGGAAAAAAACTCCCTTTTAACAGGAAGAAACCTCCAGCAGAACCAGGCTCAGGGAGGGGCAGTCTTCTACTGGGACTGGTTGGGGCTGAGGGGAGAGAATCAGGAAAAAGACATGCTGTGGAAGAGAGCAGAGATCAATCACTAATGATTAAATGCAGAGTGGTGCATACAGAGCAAAAAGAGGTGAATAAAAAGAAACACTCAGTGCATCATGGGAACCCCCCAGCAGTAGAAGTCTATAGCAGCATAACTAAGGGATGGTTCAGGGTCACCTGATCCAGCCCTAACTATAAGCTTTAGCAAAAAGGAAAGTTTTAAGCTTAATCTTAAAAGTAGAGAGGATGTCTGTCTCCCTAATCCGAATTGGGAGCTGGTTCCACAGGAGAGGAGCCTGAAAGCTGAAGGTTCTGCCTCCCATTCTACTCTTACAAACCCTAGGAACTACAAGTAAGCCTGCAGTCTGAGAGCGAAGCGCTCTATTGGGGTGATATGGTACTATGAGGTCGCTAAGATAAGATGGGACCTGATTATTCAAAACCTTATAAGTAAGAAGAAGAATTTTAAATTCTATTCTGGAATTAACAGGGAGCCAATGAAGAGAAGCCAATATGGGTGAAATATGCTCTCTCCTTCTAGTCCCTGTCAGTACTCTAGCTGCAGCATTTTGAATTAACTGAAAACTTTTAGGACAACCTGATAATAATGAATTACAATAGTCCAGCCTAGAAGAAATAAATGCATGAATTAGCTTTTCAGCATCACTCTGAGACAAGACCTTTCTAATTTTAGAGATATTGTGCAAATGCAAAAAAGCAGTCCTACATATTTGCTTAATATGCGCATTGAAGAACATATCCTGATCAAAAATGACTCCAAGATTTCTCACAGTATTACTAGAGGTCAGGGTAATGCCATCCAGAGTAAGGATCTGGTTAGACACCATGTTTCTAAGATTTGTGGGGCCAAGTACAATAACTTCAGTTTTATCTGAATTTAAAAGCAGGAAATTAGAGGTCATCCATGTCTTTATGTCTGAAAGACATTCCTGCAGTTTAACTAATTGGTGTGTGTCCTCTGGCTTCATGGATAGATAAAGCTGGGTATCATCTGTGTAACAATGAAAATTTAAGCAATGCTTTCTAATAATACTGCCTAAGGGAAGCATGTATAAAGTGAATAAAATTGGTCCTAGCACAGAACCTTGTGGAACTCCATAATTAACCTTAGTCCGTGAAGAAGACTCCCCATTTACATGAACAAATTGTAATCTATGAGATAAATATGATTCAAACCACTGCAGCGCAGTGCCTTTAATACCTATGGCATGCTCTAATCTCTCTAATAAAATTTTATGGTCAACAGTATCAAAAGCTGCACTGACGTCTAACAGGATGAGCACAGAGATGAGTCCACTGTCTGAGGCCATAAGAAGATCATTTGTAACCTTCACTAATGCTGTTTCTGTACTATGATGAATTCTGAAACCTGACTGAAACTCTTCAAATAGACCACTCCTCTGCAGATGATCAGTTAGCTGTTTTACAACTACCCTTTCAAGAATTTTTGAGAGAAAAGGAAGGTTGGAGATTGGCCTATAATTAGCTAACATAGCTGGGTCAAGTGATGGTGTTTTAAGTAATGGTTTAATTACTGCCACCTTAAAAGCCTGTGGTACATAGCCAACTAATAAAGATAGATTGATCATATTTAAGATCGAAGCATTAATTAATGGTAGGGCTTCCTTGAGCAGCCTGGTAGGAATGGGGTCTAATAGACATGTTGATGGTTTGGAGGAAGTGACTAATGAAAATAACTCAGACAGAACAATCGGATAGAAAGAGTCTAACCAAATACCAGCATTACTGAAAGCAGCCGAACATAAAGATATGTCTTTGGGATGGTTATGAATAATTTTTTCTTTAATAGTTAAAATTGTATTTGCAAAGAAAGTCATGAAGTCATTACTAGTTAAAGTTAAAGGAATACTCGGCTCAATAGAGCTCTGACTCTTTGTCAGCCTGGCTACAGTGCTGAAAAGAAACCTGGGGTTGTTCTTATTTCCTTCAATTAGTAATGAATAGTAATATGTCCTAGCTTTACGGAGGGCTTTTTTATAGAGCAACAGACTCTTTTTCCAGACTAAATGAAGATCTTCTAAATTAGTGAGGCACCATTTCCTCTCCAGCTTACGGATTATCTGCTTTAAGATGCAAGTTTGTGGGTTATACCATGGAGGCAGGCACTTCTGATTTAAGGCTCTCTTTTTCAGAGGAGCTAAAGCATCCAAAGTTGTGCTCAATGAGGATGTAAAGCTATTGACGAGATAATCTATCTCACTCACAGAGTTTAGGTAGCTACTCTGCACTGTGTTGGTATATTGCATTGAAGAACATATCAAAGAAGGAATCATATCCTTACAATCACAATAGACAAGACCCCACTTCCTGGCAAGCTGAAACTGTGGTGTCTGCAGTTTCGCCTGCTCCCCTGTCTAATGTTGCCCTTAACGTCTACGAAGTCCCAATCACCAAAGTCAAGAAAATGGAGAGGACCATTAATTCCTACATTAAGAAATGGCTTGGATTCCCGCAATGCCTCAGCAGTGTTAGCTTGTATGGACATGGTGCTTTGGAACTGCCTGTGTCCAGCCTCACTAAAGAATATAAGTGCACTAAAGCGAGACTGAACATGACTGTAACTGACTCTCAGGATGGAGCAATATGAGCAACTGCACCCAGATTAGCAACTGGTAGGAAATGGACTCCAGCAGAGGCCGTGCAGCAAGCAAAATCTGCTCTCAGAAACAGAGACATCGTGGGGCAAGTACAACATGGAACAGTAGGACATGGATTTGGTGCAAGTCGACCAACTTGGCATAAGGCTACATCCATCAAGAGAAGGAAACTAGTGGTTGAGGAAATTCGGCGACAAGAGGAGGCAGAAAGGAGTGCAAAGGCAGTCTCACAGGCCAAACAAGGATGGTGGACCAAGTGGGAAAACCTAGAACATCGGAAGCTCACATGGAGGGATATTTGGGAGATGGAGGGAAGCAGACTTAGCTTCATCATCACAGCTATCGATGAGGTTCTTCCAACTCCCAAAAACCTTCACCAGTGGAGAGGAGAAGATCCCTCATGTGTGCTCTGCCAAACACCAGCAACATTGAGGAACATCCTAACTGGGTGCAAAACCAGCCTGTCCCAAGGCCGTTACACCTGGAGGCATAATCAGGTCCTGCACCAGCTAGCCAGCATCCTTGAAGAAAGGAGAAATACCATCAATGCCCTCCGTCCCTGACGCATGAACCTCCAAGTACCATCCACTTTGTAAGAAAGGAGAACCCCCCCTCTCCCACTCCAGATACGAAGTAAGAAGATGTGCTGACCATTCATTCAAGGGATTGTTACATCAAGTCCTTTAAGCTTTAATAACACTGTATATATTGTTCCATACAGAACATGACTTCTGTAATTTGATAATTATTTTCTTTTCCTTATGTTTGTATATTTGCGCTGTTGTTCTGTGACTGTCCCTGTGCTGCTGTAACATTGTAAATTTCCCAGTCATAGTACTATTAAAGTGTAGGTGACACCACAAAATGTGCACAAATAATCCCTAAAAATGATTAAATGTTGATATTGTAAAAAATGTGGAATAATAAAAGTCGATAAGTGCACAGGTGAAGGATAAACTACAGCTGTTTGAAGCCTGTGCTCTATTTCTGACCTGTTCAGCCCTCAGTCATGGCCATATTGTTGTTTGGGTACGTCATCACCGGAACGGCACATGCTGATTCAAGCCCAAATCAATTGGAAACATGGCGGAGGTCGAGCTGTTTTCAGACAATTTTTTTTTCTAGTGTGGAGCTTTTTTTAAAGTCCAGTCTGAATGTGTGTTTGAATAAGCTACGGAGGATACATCATTATGGGTTTGAGCCTTATTTAGACCATGAGGGAGAAGAAATTTGAAGGAAAACCTTCAGTCTGACAACAGTGATGATATTGGCAGAGTTCAGAAGACAGAATGGTGATTATAAAATAAATAAATAATGCATGTGATTTCATCATATGATATATTTTGCCAACTCTTTGGTCTAATCAATTGATTAAAAAAATAGTTTTGGTGATGGTGTTGATTTTTTTTTTTTTTATGATTTTTTTTTTCCTGAGAAAAAGGGACATTCAAATCTGAAAAAATGTCACGAGGGACTGAAAATATCAGCTATTTTTAAAATAAATATTGTTTCCTTCTTGAATAGCGTAACTCGTTATTATTAAAACCATTCACACAAGGAGAAAATAATGGAGTCTCTGTTGTACTGATCTGCGGCTGGCCCAGTCCACTGCAGGTGTAATCTGTTCATTGCGTCTGTGTCTGATGGCTCGAGTCTCTCCTGTGAATGGACCATCTTGTTCCACAGTCAGCCACTTTGCACTTCAAGTTAAAAGACCCGCGGTTCCTCGTCTGCTCGTAAAATTTGTCTGCACGCGTCAAAATTCCCATGCAATCCAAAAATAATAAAATAAAATAAAATAAAGTGAAAACAGCCAGTTCTGCCTCCGTGTGGAGTGGAGAATCTGCACCCATGTCTGTGCGCATGCTCGTCAATATAAGTGTTTCCATTTGCCAAGCAAAAAAAGATTCTGCCGGCGAGAATAACCGTTCTGACACCAAAAACACGGTGCAGCTCCGACCTGATCCACTTGATGGAAACAGGTATGTTAGTAGCCTGTAAAAATCCATAAATTAATGGGACAATTAAGATAAGGGTTCCGGAGCTGACGTTACTTCCTTCTTCTTCTTGTCCAATGTCGGCACGCTGGGAAGTTCCTGGTTTTTAGTTGCGTGCAGTTCAAAATCTGAATATTTATCTCTTCAAGAAATGCGCACCAGGAAAGGATAAATTTCAAATTGTTATTTAATTGTAGTCTACAAAATTCATGAAAACATGGCATTATGGGTCAACTACACTTTTATCTTATCCTATCGTAAATACCTTCTGGCTGATGACTGACAGAGCTGTTCAAAATATATCAGATGACTTAATAATGAACTTTTATGAGCTTTAACAACACTCTGATGTTGGCACAAGCACTTAAATTTGTACAAAAAAACCCAATGGTTTTGGGGATACACACATCAAAATTAATATGCAAACAAGTACAATTGACTTGTAAGGATTCACAAGATTATGCAACAACTATTGAACCAGTTATACTTTTCTTAGATCCTCCCTGTAGGTTCAAACCAATGTACATAAGTATAATGCTTTTACATGAGACCGAAATAAACCATTGTCATTTGTCTGGTGAATTGTATGTAATATTTGTCCCATTGTGTGAATGCCACCATGTACCATGCATTTTTGTACAATTTACCATGTATGTTTGCCCCATATGCTTTAGTGCACGCCTCAATTAGCCTTTCAGAATAATAATTCCATGATTTAATGAAGCTGAATCCAGCAGTCTTAGTGTTTTTATTGTATTTTTTTTGCTGGAATGAAGAAATCAGACATGTGCTCCTCAGCAGCTCTCGTCGAGCTCAGTGGTGTGTCAGCCAGATCCAGGGCTGAGTGAACTGCTGTGTCTCACTGCCAGCTGATTCCTGCAGAGAAGAAACACCTCTCTAATTTTTAAGCAAGATATCAAATGAGATGGATCTATTTAGGGGTAATATAAACAAATAAACTTCTAACACCTCTAACAACACCAACCTTTTGCAACACATTTGCAACCAAAATGAAATTACCTGATACTGATCACGTCTTGCTGTTTTCTCCATTCTCATGAATGTTGATTTTTTTTTTTTTGGGTTCTTTCTTCTTTGGTTGTGCATCTCACCAGTGCCCGTCTCACCACTGTTCCCCTCTCCAGTCTCTGGCTGCTCTCCTGTAGGAACACATGATGTGAGAGGCCTCACTTCTCACTCTCCATGCCCTTTGCCAGGACATTGGTGTCCAATGGCAGCACTGATACAACACTGACTAGTTGACTGGTATGCACTCCAATGGCCTGAGTGTCTCACCTTGGTCTGTGTGCCACAGAGGAAATGGCTTGCATCTCCTATGAAATTTCTGAGAAACTATCCTCAAAGGCTCCAGCCTTCTTATTTATTTTTTTGCTCCTGATGCAATTCCTTGTTGATGTCCTCATTCACTAGGCACTTATGCCATTCTGCAGCGGTGCTGATCGATGCCTGACTTGAGGGCTGGGATGGAAATGGCCAGATTTATGATGAAGATTATCCACATATAGATTGGACAAATGCATATTCAGCTCATGGTACATGCAGTTTTGGTAAATGTGAACACATAATATTTTCTGTTCATATGTGCAAATCTTATTTTGGGCATACCTGCAAGTGGCTGTGTGGGTCTGCTGTGTCATAATCTGCTATTCCAGTTGCTTGATTCCACAGACTGAGCTGCACCTGCTGCTTAATGGTGCTCAGAGTCATCCCTTCAACCAGCCCCCACCTGTTATATTTGACAGATTTATCACAATATGAGTTTATTTATCCAAAAAGGATTTGAGCCAAAAGAGAAAACATCCAGCAGACAGTTAAATGGTAATAGTATATGTTGCTCTGGAATGTTCCAGATCTCGCCATGTGGGTCTTCAAGAGGCACTGCTGTAGTGGAGAATCCACATTTTATTTCTTAATTTTTAATTGGACACACACACACACACACACACACACATATATATATATTAACCATCCTTTCCTATATTACCCTACATTTGTGACCTGAAGACATTGAGTAAAATGTATATTCACAGAAGATCTGACAAATGTCCAAAAAAACGCATTTCATATTTTCAGCATTAGAGCCATATTACATCATTTACACAGTGTTAGACGCAAATATGCCTCATATTAAAAATTTGAGATTATTCTAAACATTTTGATATGCAAAACATGGGAATTACATGAAAATACATGACCTTAAAAAGAGAATTGCTGAAAGCATAATAAAATCAACAAAATGCCTTTTGGACCCAAGAGGTTTAAATGTTGCTGACTACATCACATTGCCACCAAATCTTAACTGTGCAATTAGTCTTAGTAAATCACTTGTAAACCTGGCTCCATCTCAAAGCACAGAATGCTGGATTGCCAATGTAGTTTAGCCCTCTTTATCTTGGATCTTCATAAATCAAGCCCTTAAAGAGATTTGAAAGCACAGAGACAAGATTTTATGTTGTGATGCTTGACAGACCAAGAACCAGTGAGGCTAAAACATGAAAAACAGACAGCAGAATCCATTAGAATTGTCTTTTTTTGGGTGGGTGGGTGGGTGTGGGGGGAGATTTATTTGTATATTAACCCTCTGGAGTCTTGAGTATAATTTGGGATTTTTTTTTACTACTTTTGGTTTTGCCTTCATAATTTACCTTAAAAAAAACTGAATACCTGGCCTTGCTTGGTGTCAACTTCACCTGTGTGACTTTACAATTTTTTTTTTCATTCTGACGTACTGCATTAAAACAGTGACCCTAAATTCACCCAAAGACCAGTAATATGTTTAACAAACCATTTTTAGAACTTGAAAGCAAATCTAAATTGTAAATTTCAAAAGCATATGTAAAAATGTACCATGAACAAAGTTATATACAACAATTCACATTAAAATGCAAGAAATGCTTCATGCGTCACCTCCCCATCATGGAAAAACATATAAAATAAAAATCATGTTTTCACTTTATGACACACTTCACGAAAATATTTTATTGATCCCTAAAAAGATCCAGATATTATGGATCAAAGTCAACATGGAGATCCATATTACAAATATGTCAATGCTCTGGTGACCCTGCGGAAAAACCTTAAACTGACCTTTGATGCACTCTAAAAAAGGAACTGCTGTCTCAAAAAGAAAAAATTGATGTAACAATTTGCATATATTTTTAAAGGTATTTCAACTTTCAAATGAGTTAATGCCACAAAACATCTCTAGTTAAGTTGATATAACTTTATTTAAGTTGAAATAACTTTTAAAAATCTATGCAAATTGTTATATCACTTTTTCTAGTGAAGACAGTGGTTCATTTTTAGAGTGTGTGCATGTAAATGTAAATGAGTTTGTCCATCTATGTTAGCCCCTGTGATAGAGTGGCATCCTGTCAAAGGGGGTACCCTTCTTGACTGCAGGGATAGGCTCCAGACTCCATGACCTTTGAATGGCGTAAACAGGTACCACGCAATGAACAAATGTCTTGACTGTTGGTGTTTGTATGCCTTGAAAAGGGCTTCATTAATAAATTTGCATTGATCTGAAAACCAACATAATACTCATTTCACATTCATTGAACCAATCAATGAATTGGAAGGAATTAGTTCAATTACTTGAAGTATGCTGCAGGTATTTTGTACTGTGGTATGTTCCAAAGCCTTGGATCTTTATGTGACCCACTGATGGCGGTGTTTGAACACTGAAATGAGATGACAGGTGAGTTATTGTGTGTTCTGCTCCAGTTCTCACTTCAATTAAAATGCAAAGACAGTTAAACAACCATATCCACATGCTCCTAATTTAATGTGCTCTGAGTGATGTGATGCATAATACTTAATATTTCTGCTGCACTGTAATAGCTACATAAATGAAGTCAGAGAGGAACATGTTTTTCTTGTAATTCTGACAAATTATCCATATAAACACTAAGGGCCCCTTGACACATAGTACGAATAAGTACAACTCAGGGTGACTGACGGCGAAACAGCTCATATGAGCGAACCATGAAAACATTGCACTGACGGGCAGGCGTGCACGATCCGGGGTGTGATGGTTCGTGCATGTGACGGTATCTTCCAGGAGCAGGAACATAGTGCGAGCAGCTGCACCACATCACACTGCTGATGCAGAGAAAAAAAAAACAAAAAACAGCTGTATAATTAGTGAACATCACTGGGTTGATATAAATAACACATAAAAGGGGATGCAATAAAGAACCCCCTGGTTAAATAACCCTGGTTAAAAAAAGAAAATGTCACTCACAGGATTCAAAACCATAAACTCTGATTACCATATGGAAACATTACCACTGCACTGCCATCACTGACCTATAAGTTTGGAAAAATGCCTGAAATCAAGAAAGACATGGACAAGGTCCACTGTTTCCGACCGCTGCAGCCTGACGCAAAGGCAAAAGATGTCTTATATATTTCCACATGAGGACAGCAGGCAGAGACACGCACCTCACGGAGGAATGTTGTCAGTTCATGTCCTTCCAAACACGGAATGTGCTCTCAAGCTGGGACATACAGGAGCAAAGGATACAGGATACAAAAAATACATGTTGCAATGGTTTCGTACACGCGGGAACACAGTGCACGATGTGTAACCACATCGTGCAACTGCTGTGAAAAAAAAATAAAAAATACATGTCACCCACGGGATTGGAACCCACAGTTTCCAAATACTCTGATTGCCAGTCAGAAACTGCACCACTGAGCCAAGAAAGGTGCAAGAAACTGCCTGATATCAGGAAGGACATGGACATATTTAAAAAAAAAAAAAAATAAAACCACTCACCATATAAAAACATTGCATTATATTGAATCTCTCTTATCAAGTGGACAATACAAATATGATCCATCTGTTCTTCTGTAGATGACCCATGGTCACAGATGTAAAGTCATGAAATGACATGAATGGGAAGCAGTTTGCCCATCTCATCATGTCCACATCTGCTGGCGTGTGTTCAGCCAGGCCGCATGCGCGAGTCCTGCCCAACACACGTGTCTTGTGGACGGCGCGCTGCAGGACTGACACCATGGCATGTGCAACAGAGCTCACGTGGGTGACATAAAAGTCAGATCACCCGCTGTGTGTTATGATCTGATGGTCCATTTCAACCTGGGGGCAGCCTGTCAATGGGCTGCAGCACGCGTGCACTGCAGCCGATTGACACAGTGAGATGTTTTTATTTATGTCCACGTGATGACAGCAAGCAGACACACGGGTGTCACAAAGAGCAGTTGTTAGTCCATGTCAATCCAAACACAGTAAATGTTGTCCAGCTGGGATGTCCAGAATGACACATCACCACAGTCGCTTCTGTTGGCGGCCACACCTCCTGTCAGTTCAGCGCACAGACCAAAGCCACAGTCGTGGGGCACTTAGACAAATTTCACTGCCAGCACGACAGTGATTGTCTGATGACTGTTGTTTAGGGATGGGTATCGTTAAGATTTTATTGATATCGATGCGATTATTGATTTGGCTTGTCAATCCGATTCCTTATCAATTCCCTTATCAATACCTCTTGTGAAATTTTTGCATACTAAAAGTAGGCTTTACAGGTTTTCTCTGACAGCGGTTCAAAGAGCTTTTTCTTATCGTGCACCCGCTCTGTGGAGTGGTCTTCCTGCGACTGTGAGAGTCCGTGGACATTTTTAAGTCAAGACTTAAAAACTATTTTTATTCTCTTTCTAACTAATAGTTTTTATTTTGTTATCTGTTTTATTCTTTTACTTCTGTTTTTAATTATGTATTTGAATTTTTAATTTATTTATTTATATTTTTTATGTTGAACTGTTCTGTGTGAGGTGTCTTGAGACAGCTTTTGTTATGATTTGGCACTTTATAAGCTGATTAAATTGAAACTGAATTGAAACTGAACATTTTATTGAGTCTTAAAGTAAATAAATATGAAATTGGTCACTAGATCCTTAAACTCTGGACATAATAAACTCTACATTGTGGATCCTTGATCTCTGGACATAAACAGAAATAAAATCTGTAGTTTTTGTCAAAAGCATTTCCTTTCAGACATTATTGGCATGAATATATTTCCATACATCTGAGCTGAGCTCTTACAGCTGGCTGCAGGACGACTCATTTTGGGAGGCAAAAATGTTTTAGTCAATTGTAGTTTATTGTTTGTATTGCAACGTTTGTAAAGAGGTGTCATGTTATTTTAAGCAGCAATTCGTTTTGAAGTTATTAATTCCGACCGGACTCTGTCTCAGCAGAGAGCCGCGCAGCTTTTGGAGCTGTGCCGACGGAACAGAGGAGGATTCTTGTTTCTTGACTGCAACAAGACAAGAGTCCCAGTTAGCGACTTTAATACACACAAAAGTGACTCATGATATCTTAATGGCTTTGAGAGGGGTTAAGAAGCGGACTTACCGCTTCTGAAGAACAGCAAATCAAAGAACCAACAAGCCAGTGGATCGAAGCATTACTTCATTGATTCACGCTTCAAACTGGAGTCGCGCTGCAGAAACAGTTGGTTACAGAGCCGCTGCAGGGTCTGCAATCAATGTAAGGCAATGATCATTTTCCCAACAAACACTCAAAAACAACGGCTGCTGTAAGGACTGATAAGGGAATCGTTTTTCTTTATTTTCCAAACCCAGTTTATCATTATCACACACCTTGGACTTTTATTCTGTTCTATTGTTCTGCGTTTTATTTTATTTGTACGCTGCATAGATATTTCATTCTGTGACAGCATCTGTGATGTTTTTTTTTTGTTTTTTTTACTGAATTACAATTAAAACGAGTCTAAGTCAAAGCATATACTGTGTACAAACCACTTTGCATCTGTCAACCTTGATGGACGACATCAATCAATCAAAAAACAACTGTTGGGGAAGTGTAATGACACGGACCCACAACAGGGGGCGCAAATGAACGGTCAATGGGTAGTCAAATAAATACAATTTATTGTGGCAAATGTGCACAACAGGTCGAATACTATTTTTAGACAGTCAATTACAAATATCAACAGGTGACGTGTGGGCAGGTCCGAGGGTAGGAGACGCCTATCCAGAGAAGAGCCGGGGCCCACAAGGTTCCGCCGCCAACGAAGACCTGCAGCAAACCGAAGCCGCCAAGTCCCGAGTCCCCAGGTGGCCTCTACTTCAGCTGTCAGATCCGGTACTGCTGGCAGGAACAGAAGACAGGTTAATGGTGGGTGTGTGCACACCCAGCAGAACAATCAGCAATTCAGTTCAGTTCCTTTTGTGGGAGAATCTCCACCTCCGACACAAAAACACAGTAGTGCAGAGCCTGTGAGCTACTTATCCGTTTTGGCGTGAGGGGTGAAGAACGTCACTCCTACACGGACCACAAAACTCAGCACCAGCTGAAAGCAGTCACCAGGATCTCCTGCAAACACTCAGAAAAAGATCACATGCGTACGGCACAGTCAAAAACAGCTGAGACGTTACCTGAGTGGTAAACTGATATCTCGGCAGAGATGTGGTGTCTCCTCCAGTCTTATATGGGATGGGATGATGATGAGAGATGTCTGACAGCTGGTAGTCCTGGCTCCTGGGTGGTGACTGCGCCCTCTGGTGCCTGAAACCCGACTACAGGCAGGGCACCCTCTTGCGTTGGCCAGCAGTACCTCCTCTTCGGGCGGCCCACATAAGAACAACTTTGTTTTGCCAATGTATAATCGTATAGGTAACTGACAATGTCGTGATGGTTGGTGTTTTTGAAAACAGGTCTGAAAGTCAGTGAGACAGACAGACAATTAGACATGAGGGCTGTTTGTTGACAAGAACCTCACAATAGGCTATGTAGTGAGACAGATATGTAAGAAACATTGCTTGAGATGTTCATATCCAGCAGCAGAAAGGGTGTAAATTTGCATACAGAATTGTTGAAGTATGCTGATTTCAGATTGTGCCAGATCCAAGCACTTTTCCCAATAAATCCAGAAGTAAAATGAGAATGAATGATGGCCGCCGACTTTATTGGTTCATTAGATTGCATACTCCAGTCTTTGACACATCATCACCTTTGAATGATGGAGTCAGGATAGCTCAGTGGTTAGAGTGTTGATCCAGAGAATATCATTGAGTCATTTACAGGTAAATTAGGCAGATATTTTACACTTAAGACTGGCTGACATGCCTTAACCTGTCATATTTCTCAATTTGTAGGTGGCTGTTTCTATATGAAAGTGTTATGTGTCGGACGCAGCTCGGAGAACCGACCAGCGTTTGAAGGACCCAGTATGAAATAAGCAGAGCACGGTACAAAGGCTAACTGAATTTAATACATAACAGTGATACAAAAAATACAAAAGAAAGTGCGGTCTGGAGTGGTGCGCTCCCAGCAGCGCTAACGGTCCGGAGCCAGAAGCTGTTCGGACCCAAGGACCCCGCCGACACCCCCCAGGTGGCCGCAACAAACCGAGTCTGTGAAAGAAGGAACCATTATGTGAGTCCACACTCTACACACAGAGAGAACACTTAAAGGTGTACAAACAGCAAACACTTCCTGGCTTGATTACTAATCAGCTTCCCAACCTGCAGGCATGGAACATCCAGTTCACAAAACTCCACTGCAGTGGAAGCCGATACATGACTAACGTACAGCTCAATATAAAAAGGTGTGAGGGACACCACATTTACTGACTGTATAAATGTTAGTCACAAAATCTAACGTACCTCAGGAAGTGTGCTGACGAGCGTGAGACCTCACCCCCTCCTCTTTCACAGACCGTGCATCAAACCTGGACGTTCTCTGCATCCACTGATGATGAGATGGCTCCCGAGACGACGATCTCACCCGTCTGGTCACAAGGTCGAGTCTCTGGCAAATACACACTGTGCACTCCAGTCTTAAATGCCACCATGTTCCAATCCATGCAGATGCACCACAGCTGTGAGTCCTGATGAGCCGCAGGTGATCAGCCTCAGGTGATCAGGGTGAGGTCCTGATAAACTCAGCAACACAGCCACTCAGTTCCAAATGCAAGCCACCTGGAAGGAAAAACAAAAGACAGAAACAAAAAGGCAGCCAGGCCCCCCAGCCATACAACATGAAAGGCTTGTTAAAGAGTCTATTTCAGGTTGTTGATAATAGAATAATATTTTTGAAGGCAATAGAAGCTTTGGATAAAAAATAGGCCTGGCATTCTTTTTTCCAATAACTTCTTATGTTCTTTATTTTTCAGGACTTGTGGTGATGGTATCTGGTGACAGGTGAAATGTAAGGCAGAATTACATTAACTGTATTATGAATTAACGAATACATTATTAATTAATGTATTAATTATTATACATTAATAACTATTATTAATTCAGTATATCAAAAATTCTCCAAAATTCAGTAACCTGTGTCCCAAGATAATGACAATCAATGTTTCTATATAGAAGCCATATTTGAATTCCAGATGGCAGTCAACCCAATAGTTCGACCTCTTGGATCCAGCAATTTTTGAATTCAGAATTTGAAAATGCCCCTGAATGCAAAATTTCACAATTTCTGCCAGAAGTGAAAATCTTTTTCACATATCTGCCCCGCTAATGTATCACAATACACAAGCCACAATACAAATGTACAACTCCAATTCCATTGAAGTTGGGACATGGGTAAAAATAAATAAAAACAGAATACAGTGATTTGCAAATCCTCTTCAACCTATATTCAGTTGAATACACCTAAAAAAGCCGGGGGCAGTGGTATGTTTACCACTGTTACATCATCGTTCCTTCTAACAACACTCAATAAGCATTTGGGAACTGAGGACACTAGTTGTGAGTGTTATGATTGGGTATAAAAGGAGCATACCCAAAAGGCTCAGCCATTCACAAGCAAAGACGGGGCGAGGATCACCGCTTTGTGAACAACTGTGCGAAAAAATAGTCCAACAGTTTAAGAGCAATGTTTCTCAATGTTCAATTGCAAGTAATTTAGGGATTATATAATCCATCGTCCATAATATAATCAAAAGATTCAGAGAATCTGGAGAACTTTCTACACGTAAGCAGCAAGGCCGATTCCTTAAGCGGCACTGCATTAAAAACTGACATCATTGTGTAATGGATCTTACCGCGTGGGCTCAGGAACAATTCAGAAAACCATTGTCAGTTAACACAGTTTGTTCCTACATCTACAAGTGCAAGTTAAAACTCTACCATGCAAAGCAAAAGCCATACATCAACAACATCCAGAAATGCAGCTACCTTCTCTGGGCCCGAGCTCATTTGAAATCGACAGACGCAAAGTGGAAAAGTGTGTTGTGGTCTGATGAGTCCACATTTCAAATTGTTTTTGCAAATCATAGATATTGCATCCTCCGGACAAAAGAGGAAAAAGGACCATCCAGATTGTTACCAGTGCAAAGGTCAAAAGCCAGCATCTGT
Organism: Thalassophryne amazonica; assembly: GCF_902500255.1. NCBI lineage: Eukaryota > Metazoa > Chordata > Actinopteri > Batrachoidiformes > Batrachoididae > Thalassophryne > Thalassophryne amazonica. Next base: position 94,208,562 of record NC_047113.1, on the reverse strand, counting down.
GATGGTATGGGGGTGTGTTAGTGCCAATAACATGGGCAACTTACACATCTGTGATGCACCATCAATGCTGAAAGGTACATCCAGGTTTTAGAGCAACACATGCTGCCATCCAAGCAACGTCTTTTTCAGGGACGCCCCTGCTTATTTCAGCAAGACAATGCCAAACCACATTCTGCACATGTTACAACAGCGTGGCTTCATAGTAAAAGAGTGCGGGTACTAGACTGGCCTGCCTACAGTCCAGACCTGTCTCCCCATGAAAATGCGTGGCGCATTATGAAACATAAAATACGACAACAGAGACCCCGGACTGTTGAACAACTGAAGTCGTACAGTACATCAAGAAGAATGGGAAAGAATTCCCCCTATGAAGCTTTAACTAATAGTGTCCTCAGTTCCCAAATGCTTATTGAGTGTTGTTAGGAGGAAAGGTGATGTAACACAGTGGTAAACATACTACTGTCCCAGCTTTTTTGAAGAGGATTTGCAAATCATTGTATTCTGTTTTTATTTACATTTTACACAATGTCCCAACTTCATTGGAATTGGGGTTATACAAGGACTGGCTGAATAGTTCTGCCTCCAATGCAATTATGTCCATAACAAGCAAGATATCAAGATGAAACTGGTAAGAGAAGAGAAGTCCTTGACTTATTGACTATTGCTGCACCAAATGGCTTTCGCCTGCAATTTCAGGAATACACAGAATTGCCTTTGATTTATCACATGTGCACGGTAGTCAATAAAAAAATGGATGTCCATTTGAAACACTGGACTGTTACTGAAATCCTCAAGTTGAAGGGTGGACATTAATATATGAATGAGTGTTGTCTGTGGTGATGCCTTTGTGGATGTCAGTAATCAGGAGGAGCACAAGGAGTTTGAAGGGTGAATATTCCAAGTTGTCCTCTCAGCAGGAAAAGTCTTGATGACTGTTTTGGGACTGCAGTGATACCGTCCTGACTGAATTTTTGAAGCACGGTAACACTGTCAACTTTGACTGATATGTGGACATTTTTGCCATTGAAAAGATGTAAATCTTCAGCATGACAATACTGAAGACACAAGTCGTCAGTATGCATTGCAGTGGCTGAAAATGTGCGAGATCTTACCACACCCACCACACAGTCCAGATCTTACTCCCTTCAATTTTTTTTTCCTAAGATGAAAGAACACCCAAAGGGACACCATTACACTAATGACGCAGAGGTGCAAGCTGCTGTGCTCGCTGGTGCCGAGAGAAGATACCTGATTCCTTCATTGACAGGATGCAAAAATTTGTCTGGGGTTGGTGTAATTATGTGGAAAGGGAAGGTGACTATGTAGAAAAGTAATAACACTGAGAGAGAACATTCCAAGCTTTAACTCTCTGGAGTAGTTTGATGGGGATACACATTAAAAGTCACATGACCACTGTAAAAAATATGTTGATTTTATTCTTTATTAGTTACATTTTCTTTGTCTTATGCTAGCTTGTCTTTCTATTGTGACGTGAATACAGCCACTGTGCCTTTGCATGCTAAAATGTGCTGATAAACCAGTATTGAGACGGGATGTGAAAACATGTTTTTCTTGTGGGCATTCGGGGCCGAGGCCAACTTGTTTCGTCTTATTGGGCAATCAGGAGACAAGGTTGAGTTGTTTTCTCAGTGAGGCAGGGGTGGCACGTGCAGCTCAGTCAGGACTGTATGACATTTCCTTTTTAGGTCATGATCAGTGCTTGGAAATAAGAAGAAAACAAGACTGTACTGCGTGTGGAATGGAAGTGGACCAATAAGAAGATGGGACAACACCTAATAGTAGTTTTGCATTTTAAAGGGTAGGGTTTTATTTTTTATTATAAAAGGGTTCAGGTTTACTTAGGCAGGGTTCTATTCAGAGTGCATGACACAACAGAGTGTCTGATTGTTAGGGCAAGCTTTTAGTGAACCCAGAGACATGTTGTTATTGTTATTTTGGCTCATTCTCTGTAATAAAGGCGAGGTCAGTCTGAGAACTGGACTGAGTCATGGTCAATTTCAATTTTTCAATTCAATTTATTTTCATTTATATAACACCAAATCACAACAGAGTTGCCTCAAGATGCTTCACACAAGTAAGGTCTAAGTTTACTAACTCCCAGAGCAGAAGTGGTAAGGAAAAAACGTCCTCTGAGGAAGAAACCTCAAGCAGACCAGATTTCATGCATTTAATGGAAATAGTTGCATATAACTTTGTTTATATATAAATTTTTACGTATGTTTTTGAAATTTACAATTTATATTTGCATTCTAAGTCATAAAAATGGTTTGTTACACATTTTTGTGATTTTCACAGTAAAAAAAAAAGCTAACTTTTTTTCTGATTTGAATTTTAGGTTTTGGGGTGAATTTATGTCAGAATAAAAGAAAAACTGTAAAGTCACACAAATGAGACAGACAAGGCAAGGTAAAGAGTTTTTTTAAGGTAAATTATAAAGCTAAAACAAAAGGTAGTGAAAAACACCCAAAAAATGCCCAAGACTCCAGTGGGTTAAACAAATGTGTGATTCATATGAATATCCTTCTTGGAATTGAAAAGAAATGGCATAAAAGAAAACTTTCCAGCCAACCCTTATAATTTATGATCATATCCAGAACAAAGCCACATATATCTTAACATGACTGAAAAGGGAGAAAGCATGTTGTATATTAAAAATTAATTTCATTACAGCTTTCGCAGTTCTTCCCGAATCATAAAGCTAGATGTTGTATTCCTCTGAGACAAGGATTATGTTTGTTTTTGTGTGTGACACATGATGTTAAATTATTATTTCTGTACTGAAAATACTAATTAGTTTTGCACATTTTTAATATGTTTGAGAGGCGTTTAATCTTTGTGGGGTGTGTCCACAAACATCCACAGGGCTTGACGCATACTCAGAAATACACACTCACACACAGAAACACACCCACGCTGTGCGTTGTACCTGATGCACTTTCTAATTTCTCTCCCACTGTCAGTGATGGCTGAAATAAATGAACTTATCACCCCCTCATTCAAATTCAAGGACACAAGTCACTCAGCGTGCCTTCTGCAAATATAAAATCACCATCTTCTGTTGAAAGCTCGCTTTTTCTCTCACACAGGGAGACATAAAGGAGAACGTTTTGTGCCAGCAGCCCCATCCGTGTGTGTGTATGTGTGTGTGAGAGAGAGAATACCTGCAGCACTATCTGCTTTTTTTTTCTTTATCTGCAACATGTTTTCATTTGGTGGGGTCAAATTCTGACGTTTTGTCAGAGCCCTTTGGAGTCAGTACAATGTAGGAGGTGCAGGTGATGTTGGTACAGCAGCGTGCTCATATTGATTTCTGCAAAAATGTGAAGTAATGTTCCACTTGATATGCTGCATGTAATCAGAGTTACGCTGCTGGGATCGGTGATATCAAGGCTGAATTTGTGAAGATTAATGGTGATGTTGTTCTCCTGTCATTGGACACAATCTTTGCTTTTGTTTGGCAGCAGTCTAATCTATATCTGTCTTAAACGGATTACCCTGCACAGCACATTCGCTCCACTGTCGCTGAAAAAGTGGGTGTCAACGCATGTGACAGGGCTGAAAATCAGTCAAACAGAGCATATCCTGACATATTCACAATGTGCTCTGGGACTCCGGTGATGTTAAAATATAGCAACTGTTGTTTTTAAGAAGTGTGCCACAGAGGTGTGGATGACAGTGGCTGGCACAATGAGGTTGGAGGGAAAAACATTGACAATTAGGGGAAAAGAGTGTAAAACAAAAGAGACAAACAGCTCCAGTGCTGAAATCTGGAAAGCAGTTCTTATGAAGAGCATCGTGTTTTTATTTTTTATTTTTTTTTAAATCTGCATTCAAAGCTGTGGACTGATTTGTGAGCAACAATGTAGATGAGCCCAAACAAAGTGTGTTTATCATTTTTTTTACACTCATCTACACCAGATAAAAAATTCAATAAATCTCCTTTTACAACAACACTTGTGTTCACACAATATTAATAAATCTGATAAAATGAAAAAATGCCTGATGCATCCTATAGATTGTCTTACAAAGTAAAAGACACACTGATAGACGCAGGACATGTGGTGCAAAATGCTCAGGACATATAGGGTCATAATTATTTCACCCCACCGTCCCCATATAAGAAAAATGAATAAGGGATCATTTGGAATAACAGGTTTAATAATCACATTGCAATGCATGATAATATTTTCTTGGAGGGCAGAAGAGCAATAATTTGCAGATTTCAGTGCTGAGCATGATTCAGATTTATCAATAATGTGACAAACCAGACATATTTTAACACCCAATGTTTGCTGAAATTAAGACTGTATTGTTCAAGTAGCATTAATGATGCTAACAGAGTCTTGTGTTGATTCCATTCACCTTCACTGAGCTGTGCATCTGTCTTCCTCTGCCCCCAGGGGAAAAAAAAAAATCCATTTGGAAACCTGTCAGCGAATTTGGTGCACACGCTTAATATAATTTTATAATTGACAGATTTCCAAAAGTAGTTTAAAGATGGATGTTTTAACATCAGTTTCAATTTACTTTTCATTTATATAGCACCAATCACAAAAAGGTTGCCATCAAGGCACTTCACACAAGCAAGGTCCAACCTTACTCCTCGTAATATCTCTAATGTGGATGTGTCAAAGTGTGCCAAAATGTGTCAAAGGATACGTAGGATCAAAAATTACCTCAAGGTTCCACACTTTGTCAGTGTGATGTATGCCACAGGAGCCTAGGCCAAGCGTTAACTGGTCAAATTGATGCTGATGTCTCACTGGACTAAGAACCATCATTTCAATCTTATCAGAGCTTAAAAGTAGGAAGTTGCTAGACATCCAGCTTCTCACTGATGCAATGCAATCTTCTAAGGATTTTATGTGCATGAGATTACCAGCAGGTATCGGCATGTAAAACTGAGTATCATCAGCATAGCATTGAAAGGTAACCCCAAAATGCTGCAATATGTGCCCAAGGAGTGCTATATAAAGGGAGAAAAGCAGGGGCTAAGACTGACCCCTGTGGAACCACAAATTTCATGTCACTAAGGATAGAGGTAGTGTTACTGTACAAAACACACTGAGAACGACTGGTCTGGTATGATGTTATCCATGCAAGGGCACTCCCAGTAATCCCCAAATGATTTTCCAGTCTATCAAGTAGAATATGATGATCCTCTTTATCAAACACAGCACTGAGATCTAATAGCACCAGAAGTGTAGTGTTGTCTGAATCCATTGCAAGTAGAAGATCATTCACCACTTTAGTGAGAGCTGTCTCTATGGAATGATATTTTCTAAAAGCAGACCGCAGTGGCTCAAAAAGATTATTCTTGGTAAGGTAGTGTACAAGCTGCCGTGAAACCACTTTTTCCAAAACTTTAGAGCAAAATGATAGATTTGATATCGGCCTATAGCTTTTCAATACACTAGGGTCAGGATTAGATTTTGTAAGTCATGGTTTAATCACTGCAGATTTGAAACATTCAGGAACAGATCCAGAAGTTAAAGAAAGATTAATAATTTCCAGCACAGTCGGCCCAAGAGTGGACCACAGGTCCTTAAACAGTTTTGTTGGTATAGGAAAAAATAAACAGGTTGTGCTTTTTGTAGATGTTACGAGTTTTGTCGGCGCACATAGTGAGACAATATCAAATTCTGTAAATCTGGGTAATGCCACAGTAATGGCACCCACCTCAATAGCAGGGTGCAGTGGCTGGGTTAAGCCATGCTGGGATATGCTCAACCTACTGTCATCTATTTTCTTCTTAAAGTAATCCAAGAAATTTTGTGCTGTAAAAGGAGAGCAAACTACAGGTGGTTGTCCATGAATAAGTGTTGCCATCGTGTCGAACAAGAACTTTGAGTTATGCTTGTTTTTGTTGATCAAATCAGAGTAATAGGTCCGGTTTGCAGCCAGTAGTGCGTGCTTATAGTCTAAGATAACATCACGCCACGCAAGGTGGAATACTTCTAATTTTGAACTACACCATCTCCGTTTGAGACCTCGAGCCTTCTGCTTGAGGTCACGCAAGTAATCACTGAACCAAGGTGACTGTGTTTTTTTTTTGGGGGGGGGGGGGGGGCATGGTTTTAACAAAGGTGGTGCAATCATGTTGAGTGCAGTTTTGAGCACTGAGTTTAAACTATCCACAAGACTGTCTACTGATTGGGCATTTTCTAAATGTGAAGCTAAGATATCAGTCTATCTTTGAGTTCAGCCATAGTTGAGGAGTAGATGCATCACCGTAGTGATAATTAAGGTTGTTGTCCCACTAAACATGGCAGCAAAACTGTAAACCTAATAAGTGAGTGATCAGAGACCACCGAAGCAAGAGGCATGATGTCAGTATTCATGAGAGTGATACCACATGTGAGAACCAAATCCAGGGTATTTCCACTAATGTGCGTTGAGTCCTGAATGCACTGCTAAATCCTAATGCATCCACAATGTCCATAAATGATTTGCAGAGGGGATCAGAAGCCTTATTTATATGAATGTTAAAGTCACCAATAATCAGAATAATATCTGCACTCATTGACAAGTCCCTCCATGGTCTAGCTCAGGGGTGGGCACATGAGGGACCTGAATTGTGTCAAGGGGCCATACCAACGTTATCTTTAACTTAATTCTGCCCAGCTGTCTTCCATTGTAAAATGCACTTAGTTACATAATGTGTATCATTCAGTTCATGAATATCTGAAGTTTTTAATAATGAGAACTGTTGTATGCTAAAAATTTCACATGTAATTACTGATTCGCAGCTGCAGTATACAGGTGGAGTGAAAAACAGAAGACACGTGGTCTGAAACATCTTACAGGTGTGAAGCACACGAAATCCAGTCAAGTCACATGTATAGACACACAATGACACTTTCGCTCTTTTAGCTTCACAATAAAAGCATCTGACTAGTTTAACCAGACATTTTCAGAATAAAATAAATTTCTGGCAACTGAATTTTTACCATTACTGCAATTCTTCCTACATGGTAACTTTTCACATTATAACTGTAAATATTGTAAATAAAACAATTCTACTCAACTTTTTTTCAGTGGAAAATGCACTTAATTGCATATTTTGAATAGCTGGTACTGGTAACTGGGAGAATAAAACTATTCTGTAACTATTTGTAATTAGGCTATGTGAAATTGTGGTGTAGAGGTCAAATACAGACATACAATAATACTGTACATCAAACAATATCTTGCAATGTTTTCAACCTCATTTCAGCTCTTCAGTGAGAATAATCCAGTCGGTTCTGGGCTTGAACAAGGGCATTGAAATCTGGCTGAATATCAGAAGTGGCTATGCGAAGAACAGCTGAGAGGTGTTCATCAGTGATAGAGGATCTGTGTTTGGATTTGTTGAACTTCATCACTGAGAATGTCTGTTCACACACAAATGTAGATCCAGAGAGGGCTAGAATACTCTGAGCATGTCTCCTCAGGTGTGGAAAGCACTCCTTTTTGAGAGAGGAGTAAAAGTCCAGCAGTGAGACCAACCTAAAGTGCTCTGCCAGAAGTGTGTCAGACTGTAGGTCAATGAGTTCCATCTGAACATCACTTGGTGCATTATCTACACTAAAGTTGAAGGGAAAAGAAACCATGTGCATTTCACTTTCAAGAGTTTTGAAATCTTGAAATTGCCTTGGAAACTCTCCATGCAGAGCTTCTAACATGGTTGAGTACTTGTGGAGGTGATTGGCTGATCTTGTGGTTTCCTTTAGTGTTGGCAAGTGGGTCAGACTGTTGTCCTTCACTTGGTTCGAGAGATTCTGCAGCTTTCTCATGGAAGCCTTCACTGCACTGTACATCTTATACACAAAAGCGCCCTTGCACTGCAGTTTGACATTTAGTTCATTCATAAGTGCAGTCCATCCACGGCAAATCCGAGGTCTGCCACCCAGTTATCATCTGAAAGCTCTGGGAGTCATGTCTTTTCTTAACACAGCCTGAATCTGGTCTTTCAGGTCCAAGGACACTTTTCAGTACTTTGCCCAAGCTGAGGCCACCTGACAAAACAGTGATAGCTTATTTCACTATGTTCAGTCTCATTTTCTTCCAGAAGGGCAACAAATTGTCTGTGATTTAATGCTCTAGCTCTGATGAAGTTAACTATTTTAGTTATAGCATCAACAACGTGATTAATTTTCAACAATTTCAATTTTCGAAATTGGAGACAAGATGGCGCCCTGTGTGTGTTCTGGCTGCTGCTTTGCCTGTTACCATGTTGTTTTTTTTTGTTATTTTCCTGATTGTGGTTGCTGTCATATCAGCTTTGAAGGATAGCGATTGCGTGAGTGCAATACAGATTTATTATTGTGACTCTCTTTTTAAATTAAAGAGGACAATGGAATGCCTCTTTCATGACTGGGATAGCTACAAGCAAACTTTCCCCCACCTCCGTTTGTGCGTTTCCCCCTCCTCCTGGGAATACCTGATGTTGTGGCGACGTCCAGGTAGTCCGAAAAAGAGGAGAAGAGGCTGCAGAGCGGGTGTCCAGGTTCGGATCAGATGAGGAGTGTGGCATGCGGCTCGTGGATATCGAGCTACAGGTGCTTCGTCCAGTTCCACTCTTGCAGGGCCATACGGCTGGCAGTGTGGCCCTGTTTCACCGCATCCCACCACTCCTCTGTGTTGCAGGACCAGCCTGGACAATCACTGGGTCCCTGATGGACGAGTTGCTTGGGTCCTGGGTCTGTCCCTGCTTTCCGTGTTACATCTAGGGAGCAGCGTGGGTTTCGCCGGTACAGTGGTGCCTCACGTGACCGTGGGAGATGTCCTGCAGCCTATCCCGTTGTGTTCAGCGGACCTCGACTACGGCCTCATTGTTGAGTCAGAGTGGATTATTGAATGCGCGCGCTCTATTTCAAATAAAGCGTTCTCCATTAATGAGCTTTTTGTCAGGAAAAACTTGGACTTTCTTCCTCACAGAAAAGTGGGAGAGGGAAAATTAATGCATCCATTTAAATGAGCTCTGTCCTGCGGGTTGCCTTAGCGGTGGCTAAGCCCCTGCCCCTGTCGCGCGGGGGGAGGACTGGCTGCTGTGTACCGGGACCGGTACACATGCAGACTGTCGGATAGCTAGAGCCACACCCCCTCTTTGAGGCGCTCATGATGGAAGTTCGGTTCCTCACATAAATTTTTATAGTATTTTGATCTATCGACCTCCGGCCCTGCTGGGGCTTTTCTTAAGGCTTTTACTGACTTTTTTCATCTATAATTAGATTGGAAAAGGTCTAATTGGGTGATTTTAAATTCCAGATTGATGTTGATTCTTCTACTTCAGCAAGAGAGATTATAACTATGACAGAGGGCTTTTAATTTTGAACAGTATGTGGTCAGGGGTCCCACTCACAACAAGGGTCACACGTTGGATCTGGTTTTTTGCACTGGGCCTGGAAATTACCAATGTATGTGTGGAGGATGTCTTCTGAGTGCCCATTGTTGTGTTTCTTTGATTTTGATGGTGCCATCTGAGCCTCGACCTGTTTCTACTTAAGGCAGAAGAAGGAGAATTATCACAGAGACAACAGCTACGCTTTTCTGTGATAAGTTCAACCCTTTACTTTTTAATAATCTCACTGAAACTGATTGTTTTATGAAATAGCTTTAATAGCCACTGTGCCACTATCTTGGATCAAGTGGCACCACTCAGGCTGATAAGCTCCTCGTGAAAGTTTCTGCCCTTGGATAAATGATGGGATTATGACTCTAAGGAGAACATGTCGCCAGATTGAACGCCTATGGAAATCAACAAAACTGGAGGTTCACAGGCTACATTTAAGAGACTTAATATCTTCCTTAAATAAGATGATAGAGGAGGCCAGGATGAGTTATTTTAATCGCCTGATTGCCTCCAATAAAATAAATCCTAAAGTGCTTTTTGACACAATCAGCTCTCTTGTGTCACCTGCTGCCGTCACTCCTGTTATCTCTAAAACTAGTTGTGAGGAGTTCCTGGATTTCTTTATTGATAAGGTTAGAGTTATAAAGGACAACCTGCCTCCATGCCACGGTCCCCAGCACTGGGAACCTCCCACTCAGTGCTGGGCCTCATTTGAGCCTGTTACTGTAGAGGACATCTCAACCATCATGAATAAAGTGAAGCCATCCTCTGGTATTTTGGATGTTCTTCCGTTTAAACTGTTTGTGAATGTATTTGACTCCATCGGGCCCTACATTGCTAAAATGTTTAATATATCTTTGTCGAGTGGTGTGTTTCCCTGTTATTTTAAACATGCCATTATGGAACCACAGTTAAAGAAAGCTGGATTGGATTCTACAGAGCTCAAGAACTTTAGGCCAATATCTAAAACCCCTTTCTTGGCCAAAGTCTTGGAAAAGGTAGTCTGTGCTCAATTGAGATCGTTTTTGCAGGCTAACAACATCCATGACACTTTTCAATCTGGGTACCGTGAGTTTCATTCTACTGAAACAGCCCTGTTGAAGGTGTCTAGTGACATGATGATGGCAGCTGACACTGGCAAATGTTCTGTGCTGATTCTGTTTGATCTGTCTTTGGCGTTTGATACTGTTGACCATGGCATTCTGATAAACAGATTGCAGGATTTGGTTGGAATGTCAGGTTGTGGTTTAGAGTGGTTTACCTCTTACCTGACTGGTAGAACTTTTAGTGTGACGGTGGGCAATGCAGTGTCAGAATCTGCAGATTTTCTATGGGGTGTGCCACAGGGATTGGTCTTGGGACCTGTTTTGTTCTCGTTGTATCTCCTTCCTCTCAGCAAGCTGATCCAGCAGTTCAGTGATGTGTCCTATCATTTGTATGCCAATGATTTGCAGCTGTACTGCTCTTTAAGACAACTGAGCCACAGAAACTCTGCTCTCTCACAAATTGTTTGGCCAAAATTAAGGAATGGCTCACTGAGAACAGTCTGCAGTTAAATTCCAATAAGACTGAGACTCTGATTGTAGCACCAGATAGTGCTGTACCTGGAATTAAGCAGCATCTCTGTTGGGAAAGTGTAGGAACACGGACCCACAACAGGGGGTGCAAATGAACGGACAATGGAGAAAGTCAGATCACAAAGTTTTACTGTTGTGAACTCACACAACAAACACAACAGATTACAAATACAGCAGTAACCGAATTCCAAAGGTGTCGTGTGGGCAGGCTCGATGATAGCAGACGTCTGTCCGAGTCGAACCAGGTCTGCTCCATCTCTTGGTTGGCCCGTTCTGCTTGCCCGTTGGTCTGGGGGTGATACCCGGACGAGAGACTGACCGTGGCCCCCAGTTCCCGGCAGAAGCTCCTCCAGATGTGCGAGGAGAACTGGGGACCGCGATCGGAGACGATGTCTGATGGTATCCCATGCAGACGGACGACGTGGTGGACCAGGAGGTCCACTGTCTCCTGGGCCGTTGGTAGCTTCGGGAGGGCCACGAAGTGGGCCGCCTTGGAGAATCGGTCCACTATCGTGAGGATGACGGTGTTTCCCTGGGACGGCGGGAGGCCCGTGACAAAATCCAGGCCGATGTGAGACCAGGGGCAATGAGGCACGGGCAGCGGCTGTAGCAATCCCGATGTCTTGCGGTGGTCGACCTTGCCCCTGGCGCAGGTGGTACAGGCCTGGATGTAACCCCAGACGTCGGCCTCCAGGGACGCCCACCAGAAGCGCTGCCGGACGACTGCCACGGTTCTTCGCACCCCAGGATGACAGGAGAGCTTAGAACCGTGACAGAAGTCCAGAACTGCAACCCTGGCTTCTGGTGGGACGTACAGTTTGTTCTTCGGTCCGGTTCCGGGGTCCGGGTCTCGTGTCAGGGCCTCCCGGACGGTCTTCTCCACGTCCCAGGTGAGGGCGGCCACGATAGCGGACTCCGGGATGATGGGATCCGGGGGATCCGACGACTCCGTTTTGACCTCATCTCATGTACCCGGACAAGGCATCCGATCTTTGATTTTTGGTCCCGGGACGGTAGGTGATCCGGAAGTCAAAACGGCCGAAGAACAGTGACCAGCGGGCTTGCCTGGGATTCAGCGCTTGGCGGTCCTGATATACTCCAGGTTCCGGTGGTCAGTGAAAACACGTGAATGGCACGGACGTTCCCTCCAACAGATGTCTCACTCCTCAAGAGCCTCTTTCACCGCAAGGAGCTCTCGATTGCCGACGTCATAGTTCCGTTCGGCTGGGGTCAACCTGTGGGAAAAATAGGCACACGGGTGAAGGACCTTATCAGTCTTCCCGCTCTGAGACAGCACGGCTCCTATCCCTGAGTCCGAGGCGTCCACTTCAACCACTAACTGGCGACTAGGATCGGGCTGCACCAGAACAGGTGCAGACGAGAAGCGCCGTTTCAACTCCTTGAACGCGGCTTCGCAACGATCCGACCAGGTGAAGGGGACTTTTGGTGAGGTCAGGGCTGTCAGGGGGCTAACTACCTGACTGTAGCCCTTAATGAACCTCCTGTAGAAATTAGCAAAGCCTAGGAACTGTTGCAACTTCCTACGGCTTGTGGGTTGGGGCCAGTCTCTCACCGCCGCAACCTGGCCGGATCAGGAGCGACGGAGTTGGAGGAGATGATGAACCCCAAGAAGGACAAAGACGTGCGGTGGAACTCACACTTCTCGCCCTTCACAAACAGCCGGTTCTCCAACACCGCTGCAGGACCTGACGTACATGCTGGACATGGGTCTCAGGGTCCGGAGAAAAGATGAGTATATCGTCTAGGTATACGAAGACGAACCGGTGCAGGAAATCCCGCAAGACATCGTTAACCAACGCTTGGAAAGTCGCGGGAGCGTTTGTGAGACCGAACGGCATGACCAGGTACTCAAAGTGACCTAAGGGGGTGTAAATGCCGTCTTCCACTCGTCTCCCTTCCGGATCCGAACCAGGTGGTACTCATTTCTAAGATCGAGCTTGGTGAAAAATCTGGGCTCCATGCAGGGGTGTGAACACTGAATCCAACTGGGGCAACGGGTATCGGTTGCGAACCGTGATCTCGTTCAACCCCCTATAATCAATGCATGGACGAAGTCCGCCATCTTTTTTGCCCACAAAAAAGAAACCTGCGCCCATCGGGGAGGTGGAATTCCGGATCAACCCGGCAGCTAACGAGTCCCGGATGTAGGTCTCCATTGATTCGCGCTCAGGCCGTGAGAGGTTGTACAGCCTACTGGAGGGAACTCACTGCCTGGAACCAAATCAATGGCACAATCATACGGACGGTGGGGGGGAAGAGTGAGAGCCAGATCCTTGCTGAACACGTCGACAAGGTCATGGTACTCCACCGGCACCGTCCCCAGATTGGGCGGGACTCTGACCTCCTCCTTAGCTCGGGAGCCGGGAGGAACCGAGGAACCTAGACACACCCGATGGCAGGTCTCGCTCCACTGAACCACTACCCCGGACGGCCAATCAATCCGGGGATTGTGCTCCAACATCCAGGGAAATCCTAAAACCACACGGGAGGTGGCCTGAGTCACAAAAAACTCGATCACCTCCCGGTGATTTCCTGACACCACCAGAGTTACAGGTGGTGTCTTATGCGTGATCGGAGGGAGTAGGGAGCCATCTAGTGCCCGAACCTGTACAGGCGAGGTAAGCGCCACCAGAGGGAGCCCTATCTCCCTGGCCCATCTGCTGTCCAACAGATTCCCCTCAGAGCCCGTGTCCACCAGTGCTGGGGCCTCAGGGTTGAGTCCTCATAAAGGATCGTGACTGGGAGTCGTGTGGCAATGTGGGTGTGTCCCACGTGAATGTCTCGGCCCACCCCTAGCCCAGTCTCTAGGGGCGGGGCGTTGGAGTTTAACCGCTCGGGGCAGTCCCTCATATGGTGCTCTATCGCACCACAAACAAAACAAGCTCCGTGGGCCCGTCTCCTCTGTGCGTCTGGTGCCCTAATTGTTGCCCTACTCGTGTCCATAGCTTCGTCAGCAGGGGGAGCTGTGGCCCCACGGAGCGCAGGGGCCGTGGAGCGTGGGGAAGGTGGAGCGCGGTCGGAACCGGAAGGGAGAGGGACGGCGCGTGCCCCGGCCACGCCCTTCGTCTCGTTCCCGCCGACGTTCTTCTAACCGGTTGTCTAACCGTATGACAAGATCGATGAGCCTATCTAAATCCCGCGGTTCGTCCTTAGCCACCAGGTGCTCCTTAAGAACCAATGACAGTCTGTTTACAAAGGCGGCGCGGAGGGCAGCGCTATTCCAGCCGGACTTCGCAGCCGCGATGCGGAAGTCGACTGCATAGGCAGCTGCGCTCCGACGCCCCTGTCTCATCGACAGTAGCACAGTTGAAGCGTTTCTCCTCTATTGGGGTGATCGAAACACGGTTTCTGAACTCCCTCACAAACCCATCCTATGTCTGAAGGAGCCGTGACTTTGCCCCAGAGCGCTGTAGCCCAAGCGCGTGCCTCGCCGCGAAGCAGGTTTATTACATAAGCTACCTTGCTAGCATCAGTCGCGTACATAACTGGACGCTGTGCGAAGACGAGCGAACACTGCATAAGGAAATCCGCGCACGTCTCCACACAGCCTCCGTACGGCTCTGGGGGACTTATGTATGCTCCCGGGGAAGGTGGGAGGGGTCGTTGAACGACCAGTGGAACGTCAATGTTACGCACGGGGTCTACGGGAGGGAGAGCCACAGCGGCGCCCGGAGGGCGCGCTTCCACCTGCGCGGCGAGAGCCTCCACCCTGCGGTTCAGGAGGACATTCTGCTCGGTCATTAAATCTAACCGAGTCGTGAAAGCGGTGAGGATCCGCTGCAACTCACCGATTACCCCTCCTGCGGACGCCTGCGCGTCCTGTTCTTCCATTGGCCGCTCAACAGCTGGTTGACGCCCCTCGGGATCCATGACGTTGGCCGAGATATCCTGTTGGGGAAGTGTAGGAACACGGACCCACAACAGGGGGCGCAAATGAACGGACAATGGAGAAAGTCAGATCACAAAGTTTTACTGTTGTGAACTCACACAACAAACACAACAGATTACAAATACAGCAGTAACCGAATTCCAAAGGTGTCGTGTGGGCAGGCTCGACGATAGGAGATGTCTGTCCGAGTCGAACCGGAACCACCCGATTTCCTCTGCCACCGGACCCCGGGGATACTGGAGCCGCCAAGTCCCGAACCCCAGGTGGCCACTGCCTTCGCTCGTCGGATCCGGTACTGCTGGCAAGGAACAGAAACAGTCAGGTGTGGGTGCGGCATGTGAGTACTTATCCAAAATACAGTCTCCTGCTGTCTTTTCTCTTTCTGTGTAAAGGCAAAAAGTATTTAATGGTCAAAAGATGATCTGTTTGGCTGGATACGTTACCTCCTTGGTAGAGCGATATCTCAGCAATGAGGTGGAGATGCCGTCCTGTTGATTGATATCAGCTGTCTCGTCTCAGGTGATGGGTGACGGCTGTCACCCTGGCTGCTCCTGTGAGGCGGCAGCGCCCTCTGGTGCCTGGAGCCCGCACTCCAGACAGGGTGCCCTCTGGTGGTGGTGGGCCAGCAGTACCTCCTCTTCAGCGGCCCACACAACAATCTCGGTAGCATAAGCTGCACGGTCAAAAGCAGCCTGCATAACCTGGGTGTCATTTTGGATGGAGGGATGTCTCTGGAGCAGCACACAAATTACCTGGTTAAGAACTGTTTTTTCCAAATTCGGAACATCTCTAAGCTCCGTAAGATGGTGACTTTAAAAGAGCTTGAGATGATTGTTCATGCGTTCGTCTCATTTGCGTTTGGATTATTGTAACAGTCTCTTCACCTGTCTGAATAAGAAGGAGTTGGCCCACCTGCAGGTTGTGCAAAATTCTGCTGCACACCTGCTTACCCGCACCCGCAGTAGGGACCATATTACTCCTATTCTTAATACTTTGCATTGGTTGCCTGTCTCCTACAGGATTCATTACAAAATCCTGGTTTTGACTTTTAGAGCTCTGCATGGACAGGCACCGGAGTACATCAGGGACCTCATCCAGCTTTATGCTTCCTCCAGGAGCCTCAGGTCGTCCAATCAGAACCTGTTGATGGTTCCTCGGAGCCGTTTTAAAACTCGCAGGGACAGATCTTTAAAGTGGTGGCGCCTAGCCTCTGGAATGAGCTTCCCTGTGCCCTTTGTTCTCTGGACTGTATAGATACTTTTAGAAGGCAACTAAAGACGCATTTCTTTAAGTTAGCTTTTTAGCCTAATATTGTATTTTATTGTTTCGTATGTTATTTTTAGATTATTTTTGTATGCCATGTGCAGCGCTTTGTGACCCTGGTCTGTGAAAGGTGCTTTATAAATAAAGGTTACTTACTTACTTACACTGTCTTACATAAAACTTCCTGATGTATAATGCAATGTAAAAATGTTAATTTCTGCACAGGGTTGATTTCTGTCACTTTATCCTGCATTCTCTTCAGAAGTCCAACATTTTTCCCTGTCAGATTTGGACAACCGTCCATTGTCACACCTGTTAGCTTTTCCCATTTCAGTCCTAATTTGTCCAAACATGCATTTACCTCTGTGAACAAGTCCAGACCAGTGGTTGTCCCTTTCATTGACTGCATGGCTGCCAGCTCCTCCGTGATTTGAAAGTCTGCACTTATCCCCCGTAAAAAAAATTAGTAGCTGGTTGGTGTCATGTACATCGCAGCTTTTGTCTAATGCCAGAGAAAAACAGTCAAAGTTGGCGGCTCTGTTCTTCAGCTGAAGCTCCAAGATTCTAGCGATGTCCTCCACCCACCTCATGACAGTGCGTCGGGAGAGTGACATTCTCAAAAGTGTTCTTTTTCTGTGGTCATATCAGTGAAACAGTCCAGTAAGCACTCCTTAACAAACTCTCCATCAGAAAACGTTTTACTTTTTCTGGCGATTTTGTGAGAAATTACATAACTTGTCCTGATGGCTGCATCTCTGGTGGTATGAAGTTTGGTAAAAAGTCCTTGTCGGGCTTGCAGTTTTGCGAGCAATGCAGCAGACTCCCTCACGCGCTCTTCATCTGACAAATTTCTGTATTTATCATCATGCTTAGTCGTGTAGTGGCGATTCAAATTGTAATCTTTAAACACAGCGGCTTCTGTACCACAAATTAAGCACACGGCTTTACCTTTAATTTCTGTAAAGAAATACTTGGCAGTCCACATCTTATTGAAAACATAACATTCTTTTCTTATCATGAGCTGACATTTTGAGGATGACCTGGCTAGCATCACATCCCGCTGTTCACCTTCACACACATACGGAATAGGCGCGAACATATTTTCAAAATAAAATCAGCACAGTTGTATTTCATGCATAACATCGTTATTTTTTCAATTATTTTTAAATTATGATTGGCCTCATGCGGGCCGGACAGGGATGCAGAAAGGGCCAGATGTGGCCCGCGGGCCATGGTTTGCCCAGGTCTGGTCAAGCTCCATTGTACCTCTCTGGGCTTCTTCAGCCTTATACAACTAGTTGGTGTCTCAGGTCTGCTGACTCAGCGCTGGCTGTTTTTAAGGTGCTAAAAAGTTGGTATGGTATGGTGTGTTGCATGGCATGTTGTACAACCCCTGGCAAAAATTATGGAATCACCGGCCTCGAAGGATGTTCATTCAGTTGTTTAATTTTGTAGAAAAAAAAGCAGATCACAGACATGACAAAACTAAAGTCATTTCAAAGGACAACTTTCTGGCTTTAAGAAACACTATAAGAAATCAGGAAAAAAATTGTGGCAGTCAGTAACGTTACTTTTTTAGACCAGCAGAGGGAAAAAAAATATGGAATCACTCAATTCTGAGGAAAAAAATTATGGAATCATGAAAAACATTAAGAACGCTCCAACACATCACTAGTATTTTGTTGCACCACCTCTGGCTTTTATAACAGCTTGCAGTCTCTGAGACATGGACTTAATGAGTGACAAACAGTACTCTTCATCAATCTGGCTCCAACTTTCTCTGATTGCTCTTGCCAGATCAGCTTTGCAGGTTGGAGCCTTGTCATGGACCATTTTCTTCAACTTCCACCAAAGATTTTCAATTGGATTAAGATCTGCACTATTTGCAGGCCATGACATTGACCCTATGTGTCTTTTTGCAAGGAATGTTTTCACAGTTTTTGCTCTATGGCGAGATGCATTATCATGTTGAAGAATGATTTCATCATCCCCAAACATCCTTTCAATTGATGGGATAAGAAAAGTGTCCAAAATATCAACGTAAACTTGTGCATTTATTGATGATGTAATGACAGCCATCTCCCCAGTGCCTTTACCTGTCATGCAGCCCCATATCATCAATACTGCAGAAATTTACATGTTCTCTTCAGGCAGTCATCTTTATAAATCTCATTGGAACAGCACCAAACAAAAGTTCCAGCATCATCACCTTGCCCAATGCAGCTTCGAGATTTATCACTGAATATGACTTTCATCCAGTCATCCACAGTCCACGATCGCTTTTCCTTAGTCCATTGTAACCTTGTTTTTTTTTCTGTTTAGGTGTTAATGATGGCTTTCGTTTAGCTTTTCTGTATGTAAATCCCATTTCCTTTAGGCAGTTTCTTACAGTTCGGTCACAGACGTTGACTCCAGTTTCCTCCCATTCGTTCCTCATTTGTTTTGTTGTGCATTTTCGATTTTTGAGACATATTGCTTTAAGTTTTCTGTCTTGATGCTTTGATGTCTTCCTTGGTCTACCAGTATGTTTGCCTTTAACAACCTTCCCATGTTGTTTGTATTTGGTCCAGAGTTTAGACACAGCTGACTGTGAACAACCAACATCTTTTGCAACATTGCGTGATGATTTACCCTATTTAAAGAGTTTGATAATCCTCTCCTTTGTTTCAACTGACATTTCTCGTGTTGGAGCCATGATTCATGTCAGTCCACTTGGTACAACAGCTCTCCAAGGTGTGATCACTCCTTTTTAGATGCAGACTAACGAGCAGATCTGATTTGATGCAGGTGTTAGTTTTGGGGATGAAAATTTACAGGGTGATTCCATAATTTATTCCTCAGAACTGAGTGAAGCCATATTTTTGTCCCTCTGCTTGGTTTAAAAAAGTAACCATTACTGACTGCCACAATTTTTTTTCTTGATTTCTTATAGTGTTTCTTAAAGCTTTGTGTCATGTCTGTGATTTGCTTTTTTTTTTCTACAAAATTAAACAACTGAATGAACATCCTCCGAGGCCAGTGATTCCATCATTTTTGCCAGGGGTTGTATATATGCACATGTTGCATGACAGATCATCTGTCCCCTTCACAAACAGGACCACTGTGCAGCACCATGGCCAGCTCCCTTGAGCTGTAGTCAGTGACAGTTGCATTTCAGATGCAAGTCAGTCAAGTAGTGGTCCTGGCACAGTGATTCAAGTTTCTAAAAATAGGAACAAAGTCTTGTAACTTGTGCCACATACGAGCTCCTGTCCCACAGCAAATTTGCCATCAATCTGGATATGGTGCGTATCAGTGCCTTCGCAAGTATGACAAGAGTTTCATGTAAGGGTTTCCAAACATATCCTTGAGAAGGCTATGACAGAGACTGTTGGTGATTGTATTAAACTGCTGAGTCTTATCTCTGTGTGACTGGGACTTAATAGTTTCAAAGGCAAGGAGCCTCTCTCTCTCTCTCTCTCAAGGATGCCATTTACTGCAAACTTTGCTCCATGGACCTTTTGCTGTTTTTCTATGGCTGGGTTGTACAAATGTATATGAAGCAATCAAAATGTAAAGGTTTACATCTCTGATTTAAAAGGTTTCCATCTCTGATGTAGTACAGAAAACTGACAAAAGTAGTAGTACAGAAAATTGTGTGTCTCATTGACAACATCTTCTCCAAACCCACAATCAATCCAGCAACCACTAACCATCCAGCAAGTGGCAAACACATCTGTGAGATAATCATTCATTCATTTTCAATAGCCACTTATTCCAATTAAGGGTCATGGGGGTGGGGTGGAGGCTGCAGCCTGTCCCTGGGCAGGTCACAATCCATCCCAGGGCCACATAACGACAGAAAAAAGGGTCATTCCATCTGAAATCACCCAGTTTTCGCCTCAGCTTTATTCTGTCAATGTTATATGTCAATCACATTCCAAGGTTAGTGTTGTGGATTGCCCCTGGTCTCTGGTCTGCTGGCTTCTGTTTGTTTTTATGTTTTCAGGTGACGCTGAGGTGGAGTTGCTGGGTAGTGGCTGAATGCATCCTCCGTGTGTGACATCAGGGCTCCGCTCCCAGCTGTCATGTTGCATGTGGGCCCCACCCTCATCCATCAAGACAGCGCTGGGGGTTGACAGAGCGGCGTCCCACAGCTGATTTGCATCGTTACTGAGTGGGTGCTCACAGCTGGTGATCATCAAAATCCCAGATTTAACCCCAACCTTATGATGGTTTCGTTTCCAGATTCTTCACTGCTACGCACTGCGACAACAGCTGACATCTGCTGCAGTCCACCCTAAGAACCTCCGTGTCCTCTGGGTTCCCAGCTGTGCTCTTTCATCGCACCCAGCCAGTAACCTTTTGTTTTTATTTTTAGTGTTCTTTATCTGACGTTCCGTCGTCACATTTGGAGCTAATGCCATCTGTTGTGTTCCTGGCGGGAGTCTTCAAGCTCTTGACTCTTCCTGCTCCGTTTTTTCTGGACTGTAATTCCGTGCTCTTGTTGTAACCCTCTTGCTGTGGGCACCCTTGTCCACGAGAGTATATGTCTGTATTTTTTTCCATTGGCGCTTCCCGGTGTCACGGTCTGAGATTACCACCAGTCTGAATTTACCAGGTAAAATTAGACTGTAGCAGCCACAGTCTGAACTTACCACCAGTCTGATTTTACCATCTTGGTATATTGAGACTTGTGTGTTATTGACCCTGGTCCAAATTTGCCAAGCAAATATATTATATATTTTTTTTAATTGGAACCACAAGTAAATCCTGTCACTTTCTATTGATGCTTATTGATTTAACCATTATAATTCTGGTTACTAGTTACCTAGCTAGTCTGAAATTTCCAGCCTGCAAGTCTGAATTTATGTCCCACTTCAAGTTTTCTGAAACAAAAGTGTGTGGAAAATGCAGTTATTTCAAAATACATCTGCTCGGTTGAAGATTGCCGCAAGAAATGGTAAATCTAGACCTCCCGGAAGTTGACCGCGAAAAAAAAATCGATTTGCGCATGCGCTTGGTAAAATGAGACCGGCGCAAACTCAGACCACGACACCGGCGCATGTCTGAGACATGCTTTTTTTTTTTTCCCTGCAGGGCAAGCTCCTGCACTAATATATCACTCCCGTTATGTTGAGCGGATCATAAGTTTTTTTTTTTTTTTTTTTTTCACTCACGCTGTTCATTATCTGTCATTTCTGTCCGGTGTGTAATCACACGCAGCGCTTCACTCGCGCTTTTCATTCTTAAAGTACATTCATCTCCACGCTTCTCAGTGCTCAGCAGATATTCTGTTCCGAGTCAATTCCTTGATGGAGTTTTCTGAAATCCAATGGTTAATCTGTAGTTCGGGTTCATACGCTTTCGCGCAGTTCAGGATCAGCATACAGTCATTTTATTATTCCACCAGTGGAACTGTTCAGTTAATTATGATGTAATCAGTTGACAGTCAGCAGTGATCCACACGCAGCAGCCAAGCTTCTGAGTTATTGAAACTGTAGTTCTCTGAGTGCAGTTCCCCAGAGTGTGTGAACTGCTAACCTTTTAGCTAGACTCCAACAGAATGAACAGAACTCTTAATTCATTTGGTTTAGACTCATTTTTGTTTCTTGATGTGTGCCCAAATGCACCGTCATTATTCTCATCTGCCCTCTCATCTCTCCCCTGTAGTCCCAGCAGCTCCGCAGGCTCGCTTCCCTGACTCCAGTCCCTGTTGTGTGGTCCTGTCAGTCCCATCCAGTTTGGTGTTTCATCCTCGGTTGTCCCAACTGCGCAGTCCTTCCTTAATAAACTCTTGTTTAAACCTATCTGTGTTCCTTACTGCTCCTGCATTTGGGTCAACCACCCAACCCGGTTCCCTGAACCGTAACAGTTAGGGTGAAATGCCAAATATTAGGTCTGTATCTTAAAACTTTGAAGTTACAGCCTTTGGAAATTTTTGTGAATTTTTCACGTCATGAAAACTGTCTTTTTGAATTTGCGCATTAACTGCACCTTTGGAACTGCTCATGCCAGGCTATCGTCTGGTGTAGAGTTGGGAAATTGTGGCAGTTTTGGTGTATCTAGTGCAGGGGTAGGCAACCTGTTCCAGAAAGAGCCATGAGGGTGCAGGTTTTCTTTGCAGCCACTGACTCCACCAGGTGATTTTACTGATAAATATCACTTTGAGCAGATGGAATCAGTTAATCAGTGAAATCACCTGGTGGAGTCAGTGGCTGCAAAGAAAACCTGCACCCTCATGGCTCTTTCTGGAACAGGTTGCCTACCCCTGATCTAGTGTGATCTGCCTTCCACAAAGGCATCAAAATGGTAGAAAACCTAAAATTGTACAAGTCGTTCCTATCTTCGATTACTTCAAAATCAAAGAAATATACCACCTATGGGTGTAAAACGTTTTTGTATGATGGTTTGATATAATAGAACAAATCTACACATTTAAATGATATACCAGGTTGTTTTAACAAGTTATAGTTGTTGAAAAAATGCTAATTTAAAAAAAGTGTTGAAATATACTGATTTTCATCACCCCAGATGCCAATGTGGACAGTTGACTATCATATTCATATTTTACATATCTCAAGATGATATGCTACAAATATGGTGTTATTGAGCTTCCTTCATGTCATTTTGTCTTCAAATCAGAATGTAGTCGCAACTTTTTTTTTTTTTTTGGAAGAATCATGATAATGAATATGCAATTAGAAAAAACAAAGCTTGCAGACTATGTTACTCATACAAAATGTCATTTTCTTTCCTCAATAAATTGCCAAAAATGATAGAATCTCAACAGATTTTTTTTACCGTTCAGATTTTACAATCGTACTTGTCATGATGAACTTTAAAACATACTTGCTCACATTTACAGTGATTATATAGATACACAGTTCAAATATCTATCTTGTTAAAACATATCGTATTTACCTTGTAAGATCATTTTGAGTGATATATTTACTGTTATACACTAGTTTACAGAAATAAAGGTGCGTTTGGTATTCTTTGCATTGTTGTTTGCTGACAACACTATGTGCCTGTGCTTGTTTCTTCACAGCACATGACATCATGTGGGGAAATGTGTGGTTACAAGAAGTATGAAGTATTGCCCAATGCAATCCCAGCATGACCTAATTCTTTTAAAATGGATACTTTACCATTTTGTCTATTTTTAAACATAATGGGAATATGGCTATTATGGTCTTCCCAATTTCTACTGATGCAACCAATGTGTTGCTCAATATTTATGAGGTGACCTAATTGTTAACCCCCCCCCCCCCCCCCCAGGTGCAGAGGTTACCTGGGAAACGCCCAGCATAACCAAACTGCACCACTCCAGCAACGCCGACACTACGGCTCACCTGACTGGAGTCAGAGGAGAAGAGAGGGAACAAAAAGACGACACCCCCCCCCCGGTGCAGAGGTTACCCGGGAAACGCCCAGCATAACCAACCTGCACCACTCCAGCAACGCCGACTCTACGGCTCACCCGGCTGAAGTCAGAGGAGAAGAGAGGGCACAACAAAAAACAAAACAAAAAAAAGAAAAAAAACAACCCAATTACCCCCCCATGACCCCCCAGGGGACCGTCCCATCAAACCCTGGGAGGTGAAACTGAAAGAAATAAAAAGAAAGACTAACAGACTAACATACAGTTGCGTGGGTCCTTTTTTTTTTTTTTTTTTTTTTTTCTTAAACAGAACTGCAGGGACACGACCCCAGACACTAAATAGTGAAAAACAAAAAATAAAATCCCACACAAAAACCAACTCAAAAAACACCCACACAAAATGAACTAACACAAAACAAATAAGTGATTTATACCGTCAAGCTCAAACAAATGGAACACGCCTGTTCCAACTTCAGAGCTTGACGGTAATGTGACTCAGTCACCAACAGAGGGAGCCAGAGTGCTAAAAATAAAAAAAACCCCTTTGGTGACAGAGAAAACAAACGAGCTGCTTTTCTGTGCGCAGCTGTGAGCAACACACAACCAAAAATGTGATTCAACTAAATAACACCGGAGCTGACACAACAGACGCAGTAGCTATCATTACCCGGGGAAACGGGGCTACGACTGTAACACAGGAAGCACCGCGACCCGTGCCACAGAGCTCCGCCGTGCGCGTTCACCCATTACAGACTCACTCCTGCAGCTCCCGTTCAAACCTCTTATCCGGTCGAAGTGCGACGCGAAGCCGTCGCCAGTCACACTCCACCACGACCCACAGATAAGGCACACACAGGAACACGGCTGCAAGAGAGCACGAATCAGTATTCAGTAATGGGTCTCAAACACGCACCATCCGGGCGGAGAGCACCCGCAACTGATCCGGATAACTTCTGAACGTCTGCTGCCGCCTTCCCGGCGCGTTACCGTCTCTGCTACCGCTGGGTCCGTGATGTTTGGCCAGAGACTACTGTTATGTGTCGGACGCAGCTCGGAGAACCGACCAGCGTTTGAAGGACCCAGTATGAAATAAGCAGAGCACGGTACAAAGGCTAACTGAATTTAATACATAACCGTGATACAAAATACAACAAAAGAAAGTGCGGTCTGGCGTGGTGCGCTCCCAGCAGCGCTAACGGTCCGGAGCCAGAAGCTGTTCGGACCCAAGGACCCCGCCGACACCCTCCAGGTGGCTGCAACAAACCGAGTCTGTGAAAGAAGGAACCATTATGTGAGTCCACACTCTACACACAGAGAGAACACTTAAAGGTGTACAAACAGCAAACACTTCCTGGCTTGATTACTAATCAGCTTCCCAACCTGCAGGCATGGAACATCCAGTTCACAAAACTCCACTGCAGTGGAAGCCGATACATGACTAACATACAGCTCAATATAATAAAGGTGTGAGGGACACCACATTTACTGACTGTATAAATGTTAGTCACAAAATCTAACGTACCTCAGGAAGTGTGCTGACGAGTGTGAGACCTCACCCCCTCCTCTTTCACAGACCGTGCATCAAACCCTGGACGTTCTCTGCATCCACTGATGATGAGATGGCTCCCGAGACGACGATCTCACCCGTCTGGTCACAAGGTCGAGTCTCTGGCAAATACACACTGTATACTCCAGTCTTAAATGCCACCATGTTCCAATCCATATAGATGCACCTCAGCTGTGAGTCCTGACGAGCCGCAGGTGATCAGGGTGAGGTCCTGATAACCTCAGCAACACAGCCACTCAGTCCCAAATGCAAGCCACCTGGAAGGAAAAACAAAAGACAGAAACAAAAAGGCAGCCAGGCCCCCCAGCCATACAACACTAATCCCAAGATGTAGTGTGGTATATGTCTTCCCGTAGGATTTGTTTGCTAAAATAGATTTTTATTTATTTATTTATTTATTTTTTTACTCCATTGGGTTGATTTGGGACCAGACTATCCAAAAATGGTGGGGCGCAAATTTTCCCACCCCTTAACCCCCTCTGGAGGGGCTTTTTGGTCCCGGGATGCCTCCCAGACTGCCTCTGCACCTATCTTCATTTTCATGGTTTACAGGTCATTCTAGGGGTTTTGGGGGACATTTGGGGGTATTTATAATATTGTAGTAGCAACCTTAGTCTTAGTTTAAGGAATATTAATGTCCATGTAGTTTGTATTCTTTCAGGAAAGACGCTGCAAAAGTTGGAAGGATCATCATCAAAAGCTTGGAAGTCTTCAGTTGCCAGATATTATACTAGATCATTTTAAAGAACCTGGGTGCAATACTTCATTCCATATCTGATTGCGTATTTTCAGGTTGAGATCCTTGGAGGATAATATCATCAGAGAGTAGCCATGTCTGAAAAGAAGTATGTCATTTGCAACAAGGGTGCAACCTCAAGCAGGAGATTGATTAACAATCCTGATATGGTTGATGAACTTGTATCATGTTGTAAAGAGCAGCTGGACCTCGGCCAAACTAAACTGAAACAGCTTCATGATCACTTATTCAGTATGAGTGAATCTGAACACAACTTGGTGAATTACCACAGTGACTGTCAGAAACCCATTGTCAATAAGAACATGATGGAATGACTCCAATGTAAGGGAGACAGATCTGATTCCCCTGCATGTGCTGTGCAAGGGCCTGGCCGCCCTTCAACTTCCAGAGACTCTAGCTGGCCTAAAAGGACAAAATCTATTCCAAAGGCAGAAGTATGTTTGTTCTCTAGCTGCAGCTTCTGCCCCAATGAAAATACAGAACTGCTCCACCGTGTTTTCTCAGATAGGATGGGTGAAATTTTCCTCCAGATAAAGCTGAAAACTAATGATGATCATGTCCGTACTTGCAAATCAGATTTGGAAGATCCAGGCGATGCATCTGCTCTTGAAAGGTACTACCACAGAAAATGCTTGCGCTCTGCTCAGCACACAGTGACCCCAAAAGAATATGGTAATGCTGAGCTCATTTGTTCTGCATGTGACAAACAATTGATCCACTCTGTTGAAAACACTCTCACTGACGATGAGGCTACCTTCAATATGGCTGAAGTCAATGATGCATACTTGTCAATTTTGACAAGGTATCAAGTGGAGATGAATGAGAAGAAAAACTACCACAAACATCTGAAAAAGCTGATTTCAGATCGCCTCCCCAGTGCCCAGTTCATCAAATCTTTACGGAGGAATGAGCCTGAAATAATTCTCCTCCCAAGAGCAGTTAGCAAAGCGATGGATCTTTGATCTGCTTTCCTTGAAGTCGATGAAAAGATTGGCTACCTGAAAGAAATGGCCACAATTTTACAGGATGAAGTTCTGAAGTACCACAGCTGGTCAGTGAATGATGGATTTGACAACTTTGAAAATCCACCACTATTGCAGTTCTTTGTCACACAGCTCCTGTTTGGCAGACATGTTTTCAAAGCTTCAGGGATGAGGAACGCTGAAGTCGATAAGGCTGTTGATGTTGGCTGTGAGTTTATCATTCAAAACACTCGTAGTGATCGACAGGTAAAGCATCAGTGAAAAAGAGACGGTGGTTTTCGACAGGCTGTTCAGACACCCCTCTCGATCGGCCTACCTCTTACCATTCATTCCAGAGTACGTGACAAGAACCTAATTAACAACCTCACAGAGGTGTATCTTGGATGTGACTATCAGAAGATCATCCACATTGAAAAGTGCATCGAACAAGGTGTTCTTGAGTGAATGAAAGAGTCTGGTGGGTTTTGCCTCCCGGATTTCGTCAAGAAAGGAGTAAACATCTGGTTTGCCATTGATAATATTGATCTGTTAGAACAGTGATTCTCAACCGGGGTGCCGCGATCGATCGTCAGGGGTGCCGTGGGCAATTATCAAATATCACCATTATCGGGTGTATGTGCTGTAATAGTGTGGCAGATGGTGTAATGCTCTTTTATTCCAGTAGATGGCAGCAAATTACGCAGTAGCGCTTAGCCGTGTGCCGACAAGGAGGCGTGATTGCCATTTTAATTCCGGGCAAGTTAGTGATTTGTGTGCATAGAAGTTCACTTAGTCTCGTCAAGAAACAGGTGGAATATGCCGGAAAGCTGCGCATGTTGGCAAAGTCACAAACGGAGGAACAAGGGAGACAATATTTCCTTCCATAAGTAAGTGGGTTTCGTTCTTCTTGTCACTTTGTCCGTGATATTTGGATGATAAACAGCTGTATGTCTCCTGCCGTACCTGTGTCGCCCGATGACACGGATCATTAATTTCACTTATGTCTAGTTGATATTTTCCACTGCTAGACCAATGTCTAGTTAAAATTCTTGTCGTTAGTGACTAAAAATTGTTCGACAAGAGTGGGGAGTTTTTTTTTTTTTTTTGCACCTTAAAATAATGAGATTAATGATCCGTGCTGTGCTGCCACACACACAGAGATGTGCACACACACACACCACTGACTTCATGAATGAAACTCGGTCAATAAAGGATAATTGTGTAAAAATATAATATGTATATAAATGTATTGTAATGGTTTTAGGAGCCGCGCTGCGTTGAACAGCAGCTGCAGCTCAGCCGAGCAGCGTAGCTTATCAGCGCAGATCCGTGTAACTTTCAACACTAATTTTTGTGAATGTGTGTGTGTCAGAGTAAGTTTAATACTTTCCTGACATAATTTAATGTAATTTAATTTTACTGGCTCGATATCCAGGAC
The DNA here is from genome assembly GCF_902500255.1 of Thalassophryne amazonica. NCBI lineage: Eukaryota > Metazoa > Chordata > Actinopteri > Batrachoidiformes > Batrachoididae > Thalassophryne > Thalassophryne amazonica. The sequence goes on along the minus strand of NC_047113.1, from coordinate 94,180,370 downwards.
AAAATGGCATTTTAACACGTATTTTGCGAGCATTTTTCTGAGTGTGTTCAGTCGCGAATCTCCATTGAAAATGCATTAACATCCGGGTACTTCGTCAGTATTTTGCCCGGTTAGGAGGCGTCATGTCGCTGTCCATGAAGGGACATTTTCGTTTAGTGTGCAGCATTGGGACTGCGCTCTCTAGTTCTTATATACAGCTCCATGACTATAGTATACTATGTTACGTCATAGCTGTACCGCATGTGTTGCTAACGTGCTAACGCACCGTGTAGAGACACGAGTTAGTGGTGCGTGACACATGACACATGACAGTGGTGTGCCGCAGGATTTTGTAAATATAAAAAGGGTGCCACGGCTCAAAAAAGGTTGAAAATCACTGTGTTAGAAGACACACCTACCAGACAGAACACATTCCATGGCACAGTGATCGTAATTAATCAGCGAGCAGAAGATGGAGAGCCTATCAATGGGCCACTTGTTATACCAGAAAGGCTGCCTCCTACACCCCTGACATTCACATTGAAGTATGTACAAGAACCCATCATCAAAAAGAAGCCCATACAATTTGCCACCTACCAACTACCCACACATGGGCCCTTGCTCAATGGACCAGTTCGGATGCGAGCTACAATACTAACAGCAACCAGCAAGATGACCAACAAGAGTCAGACAAACAGCTCGATCCAACTGAGTCCCAAGATATTCAGGATCATGATGATCAGCATGAAGACACAATTATACAAAAGCATATACAAAAGAGTGAGAAGTTGGCAAAGGAAGCAGTGATGCCAACATGGGCTGCCACTAAATCCCTCCTATCGTCACAATCTCCACTAAAGCATGGCCAGACAAACACTGCGGTCATTGCTCCACTCTTCAAAACCTCTCCCACAGATTATGCAACCCTATATACGGTTCTGAAGTTGACTCAGGGCATATCATCATTTGTGGTCGGTCCCGAGAGAAGAACCATCATAACTCTTGATCTGGATCTCTATAACCATGCCCTTCAGATTCAACAGTCACTGGGTAATACCAACTGGATCCTCCGAGCAGGTGCTCTACATATTGTGTTTGCTGCCTTGCATGCACTTGGCAAAACCATTGATGGGAGTGGAATTGATACGTGTGCCATAAAAAGTGGCACATACACATCCACAGCCCTTCGAGGGATATATGGTGGCAAAGCCTACAAGCGGGGTGTCGAGTACCACATCGTGAATAGCCTGGCAATAATGATGATGAAGTTTGATGCCATTTCTTCTAACCTGCCACCTGGACCTCTCCTTGCCCAGAGCGATGCTCTTAAACAGGCTCTCCATCAACGTAGTCCAGACATGGTCAAGAGCTACAACAATCTCAAGGCCTCATATGCACAAACTTTCAAGCCACTTGAAGAACAAACTGATGTAGGCGAACTCACTCAGTTCCTCCTGCAATACCTTGAACAAGTAGAAAGTCTTCTGCAGCTTATCAGTGCCTGTCGCTCTGGTGACTGGGAATGTTATCTGGCTGCACTAGAGAATCTGATCAAGTATTTTTTCACGCATGATCTCTTGAATTATGCTCGACTCATGCCAGTCCATCTCGCTGAAATGAACGCCCTAGAACAAGATGATCCAGCTACATGGGAAGCACTGAAGGCTGGTGATTTTGTTGTGTCAAAATCAGAGATCCCCTTCACTCACCTGTTCACTGACCAGACACTTGAGCAAGAAATCAAGATGTTGAAGCGACATGGTGGTATGGTTGGTTTGAGTCAAAATGAAGCAGCTTTTGATTGGCTTGTTACCATCACACCTCACCTAACTCATGTGGTGCAGCAGTTCCTATACAGCTTCTCAAAATCGTCAAAGTCTTCTGAGCAAAGTGAACACTATCAACTCTCAGGAGCGATTACAATCAGGACGAGAGAAAATGCTGACAAACTACGTCACTGCATTGATCTTCACTGTGAAGGCAATCCTTTCACAGTGGAGACTCCCTTGAAGAACCTGGTATCATCAGCTCTTGTGAAAGAGAATGCAAAGGATGACATTCTGCATTTTCCAGAGAAGGGACAGAAGCAGTTTGAGCAGTTCATCAAAGACAGATTGCTGCCAAACTCAACTCGCTCCATTTGGGATCCAATGCGAAAGCTCAAGATAAAGACGTTTTCAAATTGGATGGACAAAACTAAAGTCCATGTAGGTGACAAGGTCATCAAGCTGCGTGAGGAGCGTGAACTTCTAGGCAGATTTCTCACTATCCAAGATAGCCGACCTGAGCCGGTACCAAAACTCCAGGAAATGATTGGCGAATAGGAGATGTCTGTCATGCCATGTTTTCTTTGTTCTGTTGACGGCTCTATTTACATCCCAGCTGACAAGTCTAGCCTGATGCACACCGTTTAAGGAGCTACTTCTGAAACCATGCATGAAATGGATCCAGTTTCATTTGCCAGTCAGACCGATACTCAGGCCTATTTTGCACCACCCAAAGTTCTCCTTGTTGATGCAATGGCCGTACTTCAGAGCATGAAGAAAACACCAGTGATGCTGAAGCTCAGCGACCTCCAAGAGGCATTCATCAAGCATATTGAGGTCATGATGGTCGGCTACACTGAGGGACGAGTGGTGTTTGATCATTACCAGGAGCAGTCTCTAAAAAAACAAGACATGTCAAAAGAGAGCAGTGACATCCACAGAATTTTGAATCCATGCAGAAATGAAACTAATGGTGTCTCTCAAGGAGCTTCTGTCTTCCTCGAAGACCAAGGCTAGTCTTACATATATGTTTGCTCAAGCCTTGTTGCAGTATTTCTCGAGTTGGGACACATTCAAGCTGGTTGTTGTGTATGATTCTAAGATCAAGAGCAACAACTTTGAGGAAGAACATTCGCATGAAGAAGCTGACACACTGATAACCCACCAAGTCCTTGCCTCTATAGCTGAGACTGACTGACAGGATGTGTATTGATGGGTCACCAGATACCGATGTGTTGACAGTGCTGCTCGATCTGGCCTCTTGTGGATACCTTGGAAGTCGCACTCATCTCAGGTTTCTAACCGGAAAAGCCACAAAATACAGAGAAATAGATGTACTAGAGTGAGTACGAGTGATCGGTGGTCAGAAGTCCCAAGGTCTGATCGGACTCCACAACGTCTCTGGTGCTGATGGGGGAGGCAAGTTTGTGGGCATCACAAAGAAAACTTGGGTCAGTGCGTACATGAAACTCGACGGCGACAACCCCATTGTTGATTGCTTCCGAGAGCTTGACAAAGCTGTTCTGCCAACTGAGTTGGTGAATGGTGATCTTCCAGAAAAGGTCAAGGCTTTAGAGAGATTTTATGCCAGGTATATTCCTCGTCAGGACCATTCACCCTACCAGCTCTCAGATGGCAATTGTTCTGCTCAAAAAACTTAGAAGGAGAGATGCTGCCCCCAACTCGCGCTGTACTGCTACCCCATATCCTGAGGTCAAATTATATGGCCATATGTGACAAGTCATATATAACCAACTGCCAGAGCTTCCTGCAATTGAACATAATGGTTGGCAGTTGGACAAAGGTGTCTTCATGCCAGTGCGATGCCTCACAATGCCTGCCCCTCGCGCTGTGATCGAGCTCACCAAATGTGCGTGTAAGGCAGGTTGTACCAGCAGGTGCAGTTGCAGCAAAAATGGCCTTCCCTGTACACCGCTCTGCAAGTGTTTTGCCACAGACTGTACGAATACCGCCAAGGATGTACATGAGGATGAAGATGATGACTAGTGTGACATACATTTAGACAATCAATATATTTGGTTCCAAGTTTGGAGTTGTGTTATAACAATTTGTATTGCTATTCTTGTGTATTACGTGTATTAAATACCTGAAATATTTAACGTTTTGCTTTGAATGTCATGGTAGAATGGTCCAATCACAAAAACAACTGCACCAAAGGTTTTGTCATACTTGAAAACCCCTAAAAAGTGGTACTGCATGACTAGGATCTCTCTAACTTGATAGTGACCTCAAATTTTGGCGTTACGGGACACTCAGAATTGATAATTATCACCGAAATGCATTAAAACTACTTCTGGTTGCTACTACAGTATTATAAATGGAATCATGTCCCCCAAAACCCCTAAAACAACCTTAAAATCAATCATGAAAATCCCATCATTATTACCGAAGAATGGTGCTGAGGCAGCCCGGGGGACACCCCTGGACCAAAAAGCCCCCCACAGAGGGAGTCGAGGGGTGAGAAAATTTGCTCCCCGCCATTTTTGGATAGGCCGGTCCCAAATCAACCCAATACAGCAAAAAAAATCAATTTTAGCATAAAAATCCTACGGGAGCTGTTTTGGTGACATAGCATACCACACTAATGTCCAGATCCACTGAAATAGTCAATGTGTCATGCTAATTTGTCTATTTATAATCACAAGAAGGAAGCTCAGTAACAACACCATATCATATTGAGATATGTAAGAATATATGGTAAAAATATGAATGATAATCAACTGTCCACATTGGCAACTGGGGTGATGGAAACTGGCATATTTTGACACTTTTTTCAAAATTGTTTTTTTTTTCAGCAACTATAAATTTTGTTAAAACAACCTGGTGTATCATTTAAATGTGTAAATATGTTCCATTATATCACAAACCTTGATCTGTCTTCGGCGTTTGATACCGTTGACCATGACATTCTGATAAACAGACTGCGGGATTTGGTTGGAATGTCAGGTTGTGTTGTAGAGTGGTAGAGTCTTACCTGACTGGTAGAACTTTTCGTGTGACGGTGGGCAATGCAGTGTCGGAATCTGCAGATCTTCTGTGGGGTGTGCCGCAGGGATCGGTCTTGGGACCTGTTTTGTTCTCGTTGTAACTCCTTCCTCTCAGCAAGCTGATCCAGCAGTTCAGTGATGTGTCCTATCATTTGTATGCTGATGATCTGCAGCTGTACTGCTCTTTTAAGACAACTGAGCCACAGAAACTCTGCTCTCTCACAAATTGTTTGGCCAAAATTACTGAATGGCTCACTGAGAATAGTCTGCAGTTAAATTCCAATAAGACTGAGACTTTGATTGTAGCACCAGATAGTGCTGTACCTGGAATTAAGCAGCATCTCGGTAGCCTAAGCTGCATGGTCAAAAGCAGCCTGCGTAACCTGGGTGTCATTTTGGATGGAGGGATGTCTCTGGAGCAGCACACAAATTACCTGGTTAAGAACTGTTTTTTTCCAAATTCGGAACATCTCTAAGCTCCGTAAGATGGTGACTTTAAAAGAGCTTGAGATGATTGTTCATGCGTTGGTCTCATCGCGTTTGGATTATTGTAACAGTCTTTTCACCTGTCTGAATAAGAAGGAGTTGGCCCGCCTGCAGGTTGTGCAAAATTCTGCTGCGCGCCTGCTTACCCGCACCCGCAGGAGGGACCATATTACTCCTATTCTTAATACTTTGCATTGGTTGCCTGTCTCCTACAGGATTCATTACAAAATCCTGGTATTGACTTTTAGAGCTCTGCATGGACAGGCACCGAAGTACATCAGGGATCTGATCCAGCCTTATGCTTCCTCCAGGAGCCTCAGGTCGTCCAATCAGAACCTGTTGATGGTTCCTCGGACCCATTTTAAAAGTCGCGGGGACAGTTCTTTTAAAGCGGTGGTGCCTAGCCTCTGGAATGAGCTTCCCTGTGCCCTTCGTTCTCTGGATTGTATAGATACTTTTAAAAGGCAACTAAAGAAGCATTTCTTTGTTAGCTTTTTAGCCTAATATTGTAATTTATTGTTTTCGTATGTTATTTGTAGATTATTTTTGTATGCCATGTGCAGCGCTTTGTGACCCTGGTCTGTGAAAGGCGCTTTATAAATAAAGCTTACTTATTTACTTAAACCATCATACAAAAAAGTTTGATAGCCATAGCTAGTGCATTTATTTGATTTTAAACTAATCAAAGATTCGAGTGACATGTAAAATTTTGGGTTCTCTACCATTTTGAGGCCTATGTGGAAGGCAGATCACACTATATACACCAAAACTGACACAATTTCCCAACTCTACACCAAATGTTAGCCTGCAATGCGCAGTTTTAAAGCTGTGAGGCATTTAGGGAGCTCATTATTAACATGCAAAGTTGGTAGAAAACACTGTTTTTGTTATGTGCCGACGCGGGTTGAGGAGCGGACCTGTGTCTGACTGAACCCAGCGCTAAATAACCAGAAAGCGGTTCCAGAAAAAACAAAACAATTTTATTTTCCCCCTTTTGTGCAATACTCTGTGTACAAACATAAAAGTGTGTTTATCTGGCGGAGTGAAGGGCGGCGCGCTCTCCAGCGCCCAAAGGGATTGAAGCCCGGCGCTTCTGGACTCACGTTCACTGCCAGACACCCCCCAGGTGGACACGACAAACCGATTCTGTGAAGAATAGAAAAGGTGAGGTAAGTCAGCAGCTATAACTAATATCCTTCAAAGGCACACACTATCAGCAACACATTCAGGTCTGAATTTTAAGCTTTATGTAAATGAGCAGCTTCTCACAACAGGTGGAGGATCATCAATCCGTACGCCATGGCAGTGAGAAGCGAGCTGCACAATTCTCATCAATGTTCAAATATACTGCGTAACAAAATACCACATTACTATTAACATTTATTCAGACAATCAATCACCTCTCATGTGTGCTGACAGCATGTGTCCCTCACCCGTCCTCCTTCACAGGCATGATGTGTCAAACCCAGGCGCGGTCCTCAGCGTCTCACAAACGAACATCACAAGGTCGAGTTCCCGGCAATTCTGCTCGAATCACACATGGCTTAAATGCAGAACGCCATCTCATTATCCACCTCAGCTGAAAGTCCTTAAGGTCGCACGTGAGCGTCATCCACAGGTGCTGCATATCACGTTGATGAGGGTGAAGGACTCTTCTGCCAGCACCTTCTCCACAGACAATAAATCAGTTTGCATACCACCTGGAGAGCAAAGAAAAGAAAAGAACACCAAAATGTCCAGCCAAACCCCCCCAACACACAACAGTTTAATGATATGTGAAAAAAAATCACAAAAATTTCCAAAGGCTGCAACTTCAAATGTTTGCAAGATACAGACCTAATATTTGGCATTTCACCATAATTTCATAAGAGGAATAACATATCAAAATAGCAGAACAGAACTGAGGGGTGACCTGGGAACCTCTGGGTGAATTGAGATGGAATGACCCAAAATCACATCACACTTTCACTCACACCTACGTTCAATTTAAAGTGACAAATTCACTGAACCTTAAAACTGTGAATTTCAACAGGGTTTTTTCATTCAGCTTATGTTGATTTTTGTGGTGTTGAAGACTTTCCATCAGATTAATCGCGAGCAAGAAGTCATGGGATCCTCACTAAGTTGCTGAACATCATGGTGGCCATCTGGGAATCTGGTGCAGCATTTCAAGCTGTCGATATATCATTGCTAACCTCTGCTTGACCTTTTGTGGATTATTTTTTGGGGTTGTATTATTCTTCATATTTTTCTGTCTCCTTTGACCTTGTCATCATGGGTGACTTGACAACGGTCTAAACTCCACATTAGTATTGGGGGAATTCACAAACTCCTCCCAAGACAAAGGCAATGCAAAGGAAAGCTTTCACTCACACCTTTATTACTGGTGCAGGTTACGTCATGAGACACTTCAGCACACAATTAGCAAAAATGAATTTCCACATAGTGATGAGCTTTCTGAGTTTCTTCATATTCATGAAAACATTTTTTAGATGTGTAATATATGACTGTGTGTTAAGTAGGAGGATGTGATAGGTTATGTGATCATTACAGAGTGAGAGAGAACTTTACTGTAAATGTGCTACTGTAAACATTTGACGGGCCATCTGTTATCTTTGTAATTAAAATCTAAGCACTTGTGTAAATCACACACCTCATCAGTATGATCATAGATTATCGTGCACACAGACTACTACTGATTGAAAACTTGGAAAGCTGCAGGATTAATCACCAGCTATTTCCTCTTTGTTTCATTATTAATGAGGGCTACAATAAGGTCACGAACGCGCATCTTCTTAGGATCACGCACCGTCACTGCAGTTGACGGATTTCTGTTCCTGCTCTGATGAGTTCGGCCAAGAAAATGCCATTCATAATGCTTTTTTTTTTTTTCATCCTAAACCTCAGCAGACATATTTTACTTAACAAAACACAAAACCTTTAAAAAGTAGAGTTTGGGCAGATTAGTTAGTGGTCCCCTGGGGCAAAATCATGTTCCCATTTAACTATTCTTGAGAGGACTCGAGCAGTTTATTGGTGATGGTGGAACTACAGAGCTTTTTTTCAGGCCTGCGACTGTGTTTGGTATTTGTAAATAAAAGCATGTGTAATGTTAATGTCATACACTGTCAGCCACCGTGCACCTAATATATTTTTATTTCAGTGTGTGCGCTGCTCTGGCCTCAGCATTCCCACACGTGGATGCACTCATTTCATTTTCGTTTAACCCTCTGGGGTCCGAGGGCATTTTTTGGACAGTTCACTCGCCTGCCATAAAAGTTTTATTATTGCTGTTAACAGCTCTCCCTGCATCCCACAATCAAGTTTTATGTCTCTTTTTTTTCAGGACAACCTGTGCTTTCAGAATATATATGTTTTTGTTGTGTGTTATAAGTGTAATAAAGGTTTACAATCAAAAATAGGCAAGGAAAAAACACACAGCAAACTACAACCCCTGGCAAAAATTATGGAATCACCGGCCTCGGAGGACGTTTATTCAGTTGTTTAATTTTGTAGATAAAAAAGCAGATCGCAGACATGACACAACACTAAAGTCATTTCAAATGGCAACTTTCTGGCTTTAAGAAACACTATAAGAAATCAGGAAAAAAAAAATTGTGGCAGTCAGTAACGGTTACTTTTTTAGACCAAGCAGAGGAAAAAAATATGGACTCACTCAATTCTGAGGAATAAATTATGGAATCACCCTGTAAATTTCCATCCGCAAAACTAACACCTGCATCTCCAACTTTCTCTGATTGCTGTTGCCAGATCAGCTTTGCAGGTTGGAGCCCTGTCATGGACCATTTTCTTCAACTTCCACCAAAGATTTTCAATTGGATTAAGATCCGGACTATTTGCAGGCCATTACACAGACCCTATGTGTCTTTTTGCAAGGAATGTTTTCACAGTTTTTGCTCTATGGCAAGATGTATTATCATCTTGAAAAATGATTTCATCATCCCCAAACATCCTTTCAATTGATGGGATAAATAAAAGTGTCCAAAATATCAACGTAAACTTGTGCATTTATTGATGATGTAATGACAGCCATCTCCCCAGTGCCTTTACCTGACATGCTGCCCCATATCATCAATGACTGTGGAAATTTACATGTTCTCTTCAGGCAGTCATCTTTAGAAATCTCATTGGAACGGCACCAAACAAAAGGTCCCAATGCAGATTCAAGATTCATCACTGAATATGACTTTCATCCAGTCATCCACAGTCCACAATAGCTTTTCCTTAACCCAATTATAACCTTGTTTTTTTCTGTTTAGGTGTTAATGATGGCTTTCGTTTAGCTTTTCTGTATGTAAATCCTATTTCCTTTAGGCGGTTTCTTACAGTTCTGTCACAGACATTGACTCCAGTTTCCTCCCATTCATTCCTCATTTGTTTTGTTGTGCATTTTCGATTTTTGAGACATATTGCTTTAAGTTTTCTGTCTTGACGCTTTGATGTCTTCCTTGGTCTACCAGTATGTTTGCCTTTAACAACCTTCCCATGTTGTTTGTATTTGGTCCAGAGTTTAGACACAGCTGACTGTGAACAACCAACATCTTTTGCAACATTGCGTGATGATTTACCCTCTTTTAAGAGTTTGATAATCCTCTCTTTTGTTTCAATTGACATCTCTCGTGTTGGAGCCATGATTCATGTCAGTCCACTTGGTGCAACAGCTCTCCAAGGTGTGATCACTCCTTTTTAGATGCAGACTAACGAGCAGATCTGATTTGATGCAGGTGTTAGTTTTGGGGATGAAAATTTACAGGGTGATTCCATAATTTATTCCTCAGAATTGAGTGAGTCCATATTTTTTTCCCTCTGCTTGGTCTAAAAAAGTAACCATTACTGACTGCCACAATTTTTTTTCTTGATTTCTTATAGTGTTTCTTAAAGCCAGAAAGTTGTCATTTGAAATGACTTTAGTTTTGTGTCATGTCTGTGATCTGCTTTTTTTCTACAAAATTAAACAACTGAATGAACAGGCCGGTGATTCCATAATTTTTGCCAGGGGTTGTATAACAAACAACTGTTTTGACATTTTGTAAAGGTAAATTGAGGTCTCGTGTGAAAGTCTGTACAACAAAAAGGTTCAAATAATAAACACAAATGCACATTTTGAACAATATATAAAAAGTGGTCTACTCGTTTTGCTGCCCATTGATATGGTGCTTTACGCAGAGAAAGCAACAGCGTTATCCAGTAACATTCACATGCAAACTAGTGGAGCAATCCTGATAGTTACACACTGTAATGGCGCAGGGCGCACTGAGTATGTACTAATAGTATGTACTCATTGGAGCTATTCAAACAGGCCAACTAGTAACATATCACTCCTGCAAACGATCTTTGGCTTTTCACATGAGGTAAATCTGCCCTATGATTGGATTTTGGAAAACCATGTGACGGTGAACCAATTCCGATTGGACACTCACATTGCGCACGTCATCACACAGCTTCTATGAGGAGTACAAAGATGGCCGATGGCTGGCTCGAAAGTCCGTGGAGTTAATTTTTCAGCAAAAAAAGTAAGTTTCTATCTCATATCATTCAAAAGTTATTTTTAGTAAAGCTTGGTCTTAGCCGCCGTATATGATGGCGTCGACCCCAAAGGGTTAAGACAAGCTGTGTGACAGAACGCCAACTGAGCCACAACTTTTGTTGTTTTAACGCACTCTCTCTAAAAATTCTTAAATTTTTACATAAAAAACACATAGGCAATGGCAGAGGTCATCAAACACACAACAGTTCACACATAAGGTGCCATCGGCATGACACAACCAAACTATTTGAATACATTTGCATGCTCAGGTGGGGGTGTGGCCAGGGAGGAGTTTGGTGCATGTACGTTTCTGCTGAAATCCACATTGATTGGGATGTACAAACCGAACATGCGTGGATCCATGACTACGCATACTTCGATACATCTGAATTTTTTGTGCTTACGCCAGATTCTGGGTTTTGGCATATGCCATGTTTCAGTAGGAAATCCACGCAAGTCTTTGTACACGAGGCCCCAGATCTTCATGCAATTGCATAGAATTACAACAGCAAAATGAACAGCCCATGCTGCAAACATGTTTATGACATGCAGTATTTTATTCATCAGTGTGAGGGAGATTCACCCTTGAACCCCTCCTGCTTCACTGCACAATTGCTGAGACTTTTGAATCCATTTACATGTCCATTTGCTTCTTCCTTTTTGACAGCACAGTTACATGACTTTCATATCACTTATCACTCACTATTTTTCCCATTTGCTGGCATTTGCAATTTCCTTAATTCTACTAGTTTGACCTAAACATTAGACTTTCTTTTGTGGAACTCTGATACCAGCATGTCGATAAACTCATAAAATTCCTCATGTCCATCTCTGATGCGACAGATATGGGTGGGATCTGCGCCTTTTAATGATTTGTTTGTGCCTTATCAATGTTAATTCAGTACCCCCACAAACACATTTTGGATTTACTCACGGCTGGCATTCAGCATGTTTACACATGATATGGACACATTTATCTAAATTTATGAGCAGCTCCCCATCATGCCAAAAGAAATTTGAGAGACATTTATGAAAATGTTCTTTCATGGGCCTCAATGATAGTGTGTCAGTGCATATTAAAGATTTATGTTGCTTTTGGAAACAAATGATATTGTTCTGTAATCGCAAATTATCATCCACTTTGGAGACATATACTGTACATGCATAATGTATTCATGAGTCTTCTGAGTTTTGTTGGTAGTTGTAAATATTGTGGTTAATCTATACTGCCTTAGAAGCAGTGAGAAAGAGGAAAAAGAGAAAGATCAAAGCTGCATAATGTGTTAGCTGATTTGCTGATGTTGTGGCATAGAGCAATTTGCAGTCATGCCAAACAGTAGAATAAACTTCAAACCCTGGCTTAGCCGTATAATAAGTAACAATAACAAAACCTTCAAAGGTCAGAGCTGCAGAAACAGGAACAAACAAGAGAGATAAAGAAGGCAAGATTGAGAGAGAGAGAGAGAGAGAGAAGGCCCAGCTTGAAGAGTCATTCATTAAGCCTGTTGTCCACCACCACCTGTGTTCATTCCCTGAAAACAATATGCTGTAGAAGTAGAAGTTGGCGTTGCCAGAGTAGAAGTTCCATGTGTGATCGTGTTGTGATCACAAGAATTGGGGAGGTGATGGTCTAGAGGTTAAAGCATTGGGCTTGAGACCAGAGGATCCTCGGTTCAAAGCCCGAACGAAAAATCACTAAGGGCCCTTGGGCAAGGCCCTTAATCCCCTAGTTGGTCCCGGTGTGTAGTGAGTACCTTGTATGGCAGCACCCTCACATCAGGGTAAACGTGAGGCATTATTTGTAAAGAACTTTGAGCGTCTGAGGCAGAAGGAAAAGCGCCATATAAATGCAGTCCATTTACCATTTAAGAATGGAAACTGGGGCAAGTGAAAAGGGAGACATTATATATATATATATATATATATATATATATATATACAAGGGCTGTCAATAAAGTATAGGTCCTTATTTTTTTCAAAAACTATATGGATTTCATTCATATGTTTTTACGTCAGACATGCTTGAACCCTCGTGCGCATGCGTGAGTTTTTCCACGCCTGTCGGTGACGTCATTCGCCTGTGAGCACTCCTTGTGGGAGGAGTCGTCCAGCCCCTCGTCGGAATTCCTTTGTCTGAGAAGTTGCTGTATATATATATATATATATATATATATATATATATATATATATATATATATATATATATATATATATATATATATATATACACACACACACACATACAGTTCTGGTAGAGAGAAGCACACAGGGGGTGTGGCAAAAACATTGTCTCACTGGCAGTCGTAATACATGAGACAGGACATCTTGCGTGCGAGACAATGTGTTGTTTGCATAGAGGTTTTCTTGGTGATTACAGGAAACAGCTTTGTGTGCAAAGACAGAGAAAAGGTCACCACCTGAAGTTCACGAGTGACATGAATGAGCCCTTACAGCATTATTTGCATGTAAATCCCATTTCACACGGGGCCTGCTTCGAGTTGCTTCCTGTTGTGTCATGAGGACGCAGAAATGTTTGTATCAGGTGCGCACAGCAGGGGACAGAGAGGAGGTGAGGACGCAGTCCTCTGCACAGAGAAATCTGATTTCTCTTCTAGTTTCTATTTGTTCTTGTGCTGAGCTGCAGGTCTGGGCTCTGAGTTCTGTTATAGTTTATCTTCCCTCCTTCCATCGAACCATCGATGAGTAAATCTGGAGATGTCTGGAGTTATACTTGATGTGGACATGTCCTGTCTCTGGCAATCAGTCTGTGAGCAGAACTTTTATGGACTTTATTTAAACACAGTTGTGAGAGAATTTAAGAGGGAGGAGTAGCAGCTGCAATCAACATTTTTTTTTTCTGTGCTCTTTTGAGCGTGTAGTTTTACTGCATTGTGTACATGGTATAAAAAAGAATCGTGATTTATACTTCGGGAACAATGGTACACAGCAGGAATCATGAATTGGCATTGGGTAACGTTGTATTGTGAGTGTGTGGCTTCCAGTCACGTTGAGTGCCGTCACGTTGCCCTGACTTGTGTTGAAACCACTTAATTTCTGCGTCAAGCACAGGATGCAAAAAAATTAAACGTTTAATTCTTGGTGTCTGATTTGTTTCGTCCTTTGCGTCCCTCGCGCTGTTGTGGCGTTGAGCTGTATCGTCTCACCACTCAGTTGATTCCACCTGGCGTCGTCATGACACTGCACGACGCAACTCGAAGTGGGCCCGGTGTGAAAGGGGCTTAACAGAGAACAGGTGATCGTTCGCTACTCGCGGTGTGTGAGACATGAATGTGCCCTGAGACCTTTTTCTGGATAGAATACACTCTGCACGTCGGCGTGCTAAAGGTGTACTGACACTTGCACGACTTTCAGCCGTGCACTTGCACACACTCTGCCGTGCAGGAGAGTAAACTTGTCTCAATCTCATGTAAACTGTGTGCGGCTTCGTGCACGTGTTAAAAGAAAATTTTGAAATGTTAAAAATTTCCATCACGCATTAATCACTTGAACTTCAAGTGAACATTGCCCCAACAGTTCAAAAGTGCGAGTGATTGCGTCAGTGCACTGCATCACGGTGCAGCACTGCATCACAGTGCAGCTCGTATGAACAATTATAATGAGATTTTAAATCTATCATAAACATACTGTTACAGCTGCTCACAAGAACGATTGAACATGCAACTGTTTTTTCAAGGCATTACAATATAAACATTCCAAATAATTACCTTTTTTCGACGGTTCTGAATGCATTCTCCAACTCATTAAGGGCATGAAAGTGAGAAAGAGAAAAGCTGCAGATGAAACAGTCCTCTGTGATTCTGGAAGCGAAGCTCTACAAAATAATTATTTTATATGCGCAGCATTCAGCGCACAACGTAAGGCATCCAATGGAACAAAGCGGGTGGGATCATCGCGATGAAGTGCATGCAAGTGCACGGATCAAAGTAGTGCAAGAGTCAGGGCACCACAACACATGTGGGACATGTGACTATTGTCTACTGGGTGTGTTAAGAGATGAGAGAGTTGCCCAAGGCTGGTTATGGTGAATTTTGACAAAAGGTGGAGAGTGCACACTACAAGGCTGTAATTTCCCATGTGTTGATAAATAACATGGGTTTCTATAACCAGAACACACAATAATAACAATAATAATAATAATTGTAACATCGATGATGGAAGATCGAGGGGGACACATTAAAGAGGTAAGCAGAAAAAAATCCAAATGGTTGGATGGAGCGGAATGTCATTATTAACCCTTTGGGGCCGACACTGTCGTATACAACGGCTGGGACCAAGCTTTACTAAATTATAAATAACTTTTTAATGATATGAGATAGAAACTTACTTTTTTTACTGAAAAGTTAACTCCGCAGACTTTCTATCCACAGTCGGCCATCTTTGTACTCCAATCGGGTGTCCATTGGTTCACTGTCACACGGTTTAACAAAATCCAATCGTAGGGCAGATTTACCTCACGTGATAAACCAAAGATCATTTTCAGTAGTGATATCTTACTAGTTGGCCCGTCTGAATAGGCCCCTAACTTCTCCAATGTGCCCTGCGCCATTACGCACAGCGAAAGTGAAAGCAGACAGAGAGCCTCGCATGACAATCTCACTTTCTCAAACAAAGAGTGTGTAACGATCAGGATTGCTCCACTAGTTTGCATTTGAATATTACTGGATTACTCTGTGACTCTCTCCCTCTGGCGTAAAGCACTGTTTAACATATCAATGGGGTGAGGGAGTGCAGCCGCTCCTCAGACTGGAGCCAAAGTGTGAAATGAAAGCTGCTTTCAGTCAGACAGAAGACAGTAGAAATAGAAATTTGTGATATAACCTTTGTGTAACAGCAGACAGAAACTGCTTTGAGATGAAGACAAACAAAAACGCATAGACCATTTTGCATATATTGTTCAAACTGTGCATTTGTGTTTATTGTTTGAGCCTTTTTGCTGTACAGTCTTTCACACAAGATCTCAAATTACCTTTACAAAGTGTCAAAACAGTTGTTTATTATAGTTTG
This sequence comes from Thalassophryne amazonica, assembly GCF_902500255.1. NCBI lineage: Eukaryota > Metazoa > Chordata > Actinopteri > Batrachoidiformes > Batrachoididae > Thalassophryne > Thalassophryne amazonica. The sequence goes on along the minus strand of NC_047113.1, from coordinate 94,164,558 downwards.
CTGTGTGTTTTGAATAAATGTGTGTGGAAAATTATTTTCCGCTTTACTTTTTCCTTTGTTATTTCTGATTGTAAACCTTTATTACATTTATAAAACATAACAAAAACATATATATTATGAAAGAACAGGTTGTCCTGAAAAAAGGAGACATAAAACTTGATTGTGGGATGCAGGGAGAGCTGTTAACAGCAATAATAAAACATTTATGCCAGGCGAGTGAACTGTCCAAAAAATGCCTTCTGACCCCAGAGGGTTAATATTGGGAATTAACAAAAACACAGCATTACAACATAAAATGGAATTAGACTGGTACCCTGAAATGTGTTCCATGTATAAAGAAAGCTAGAGTCACAAATTAAATGAGAGAATAAAAGAGAAAGACGTGCCAAATTGTGGGGGTGTACTAATTACTAAGTATTCACGACGAGAAACATCAAAGCATGAGAGACAATAGAAGGCATCAGGGACCACTTTAGATCCAAGTGAGCCCCCCTACGCACCACCAGTCCCTCCATTTACACATACACACTCAGATTTAACATAGCTGAGAGCATAATTAAAATACTCTGCAGCAGAATCAGCTGGGAAGATGTTTCTTCAGGTGTTCGGCAAGTCTCAGTGGGCACACAAAGTTGGCTGCGTGGCCCCAGTGTTGAAGGATAATGTCGTGAGCTGCATGTCATCCTCCGCCACCAATTTCTTTGCCATATTTTTTCTGTAATTCCACCATTCAGCTGATGAGGAAACTGACATTGCTACCAAATCACATTCCAGCTTTTATTTCCAAAGCATCTTGACAGGTGTTATAAGATATTCTCTGAAAAATGCACTCTATTCTGAGAGAATAGATATTTTCTTTTTTGAAAACCTCACAGTTTGTCATAAGTTAGTTCATGACTTCAAGGTCTGCTCAAAGAACTGATTGCTTCCTGCAAGTGCAATATAGATTGTCTTCCTAAAAGTACATTTAACCTGGATTCACCAAATTCACATGTCACAATTAAAATTAATTGGTTTACCTGAAGACATCTGAAATACAGGTAATAACCTGAGGGATGGTTGCCATTGAGCAGAATTTGTCTGGGTTGTGTGCACCCTGGTTCAGCAGAAGTGATGAGCAAGTAGTCCAATCCTAGTGAAACTTGACCCATCACTATTTGACAAAAAAAAAAAAAAATTATGTGGGATTCACCTCTGATATACCCCAGGGATAACATGTTAAGAATAGGAAACAATAGAAGGGGTGGAAGGGCCTGAAATGTGCTAATTTGTGTTAATTAGGTATAAACATCAAAACAACCAGTCAAACAATTGGAAATCTTATATCTGTCATCAAAACAAGGACTGAAACACTATTCAGATTCACCTGCAGTGTTAGAAATACTACAAACTAAAATTGGTTGCCCTTTAGGATAATTGGCTAATTATGTAATCAGAATTATGCTAATTAACTATCACCATTATTGAAAAGAACACCTAGTTTACCATAACAGAACTTTGAACAAATACGTATGAGATAAGGGTCAAATTCAGGAGATGTTCAAATAACACATGTAAGAATGTAAGAAAGAGGTTGCAATTATGCAAATATGGCTTAACCCTCTGGGGTCCGAGGACATTTTTTGGACAGTTCACTCGCCTGGCATAAATGTTTTATTATTGCTGTTAACAGCTCTCCCTGCATCCCACAATCAAGTTTTATGTCTCTTTTTTTCAGGACAACCTGTGCTTTCATAATATATATGCTTTTGTTGTGTTTTATAAGTGTAATAAAGGTTTACAATCAAAAATAAGAAAGGAAAAAGTAAAGTGAAAAATAATTTTCCACACACATTTATTCAAAACACACAGAAAACTATAATAAACAACTGTTTTGACACTTTATAAAGGTAATTTGAGGTCTTGTGTGAAAGACTGTACAGCAAAAAGGTTAAAACAATAAACACAAATGCACATTTTGAACAATATGTACGAAATGGTCTATGCATTTTGTTGTCTTCATCTCAAAGTAATTTCTGTCTGCTATTACAGAAAGGTTAAATCACAAGCTTCTACTTCTACTGTGTTTTGGAGTGTTCTGTTCTGCTCCTAAAGCAGCTTTCATTCACATTTTGGCCCACTTTGGCTCCTTACAGTCTGAGGAGTGGCCCTCCCCCTCGCGCCATTGATATGGTAAACAGTGCTTTATGCAGAGAAAGCAAGAGAGTTATCCAGTAACATTGACATGCAAACTACTGGAGCAATCCTGATAGTTACACACTCTTTGTTTGAACACGTGAGATTGTCATCAGAGGCTCTCCGTCTGCTTCACTAATGGTGCAGGGCGCATGGAGACCAATAGTATGTACTCATTGGAGCACCCAGGGGGCTATTCAAACGGGCCAACTAATAACATATCACTCCTGAAAACAATCTTTGGCTTTTCACGTGAGGTAAATCTGCCCTACGATTGGATTTTGGAAAACCATGCGACGGTGAACCAATTCCGATTGGACACTCACATTGCGCACGTCATTGCACAGCTTCTATGAGGAGTACGAAGATGGCCGATGCCTGGCACGAAAGTACGCAGAGTTATCTTTTCAGCAAAAAAAAGTAAGTTTCTATCTCATATCATTAAAAAGTTATTTATAATTTAGTAAAGCCTGGTCTTAGCCGTCATATACAATGGTGTCGGCCCCAGAGGGTTAACCAAAAAGTACACCTCATACCAGATAAGACAAAACCTGGAGTGAGATGATTCCAAAGTCACGAAAACACTTTTTGAAGCTCTGTGATTGTTCATTCATCAACGTCAGTCACAACATCTTGATCCATTGCATTAGAGCAGCTACAGCCTTTACAAACGTACTCTCACGGCCACACCTGTGACAAGTGCATTTCAAAATACTGTGTCCGGTTTTACAGTGACAGTGAATAATTTCCAGTAACAGTCAGAAGCTGGAGGCAGGTCTGTTCGTACTGGAATGAACTTCTCATTCTTTTCTTTACACCAATATTCAGTGGCATTTAGGCTTTAGGCTCCTTTCCATTCACATATTTGATGAAAGACATGTAGTGAGTGATACTTTGCTGCACCTGAAGTTGGTGGCAAAACCTGTGCCTGTATCTCTTTTAAACACCTGTCAATCTTTTCTTTAAATTACTGGCATCTAATTTTGTCGAGGTTGTCTTTTTTTTTTTTTTTTTTTGTCATTTGCACACAAATACCTTCTCCCCAGCTTCAGTAATTCAATCAGGTTGTGTATCTGGGCCAGTCAGAAAGATTTATGCATGTTTTCTGAATTCAGAATCATTCAGCAGCATAATTAGCTAACTATCCAAAAAGGCACCCGATTTTACTTTCTCGTATTTCTAACACAACAGGTGGATTTGGATATGATTTCAGTCCTTCTTTTGATCACAGATACAAGATTGCCAGTTGTTTGACTGGTTCATTTGATGTTCACACCTAATTAACATAAATTAGCATGTTTTGGGCCATTCCATCCCATCTATTGTTCTCTATTGTTAATATACCCTGGGGGTACATATCAGAGGAGAATCCCACATAAAGTGGTGGGCTGGAGCCTTAAATTGACTGGACTAAACTTCATGGCTACACTAATGGAAAAAATTGTGGGTACCCCTATATTTTACATCATTAACAGCAAGTACCACTCATGTCTTTCTTGGATCACCTTTCACTGTTGATTTTTAGTCAATGGAAAGCATAATTAACAAGTATCAGACTCACTGTGTGGATTGCATGCTCGGCAGTGTGATCAAATCATTAATCATTTGAACTTTTCCCACTGTGACATTAAGCTGGATCAGTTCCATTTGAAGTCTTACAATCAAGATAATTAATTCTCTTCATCATCTTGCTAGATAGCAAAATATCAATTACAAAGAGCTGAGCAATAATTGATATTACCTAATTAATTCTATTTTTGGTTGTCCTCTAATTTCCTTGTGGAACACTTTATTCCTTGACCCCATAATTACAAAAAAAAAATGTATTTGTTATTTGATTAATTTATATCAAAATATGAGCTTTTATTGCCATGAGTCAAATGACCCCAAAAAACAATATGACCTTTCTCACATATTTATATTTATGTTGTGAAAGTGTCGTGACACGGACCCACAACAGGGGGCGGTAATGAACGGACAATGGATAAGCCAAAAAGTAGCAATTTAATGTTGTGAATCGCACAACGAAGTACAGACAATAACAATATGGTGGAATGTCAATTATACACAAGGTGACGTGTGGGCAGGCTCGACGATAGAAGACGTCTGGCGAGAGAAGAGCCGGATCCCACACAGCTTCCACCACCAACGGATCTGAAGAACACCGGAGCCGCCAAGCCCTGCGCCCCAGGCAGCAGTCAGACCCGGTACTGCTGGCAGAGAACAGAAACAGTATTGATGAGTGCGAGTTCGCACACTCAGTAATCCCACAGTCTCTGTTTAGTTAGGAGGGAGCACCTCCACCTCCAATCACACACTCGTGCAGCTCCTGTTTAACCACTTATCTGGTTTGGGGTGTGAGGCGTAGCCATCGCAGTCCACACCAAACGCCAATCCCACAGATAAGAACACACCACAGGAAAACGGCTGCAAAGAAGTTCAGATTGTTACTCAATGTAAGTCAGCAGAGAAGTTACCTGAATGGTAGTTGATTTTTCGGCGAGGAGGTGGAGTCGCAGTCCGGCCTTTATGGAGATGGTGATGAGTTGATTGAGTGACAGCTGGTGCTGATGAAGAGTGACAGCTGTCACTCCCAGTAGCTCCGGCGCCCTCTCGGGCTTGAAGCCCGCACTCCAAGCAGGGCGCCATCTGGTGGTGGTGGGCCAGCAGTACCTCCTCTTCAGCGGCCCACACAACAATTTACTTACAATGACAGGGCTGATGCCTGTAGCCAGCTTCAGGGCTGATGAGTGCAAATTTTCATCCAGTATTTTCTGATATCATGCTGCATTCATCCTGCCATTAATTTTGATCAAGTTTCCTGTGCTCTTGTAGCTCACACAGACCCCAAAACATCAGCAATTCACCTCTGTGCTTCACAGTAGGAAGGGTGTATCTTTCATCATAGGCCCTGTTGACTCCTCTCCAAATGTAACGTTTGTGGTTGTGACCAAAAAGTAAAATTTTGGTCTCATCACTCCAAATGACTTTGTTCTCTGTGCTGTTTGTTGTATTGTAAATGGGACACTTTGTGGCATTTGTGCAGTCATGGCTTTCTTCTGGTGACTCGACCACGCAGTCCATTTTTCTTTAAGTGCCTCCTTATTGTGCATTTTGCAACAGCCACACCATTCAGATGATGTTATTTAGTGTTTTGTTTTTTTGTTGTTTGTTTGTTTTTGCATTACAAACAATTTTCCTCACAGTTGTTGCTGAAATTTTTGTTGGTCGACCTGCTGATTGGCATTCTCATTCCCTTGGATATCTTTTTACAGTATATCGCTTTCCTGTTTGATATAGTTCAATTACCGTTTCCCGCAGATTCTGTGACAATTCTTTTGCTTTCCATTTCACTCAGTAACCAGCAATGTCAGTGCAGCACTGGATGAACGATGCAAGGGTCTGTCAGGAGCCCAGAAACTCATTGACCTTTTATGCACACACACTGATTACAAGCAAACAAATCACAGGTGAGGATGGTTACCTTTTGTAGCTATTCAAACCTGTTTGTGTCAACGTGTGTGCATGGTATCAGGGAAAAAATCACCAGGGTATGTAAGCATTTGATCAGGGTCATTTGGTTAGTTTCTGTTTCATTATGATTTAAAAAGAACAAACACATCTGTTTGACAATAAATTGCTTCACACAACCACTAGCCCTGAGTGAAAAAAAAAAAAAGGTTTTGTGTTATCATTCATATTCTATGAAAAATGTAAAAAAAAAAAAAAAATCAAAACATTCTGCCAGTTATGAGCACAACTGTATGGACTGTATGGATATTCTGGACTGTTCAGTATAGAGTTTGACTGGTTTCTTTATTTAGCTATTTTACTGGTAGCATGGTGGACTAGTGGTTAGCTCTTTTGTCTCACAGCAAGGACATCCACAGTTTGATTCCACAAATGTCCAGTTGTTTTTAATCAGGTGTTTGCTTGTTTTCACCATGGCTAGGTGGCTTTCCTTGAGGCACCCCCATCCCTCCCAACTCCCACTATCGAAAAATTTGGTTCATGGCCTTTTCTCTACCCTCAGCTAAGGGTGCACCTCTCCATCTGAAGTTGGTTCCCTGATGCCAGACTGCAGTTGCCCAGTGCTCCATGTGATTGGTTTATGTAATAGTATAATTCAGATGGATTAAAGGCAGAGGACAAACTTCACTGTATGTATGCATAAAATGACAATGTTTTTGCTTCTCTTCACAAAAGATTTATGACCACTGATGCTTGTCACATGCAAGCAACTAGTGTGGCAGAACCCGGGGTAACATTCTGTAAGCTTCTTCTCTTCAACATTCACAATGAGCAGCCACAGTTCCATACAGCAGCAAATGAACACAGACTCACTTGGATTAAACTTTCACCAAAATTATATGGATTGTGTGCTTTGCTGCAAAGGTCACTTGGTTGTTTGACCTTCAGTCTGTCACAGCTGACACAAGTAAATTGTTTGTGCACCTGCACTATTTGTGATGCACAAGCTACAGAGAGAACAACCTTCCTGACTCTGAGCAGGTTAATTATATATGTTCCCTTGTCGTATCATGTGAAATTTCAGAGAACAGTGTTGTGTTTTGAATAAAGCGTGAGGAAGCTTTGATGGGTTCTTGTTATGGGTACAGATCCAACCAAACTTATTCACATCAGTGCTGTCTCTTTTCAGTGTCAGACATTTAATAACTTGTCACCACTTCTGTGGTCATTTGATTTCCTGAAATCAAAAATTTGAGGAAATCCCACCTGCCCTATGGCTGTGGTTCCAGGGTGAGGTCAGGGAAGATTCGTCCCATCCTGTCTTTGAAGCTTTGTCCCATCCTGTCTATGGCTGATGCTGAGACCCTGATCCATGCATTTATCTCTTCTAGATTGGACTACTGCAATGTTCTATTTTCTGGTTTACCGCAGTCTAGCATTAGGGGTCTCCAATTGGTTCAAAATGCTGCAGCCAGACGTTTGAAGCAAAAAGCACAACCACATTACACCCATTTTGGCATCCCTTCACTGGCTTCCTGCCCCAGTGAGATCAGATTTTAAGGTTCTGCTACTAACCTATAAAATTATTCATGGACTGGCACCTCCCTACCGAGCTGACCTAATTAAACCTTACGTACCGGCCCGGGCTTTACGTTCTCAGGGTGCAGGACTACTTTGTGTCCCTCAGGTGAATAAGAAGTCTGCGGGTCACAGAGCTTTCTCTTATTGTGCCCCTGTTCTGTGGAATGGTCTTCCTGCGTCAATAAAACAGTCAGATTCTGTGGAGACTTTCAAGTCCAGACTTAAGACACATTTATTTTCCCTTTTGTATGGCTAGCACACTGGTACAATTTTGTTTTACGCTTTTTACTCTTTTAATTTATTAGTAACCGGAACATGCTGCAGCCTCAACTTTACCTAAATTCTGGGTCTTTTAGTGAAGCTTAGGGCGAGTGGCTGGCGATCACCTTAGTATTTCTTCTGTTTTTTTTGTTGATTAATGCTGGACAATTATACAGTGTTTTTTTTGTCTTTCTGATGCCTGATTCTGTTTTTCCTCTCTGTTTAAGGTGCAGCTCCATCCAGAGATGGGAGCTGTATTTGTGTTGGCGATCCTCCAGCATTTCTTGTATATTCATCCATGAATTGTTCTGTGAATTGTTCTGTAATTTATGTTTGTAGCATGACCCAAGCAGAGGGTCACCCCTTTGAGTGTGGTCTGCTTGAGGTTTCTTCCTCAGAGGGAGTTTTTCCTTACCACTGTTGCTCTGGGGGTTGGTAAGGTTAGACCTTACCTGTGTGAAGCGCCTTGAGGCAACTCTGTTGTGATTTGGTGCTATATAAATGAAAATAAATTGAAAAAATGAAACTGAAATCATTTGGTGTGAAACACGGCCTTTATGATCTTTTCCTGTTACTTCTGCCTCACTCTGGTTTACTCTCACTCTCTGTTTTGTTTTAAACACTACAAAGTACAAAACACCCTAAAAGTGTCCTCACAGATTTGTTCTGTGGCGGCCAAAACATGTTGCATTATGCATAAGTTAAATACAACAGGCAGAAAGGTGTAGAATATTTATGTTTTAGTCTGTGTGTGTGTGTGTGTGTGTGACTACGTGCACTTGCGGACATGCTTGCAATATGCTAATTGTGAGGAGAGTTGTACAATATTCTGCCATGTGACTGCTAAAAGCCTGCTTCAGGTGAGCAGGAAGAAAAAGCATGTTTAAAAGATGAGCTCCAATCCTACATCCCACTGTGTTGTAAGTGTGTGTGTTGAAATATTTATGCACCAAAGATCATGAGGGAATCCTGTAGAAACCTCCCCTCTGTGTGCTAACACACACCCTAAGGGCAATAACAGTAATAGCACAAAGGAATGTGATTCGTATTGAAACATTAAAATTCAGTATACAGTGGGGCAAACAAGTATGTAGTCAGTCCCTGATTGTGCAAGTTCTCCGACTTAGAAAGAGGAGAGAGGTCTGTAATTTTCATCATAGGTACACTTCAACTGTGAGAGACAAAATGAGAAAAAAAAAATCCAGGAAATCACACTGTAGGATTTTTAAAGAATTTATTTGTAAATTATGGTGGAAAATAAGTATTTGGTCAAGAACAAAAGTTCAACTCAATGCTTTGTAACATATCCTTTGTTAGCAATGACAGAGGTCAAACGTTTCCTCTAAGTCTTCACCAGGTTTGCACACACTGTAGCTGGTATTTTGGCCCATTCCTCCATGCAGATCTCCTCAAGAGCAGTGACTTTCAACTCCCTCCACAAATTTTCTATGGGGTTGAGTCTGGAGACTGGCTAGGCCACTCCATGACCATGAAATGCTTTTTACAGAGCCACTCCTTCGTTGCTCAAGCGATGTGTTTGTTCAGCCATGCCAAAAGAAAACCACGCTGGACAGGAAATGGTCCAAAACCAAACTGAGCCCACAACCTTCTGATATCAGGAGACTGCAAATCACATAAGTTCTAAGTAATGATTACATAATATTCTATTCAGAAGGCTTTTCTCCAACCTGGCTTTGACCTTGAGTCCAGAGAAAGTAGATCTCTTCATGGAGGAGTGGTCACATAAACATTATAGACCAGTGATCGGTTGTTGTTCCAATCCTCAGACACCACAAGAAAGTCTGGGTAGTGAAGGAGGTAGAACAGAATTTGTCTCTGCCTGATTTCCACCACAAATTTGCTCTTGAGTAAGGGCCTTCATTTATAAGATGCTCTGGGTGCATAGTTGATCACCTTGCATGATTGTATGCTATGTGAATGGCTTAATGTGAGGACGTGCTTTAAGCATCTGACAAATGATAATACAGACTGATATTTAGTTGTAGAATAAGAAATCAATTTACCTTCAGCCATCCATACTATCACAGATATTTGCAATGGTGGGCACAGTTCTGCTAATCTGCTAACCGCTAATTATCAAAACTAATGTTTTCATTATCAGATTAGTTTGTCAGATAACTTTGAAAACCATCATGGGGCCAATTATCTTCCGAGAAATTTTGGTCCGATAATTTTAAGATCACTAACATGGTTTTGCAGGTGAATTGAATAAATCTGAAAGAGTTAAAAACCTTTGTTAAGCCTGATATCAAAGATTTCAGTACTTATCTGTTAAATGTTTTGTCACAGATAAACAGCTCTATTCTCTGTAAACAGAGAAGAGCTGATTTCAAGAGAAACCGCTCTATCCTCTGCAGTCAGAGAAGAGCTGGTTACAAGATAATTGCTCTTGACACTATACTAGTTCTCCGGCAATATCACCCAAGCCATCCAGAGGCATACAGTTTTAACTTATGGTTAAAATTTTAACCAAACTAATTTCAGACATGTTATTGAAATTAACGACACTTGTGAAATTTTATAAAGTGAAAACATCAGCTATACTGTATGTTTTAATTTTAAAGTATTGCACAAATTTTGAAGGCTTTAATGTGGACATGCTGTATCCAGGTGCATTATGGGTAACCTCAGTACAGTCACGACAGGAGCATTTGAGACGCTCTGATCAGGGTCCATACGGACAACAGCATTAAACTCTGTATATTGTGCCTAAACCTTTCGTGAATATATTCTCTGGGTTTATAGATGTTGTTATTGTGTTTGTTTAATGTAAAAATGCCATAAGAAGCTCAGGTTGCTTCTCCTTTATTTTCATTTGGAATCACTGTGAGTTGCAGTCGATTCCTGTTTCCTATTAATGTCCTGCTTATTGTCCTACAACACTGTTTGCATCTTTGTTCCAGAGTAATATACATAAGATGTCTGAAATTCGGTTTGCGTTTATTAAATTTCACGCAGATTAAACGTAGCATACGGATGAATATTTGTTTGGGCAAGCTTTCACGGTCTCTACTGCCATCTACTGGCCAGTAATGTTCATGGCAGTATTCACCCTAAGTATTGAGATATCTCATAATCCTTTGTGTGCCTGAGAGTTGTGGCAGCCTCTTGCAGCAGCTAAAGAAATAAAAATGTACATTTTGGTTGTATAGTGTTCATTTACAATTGTCGTCATGGATTCTGCTGTTTGAACTGCAGCAACTCTCTGCTGCATGAAAAAAAAAATGGTACACAAAGGATTATGGGTAAGGGTCTGAGCATTTGGGCACCAATAGATGGCAGTGTTCTATTCATGCTGACCAAGGTTATATCAGACAGTAATCACAACTTGACTTTTGGCTTTTGCAAATGGCTTCTTTTTTTAATATGAATAAATTGGCATATTTTACAAAAGAACATTTATATGTAAATACCAAGACACACGTCACATCACATTACCGTGTTGGTTTTTACATAGAATGAATGAGTCAACCAATCAGTGTTAGCGGAGGCTCATTTACCCATAATCCCTTTGGCATCTGTCTGGTTTGTTACAAAACTTCAAAATTAGTGCATTATTTAAAATGAGAAGATATGTGTTATATTTTAACTTTGTACAAATAACATAATTGACATTAATGGTGTTATTCTATCAGGATTAATTTTTTTAAGTCAAAACTGCATTATTTTCCAAGACCTCTGCCTCACAGCGACATTGCTATATTCTGTTAAGGAATAATTATGTATTTTTTGTGTGTGTGTAGAGTTGAGCTTCGCTGCTCCACTGCTGCAAGCTATGTAGTAAACAGGAACTTCCAGCAGTGGGCAGGACGCACAAAGACAAGTGCTGACTCATTGTTTGGGTCTGTGGTCACCTTTGATGCTACCAGAAGTGATGGTGGTGTTAAAACTCAAAATCAGCTTGTTAGTAGTTGCAAGCGTACAGGAGACAATACTGAAAGTTATCAGTTAGCTGTAGCTCCTGATAAATTTTTGGGTGGCTTATTGGTTTAGCTTCATAAAAGATAACTTTTCAGTTAGCTGATTAGCTGTTATTGAAGCTAATGTTTTGGTTAGCTGTGCCCAGTACTGGATATTTGGAATAAAATGTAATAAAATGTCAACTCCACCAACTGAAGTCCATAGCAGCTAGCGGCCACTGCTAGGCTGGACTCTGGCAGAGTAGCTGTCACTCAAAGTGACCACCCCTTTATTATTCCTTACTTTATGGCTTTAAAATAGTTTAAATTCGTGAGTTAAAAAAAAAAAAATCACTGCCCCAGAACATTTGTCCTGACCAAGGGAAACTTGCTATGTGGACCAAAACCTTTTTTGTTTATTTGTTTGTTTTGTGCCAGGCAATAAACATGTTCATTTATCCTGTAAATATGTGGAATTTAACATGGGATTCTATGATGAATGACATCTTTGGAGCCATTCAAGCTCCCATTCAAGGAAATGAAAGATCTGATTTTTAGAAAACAGGGAGTAAACATCTTTTCAGTGTCTGAAACATTCAATGTTTTATTGCTATCTTCACCAAAAACACTTCATGCACTGCCCTTCAGTGCATTCACTGCCAAGTCAAAGCTTCCCAGAGTTCTTCGTGCAATCAAAAGGAATTTCAATTAACTGCAAAAAACCTTTGACAGTGTAATCATGCCATTCAGATTATATGGATGTGAGATGTGAGATCAGTAAGATCAAGTATAATGGTTGAGCCAAGAATCCCACAGAGATCCTAGATGCTGAATTATGTCAAAACATTCTCAGCATTCTAAGGAAAATGCCCACAACTGCATGTAGATTCCCAAACTTTAAACATACAAAAAAATTCTAAAATTCTGGATCAATCTAAAATCAAGCACATAAAATACATTGAAATTGCAAGCATTTAAAATCAAAGAGGTCAGCCCTTAATGCAGACCTCTCTGTCAGTCATTTCTGAGGTCAACGAATACACAAACCTATGGTTAACTATCTCTCAAACCTATGATCCTATGGGAAAATCAAACCAAATTACAACCAGAAGTGGATTGGCCATTAAGAGTACCATAATTATTCCCAGATGGCCGCTGGGCTGATGGCAGCCCTTTTTATTTATTTATTTAGTTTTCATTGGTAACTCTTCTGGCCCAGGGAGAGACATGCACCGCCCACACAGCTCAGCAGCAGCCCTCAGACACAGCACAGGCCCACTGGCTTTTCTGTCAAAAAAATATCTTGTGGCTCTAATAGGCTACAGAGGCCCACCCACGCATGTCACGCAAGTCACAAAATGGAGAAGAAACGTAATGGTAGTGCAGAAAAACTGAGGCAAAAAAAAAGCTTTGGACAAAGACGCTGGTAAGAGCAGAACAATTTTAGATATGTTTGCTGCAGGGGCCGACCTGGCAGGGACACCCGCGGCGGGTCCCTCTCAGCCGGTGGTGTGGGCCAACAAGTCGGATGACAGTGAAAGTGAGACAGCAGCTCCCGCTTGCATGGAGTTCCTACAGGAGGAGATTGGTGGGGTTGTTGATGAAAGCAGGCGTGTGCCAGCATGGTGTGGATAAACAGTCATTCATATAAATGTTTAGCCTTTCATATAAATGAAAACGACCCCCCCCCCCTTTTCTTGTCACAGTTCTAAGAGATTCACGTCTTCATAACCAACCCAGTCTCACGGCAAGTGATTCGGCAGCACGAAATATACATTCATCTATTGATTTTGTGATATTGTGATGAAAAGCGCCTCAGTTTCATCACGGCAGCACAAATTCATTCTAATTCATTCTGTGATGGCTGCATGAAATTAAAAGTGAAGTGGAGGGGTCGGGGTGGTTATAGTTAGGGTTGGGGGAAGGAGTAGGAATAGGTTATGATTAAGGTTTGGGTTGGGGGTAGGAATAGGGTTAGTAAGAGTGAGTTAAAAAAAACTGTCAAGAAAATTTGAATCATTTCGTAACGGGAGCACAAAAAAAATGGTCTAGTGGTTAAGGCATTGGGCTTGAGACCAGAAGATCCTCGGTTCAAATCCAAGCTTGACTGGAAAATCACTAAGGGCCCTTGGCCAAGGTCTTTAATCCCCTATTGCTCCCGGTGTGTAGTGAGCATCTTGTATGGCAGCACCCTCACATTGGGGTGAATGTGAGGCTTTATTTGTAAAGCACTTTGAGCGTCTGATGCAGATGCTCAATTTACCATTTAGCATGGCCCAAGCAGAGGGTTGCCCCTTTGAGTCTTGACTGCTTGAGGTTTCTCCCTCAAATCATCGGAGGGAGTTTTTCCTTACCACTGTTGTCTGTGTGCTACTCTGGGGGTTGGTAAGGAAAGACCTTACTTGTGTGAAGCACCTTGAGGCAACTTTGAATTGAAATTGTCACCAAAGTCTGCGGCCAGGGACGTGGCTAACGCGCCACAACCCAGGAAAGCCCAGCAGAGCCACAACAGGGACCACCACAGCAGAAGCTGCTTCAACACCAATCCCTACCTGGATCCCCCTGCACAGGTCCTGGAGCCAGCACAAAATCACCCCAGTGACACCGACAATGAGCACCCTCCTGGTGATGCAGCCAAGTGGCTGCAGAAGCAGAGACATGAGAAGGTCACAGCTGAGTTCACTGAGGAGGAGGAGCAAAAAATGGTAGACTAGCTCCAGGCTCCAGAGCAGGAGTGCCTCCTGAATAAGAAACACCCACACAACATCATTAAGGCTCTGAAGGATGCACTGTGGGATGACTGGGCCTGGGAGATGGGAAAAGGTGCCGACCACCTCAACAAATGTTATGCGAACATGGGGATGAGGTTTGAGAAACTGAACCAGGCCCCATCAGGTGCAGGATCCATGGTGCTGGCCACGAGGGACCGCTGGTTCCTGCACCACTTCAAGTTCCACGTCAAGGCCAAAAAGAGGGTCACTGTCAGTGTAAGTATGTTATTACATTAATGTAATGTGGTCATGTTGTGTGTAGTTCCCTGCGTTGATACATTACTGCCTTATGTATACGTTGATGATGATATAGCAACATCTGTTGACATATGCTCGCGCCACATCTGAATGTGCTCCCTGCAGATGAAGGCCAAGCTTCAGACCAGGGCAGACCTGTCTGGCACTGCAGGGAGCACTCCCCTCGGATACATACTCCGATGTTGCGGACCACCCTCCCCCCAAGTGGAGCTCCAACGACAGCTGCTCCAAAAACTGCCAGACGCTTCAGCGTGAGAAAGACACCTTTGCTGAGTACCTGAAGGTGTTGACCCACATATTCCAACCTCCCCTATGGCTGTGGTTCCAGGGTGAGGTCAGCTGTCTGTTGCAGAGATACCAGCACGAGGTGCAGCAGGTGGCGCTCACCCATACCTAGATAGATCGATAGCTAGATGAGATTTATTGTCATTGTCATTACACGAGTGCAACAACAATGAGATTACATCTATCTAATTACCACAGACAAGATACAGCAATTAATCCACAGTTATTACTTGTTTACCGTAATAATGGCACGCATCAGAATTAAAGACAACAAATGTACATTTGGCATTGTTTATGTGCACTAAACTTTGAAACAGTCCGTTATCCAAATTGAGGGAATGTGAGGGGGGGCATCAACATGCTGGGGGGGCTACAGCAGCTAAAGCTGCACTGCACCCCAGAGGGGGAAGGGAGTGGCGTGAGCAGGGGCCAGGATGGGGTGGGGGATGGGGACAGGAACACAAAGGGGAATAAAAGAACACAAAAGAACATGCATATCAGTCTCTGTCCATGTGTGAGTGGCAAATGAGTTAAGTTTATGTCAGTTTCTGTCCGTGTGTACTGGAGTTGCAGAAGATAGGAAAGAAGGCAGCTGAATGGTTCACCAAGGCCGTAGAAATTCTTCTGGAGGAAAACAATGGGGCATTTTGTCCTTCAGAGCCCGATAAGCCTGCCATGTTTATGGTTGAGCAGTGAAAACACCTTTGCAGCTCACATGAGCAACCAGATCCAATTTATGAGTATTCCCTGGTTTCCAACATCTTCCTTTGTAAGGCGTACATTTGCTCCGAGATGTTATCCAATTTGCGTCTGAGTCAAGGGTTAACACAGTTTGAGAATATATCGCCTTGCCCAACTCATTAATCATGACAGACAGGTGAGGGGTCGTGGTTCTGGTGGCAGCCGTCTTGCCAATTCTCTGGTAGGTCAGGGCAGCACATAATAAGTACCAGACCTCCTACAATAAAACCAAATATAAATACAGGGTCCCCCGGCCCTGATTTCCTTGTTGAAAAAAAATGGTGTCAATAACGTTCAGAGACCAGCTGATCAATTCCATGATTAATCCAATATAGTTTGAAGAATTCACAGTCTGGTGAAGTAGGGCACTTGAAGGATGGAGCAGAGACAGAGGAGAGAGGAGGAGATGCGACCGCCCTCGCCGGAGTCCCAAGCTGCAGCAACAGCTGCACTCTACTGCCCTACACCCCTGCACCCATCAAAAAGGACTTGTGAACATCTCTGACTGGTACACATATTAAGCATAATATGTTACAGTCTGCAATAAAATGACAAAAAATGAGTCTGACACCTCTGACACAGCAACTTTGAAATTTATTAAGGGTCAGCTGGAGCCTATCCCAGCAGTCATCGCACAGGAGGTGGGTTACACAGTGGACAGGATGCCAGTCTGTCGCAGAGCCCCATATAGACAAACAAACATATTCACACCCGCATGCATCTCATTTACAGTCTGTGCAAGATGAGTTTTAAAAGTTAGCATACCTTCTGTGTGTGCGTATAACTTTAGACAGGAAAACAGACTGATCATGTTGTTGCACTCATACAGTATGTAAGTAAAATTCTAGCAATCAGTGATTGGAATAAATTCATCATGAGTGAAAATGAAATGTGGTTTTCGCAGTCCACATTATTCCTGAGCTGATCCTTCTGCAGTGAACTGCCCAAACATTCCAACAAATGGAACATTATTAATGTGCAAAAACACCATGAATACCATTTCTGCAGTTCACATTGTTTTGGAGTGACTGGTTGTGGTGGCTGTTATTCAGTCATATCTGGTCTAAATTGTCATAAATGGTCTAAACTCCTCTCAAGGACATATTATGTCATTGTACTTTCTTTTTTCTCCTCATCTTTTTTTCAAACATGCTGCCCTCCTGCATTTCTGTCTTTCTTGCACTATACTCTTAACTTTCTAACTCACTGCTGTTATCAGAAACTCATTTTTCTGTCCTTGACTTTCCTCTTTTTTTATCTCCTCTTCTGTCACTTTATATTTCTATCTACCACACTGTCTTCGGTTTTCTTGTCGGCCCCCATCAAAGTATCTTTCTTTTGCCCTTTCCTACCTCGTTTTCTCACATGGTGACCAAACAGCAAAATCAAGCTCGGTTGCTCTCTCTCTCTCTCTGTCTCCATCATTCAGTTCAGCTCTTCTGAGACACACTTGCAAAATTACAATTTGCAATTGCATAACCAGCAAATCTCCCTTCAGATTCCTGCTTCTGTTGATCTGATTATGTCTTCAACATGTTGATTTGTATAGTAGAGAAGCTTGAATCTTCGACTGGACTGGGTTGCTTGACGTGAGGACGTTTCGCTTCACTGGTTCAGATATGTCGATGACACATGGGTTAAAATCAAGCAACAGGAGGTCGACGACTTTACAGAACACATCAATTCGGTGGA
Source organism: Thalassophryne amazonica (assembly GCF_902500255.1). Classification (NCBI taxonomy): domain Eukaryota; kingdom Metazoa; phylum Chordata; class Actinopteri; order Batrachoidiformes; family Batrachoididae; genus Thalassophryne; species Thalassophryne amazonica. Next base: position 94,147,403 of record NC_047113.1, on the reverse strand, counting down.
CTCCAATATCAAGTTCACACGTGAGGATGCCAGAAACAACCATTTAGCCTTCTTGGACTGTGATGTTACGATTGGAGAGAACAGGCAGCTCCAGACAGAGGTTTACAGAAAACCCACTCACACTGACCAATATCTGCTCTTTGGCTCAAACCACCCCCTTGAACACAAGCTCGGGGTGATCAGGACTCTTCAACACAGAGCTCTACAGGTGCCCACAACTGCAGAGGGAAGGGCTAAAGAGCAACAACTTGTACGGAAAGCCCTCACAGTATGTGGGTACCCACGTTGGTCCCTGGACAAAGTGCAGAAGTCCCAGAAAACAAAGAGAACAGATAGACAGGAGATGGAGACAAGAAGAAGAGGAGTGTCTCTCCCTTGTTTAGCAGGAGTAGGGGAAAAACTACAGAGGATCTTCAGACAGCACAAAATCCCAGTTTACTTTAAATCAGTCAACACCTTGAGATGGAAATTAGTTCACCCTAAGGACAGGATCCCTAGTTACAAACAGAGCAATGTAGTGTATCATATCAGATGTCAGGAAAACTGTAATGAACACTACATAGGTGAGACGAAGCAACTTTTACACAAGAGGCTATACCAGCACCGCAGAGAGGTCACCAGTGGACCTCAATCTGCAGTTCATCTCCACCTGAAAGACACTAACCACACGTTTGAGGACAAGGAAGTTAAAATCTTAGCCAGAGAAAAGAAATGGTTTAAGAGAGGTGTCAAGGAAGCATTCTTTGTAAAACAGTTGAAACCCAGCCTTAACCGTGGAGCGGGTCTCAGACATGCTTTGTCCCCTGTTTACAATGTGGTACTCAGGTCAAAGCAGTTTCAGTCTTTTGTTCATGGTAATGAGTCATTCACGTCATCAGGAGAGAGTCGACAAGGGAGGCTTCCGTCCTGTCATTAGGAGAGTGCTAACTAGAGCACAATAGGTGCTAATTAGAGCTATTGTTTAGTCACTGGCCTATAGCAGTCAGCCTCTCGGTAGGTGGGGTCTGGTTAGGATAAAAACTCCAGCTTTTGTTGGCTTCTGGTTTATTCTTCTCTACAAGAGTCAAGACAGAAGTCAGACTACCAGAGCAAGAATTTTAGCTGAGGAAGCTTCTGTGATTTGAAGCGAAATGTCCTCACGTCAAGCAACCCAGTCCAGTCGAAGATTCAAGCTTCTCTACTATGGAAACCACCTGGACAACTGAGAGCCTACACAGAAACATTGATTTCTATGTTTATTTTCAAGAAAAAAAAATGACCTCAATTGATATGTTCAGTTATCAATTTTATTTGACAGAAATCCCACCAATTGCCAAACCACAAGATGAGAGACAATTATAGTCAGTACTGAGCACTGATAATCATTTGTGTACACTGACTCTGTCTACACAAATGTGTCTGTTGTTGTGTTTATATTGTTGAGTTTAAAGGGTCCCTGCCACGCCATGCCGTTTTTACATATTCTTGAAGAATAAAAAATGTGTCTTTGTTTTTTTTCCCATAAAATTACACTGAACAAGGATTTAGACATTTCGTTACTCATCTGACAATTTGAATTTTCCACCTCTGAGTTGACCTACTTTTTCACTGCGACGGATGTGACATCATTTGAGTAAATGTGTCACAGCGTGGCTCTGTTTACCAATACGGCAGATACGGACAGCAAAGGCATAGTGAGCGACTATAGCGAAGATTTAAGTGACATATCGATTGTTTTTGATGAAGATGAGGAAGTTTCTGATGAAGATATTAACGGTGTAAATAATGAGGGGCTCCAAACTGTGTATGTTCCAGCCGAACGCGACAGAAAGAGGATGAAGCGCAGCTGTCAGCTGACAGCAGCAGCGCTGAGGAGGACGACACAGAATGGTTTGTTCACTCACCACCTTTTCTTATAAATGATCATTTATTCCTGGCACGGTGTGTTTGTGTATGAAAAAATTATTTCAGCAGCACAGCGTGCTTAAATTCAGGATTTTTTGTTCTAAAATCACTGAAAATAAAGTTTCTGTACATTCTGTATATATTTAATCATTTATAAGTCAGTTTCTTGTGATTGCTAATTCTTCACTTTTTATTCAAAGCAAATGATTGCAAATCTTTATCTGAAAAGCTGTAGACCCACATGGGATGGGGGGAAAAGATTTCTAAATCAAAGAAAATTTTACTTCTATATCTGTTGTCAAATTTTATCAGGCATAATATTGTAGAAAAATGTTTATGCTAAATGGAGACTTACCTGTCTAAAATACACACATACTTTGAATAAACATAAGTCTGAACAAAAAACAGGCTGTTCAGTTTACATGCATATGTATATTTGGAAAACACAAAAATGTCAATGTTCTGTTTTTTTTTTCAGGTGCTCATGTGAACACATTCAGCCGATGCCACTCGTGATTGAGTCTCGCTGTTGCAGGGAAATTTCTGCAGTCCTGATGGAGATGCAACGTGGTGGCGAAAATCCTCAATGTGTCACACAGCTGGCGAGTTTCTCAATTGTGTTTAGATGCAGATATCCTCAGAGTGGCACACTATGCCTACATGATGCTCCACAGTACGAGTAAGCACATGAAACAGAAAGTTTCATTTACATGGTTTATAGAAAAAAGTAAAAAAAATATTCAAATATAAAAAGAATGAACTGTTGTTTTGAACATTAATCCATGCTTTTTTTGTTTCTTTTTTTTTTTTGCAGAAAGTATCATCATATCACATAACGGCAATTTGTGCGGTTGTGCTGGGGACACTTGGGAAGGCACAGAAGGTTGCCACTACCAGCTTGTGTTGTATTGAAAATAAGGAGTACTTTTCCATCACCATCGTCCGACTACACTGGCTTCCAGTTTCCTCCTCTGGAGTGAGGAATCGGGCTCATCGGTGGTACCTGGTCCACTTGGCAGCATCATCCTCAGCTTTGTCCGTTCACATTGGCTGCTCAGTAGAGGAGGATCATTGGTGGGGATTTCTGGTCGGTTTGGTGTTTTGCAGATCTGAAGAACCTCTTTTGCTGTGTCGCTCATATAGACTGAATACTGTAAAATGTTTTTTTAACAAATTGTAAAACACTTCTCATTTGAATGAAACAATGTGAAACTTATGTGAAATTGTATTTTTATTCACTTTATCATGCTATATAAAAATATACAAATAACAATCTGTTTTTTTTTTTTTCATTTTCCACATATCACATGTTGGATCTGTGGCTAACTTTCTCAATCCTCCTCTTTTCCACTAAGGAAAGTATATTCTGAACCGTGGTCTCTCTTGCTTTGTCTGCTTTTGTTGTCTCCCTGCATTTTCATTAAAATGAAGGGTTGCCACCAAAGTCCTAAAACAGAAGTTAAAACAAAATTAGTAAAAAAAAATAGCTTATATACATTACAAAATGCTGTTTGAAAGTTAGGGTGTTATTGAGATAACATAGACAACTTGCCTGCAAAGCTGACCCTGATATGAGAAGGAGACTCGATCACGAGTGGCATCGGCTGACTGTGTTCACATGAGCACCTGAAAAAAACAGAACATTGACATTTTTGTGTTTTCTAAATACACTTTTGCATGTAAACCGAACAGCCTGTTTTTTGTTCAGACTTATGTTCATTCAAAGTAGATGAGATGTGATACAATTTATGATTACAGATGTTCTGTATGTGTATTTCAGACAGGTAAGTCTCCATTGGGCAGGTGTGCACAATGGAGTTTTCTCTGGGCCCCTCCCCAATCGGACCGGGAGTGACATGTTTAGCCGCATGTTCTACTTGAATTGCTGGCTGTCTGAGTGGTGTCCAAAAAATGAGGTGGGCTTCATAGATAATTGGCAAAGCTTCTGGGGAAAACCTGGTCTTGTTAGGAGAGATGGCATCCATCCCACTTTGGATGGAGCAGCTCTCATTTCTAGAAATCTGGCCAATTTTCTTAAATCCTCCAAACCGTGACTATCCAGGGTTGGGACCAGGAAGCAGAGTTGTAATCTTACACACCTCTCTGCAGCTTCTCTCCCCCTGCCATCCCCTCATTACCCCATCCCCATAGAGACGGTTCCTGCTCCCAGACCACCAATAACCAGCAAAAATCTATTTAAGCATAAAAATTCAAAAAGAAAAAATAATATAGCACCTTCAACTGCACCACAGACTAAAACAGTTAAATGTGGTCTATTAAACATTAGGTCTCTCTCTTCTAAGTCCCTGTTAGTAAATGATATAATAATTGATCAACATATTGATTTATTCTGCCTTACAGAAACCTGGTTACAGCAGGATGAATATGTTAGTTTAAATGAGTCAACACCCCCGAGTCACAGTAACTGCCAGAACGCTCATAGCACGGGCCGAGGAGGAGGATTAGCAGCAATCTTCCACTCCAGCTTATTAATTAATCAAAAACCCAGACAGAGCTTTAATTCATTTGAAAGCTTGACTCTTAGTCTTGTCCATCCAAATTGGAAGTCCCAAAAAACAGTTTTATTTGTTGTTATCTATCGTCCACCTGGTCGTTACTGTGAGTTTCTCTGTGAATTTTCAGAACTTTTGTCTGACTTAGTGCTTAGCTCAGATAAGATAATTATAGTGGGCGATTTTAACATCCACACAGATGCTAAGAATGACAGCCTCAACACTGCATTTAATCTATTATTAGACTCAATTGGCTTTGCTCAAAATGTAAATGAGTCCACCCACCACTTTAATCATATCTTAGATCTTGTTCTGACTTATGGTATGGAAATTAAGACTTAACAGTATTCCCTGAAAACTCCCTTCTGTCTGATCATTTCTTAATAACATTTACATTTACTCTGATGGACTACCCAGCAGTGGGGAATAAGTTTCATTACACTAGAAGTCTTTCAGAAAGCGCTGTAACTAGGTTTAAGGATATGATTCCTTCTTTATGTTCTCTAATGCCATATACCAACACAGTGCAGAGTAGCTACCTAAACTCTGTAAGTGAGATAGAGTATCTCGTCAATAGTTTTACATCCTCATTGAAGACAACTTTGGATGCTGTAGCTCCTCTGAAAAAGAGAGCTTTAAATCAGAAGTGCCTGACTCCATGGTATAACTCACAAACTCGCAGCTTAAAGCAGATAACCCGTAAGTTGGAGAGGAAATGGCGTCTCACTAATTTAGAAGATCTTCACTTAGCCTGGAAAAAGAGTCTGTTGCTCTATAAAAAAAGCCCTCCGTAAAGCTAGGACATCTTACTACTCATCACTAATTGAAGAAAATAAGAACAACCCCAGGTTTCTTTTCAGCACTGTAGCCAGGCTGACAAAGAGTCTGAGCTCTATTGAGCCGAGTATTCCTTTACCTTTAACTAGTAATGACTTCATGACTTTCTTTGCTAATAAAATTTTAACTATTAGAGAAAAAAATTACTCATAACCATCCCAAAGACGTATCGTTATCTTTGGCTGCTTTCAGTGATGCCGGTGTTTGGTTAGACTCTTTCTCTCAGATTGTTCTGTCTGAGTTATTTTCATTAGTTACTTCATCCAAACCATCAACATGTCTATTAGACCCCATTCCTACCAGGCTGCTCAAGGAAGCCCTACCATTATTTAATGCTTCGATCTTAAATATGATCAATCTATCTTTATTAGTTGGCTATGTACCACAGGCTTTTAAGGTGGCAGTAATTAAACCATTACTTAAAAAGCCATCACTTGACCCAGCTATCTTAGCTAATTATAGGCCAATCTCCAACCTTCCTTTTCTCTCAAAAATTCTTGAAAGGGTAGTTGTAAAACAGCTAACTGATCATCTGCAGAGGAATGGTCTATTTGAAGAGTTTCAGTCAGGTTTTAGAATTCATCATAGTACAGAAACAGCATTAGTGAAGGTTACAAATGATCTTCTTATGGCCTCAGACAGTGGACTCATCTCTGTGCTTGTTCTGTTAGACCTCAGTGCTGCTTTTGATACTGTTGACCATAAAATTTTATTACAGAGATTAGAGCATGCCATAGGTATTAAAGGCACTGCGCTGTGGTGGTTTGAATCATATTTATCTAATAGATTACAATTTGTTCATGTAAATGGGGAATCTTCTTCACAGACTAAGGTTAATTCTGGAGTTCCACAAGGTTCTGTGCTAGGACCAATTTTATTCACTTTATACATGCTTCCCTTAGGCAGTATTATTAGACGGCATTGCTTAAATTTTCATTGTTACGCAGATGATACCCAGCTTTATCTATCCATGAAGCCAGAGGACACACACCAATTAGCTAAACTGCAGGATTGTCTTACAGACATAAAGACATGGATGACCTCTAATTTCCTGCTTTTAAACTCAGATAAAACTGAAGTTATTGTACTTGGCCCCACAAATCTTAGAAACATGGTGTCTAACCAGATCCTTACTCTGGATGGCATTACCCTGACCTCTAGTAATACTGTGAGAAAGCTTGGAGTCATTTTTAATCAGGATATGTCATTCAAAGCGCATATTAAACAAATATGTAGGACTGCTTTTTTTGCATTTACGCAATATCTCTAAAATTAGAAAGGTCTTGTCTCAGAGTGATGCTGAAAAACTAATTCATGCATTTATTTCCTCTAGGCTGGACTATTGTAATTCATTATTATCAGGTTGTCCTAAAAGTTCCCTGAAAAGCCTTCAGTTAATTCAAAATGCTGCAGCTAGAGTACTAACGGGGACTAGAAGGAGAGAGCATATCTCACCCATATTGGCCTCTCTTCATTGGCTTCCTGTTAATTCTAGAATAGAATTTAAAATTCTTCTTCTTACTTAGAAGGTTTTGAATAATCAGGTCCAATCTTATCTTAGGGACCTCATAGTACCATATCACCCCAATAGATCACCCCCCAATCTTCACTCTCAGACTGTAGGCTTACTTGTAGTTCCTAGGGTTTGTAAGAGTAGAATGGGAGGGAGAGCCTTCAGCTTTCAGGCTCCTCTCCTGTGGAACCAGCTCCCAATTCAGATCAGGGAGACAGACACCCTCTCTACTTTTAAGATTAGGCTTAAAACTTTCCTTTTTGCTAAAGCTTATAGTTAGGGCTGGATCAGGTGACCCTGAACCATCCCTTAGTTATGCTGCTATAGACTTAGACTGCTGGGGGGTTCCCATGATGCACTGAGTGTTTCTTTCTCTTTTTGCTCTGTATGCACCACTCTGCATTTAATCATTAGTGATTGATCTCTGCTCTCCTCCACAGCATGTCTTTTTCCTGGTTCTCTTCCTCAGCCCCAACCAGTCCCAGCAGAAGACCGCCCCTCCCTGAGCCTGGTTCTGCTGGAGGTTTCTTCCTGTTAAAAGGGAGTTTTTCCTTCCCACTGTCGCCAAGTGCTTGCTCACAGGGGGTCGTTTTGACCATTGGGGTTTTTACGTAATTATTGTATGGCCTTGCCTTACAATATAAAGCGCCTTGGGGCAACTGTTTGTTGTGATTTGGCGCTATATAAATAAAATTGATTGAAATTGATTGAATGCTGGTTTGACGGTTCATGCACACGGGAACACAGTGCCACCAGCTGCAGGATGTTTAACCACATCCTGCAGCTGCTGTGACGAAAAAATAAATAAAATAAAAAAATACATGCTGCAATGGTTTTGTGTACATGGGAACACAGCAACTGCTATGAAAATATAAATGAATAAATAAAAACTGCATGCCACCCACAGGAATCAAACCCACACCAACAGCTGTGAATACAAGTCAGAAACTTTACCACTGACCTACACTGTAAATTGTGATTTTGTCTGTTTGTTATCTTAACATATTATTCTATTTCATTAAGACACGATTACTGAGGTTGTTATAATAACATGAAATTATTAGTTAAAAACATCTCAACTACAAAATAAATGCTAATTTGAAAATCCAGGCCCAACTGAATTAGAAATGTAAGTCAAGCTGACTTTGGGGATAAAAACGCCTGCATCATCATGCTTTTCTTGAAATGCATTGTGGGAAAGCAGCTGCGGGTGGGTGAACATGTGCTCCTTTCCTCCCTTCCTCCATTTTGGATGCAAGTTGGAGGGCATCGTCGACCGCATGTTTCTTCTGAGGTAAAACATAAAGTAACACCAAGTCTTCTGAATACCACACAGACTCAACTCTTGACACGGCAAGCCTGTCATCTTCCCTCGAGGATAGCCCCCACGGTACCCAAACTCGTCAGCTGCCTCAACCATTTGTCATTCCTGCTTTTTCTTTTGATGTTGAGACTGAGGCAAGGGAATGAAGCCTTCAATAGAGATGGGAGCCTTCTTGACATTTCAAAAGACATGAAACCGGACATCTTGGACAAGATAGCAGAAGCCATATATGCTCACATCCCTACCCATCACGTGATGAGTATGATCACGATGACTTGTAGGGCCTGCATAGTGATGCCTATAAAAAAAAAAAAAAAAAATGTATGTAATGTGCTTTCTGTAGGTACTAGACAAAAATATGCACACCATTCCTTCACAAAAATGGTTGAAAAGATCTGTTCAGCTTAGATAAAACTGATTCACATTTGACACAAAAATCACAAAATTGAACTTTTTGTTTTGTGGCCCTTTAGTCAGCTATTGATTGGTATCGATGTGTCTGAAATGGTAATCCTGTCTTAGATGCCAACATATATGATAGAACATTTAAAGATGGTAAGATATTTTTGCTTTGTTTGAAATCTTGTGTAGGCCACAGATGAAGAGGACACATTCACAAAGGGGATGAAAGTTGGTGCTGTGATGGTGAAGGACAGAGAAGAAATCATTGACACTGCCGTGGTCCTTGAGGAAGCAGTGATCCTGTCTGAACTGAAGGACATCCCATGTGCCATTGCCTTGCTGATGGGTCTGCTTTTTTCTCTAAACATAAACTATCCAAAGGAACTAAGGTACACATTTGAAGTCATTCAGAAGGTCCTGATGAACATCGGAGGAGGACAGTGTTCCTCACTTGTGCATGGTTTAAGAAACAGACTCCTGCGGAAAACCATGTGAGATTGTGCTCGGATGAATCATCTAGCTCCCGACTCATGTTAAAATTGTCTGGTATTCAAGTCAGGTCTTTTGAATGCCTGATTCTGTTTTTCTGTTCTCCATTTCAGGTTCAATTGTATATATATATATATTTGTGTCAGTAGCATGGCCCAAGCAAAGGGTCACCCCCCTGAGCCTGGTCTGCTTGAGGTTTCTTCCTCAGAGGGAGTTTTTCCTCACCACAGTTGCCTGTGTGCTTGCTCTGGGGGTTGGTAAGGTTAGACCTTACTCGTGTAAAGCGCCTTGAGACTTTGTTGTGATTGCTATATAAATATAAATGAATAGAATAGAATAAATGAATATTTTGCTGTCTTTTTTTTTGTAGCATTTGCAAATGCTATTTTCTGTTAAATGAGCAGAAACACAGCAGACCATTTCTGCCAAAGAGAAAAGCTCCCCCTCCCTCCCCAGAGCCAGATTTGAGTTTATAAAAAGTCCAATTGATGAGAAAATGTACAAATTATGAAAAAGAAAAAAAAAAAAGTCAAAAATTACGAGGGTCAGAACGTCCCCTGAATACCACGGGCGCATTTTTTTTTTCTTTTCACAGGCAGAAATGGTCTTCCATACAGAAAGAACTGCAGACAGTTTACAAAGTGTCATGTTCAAGGCAAAAGATAGACCTATTTCCATGACACTCAGTTCATTTGCAAAGGAACAGAAGTCCATACAGTATACTGTAGTTATTCGAAGATCTTCACAATCATTCATAGTTGTTGTTTTTTTCTGTTTGGTTTTTGATCATTTTGCATCCTAAAGTGTTGTCTTTGTATTCAAGACAGCAATTTAAACAATTAGTCCAGTGGATTTGGTTGAAAAATTAAATTCAACAAATGTGAGATACTGAGCAGTGTGCACATTTATACATTTAACATTTCAGTTTTATGGTGACAGGCATGTGTGCAGTTCAAGAAAATGTTACACATCTAAAGCTACTCATTTATTTGTATCAACAAATTGATAGTTGGAATGTTCAGTTTTTGATTGTATGAAGGAGTTTGAGCAAGTCTTGATCTGTTGAAATATGTCCTGTGGTGTTGGATGAGAATATGTTATCCTTGATCTTTGTGGCCCTCCACTTACAGCATTTTCATTTTTGGTGACAGTAAAGCCATTCTTTCTCATATATGGCAGTATTGTCATATAATAGTTGGCGCGGTCCTCAGCGTCTCACAACCGAACGTCACAAGGTCGAGTTCCCGGCAATTCTGCTCAAATCACTCATGGCTTAAATGCAGAAGGCCATCTCATTATCTGCTTCAGCTGAAAGTCTTTAAGTCTGCACGTGAACATCCTCCACAGGTGCAGCCAATAGTTCTGATGAGGGTGAAGGACTCTTCTGCCAGCACCTTCTCCACAGAAAAAAACAGTTTGCATACCACCTGGAGAGCAAAGAAAAGAAAACAGCAGCCAAATGTCCAGCCAAACCCCCCAACACACAACAGTACCCCCCCATCAACAGGAAGCCTCCCGGCGACCGAACAGACCAGGCCCGAGAACAGCACCTCCCTCCGGGGTCCACGACAGGAAGCAGACGGTGTAACGCCCCCAAAGTCCACAGCAGACAGCAGGACAGGGCACCGCGGCTGGAAGGCCGGCTGGCATCAACAAAAACCCCAAAAGAGTCCCAAGTACAACCTAACATACAAGAAAAATACAAAACCCACCCAAACCCTCCCCAGGGGACCGTCCCATCCAACCCCGGGAAGAAAAGAAAAACTCCCAAATCCAATAACCCAACCCGACAACACAATACAAACACAATTTCACAAAGAAAAATAACAAACAACCCCTCCAGATGACGTGCAGAGTTCAACACCCCCCAGAAGACCTTTACCGCCAGTTCCAGGAGTAATAACCAAAGCCGGAATCCCACAGAGGTCCCCAGGTATACATGGAGCAACAGCGCCCCCCAGAGGACCATACCATCAACCCCAGGAGGCACCCTCCCCACAACCCAGGAACCCCAGACCAGGCCACACTTGGCTAGTCGGCCCCACAATCAATTCCCCCCCAGAGGACCATCCCATCAACCCTGGAGGTGGAACCTGGAAGGAAACATAAAAAAACACAAAAATCCAACCCCCGGCGGACTCCACTAAACCACCCCGGGGGCAAAGAAAACAACCGGAAACCCTGTTACCCTCCCCAGCACCCCGAAAGACCCCAGATTACTCCCAGAGCCGATCGTCAGTACAATTTCGGCTCCGGCACAAAACTACCAAGCCGGGGAAGGAAACAGGAAAAACTAACCCAGTCCCATCCCCTAAGCACAGCGGAAAACCGGAAATACGTCCGGTGCCCCTAAACCGACCATACCACCAGCCCATCGGGAGGGGTGGAACTACCAAAATGGCGAACAGCACAGATCGGCCCACCACTCCGACTGAGGTAAGTTCCCGCTGCACTACACCCCGGTAACGCCAATGACGAACGGTCAAAGGCCCACCGGGGCTGGAGTGGAACCGGGTAACAACCAAACCCAAAAAAAACCGCCCCTGACAACCCCCCCCCCCCAGGTGCAGAGGTTTTCTGAGAAGCGCTCAGCGTAACCAACCTGCACCACCCCACAACCCAAAAGACAAACGGTCTTAGAGTACGTGAGGTTGGGGTTAGGGAAACAGGGAAATAAAAAACAACAAAACAAAACGACCCAATCCACAAACAAAATTACCTAAGTTCAAATAATGAAGACATACGAATACCTGAGTCCAGCCGAGCTCTGAACTGCCAGTCATTCACCCAACCAGAACAGCCTCTAATTCCCTAAACACTTTATAACCCCTACATGAAAACAAAAACAGACCAAATAACTAAATAACCAGAGGTCTGCCCCCTTTTATATATATATATATATATATATATATATATATATATATATATATATATATATATATATATATATATATATATATATATTATGCCTGTCCAAAAACACCTGGAGATACGTCATCGTTATCTTTCTTGACGCTTATGTGACCGGGGCAATATGGCTGTTTCAGCTCATCCGAGCTGCATGGGCTCATCCGCAAGAGGAGCCAGAGGTCCTGTCGGAGGAGTCTCAGTGGGGCGAAGAAGAGGCGGCCCTGATCTGTGTCGGGGAAAGCCCCGAGACGGAAAGACCTGCTCAGATGTCCGCCCTCTCTCGCGTCCAAGCTCCTTTATCCGATCATCTAGACGAATAACCAAAGATATTAGCTCATCTAAATCTTTTGGTTCGTCACGGACTGCTAGCTCGTCTTTTAATAAATCGTTCAAACCATCCACAAACACTCCTCTCAAAGCTGCAGCATTCCAACCGGACTGAGCAGAAAAAATCGGAAATCAATGGAATAATCCGCCGCACTCCGCCTCCCCTGCCTGAGATTCAGCAACCATTGGGCAATGGTATTTGTTTTCACCGGATGGTCAAAAACCAATCGGAACTCCCGGGAGAAATCCTTAAAGGATCCTAACAATGGAGAGTTATTGCTCCACAACGCAGTGACCCAAGCTAAGGCGTCACCTCGAAGCAAATTTGTCACATATGAGACACGGCTACCATCAGAAGAGAAGGAAGCCGGTCGCTGAGCAAAAACCAGAGAACATTGCATCAAAAACGGAGCACAGGCTTCAGCGTTTCCCGCATAAGGTTCCGGATGACAAATAATTGGTTCGGAAGCCAACTCTCTGGGTGACGGAGTTATCTGCACCGATATCGATGGTGCCGCAGCTGGAGCAGCAGGAAGCGGAACGGCTTGCGCTGCGAGCTCCGTAACGCGGGCATCTGTTTGTTTAATTTGGTTTGCGAGATGCTGTAATTGCTCCCATATCTTCTCCAAGTGTTCTTGAACTCTTTCTGCAAATGGAACCGCTTCTGCCGCTGGGTCCATTTTGTACTGGCCGGGAACTACTGTTATGTGCTGACGCGGGTCAGAGAACCGAACCAGCATCTGACAATGGCCCAGCGCTAAATAACCAGAAAGCGGTTCCAAGAAACAAATTTATTCCCCCTCATGTGCAATAATCCGTGTACAACATAAATAGTCAGCTGTCTTGGCAAGGTGAAGCACGGCGCGCTCTCCAGCGCCCAAATGGATCAAAGCCCGGCACTTCTGGACTCAGATTCACCGCCGAACACCCCCCAGGTGAATATGACAAACTGACTCTGTGAAGGACGGAAAAGGTGAGGTAAGTCAACAGAGCTACAACAAATATCCTTCAGAGGCACACACTATCAGCAACACATTCAGGTCTGAATTTAAGCCTTATGTAAATGAGCAGCTTCTCACAACAGGTGGAGGATCATCAATCCGTACGCCATGGCAGTGAGAAGCAAACTGCACAATTCTCATCAATGTTCAAATATACTGCGTAACAAAACGCCAAATTACTATTAACGATTATTCAGACGATAATCACCTCTGATGTGTGCTGACAGCATGTGTCCCTCACCCGTGCTCCTTCACAGGCACGATGTGTCAAACCCTGGCGCAGTCCTCAGCGTCTCACAAACGAACGTCACAAGGTCGAGTTCCCGGCAATTCTGCTCAAATCACTCATGGCTTAAATGCAGAATGCCATCTCATTATCTGCTTCAGCTGAAAGTCTTTAAGTCTGCACGTGAGCATCATCCACAGGTGCTGCAAGTTGTTAGGCCTGCAGGTGAACATCCTCCACAGGTGCAGCCAATAGTTCTGATGAAGGTGAAGGACTCTTCCGCCAGCACCTTCTCCACAGAAAAAAACAGTTTGCATACCACCTGGAGAGCAAAGAAAAGAAAACAGCACCCAAATGTCCAGCCAAACCCCCCAACACACAACACTGCAATGGCTTTTAAAAATCTGGTTTTATTTTTCATGGCACAGTTGTTTTCCAGTGAAAGGTAATTTTTGTCCAGTGATGCCATTTTTATGCTGATATAGCTGACACTGCCCGGGAGTGACAGGGAAATGTACACACACAGACAATATAATGTCATAATAGTTATTTGTGAAGACCACAGAAAATTAAAATGGGTTATTTTGTTGTCAGAATTGTTCAGTAGTTTGCAACATTGCAGCAAAAAATTATGGTGTTTGTATGTAATGATGCTTATGGCCTCCAATGGTTAACTTCAGGATCGGTGGATATTTATTAAATTTACTGTAAATATTTAGGAAGCACAGTGGCTTAGTGGTTAGCACTGTTGCCTCACATCAAGGAGGACATGGGATTGATTCTCGCCTGTGGCCTTTCTGTGTGGAGTTTGTGTGTTCTCCCCGTGTTTGTGTGGGTTCTCTCTGGGTACTCCGGCTTCCTCTCACATCCATCGACAAGCAGGTTAGGTGGTTTGGAATCTTTAAATTGTCCGTAGGTGTGTATGTGGGTGTGAATGTGTTTGTTCTGTCCAGGGTGTACCCTGCCTCACGCCCTATGACTGCTGGGATAGGCTCCAGCCCCCTGCGACCCTTGATTGGAGTTAAGCGGTTGAAGATGAGTGTGTGTGTGTGTGTGTGTGTGTGTGTGTGTGTGTAAATATTTACAGAATGACAGTGAGAACTGTATATTGACCTGTTATGGTTAAGCAAAGTTAGATTGAAACCAATTTGCAGGCAGCAAAATGACAAAAGGCATAGTGCAAAAGTACAAGTGGTTTTAATGTTCCAAAAGTAAATATCAATCCAAACACGTGAGGTGGAAAAACAGCTCCAAACAACAGGAAACAACAGCAAACAACAGGATAAGGTGATGCAAACAAGGAGTAAACACAAAACTAACTAAAACCAGAAAGGACTTCCAACAAGATTCCATGTACAGTGGTCCCTCGTTTATCACGGGAGTTATGTTCTAAAAATAACCCGCAATAGGTGAAATCCACGAAGTAGTCAGCTTTATTTTTTACAATTATTATAGAAGTTTTAAGGCTGTAAAACCCCTCACTACACACTATATACACTTTTCTCAAACAGACTTTAACATTCACTTTTCTCTCTTGTGTAAATGCTCTCAAAGTTCAAACCTTAGTAGAAAAATAAGTCCAGTATTATAGAATGAAACCAATGATCAAAACCTGTTTTCAGGCCTAAACATTTGTTTGAGAAATAAAAATAGAACATTTTCCTATAAATAATTATGATGGCTTTTAGAACTAATGAATTTAATTTTAATGATCAACCTACGAGGTTGGACACATAATAAATTATTAATAGTGACTGACCAGTATTTCACAGTTCCTCTGACCACGCGTCTTCGTCCTGGCGCCGCTCCGCTGTAGCGTCTTTTTCCACTGAATGAAACCTCGGTGCAGGGGTCTTTTTCTGAATGGAGAACACAGTTATGGGTAGTTGTTGGCACAATTTTTTTCTTCTGGGCGAGAAGATTATAAACAGACACACGCAGAACACAATGCGCGTGCTCTCCCTTCGCTCGCTGCCTCTGGTGTTACCGTTGTGGGGTATGGATGCGGGACCCACAGAGAATCCAAGTCATTAAAAAGATACAAACCTCAGTCAGTGGCCACGGAGCTCTGCGGCTGCGGTTACCAAGACCATGCAGCACTGCGGATTTTTCAGCAAGAAGTCTATCCTTGCAGGCTGCCGGAGCGCTCTGCATCAAAACAGCGAGCGTAGTCTCTGGACCTGTTGCTGGAGTTGGCCGCAGCTCCGCACAGCAGACGGGGGGTGGGGTGTGAGCGGCCCGCTGGACTCGGTAAGTGCCTCGGAGGCAGTGAGAGCAATCGCGGTGATGCTGACCGGTGCCGCGACCGGCCTGCCTGATGAGGACGGACAACACAATGTGCTGTAAAAAAAAAAGAAGCATGCAAAATTGCACTAAAAAAAACACATTATAGCGAGGGACCACTGTACTTACAAACAGCATGCACAACATGAGCAGAAGGTCAGTGCAAAAGAGCCAGCAAATGAACAGTGAACCAGGTGTTACTTAAATACTAACTCAAATGATGAACCAAAATGGAGGACAGGCGTGTGATGGGGTCAAAGGTCAAGCACCAACCAAAAGGAGAAATGAGCTTAAACAGAGATCAAAGGGGTAAGTGGAAATAAAACATAAGATAGCAAAACACAGAGGAACTAACAAAACCAACATACAATTCCAAGTACCAGACACCAAAACCAACATGGAACTCAAAAAGTGTAAAATTGCAACCAGAGGCAAAACTGACATTTAACTAACACATGAAAAGAGGCATTCAATAATCACACGACAGAAAGAACTGAACCATAAGAAAAACTAAATCCAGGAACCAAAGTACAAAAATCAACATGGAACTCAACAGAACGCATGATAAACCTACTGAAACATGATGAAAACTGATGAGTACAAAAACACAAAGATGTGGTGAACACAAGATGTGAGGAACATAAATGACTATGAATGTAACCCACAAAAGCCAACACTTGGAAGCCTGAACTGACTCTTTCCAAGAGTTCCAAAACTCTGTTTATGTGACTAGAATCCACACAGCTTTGAAAAAAAAAAAAAAAATGAACTGCACACAACGCATGGATCATAATACTGCTTGTCCGGTTAAACTTGACCCCAGAATGACCAAATTTGATTTTAACCTTTATCTACCCTTTTCCACATTCCTTGGAAGAACAGAGCAACTCCAAGGGGACAAGTTTGGAATTGACACTAACTCCCTTTTCCCTCTGACTAAAGTTTTTTGAGGAAAAGAATAGAAAAAATGAATCCAGTGTTTATTCTCTTACTTCCCTCTTTGTTTGTTGTTGTGAAAAAAGAAATACATTTTTGTGTTGATTTTGTAATCCCATGCATGTCTTTAATACATAGTATCTTTGAATTATTATTGAATGTACTGTAGAAGTTAAACCATATTTATGAAGTTAACCATATTTGTAGTTTTCATACATTGTTTCAAGTGTGCTTATTTTTCATAAAGACTTGTTCGCTGCAGGACATTGTTGGTTTTAAGTGGGAATTTATGATTGTAAGAATGAATTATTTTCCACTGAGACAAATAAACATGGTTAAAACTATGCTACTCATAATTCTCGTGGGCAGAGTTAAAGATACTTAAAAGCCAACGTCTCTGGGAAGACACTGACTTTTGTTTGCTTTTTGAATGCATGGCCTTGAGGCCAGCATCTGACGTCAGAGGCACCTGACACCGCTGCAAGTAAGCTGTCTGGTTCTGTCAGAATTTAGCATAAGTGGCTTTAATTAATTCTATTCCCCTTCATCACTACTAGATCATGTTATCAAATGGCAAAATAAATTCCGTACAGAATATGCAGTAATTCATTCTGCCATCCTCGTGGCTATTTCACATTATACCACCATTATATGGTAATACTTCAATGAACATCATTGTTATCATCAAACTATATCACTGTGATACACCCTATTCTATTTAACCCCTGACTGAGTTAAATAAATGCATAAACATGTGTAGTTGTCTGTGAATTATATTATAAACAAAGGTATTGGGTTTGACCCACAGACCTTTCTGACCAGAAGACAGAGACTGAGTTATTATTTCCTGGGGCCAGAGCTCCCAACATTGCCTCTCATGTCAGGGTGCTGATGCTGCAGAAGGGTAGACAGACAAAGGAACATGACACTGGATACTTATTCACACAGGCGCCAATGATGTCAGGATGAAGCACTCCAAGGTCACAAAAATAGACATTTTGGTGAGTTTATCTCTAACTTGTCAACTACTGAAGATAATCTGATTAGATAATCTGATACCCTCTGCAAATCATTTATGTATGTTATGGATGAGAAGGAGTCCAGCAATACATTCAGGATTCGATGCACATTAGCGGAAATAACCTGGATTTGGTTCTCGCACGTGGTATTACTGTCACAAATATTGACATCATGCCTCTTGCATCAGTGGTTTCTGATCACTCATTTATTCGGTTTACAGTTTGACTGACGTGTTTCGTTGAAGAACAACCTTATTTATCATTGCGGCAACATGTCAACACCTCAACTACAATTGAACTCAAAGCTAGACTGCCTGATATCTTAGCTTCACATTTGGAAAATCCTCAATCAGCAGACAGTCTTGTGGACAGTTTAAACTCGGCGCTCAAACCTACACTTGACATGGTTGCGCCACCTATATTAAAGCCACGCCGCCCCAAAACACAGTCACCTTTGTTCAGTGATTACTTTCTTGACCTCATGCATAAGGCTAGAGGTCTAGAATGAAAATGGTGTAGTTCAAAATTAGAAGTATTCCACCTCGTGAGGCGCAATGCTATCTTAGAATATAACCATCACCATATTCTGCTTGATAGGCTGGAGAATCATTTTAAGATTAATGGGAATGCCCTTGCATGGTTGACATCATACCTGACCAGTCGTTCTCACTGTGGTTTGTAAAATAACACTACCTCTAACCATAGTGATATGAAATTTGGTGTTCCACAGGGGCCTTCGACCAAGGACATGCCTGCTGAGTCTCCTCTGCCATCTTGCTCATCAGAGTCTGCATCAGAATGGATCACAGACTCCATCTGGGCTGTGAATTTTTCTTTTCTTATTTCTGGACTATTATTATGACTGTGTTATTTTCCTTTTTCCCTGAAGAGTAGACAGTTCAGTCTCTGTGATCAATGTCCAGTTTTATTTTCACTGAGCATATTCAATACATCAGCAATCATCACTGCCTTGTTTTTATGTATTTTGATCCCCATATCCGTCTGGTCTGCTCAGAAGTTAGATTTAAGGATGATAAAGGTTATATCCTCACTTTATGGTTTTGTTGAAGTCTCTTTAAGGTCTTTGTATAAGTTACCAATTTTGTGCCCCCTCCAGAGCACATTCTCTTGGTTTATTCATCTTTTACATTCATTTGCTTATCTGGTTTTGACCGTGGTTAGCTCTTCTGTTTGCTTGTCAGTTTTCCAGGGCGTTGTTAGTGTTTCATTTCATCTTTTTCATTGGTTGTGCTCCTATTTCAGGTTAAGTTCCCCTTGTGGTCTTTTCCCCATTTATTTTTGTGATTTTTCCATTCCTGTTTGGCCCCAAGTATGGTGTGATTGGATGGTTCTCCTTCTACAGATGATTTTTTTCACAGTTTGGTTCCCCCTGTGGTTCTTTTACTAGCCTGGTTATGTTCTTTTGCCCTGACAGCATCTTTTTTGGTTGGTTTCTTCATTTTCTTTGCTCCTTTAAGTCAGTTTGTTCCTCTTGTCTATTCTCTGCTTTCATTCCCCCGGTTCATTTTGTGATTTGTTTGTAACTGTCTACCTCCAAGATAAGTCCTTATGTTGGTTTCTTTATTTGTTAGGTCCAGTTAATTGTGGTTTGGAGTTTTTTATTCCCCTTGTCGGTTCATCATTTATGTGGTTGCTTTCTTGGTTTGTCTGGTTTTTATTGGTTGGAATTTTCTTTTGTTGGGTCCTCCGATTTTTGGTTTAAAAGTTCAGAGCGCATGATTCATGTTCTCACACTGTACGGCCCGATGCTCTGATGCGATCTGACTGCACACATTGTACGTTCAAAAACCACACGTTGGGCTTGTGTTTCCAGAAGCAAAATGTAACAGAAGCTTTTTTTTTTTCTTAATTTATTTCATGCCTATCAGCACGCACAGTGAGTGAAATCAGGTGGGGGGAGACTGAACGCATATGCGCACGTGCACACACACACACCAGACAGCAACATGATTCATGAGAGGATGGTAAAAAAGAAAACATAAAAATTCATAACAGGTGTTGCTACTTACACTGTTGTATAAATAAACTATATTTCATACAAAGTCTTACAGCTGTGCAAGGTGCAACAACTTACTCCGGGATAAGTCCTTATGTTGGTTTCTTTATTTGTTAGGTCCAGTTAATTGTGGTTTGGAGTTTTTTGTTCCCCTTGTCAGTTCATCATTTATGTGGTTGCTTTCTTGGTTTGTCTGGTTTTTATTGGTTGGAATTTTCTTTTGTTGGGTCCTCTGATTTTTGTGTTCCTTTCTTGTGCACGCTCACATTATTATATGTTCTTTGTTTACTTGGATGTGTCCGTTCTGCTGCACTGGTTACCGGTTCCTGATCAGTTGGTTGGTTCCCCAGGTGCCCACTATCTCCCCAGCAGTTCGCTATTTACCCCACGGCCGGCCTCCGGACTTACCTGGTTTCTCTGTTTTCAATTGCATGCCCTATGGTTGTTCTGCTTGTGGCCACCTGCATGGTCGCCCTCCGGCCTCCGTTGACTGCCTTTCTGTGTACCGGACCCTGGACTGTTTGTGAGATAAAGTTTATCTTTACATCGTACGTTTCATCTGAGAGTTTTCATTTGTGTCCACCCACCTTCTGTGCCACACGACCACGTATCCTGACACATGGTCCAAGCAATCTGGTATGCTTGAGGTTTCTTCCTCAAATCATTAGAGGGAGTTTTTCCCTTACCACTGTTGCCTGTATGCTTGCTCTAGGGCAGGGTTATTCCATTCATTCCAGAAAGGGCCAAGAGGGTGCAGGTTTTCTTTGCAACCACCCACTCCACCAGGTGATTCTGCACATTCTTTAATATATAACATATACCTGCATACAGTACATGATGAACAGTCTGATACTTGTAAGTTGTATAACATACATCGAAGACTAATTAAAAATTCTGCAATAGTAAGGTATTTCCTAGACTCCCATAGATGCCAGATGGGTAGAAAACCATATCAACACCAGGTATTATTTATATTTTGTGTATTTTCTGAGTTGACTGAAAAAGATGGATAGATTCTCCATCAACACAATTGCATACAAAGCACTTGAGATGAGACACTCATCTATCTGTCTTATTTAGAATTTGACCGTGCGAGATATCGGCATCTCTCTATTTAGTTTCAGCCATGGCTTGACCAAGATAGCATCTGCCCTTTCCAGGGGCCAGCACAAATCTATAGAGTGCCGTGGCAATTATCGGCAATCAATGTCTATTTACCTGCCATTCACTGTGACTGAATACTGCTGTCACAGTAAAGCCAATGTCTATGTCAGATTTTTGAATTAAAGGGTGTGAATGCACAGGTGGGTACTTTTTTCCCTTCAAAGGACAGGCAATTCCAGACTGATCCAAAGTTGAGAATGGATGATGCATGAAATTAAACCATTTATTGTTATCTTTTAGACCTTATCAATGACATAGAATGTTGATTCATTCCAAATATCATGTTTATGTACATGATTTTTGCCTTGCAGTTTGTCTCATTTCCCAGAATGACTGAACAACCTCCAGATGAAGGTTATACTTAATTGGCTGTGCTGCCCACACTACCCGGTTGCAGCCTGCTGTTGTCTTTAATCAGCTGTCTGCCCTGATCATGAATCTCCCAGTTCTTTCTCAGTTTTCTCTGGCCTCATTTGTTCCAGCTTTCCACCTACTTTATGACATAAATCCTTCAACCTCCAAGTGCACAGTAAATTTTGCAGAGTTAATTTTACTCCACCAGGATAACAGTTAGTCCCCGTCCAAATAGAGTTAAATATACTCTGTCACAATGTAAAATCAGCTCCATCATACTGTGAATAACTCTTATTGGAGTAGAAAAAAAATGATTTGACAAGACGGTAGAGCTGATTTCATTCTATAATAGAGTGTATTTTACTCTATTTAGATTGGGACCAAATGTTATCCCAGCAGAGTATATTTTACTCTGCAAAATTTACTGTACTGTTGCAGCCATTCACACCACAATCTCCCATCTGGAACAACAGGGGGCACTATGCTAGGCTGCTCTTTTGATTTCACCTCTGCCTTTAATACCATACTCCTGGACAGACTGACAGAAAAGCTTCTTGTCAATGGACTCCCAGATAACACCTGCTGCTGGAACAGAGACTTTTTCTCCAACCAGGTCCAGAAAGTCAGAGTTGGTTCCCATCTCTCTACAGCCCTACGCCTCAA
Organism: Thalassophryne amazonica; assembly: GCF_902500255.1. Classification (NCBI taxonomy): domain Eukaryota; kingdom Metazoa; phylum Chordata; class Actinopteri; order Batrachoidiformes; family Batrachoididae; genus Thalassophryne; species Thalassophryne amazonica. The sequence continues at coordinate 94,125,541 of NC_047113.1, read as the reverse complement.
CATCGGCTCTCCACCAGGCTGTCAATGAGTCCTGAGTTCTACATGCAATATACCTATGATGTGTCAGCACCCACCCAGATAACAATTAAATTAAATTAAAATTAAATTTGTCCAAAATATCAAACAGGTTTGATTTTCATCTGAACATACGATTCCCGATTGGGAGGTGGTCATGAGATGTTAAACGTAGCTCGTTACTCCATGTAGACTGCATGATGCAGGACACGCAATTAAGCTGAAATTCATCGCGATCCAAAAAATTCTCGCACGACTGAAAAATCGGCTGAAAAAGGGCCAAAACTTGCACAGTGTAAGCCCAGCCTTAGTGGGGCTCATCTCTGGAGGTGACAAGACAGTCTACAGGGAGGGGTTCCACAGGCTGTTGGAATGGTTTGCAGACAATAACCTGGTCTTCAACACCTCAAAGACAAAGGAGCTCATTGTGGACTTCAGGAAGAGGAAGGCCAATCTGCAGCCCATCTACAGTCTAGATAATGAACCACTGTCTCAATGAGAAAAAGTGATGTCACAATTTGCATAGATTTTTTTTAAGTTATTTCAACTTAACTAGAGAAATCTTGTGGCATTAATTAAGTTGAAAGTTGAAATAACTAAGTTGATATAACTTAAAAATATGCAAATTGCTACATCAAGTTTTCTCATTGAGACAGCAGTTCCTTTTTTAGTGTCCATAGATGGGAAGCATGTGGAAAGGGTGTCCAGCTTCCAGTTCCTGGGTGTGCACATGGATGCAGACCTCCAATGGTGCTCCAACACCTCGGCAGTCGTGAAGAGGGCCCAACAGCAGGTCCACTTACTCAGGACCCCTCAGGAGGATCAACTTGGGGAGTGAACCGCTGACTGTCTTCTACACTCTAAAAATGAACCGCTGCCTCAATGAGAAAACGGGATGTAAGAATGTGTACACATTTTTGAAATGTTATTTCAACTTAATTAGAGAACTGTTTTGGCATTAACTCAGGTGAAAGTTGAAATAACTAAGGTGAAAAAACTAAAAAAAACTATGCAAATTGCTACATCAATTTTGTCATTGAGACAAAACTCTGTAAGTGAGATAGAGTATCTCGTCAATAGTTTTACATCCTCATTGAAGACAACTTTGGATGCTGTAGCTCCTCTGAAAAAGAGAGCTTTAAATCAGAAGTGCCTGACTCCGTGGTATAACTCACAAACTCGTAGCTTAAAGCAGATAACCCGTAAGTTGGAGAGGAAATGGCGTCTCACTAATTTACAAGATCTTCACTTAGCCTGGAAAAAGAGTCTGTTGCTCTATAAAAAAGCCCTCCGTAAAGCTAGGACATCTTTCTACTCATCACTAATTGAAGAAAATAAGAACAACCCCAGGTTTCTTTTCAGCACTGTAGCCAGGCTGACAAAGAGTCAGAGCTCTATTGAGCTGAGTATTCCATTAACTTTAACTAGTAATGACTTCATGACTTTCTTTGCTATCAAAATTTTAACTATTAGAGAAAAAATTACTCATAACCATCCCAAAGACGTATCGTTATCTTTGGCTGCTTTCAGTGATGCCGGTATTTGGTTAGACTCTTTCTCTCCGATTGTTCTGTCTGAGTTATTTTCATTAGTTACTTCATCCAAACCATCAACATGTTTATTAGACTCCATTCCTACCAGGCTGCTCAAGGAAGCCCTACCATTATTTAATGCTTCGATCTTAAATATGATCAATATATCTTTGTTAGTTGGCTATGTACCACAGGCTTTTAAGGTGGCAGTAATTAAACCATTACTTAAAAAGCCATCACTTGACCCAGCTATCTTAGCTAATTATAGGCCAATCTCCAACCTTCCTTTTCTCTCAAAAATTCTTGAAAGGGTAGTTGTAAAACAGCTAACTGATCATCTGCAGAGGAATGGTCTATTTGAAGAGTTTCAGTCAGGTTTTAGAATTCATCATAGTACAGAAACAGCATTAGTGAAGGTTACAAATGATCTTCTTATGGCCTCGGACAGTGGACTCATCTCTGTGCTTGTTCTGTTAGACCTCAGTGCTGCTTTTGATACTGTTGACCATAAAATTTTATTACAGAGATTAGAGCATGCCATAGGTATTAAAGGCACTGCACTGCGGTGGTTTGAATCATATTTGTCTAATAGATTACAATTTGTTCATGTAAATGGGGAATCTTCTTCACAGACTAAAGTTAATTATGGAGTTCCACAAGGTTCTGTGCTAGGACCAATTTATTCACTTTATACATGCTTCCCTTAGGTAGTATTATTAGACGGTATTGCTTAAATTTTCATTGTTACGCAGATGATACCCAGCTTTATCTATCCATGAAGCCAGAGGACACACACCAATTAGCTAAACTGCAGGATTGTCTTACAGACATAAAGACATGGATGACCTCTAATTTCCTGCTTTTAAACTCAGATAAAACTGAAGTTATTGTACTTGGCCCCACAAATCTTAGAAACATGGTGTCTAACCAGATCCTTACTCTGGATGGCATTACCCTGACCTCTAGTAATACTGTGAGAAATCTTGGAGTCATTTTTGATCAGGATATGTCGTTCAAAGCGCATATTAAACAAATATGTAGGACTGCTTTTTTGCATTTACGCAATATCTCTAAAATCAGAAAGGTCTTGTCTCAGAGTGATGCTGAAAAACTAATTCATGCATTTATTTCCTCTAGGCTGGACTATTGTAATTCATTATTATCAGGTTGTCCTAAAAGTTCCCTAAAAAGCCTTCAGTTAATTAAAAATGCTGCAGCTAGAGTACTGACGGGGACTAGAAGGAGAGAGCATATCTCACCCATATTGGCCTCTCTTCATTGGCTTCCTGTTAATTCTAGAATAGAATTTAAAATAATTCTTCTTACTTATAAGGTTTTGAATAATCAGGTCCCATCTTATCTTAGGGACCTCGTAGTACCATATCACCCCAATAGAGCACTTCACTCTCAGACTGCAGGCTTACTTGTAGTTCCTAGGGTTTGTAAGAGTAGAATGGGAGGCAGAGCCTTCGGCTTTCAGGCTCCTCTCCTGTGGAACCAGCTCCCAATTCAGATCTGGGAGACAGACACCCTCTCTACTTTTAAGATTAGGCTTAAAACTTTCCTTTTTGCTAAAGCTTATAGTTAGGGCTGGATCAGGTGACCCTGAACCATCCCTTAGTTATGCTGCTATAGACGTAGACTGCTGGGGGGTTCCCATGATGCACTGTTTCTTTCTCTTTTTGCTCTGTATGCACCACTCTGCATTTAATCATTAGTGATCGATCTCTGCTCCCCTCCACAGCATGTCTTTTTCCTGGTTCTCTCCCTCAGCCCCAACCAGTCCCAGCAGAAGACTGCCCCTCCCTGAGCCTGGTTCTGCTGGAGGTTTCTTCCTGTTAAAAGGGAGTTTTTCCTTCCCACTGTAGCCAAGTGCTTGCTCACAGGGGGTCGTTTTGACCGTTGGGGTTTTACATAATTATTGTATGGCCTTGCCTTACAATATAAAGCGCCTTGGGGCAACTGTTTGTTGTGATTTGGCGCTATATAAAAAAATTGATTGATTGACAGCAGTTCCTTTTTAGAGTGTACCATTGCGCTATTGAAAGTGTGCTAATGTACTGCATCTCTGTGTGGTTCAGTAGCTGCACCATAGCTCACAAAAAGGCACTACAAAGGATCATTAAGAAAGCACAAAACAATCATTGGCCACCTTCGCCCCTCTCCAGCATGACACATCACAACACAGGTCGTGATGTGTTGTGAAGCAAAGGCATGCTCGTGTCAGTGCACCTTAACACCATTCTAGTCTGACAGCATGTGCTTATGCCACGTGTCACTGCAACTACCAAGTGAGGCCAGGACGTCAACCACCCAGGTTGACAAGTGATCCATTGCACATCTTCTTAGCCTTCAGTAGTCATTGGGGTAAGACACTAACATATAAAGAAACACATCATATGTCCAAAATGCCTGTGAAACTCCTCATCTGAGTTTTAAACAATATAGGGATGCCAGTTCTAGCATGAAATTCTCTGCAAAATCTCATGTCACATGGAAATCAATGAACTTAATTATGTTTTATGTTGTGTTTCCTTTCAACTTCATGGCAACTGACTAGACATTTGCTTTGTCGATGGAGTTAATTTGGAATATTTGTTGATTTCCAATGAGTTTTTAAGGAAAGACAGTCTCCACAATTCCTTATTTCTCAGTTCATTTAGAGTAATGATTTATGAGTGATTGAATAATAAAAGTTAATTAAACAATTTATGCAGCTGACACTGTTAAATACAAATGAAACAACTGATACAGAACAGCACACAAGCTGCAGATTCAGCACACTGCCTGAACTGATAACTTTAATTTATTCAGGGCAGCAGGGTGTTGCATCTGTCTTCATTTAGCACAAAGGTTATGGGTTCAAACTTGACCTGGGTTTTTTTTGTGTTGTCCCAGTGTATTTATGGATTTTCTCCAGGTGTTCCAGCTTCCTCCAACAGTACACAGACATGCATATTAAAATCATTATGACTGAATTAACCTTAAATGTGAGCACAAATTACTATGAGCAAGCACTTGGCGACAGTGGGCTCAGGGAGGGGCAGTCTTCTGCTGGGACTGGTTGGGGCTGAGGGGAGAGAATCAGGAAAAAGACATGCTGTGGAAGAGAGCAGAGATCAATCACTAATGATTAAATGCAGAGTGGTGCATACAGAGCAAAAAGAGGTGAATAAAAAGAAACAGTCAGTGCATCATGGGAACCCCCCAGCAGTCTAAGCCTATAGCAGCATAACTAAGGGATGGTTCAGGGTCACCTGATCCAGCCCTAACTATAAGCTTTTTCAAAAAGGAAAGTTTTAAGCTTAATCCTAAAAGTAGAGAGGATGTCTGTCTCCCTAATCCGAATTGGGAGCTGGTTCCACAGGAGAGGAGCCTGAAAGCTGAAGGCTCTGCCTCCCATTCTACTCTTACAAACCCTAGGAACTATACAAGTAAGCCTGTAGTCTGAGAGCGAAGTGCTCTATTGGAGTGATATGGTACTATGAGGTCCGCACGTCTTTCATTGCAAAATCTCCTTTAACAGTGGAATGTCCGGATAAACTGCTGATCCCGACCTCTTCTGAAAGTTCTCTGTTCTCTCACGACGTCCTGGGTCAACAGACGCTTAAATTTGGAGGTTTTCAGCTCAAAACAGGCTGACGACGGCGCCTCCGAGCATGGCACGACGTCCCGCTCCGTGGGAAGTGAAGTGACAGTAACACTCCATAATCTCTCATCAGCCGTTAAAATTTTCACTGAAAAACCAGCTGAATTTCTCGAATGGTGTCCACTTCAATGTGCCTCACAGGTTCTGAAAAAATTTTGATCAAGCAAAGCGCCAGTCTCTCAGGAAGAAGTCAGACAAATGAATTCCGACGGGAGGGGTGGACCACTCCTCAGTCAAAGCATGCCCACAGGCGAATGACGTAACCGACAGGCGTGAAAAAACTCACGCATGCGCACGAGGGTTCAAGGTTGGCTGACTTAATCGCACGTGAAATCCATATAGTTTTTGAAAAAAATAAAAAGGTACGTTACTTTTCTCACAGACCTCGTATATATATATATATATATATATATATATATATATATATATATATATATATATATATATATATATATATATATACGAGGTCTGTCAATAAAGTATAGGTCCTTTTTATTTTTTTCAAAAACTATATGGATTTCATTCATATGTTTTTACGTCAGACATGCTTGAACCCTCGTGCGCATGCGTGAGTTTTTCCACGCCTGTCGGTGACGTCATTCGCCTGTGAGCACTCCTTGTGGGAGGAGTCTTCCAGCCCCTTGTCGGAATTCCTTTGTCTGAGAAGTTGCTGAGAGACTGGCGCTTTGTTTGATCAAAATTTTTTCTAAACCTGTGAGACACATCGAAATGGACACGGTTCGAAAAATTAAGCTGGTTTTCGGTGAAACTTTTAACGGCTGATGAGAGATTTTGGGGTGATACTGTCGCTTTAAGGACTTCCCACGGAGCGAGACGTCATGCAGCACTCCCAGGCGCCGTCGTCAGCCTGTTTCAAGCTGAAAACCTCCACATTTCAGGCTCTATTGATCCAGGACGTCGTGAGAGAACAGAGAAGTTTCAGAAGTCGGTTTCAGCATTTTATCCGGATATTCCACTGTTAAAGGAGATTTTTTTAATGAAAGACGTGCGGACGGGTCTGCGCGTCGGGACGCAGCCAGTGCGGTGCGGCGGCACAGGAAAAACACCTCCGTGTTGATAACCATTTGTAAAATCCAGGCGGCTTTTGATGGCTTTCAGTGGAGTGAGTATATGAGAAATTGTTTAACAGCTGGACATGTTCCAACTTGTCCTTAAGGCTTCCAACGGAGGTGTTTTTCCTGTGGCAGAGCGTCGCGGTGGCTGCGAACCGACGCTGCAATCCGCCCGCATGTCTTTCATTAAAAAAATCTCCTTTAACAGTGGACTATCCAGATAAAATGCTGAAACTGACTTCTTCTGAAACTTCTCTGTTCTCTCATGATGTCCTGGATCAATAGAGCCTGAAATGTGGAGGTTTTCAGCTTGAAACAGGCTGACGATGGCGCCTGGGAGTGCTGCACGACATCTCGCTCCGTGGGAAGTCCTTAAAGCGACAGTATCACCTCAAAATCTCTCATCAGCCGTTAAAATTTTCACAGAAAACCAGCTTAATTTTTCGAACCGTGTCCACTTCGATGTGTCTCACAGGTTTAGAAAAAGGTTTGATCAAACAAAGCGCCAGTCTCTCAGCAACTTCTCAGACAAAGGAAATCCAACGAGGGGCTGGACGACTCCTCCCACAAGGAGTGCTCACAGTTGAATGACGTTACCGACAGGCGTGGAAAAACTCACGCATGCACATGAGGGTTCAAGCATGTCTGACGTAAAAACATATGAATGAAATCCATATAGTTTTTGAAAAAAATAAAAAGGACCTATACTTTATTGACAGACCTCGTATATATATATATATATATATATATATATATATATATATATATATATATATATATATATATATATATATCAGTAGCAACATGAGCCATGCTATTTAATTTTAATAAAATTCAAAAGTTGGATCTTGTGTGTCAATTGTTGTCATCAGTCAACTGAATGTTTAATCCAGGGCCTTGAGTTCTCTCTCTGAATCTCAAAAGGATGATGTCAACTAGCATGCACTGCAGTTTCCACATGATTATTGCATCCCTACAGGATGACACCTGAGGCCCACACCAGCTCCGACCCTCATGTCATTTCAAATTTTCCAGTTTGTTGAATTTCACCACGTTGGCTGGAACGATAATCCCAGGCCAACCCCATAAAAAGGACCATTGTAAGCTAGGGACTTCTTTCTGACCTGGATGCAGAGTTAACATGATACTCACAACAGAACAATTTGGGGCATAGCAGCCTGATCAAGAACAGACTAGTGCACAAACATATCAGATCTTCTCTATTCAGTGAGCTATGCTTTGTCGACATGTACAGTTCTAGATTCTCTTGGATCATCAGATAGTGTTTGCTTACAGGTACAAATTAAGAATGGTGAAATGTTTGTCTTTATATATTTATTTGTGCAGATTTCTATAAGCATCATTTTGTGTTGCTACACAAAGCCAATACTGATGCAGGATAGCATCACAACAGCAGACACACAGGCTCTGAAGTGCATACCCAAACATCCTGACTTTCCAAAGATTCACAAACTCAAAAGTACTTATTCATGCAAAAATGAAAACACAGACGCGCACACAAATGCAGAGACGACGTGCACGAACACACACATCTGGTTTGGTCTTGAGAAGTGCTGCTGGCATAAACAAAACCAGCACACAAAGTACAAGGAGTAATTCACCGGCATGAAAACGGGACACTGACAGTGTTTGACAGTGCAGACAGAGAGAAAGAGAAAGCGAAAGAGAGAGAGAGAGAACCTGCTGCAAGTGCAATTGAGATTCTGAGGTCAGAAGCCTCGTAGAAATATTTCAGTTCAAACTAAAGACAGTCCTCTGAGAACACACACACACACACACACACACACACACAGCAGGCACCTCAGAAGTAGTTTAAAGCCACCACACCTTCACATGTAGGACAGACAAAAGAGGAGGATGAGAGAGAGGAATTGAGAAGAGATGTTTCAAGAGGGGCACAAATGAGTGAAAGGGAAAGAGATGGAAAAAGGAGGGCAATGAAGGAGAAGATGGAGGTAAAGAGGAGAACACAGAGTGCACTGTAAAAAAACAAAATAATATGTTGCTTTGATGGAAAAATGGCACCTGTAGCTGCTCGAAAAAGTATTTTAAAAATACTGTAAAAATATATACATACAGAACAACCTGCACATTTTGGGGTATAATGCTGTTGCAATTTACAAAAAAAAAAAAAAAAAAATTAAACAACTTTTTTTTCAGAATTTCCCATCATGTCATACTTTTTTTTGTTTGTTTGTTTTTAAGTACAGAATTGGTACTTGCTACACATGAAATTCCTTTTAATGGGACTTGCCACAAAATCATTGAACTCTAATTCTGCAATGGCTAATCTGAATTTTTTTTTTTTTTTTTTTTCGGATTTCAACATATATGTGAGAAATTTCTTTTGATGTAGTTTGAGACTGATCCAATGAGGACGCCACTTACATTGGGCAAAAAATGAAACTGGTGGAATTCTACTTTGAGACCAAACTGACTGTGCAAACCCAACGACAATATCAATGTCATTCTGCAGTTAGAAAAAGCTCCAGACAGAAAGACAATATGGTATAAGTTTCAAGCTGAACAAAGGGAGATCTGACCAAACCAGAAGAGCGGGACACATATGGAGCACATTTTGTGAATGCCAAAACTCTTACAAACTGAGTTGAAATTAGAAATGAACATCATAGATGAAATTCCCTGAGATACAAGGTCTGTTAGAAAAGTATCCGACCTTTTTATTTTTTGCAAAAACCATATGGATTTGAATCACGTGTGATTGCATCAGCCAAGCTTGAACCTTCGTGCACGTGTGAGTTTTTTCACGCCTGTTGGTTGTGCCATTCGCCTGTGAGCAGGCTTTGTGTGAGCAGTGGTCCACCCCTCTCATCAGATTTTTATTGCGAATAAAATGTCTGAACGATTTGGAGCTTTGCTGCATCAAATTTTTCCAGAAACTGTGAGAGACCTCCAGGTGGACACCATTCGGCACCATTCGGCTTTCATGGATCATTTTATGGGGATTACACAGATTAAGGAGTGCTCCAGCCGGTTTAAAGTCCGCCCACAGTTGCTGAGAGCGCGGCGCACTCTGAGCGCCGATCGACACGCAGAAACAACCAGATCATTTCCAAAGTGAAGGCTTTGTTGATCCGGGACGTCGTCTGACTTCCACAAAAATGGCAGAAGACGTGGACATCAGCACTTTTTCGGCACATTCCACTGTTACAGGAGTTTTTTTCATGGAAAGAGAAGCAGAGGGATGCGCCACCGTGCCACTCATGGTGCGGGACAAAAGCACCTCTGTGTTGGTCTCACAGGACGGCTTTCAGATGGCTTTCAGACGGCTTCCAGTGGCTTTTCAGTTGTGTGACTATCCGAGAAATTGTGCATGAGCTGGACATGCCAGAACATGTCCTGTGAGGCTTCATCACGGCGTTGCTTTGCGCCATGTGGCTCCGTCCCAACGCGCAGAATTCCTCCGCTCCTCTTTCCATGACAAAAACTCCTGTAACAGTGGAATGTGCCGTTCATTTCCAAACTGAACGCTGTGTTGATCCAGGACGTCGTCTGACTACCACAGAAATTGCAGAAGACGTGGACATCAGCACTTTTTCGGCACATTGAGACAGACGTGTGGAGGAATTCTGCACGTTGGGATGGAGCCACATGGCGCAAAGCAACGCTGTGATGAAACCTCACAGGACATGTTCTGGCATGTCCAGCTCATGCACAATTTCTCGGCTAGTCACACGACTGAAAAGCCACCGGAAGCCGTCTGAAAGCCATCTGAAAGCCGTCCTGTGAGACCAACACGGAGGTGCTTTTGTCCCGCGCCATGAGCGGCACGGTGGCGCATCCCTCCGCTTCTCTTTCCATGAAAAAAAACTTCTGTAACAGTGGAATGTGCCGAAAAAGTGCTGATGTCCACGTCTCCTGCCATTTTTGTGGAAGTCAGATGATGTCCCGGATCAACAAAGCCTTCATGTTGGAAATTATCTGGTTGTTTCAGCCTGTCGATTGGCGCTCAGAGTGCACCGCACTCTCAGCAGCTGTGGGCGATCTTTAAGCTTGTTGGAGCACTCTTTAATCTGTGTAATCCCCATAAAATTGTCCCTGAAAGCCATCTGAATTTTCCGAATGGTGTCCACCTGGAGGTCTCTCACAGTTTCTGGAAAAATTTGATGCAGCAAAGCTCCAAATCGTTCAGACATTTTATTCGCAATAAAAATCCGACGAGAGGGGTGGACCACTGCTCACACAAAGCCTGCTCACAGGCGAATGACGCAACCGACAGACGTGAAAAAACTCACGCATGCGCACGAAGGTTCAAGCTTGGCTGATGCAATCACACGTGATTCAAATCCATATGGTTTGTGCAAAAAATAAAAAGGTCGGATACTTTTCTAACAGACCTCGTATGCTGCAAGATGACATCTGATAGACATCAGTACCTAAGAATGCATAGATTTTCTGTGGCTTTATTTTTGTGGCACTTTTTTGGGACACTCTGTATGTTCTTTTGCTTTTCCCTTTTTTCCACTCAGCGTCACTACAGCAGATCTGCATAATGATTTGGCACAAATGTTTACTTTTTAACTCTACAATACATGGAGAATGTGCAGGGGTGGTCTTGAACCAAGAGCTTTCTGCACTGCAAAGTAGCACACAAATCACTTGACCACCATATTGCCCTGACTGAGATTTTGTTGTGCTGCATACATTTTGCTCAGGTCCACCATTGGAGGTCTGACATGGGATTTGAATGTTGATCTGTTTTTTCCTTCTACATCTCCAACTACATATAGAGAATTGGGCTTGAGCAGCCTTGAACCTGGGACGTTTTGCTTGTAATGCAAGCAGGCTTACTTTTTGGACCACTGTGCTCACACAACAGGATGTAATCTGAAAATATAATGAATTGTATATCATATTGCCATATTACAGATGTTTACTGTATTTCTACCAAGTATGTTTATTTGAAGGGTTCTGAAAAAATTATGTCTGTTCAGAATTGAGTAGGCTATTTATCAAGAGTACAATACCACATCTGCGTTTCATTACATTTTCAGATTAATTTACACCATGTGAAAGAATAGCAGAACAACTGGTTAGTTAAGGCTTCCCAAAGAGAATTTCTTTGGTTTTGGCTTGCATGCACCGCATTCTCCTTTATTTATACTGTTTTATACTGTTAAAATTTACAGTATTGTCTGAAAAGGCATTCACATTTTTTGATTGTATTTTCTTCCAGAATTATTCTGACAACCAAAGCTTTCAGTTCCTCCTTTGTTTAAAAAAAATGTTTTCATGGTTGTGTGACTGAATGCGAAGTTGCAAGGAAAACCATCTTAAAAATATAAGGACCACTTCATACATAACATGACAGAAGGCGATTAGCGCTCGAAGGAGGAATTGCATGCCATTTGTGAAAAATTGGAGCTGCCTCGAATACCATGTACACCTGCCATGACAACTATTTGCACACACCAGCGGCTGAAAGACAGAGTGTGCCCTGTGAGAGCCCATTCGATCCCTATTGCAGCAGGTGTCAGCCAAATTCCAGGTGACACACAGGATTACCCAACACCGCTCGCTTGGCACTTTGAAAATGTGTGGCCATTCCCGCTGTCAGCACGAATATAGTGAGCAGACGACCACTTTCGAGCTGGGTGTGAAATAAGTGCCACCTCAGCTTTGTGGCATGCCAGTGTGTTGGCTCCCCCCGCAACACATGTGGCGTGTTGGGGAGGAGCACACTTGCATGGAATGCGGATATGTATCTACAGAAGGGGACTGACCAGCCATGTCTCAGCACACACAGCATGGTAAGCCGCCTCCCAATTGATCGCCAGCCAGAGGCTCACAGACAGCTGCAAATGATGGCTCAGTGCACACAACGTGTCACATTAAAAACACAGAGACCACCACCAGGACAGGTACAGTATATAAATAAGTACTACAATAACTACATAAACAATTACATAACAAAATAACTAAAAAATAAAAATAAAAAAGATCACATAACACAGAAACAGAGAGTGACACATTGTACAGGGGGTGTGGCCGCCAATAGCAGCAGCTGTTGAGATCTCTGGTTCTGGACGTCACAGCTGGGGAACACTTACCGTGTTTTGATGGACATGACATTTTGATGGGATAAAAAAGCTTTTCAACCTACCATCCCTGGTTCTCAAGACCAGGCACCTAAGTGACTCTACTCTTTTCTACTCTCCTATTTTACTCTCCCTTTTAGATATTTATATATACCTTTATATACTAGCATAGTTCCACCTTAGAATTGGAATATAATATATAAGATATACCTTACTGAATTTTCATGACCATAGAACTGTCCGCTATGATGTACATGTGTCTGCTTGCTGTCTCATGTGGACATACATAAAAAATATATCACTTTTGCTGTCTGTCAGGACACGTGCATGAAACCGTCGCAGTGGGATTGTTCATGCCTGCCCGACCGTGTGTCCCGCCCGATGTCAGCTTTTTTTGTTCTCGGGGTTCACTTATTCGGGCTGTTTCGCTGTGATGTGCCCAGATTCCTTCTTATTCATGCTATGTGTGAAGAGGCCCTAAGCCATAGACAGAATACATAAACTGATCTATCAGGTTGCAATCTTTAATCATTCATTTTTATTTATTTATTTATTTATTTTGTAATCACTCCTTTGGAGGATGATATACTTTGTTGAAATACAATGAAAATCCCAGAGAGAAACAAGGGACTTATCTCTGCAGGGTGTTAGCTGGTATTGTGCGGAGATTATGCCCCTACTGCTAGTAGGGGCATAGTCCTAACATTGTGTGGCATGTAGGTGGACACATGGAATGTGCTGCATTTCAGGAGGGAAAGCATCATCATCTACAACTCAAATTACCTGGAATGCCTCCTTAACAGCAGCAGCACTCTCTGAGTTTTGCACATAATGCAATAGCCAGATGGAAGATACATGATCTGGCCACCTAGGCATACTGATCTTAGATCTGGTTAGTTTATTGTGTAGCATATCAAAAGGAGTAGAATATGCTGCTGCTATTTCCAATTGTTTCTCTCCCAACAAGTACACTGTGGGACTCAGCAATCCTTGGATTTCTTCTCAGTTGCTTCACTGTATGCTGGGTACATAGTCAGTGGAATCTTGGTAAGGGAGGTATTTTATTTGGAGCTTCATTCAGTGATTAATGGATCTCCCGAGATGTTGTTTATCTAATCTGGAGAATTTGAGTGCAACCACTGGAGTAGATGGAACTCGTCACAAGCACTTAATTCTGCCGCATGGACCTCGCAACTGCAGTGAAAGTGGTTGAGTGCATTATGAGTCTGCAAATATCAGGGACTACAAGTTGCTGAATTCTGGCTGAGCGTCACTGCTGTATGTGCTATTCTGATGATAAAGTTACAGCAGCTCTTGGCTCTTAAAGAAGTGCAAACTACAAATCCACATCTCAATCTACACTGTGTGCTGCCACAGTCATGGCAAGTGATGTTCAGAATTACGTTTGACCTGGCCTTTTACGCAATCTTTGCTTCAGTATAAGACACAGATATTATCACAACAGACCAGAAAAATAGGGCCTTGTCATCGCACTCTTTAAAAGAAAGGATGATCACTGTAATTGCATTGGGGTTTTGCAGCGCTCTAAGCGCTGTGTGAAGTATTTAAAGTGTAGGTGACTCGATATACATTTTTTTCAGTATTTCATTCTAAAATTAAACAACAGTTTGAAATTAATGCTTTCCGATTACTGAAGAGATAAATATTCAGATTTTGAACTGCTCACCACTGTGAGATCAATAAAGTCTTATCTTATCTCACAAACCAGCAACTTCCGGGCGAGTCATGAAATTAGAGAAGAAGCAGGAAGTGACATCATTGGGAGAACCATTGTTTTATCAGTCCCATTTGTTTTATTAGCGATCAGACATATTTCTGTGTGTAAGTGCTTCATTTCTGGAGTTATGATGGCTCGATGTTTTGCACGCTTTTGTTCGAACACTTGTGCAGATGGAGCCAGCTTATTTAAGTTTTCCAAGGATCACGTCCATTCAAATGAGTGGATTCAACAGATAAGTGGGTCACCCAGTGACTTGTCTGTCCTGTCCGCAGCACATTTTGAAGACAACTGTTTTGACACTGTCCCACTGAGGACGGTGAGACTTCAGTTGGAATCAGACGTTTGACAGCTGTGGACCAGAAAGATAAACACACTACTTTTTTCACATGCTTCGAACAATGCATCTTAACCCTCTGGGGTCTGAGGGCATTTTTTGGACAGTTCACTCGCCTGGCATAAATGGTATATTGTTGCTGTTAAAAGCTCACCCTGTATCCCACAGTGAACTAGTATGTCTCTTTCTTTCAGGACAACCTGTACTTTCAGAATATATATGCTATAGTGGTGTTTTATAAGTGTAATAAAGGTTTACAATCAGAAATAAGAAAGGAAAAAATAAAGTGGAAATCATTTTCACACACATTTATTCAAAACATACAGCAAACTATAATAAATAACTATTTTGACCCATTACAAAGGTTGTTTGGGGTCTTGTTTAAAAGAATGTACAAAAATAAAGGTTCTAAAATGAACACAAATTCACATTTTCAACAATGTATACAAAATGGTCTATGCATTTTGTTTGTCTTTATGCCACATCTCAAAGCAATTTCTGTCTGCTAATACACAAAGGCTTACAACACAAACTTTTTATTTCCATGGAGTTAACTCCCTGTTGGAATATATTCCTGCACTGTAAACAGCCTCTCCTCAGATTCTGAGGCTGTCTTCACACCCCCCCCCATTCAATTCATATGCATAAATGGCACTTTACGAGTGCAAGCGAGAGAGGCTTATTCACCAATATTTCTGGCCAAGTAGTGAGTTATTTGTCCCAGTGACAATCTTTGGTGGACCATGTGAGGTTGTATGAGGCCTTCCTATGCTGATCACCTTTATTCATATGCGCAACGCTGCGCTTTTATGCATGAAGCCAGCAGCCAGGGGGCTCTTCAAACAGTATTCACATGCCAGAGAGTAACACAATCCTTCTACAAATGATCTTTGGGATACCATGTGAGACTGCTCTGCCCTACGATTGGATATTGGAAAACCATGTGACAGTGAACCAATTTGCGCACGTCATCACACAGCTTCTATGAGGAGTACAAAGATAGTGGATGGCTGGCTTGAAAGTCTGCGGAGTTAACCTTTCGGCAGAAAAAGTAAGTTTCTATCTCATATCATTAAAAAGTTATTTATAATTTAGTAAAACTTGGTCTCAGCCATTGTATATGATGGTGTCGGCCACAGAGGGTTAAACAATGATGTGGGTAATTTCTGGATTTTTATAAGCTACTGACAGCCCCGTTTCCACTGAGTGGTTCGGGTCAGTGCTGCACAGTATTATACGTGTCAGAATGGTTAAGTGTGGCTTGGTTTGTATTTCTACCACAGGCAGAACCTTTTTGATTGGCAAGTGGAACACATATTGATGAGCATGGCATCGAGTGAGCGCGCAATGTTGTGCGGTGTCTCCACTCCACACGTAGGCAAAACTGAGTA
Organism: Thalassophryne amazonica; assembly: GCF_902500255.1. Classification (NCBI taxonomy): domain Eukaryota; kingdom Metazoa; phylum Chordata; class Actinopteri; order Batrachoidiformes; family Batrachoididae; genus Thalassophryne; species Thalassophryne amazonica. The sequence goes on along the minus strand of NC_047113.1, from coordinate 94,109,726 downwards.
TTTACACATAATTTTTTTCTTTGTGGATCATCGTGTGTGAATTGTTTTAATATTTAGTAAGAGCAAGTTCATCATGTTACTAATGCACAGTACATTAACTGTATTCAAGAAGAAAAGAAGTTTTATTTTAAAAATAGCTGACATTTTCACTCCCTCACAGGTGCTGTGTGTCATTTTTTTCAGATTTCAAATGTGCCTGTTTCTAAGAAAAAAAAACATCATAAATAGAAAATCTGCATGTCCTTGTCACTTTTTTTCTGACGTCAAGGATGGTAAACCAACTTTTCCTTATTTCTGTTTTTTTTTTTTTTGGGGGGGGGGGGGGGGGGGGGGGGGGGGTAACGAGTTAATATGACCAAAAAAATGACCAAATAGCTGGCAAAAAAAATAAAAGTTTATCATCTCCGCCTGCATGCCAAAATCGGCTGCAATATTTATTTATCTATTTATTTTATAATCGCCATTCTGTGTTCTGAGCTGTGCCAATATTGTCGCTGTTGTCAGACTGAAGGTCTTTCTCCAAAGTTTTGTCTCCCTCATTGTCATCTATATAATGTTCAGGCTGTATCCCCCACAGCTTCTTCAGACATTTTCAGAATCACTTTCAGTGTGGACTTCACAGAAAAGCTCCACACTCAAAAGAAAGTTGTCTGAAAACAGCTCAACCTCTGCTGTGTTTACAATTGATTTGGGCTTGAATCAGCAGGTCCCGTTCTCCCGATGACATTACAACAATATGGCCATGGCTGAGTGCTGAAATACAGTGCAGGCTTCAGACAGCTGTTCTTTATCCTTCACCCGTGCCCTTATCATTGACTTTTATTGTTCAGAATTTTTTTTAAATATCAACATTTCATCAATTTGAGTAGATATTTGTGCACATTTCTTTGGTGTCACCTATTCTTTAAGGGCCATTCTCAACATGAACAAGTGCCAGCTGATTGCTGATGGACCCAAAAGGTCAACCATCAGCTATATATTGGCTCACATGGTGTGTCAAGGTAAAGGTTAGTGAACATTATTTTGTTTTTGAGTTACCACATTAACAGTGAGAGGGGGTGGACTCAAATTCATTCATATATGCACTCACTGCATTTACAGTGTACATCCGAAGGCTTCCCAAAGCCTAGGAATATCAGCTGTGATGGTGTATGTCCAGACTTCAACCTCTTGATCGTGCTGCAGTTTATGTATATTTAGAAGCATAATTTATTTTCTCATTTGTTACTGTGTTGTAGCATGGAATTGACAGCAGTGTGTTGCAGAACTGTTTGTACTGTTGTTTCAAATACAAATTAGACAACTGTCACCCCAAATGTACTGATTGGTGAAGAAAAGCAAGTTAAGGTGGAACATCTTGTAGAGATTCAGAGGCACAAGAAAGCATTCTTAAAGTCTGGATATGCATTTCATTTAAATTAATTGCTGAAATTCAGAAGAGTTGACATTCTGATGATTTTTTTTGATTGTGACACCATTGTAGTTTGATGGAACAACCAGTGTGCTTTGATATTTGGAAAATCGGGAACAAGGTTAGGAAATAATTATTCTTTGAATTGTCACATACCAGTGTGATCTCAGAATCCATTCATGTGGTTAATGACACTTCAAAAGCATCACAAAGATGAAGTAATGGCCTTATGTTGAAAGTGGTGCAGAGGGAGTGAATCATGGCTCATTTTCTTTGAACTGGGGACTGTGAAACTCTGGGAGGGGATCTGAATGAGTCACTCAGTCAAACACAACTGAATGCACTGGTATACAAATATTTAAAAGTTGTCGGGTTCAGAATAAATGTGCTATTTATTATGGATTTTGGCATGTTGAATTCAAATATGACAACAGCAATGGCAAATTGGCTACTGTTTCCAACATATACAAGGCATTACATTTTATGTCTGCAAAATTACATTGTGTTAACAGTAGTTTTCATGAAAAATCATAAACATAGGTCTTTTTATGTTTGTCTCACTGTTTGTATAATATTTCACCTGTTCTCTTTTGTAACACTTTAAAAATCAGCAAAAGGGTTATATATAATCTTTAGTAGCACAGTAGTAGCATTTCTTGAAACTACAGCCAATCAACAATTTCAAAAAACATTTTAATTTCCATGACCCAAAATTAATAAGTCTGGCTATTTATATTTCAGAAACATTTTGGCTGTAGACCAGTGTTGCTCCCCACATGACAATAAATTGAAAAACCTTCTTAATTAAATTATTGACTTGTATTAGGAAAACATTCACCAAGCTGGAATCTGTGAAGGTGGAGACTGGTGTGGTTCTGAAGTGTCATCTTATAAGGGTATGCTCCCAAACTGGGCCTGAATAGAATCCTTTCCAAAAGGTTGCAAAAAGGGTCAAACCCCAGAAATTTTGTGTATAGACAGTAGTGTTCAGAATAATAGTAGTGCTATGTGACTAAAAAGATTAATCCAGGTTTGAGTATATTTCTTATTGTTACATGGGAAACAAGGTACCAGCAGATTCAGTAGATTCTCACAAATCCAACAAGACCAAGCATTCATGATATGCACACTCTTAAGGCTATGAAATTGGGCTATTAGTAAAAAAAGTAGAAAAGGGGGTGTTCACAATAATAGTAGCATCTGCTGTTGATGCTACAAACTCTAAACTATTATGTTCAAACTGCTTTTTTAGCAATCCTGTGAATCACTAAACCAGTATTTAGTTGTATAACCACAGTTTTTCATGATTTCTTCACATCTGCGAGGCCTTAATTTGTTGGTTTGTAACCAAGATTTTGCTAGTTTATTAGTGTGCTTGGGATCATTGTCTTGTTGAAACACCCATTTCAAGGGCATGTCCTCTTCAGCATAAGGCAACATGACCTCTTCAAGTATTCTGACATATCCAAACTGATCCATGATACCTGGTATGCGATATATAGGCCCAACACCATAGTAGGAGAAACATGCCCATATCATGATGCTTGCACCACCATGCTTCACTGTCTTCACTGTGAACTGTGGCTTGAATTCAGAGTTTGGGGGTCGTCTCACAAACTATCTGTGGCCCTTGGACACAAAAAGAACAATTTTACTCTCATCAGTCCACAAAATATTCCTCCATTTCTCTTTAGGCCAGTTCATGTGTTCTTTGGCAAATTGTAACCTCTTCTGCACGTCCTTTTATTTAACAAAGGGACTTGCAGGGGATTCTTGCAAATAAATTAGCTTCACACAGGCGTCTTCTAACTGTCACAGCACTTACAGGTAACTCCAGACTGTCTTTGATCATCCTGGAGCTGATCAATGGGTGAGCCTTTGCCATTCTGATTATTTTTCTATCCACATTGATGGTTGTTTTCCATTTTCTTCCATGCATCTCTGGTTTTTTGTCCATTTTAAAGCATTGGAGATCATTGTAGATGAACAGCCTATAATGTTTTGCACCTGCGTAAGTATTCCCCTCTCCAATCAACTTTTTAATCAAACTACGCTGTTCTTCTGAACAATGTCTTGAACGTCACATTTTCCTCAGGCTTTCAAAGAGAAAAACATGTTCAACAGGTGCTGGCTTCATCCTTACATAGGGGACACCTGATTCACACCTGTTTGTTCCACAAAATTGACGAACTCACTGACTGAATGCCACACTACTATTATTGTGAACAACCCCTTTTCTACTTTTTTTTTTTTTACTAATAGCCCAATTTCATAGCCTTAAGAGTGTGTGCATATCATGAATGCTTGGTCTTGTTGGATTTGTGGGAATCTACTGAATCTACTGGTACCTTGATGCATGAGTACATTTTGTGCTGCATCCAAATTAATGGGCCCAAACAAATAATATTAATTAAAAACACATGTTTGGAGCTTTAACAAGGGATGGATGCTATAAATGCCCTTCTAGTTTCTTTCTTTATTTTTCTGCCATGTTTAAAAGTGATCTGAAAGTGAATATGTTGCATAATACATTCAGGCATATGTGTGCATGTACTGTGCAGATTTTCCTCACTTCTTTTTTCTTTCATTTTTTTAACACTCACTCTCCCTCAAGCTACTGGGTATTCTCCCATCATGGCACCATCTCTTCTTTATTCAATTCTTAGCCTCTTTTCACTCTTGCTCTATTACCCACAGTGGTGGGTAATTAAAGTGGTGGGGCCATTCCATTACCCGTGAGGTACTAGACTTATTCAAAGGCTACTGAGATCAAAATGAAAAACCAATTAGCAGTGGGCTTCTGTTCTTTATATAATGCAGCAAGAAGCAGCCAGCTTATTGGTTGGCCTCTGCCTTTTGTATAATGTTTAAAGCACCAGCTCGCAGGCCTGATTAGACCAGGGTTAAAGTGGAAAAAGGTACAAAGACGTGGAAAATGACGATGTTATCTGTATTAGGGGCATAACAATAGACTTCATCGTCGGCAGTGACTGCAGAGAACAGCAGTCTCCAGCAAGAGGGTTTTTCTTGAAAACTGTCCTCATTTCTGACAATGCGGAAAGATGGATTTTTCTGAAGAAAAACTTGAAAACTGAATGAACAGCAATGTCCTTTAAGTCAATCACAATATGACTGCAAATGAGGCACAGATTTTACTTTTTTGTTTTATTTTCACTCCAAGTGTTCCATATACTTTGTGAAGGATTTTTTTAATGTAAAGGTAATATAATTTAATAATAATGTTAATAGCATTTGTTACATTTTTAGCATTTAATGCTTGAAAACCTAAGTGTGTGACGGAAAACTTCATTTAAGACGGTCCCAATAAATTTCAATAAATTTGTCATTAGGTTTAAAAGAGTTTGTACACTCAACAAAAATATAAACGCAACATTTTTGGTTTTGCTCCCATTTTGTATGAGATGAACTCAAAGATCTAAAACTTTTTCCACATACACAATATCACCATTTCCCTCAAATATTGTTCACAAACCAGTCTAAATCTGTGATAGTGAGCACTTCTCCTTTGCTGAGATAATCCATCCCACCTCACAGGTGTGCCATATCAAGATGCTGATTAGACACCATGATTAGTGCACAGGTGTGCCTTAGACTGCCCACAATAAAAGGCCACTCTGAAAGGTGCAGTTTTGTTTTATTGGGGGGGGATACCAGTCAGTATCTGGTGTGACCACCATTTGCCTCATGGCAGTACAACACATCTCCTTTCGCATAGAGTTGATCAGGTTGTCAATTGTGGCCTGTGGAATGTTGGTCCACTCCTCTTCAATGGCTGTGCGAAGTTGCTGGATATTGGCAGGAACTGGTACACGCTGTCGGATACGCCGGTCCAGAGCATCCCAAACATGCTCAATGGGTGACATGTCCGGTGAGTATGCCGGCCATGCAAGAACTGGGACATTTTCAGCTTCCAAGAATTGTGTACAGATCCTTGCAACATGGGGCCATGCATTATCCTGCTGCAACATGAGGTGATGTTCTTGGATGATAGCACAACAATGGGCCTCAGGATCTCATCACGGTATCTCTGTGCATTCAAAATGCCATCAATAAAATGCACCTGTGTTCTTTGTCCATAACAGACGCCTGCCCATACCATAACCCCACCGCCACCATGGGGGCCACTCGATCCACAACATTGACATCAGAAAACCGCTGACCACCCACGACGCCACACACACGCTGTCTGCCATCTGCCTGAACAGTGTGAACCGGGATTCATCCGTGAAGAGAACACCTCTCCAATGTGCAACGCCAGTGAATTGTGAGCATTTGCCCACTCAAGTCGGTTACGACGACGAACTGGAGTCAGGTCGGACACCGATGAGGACGACGAGCATGCAGATGAGCTTCCCTGAGACGGTTTCTGACAGTTTGTGCAGAATTCTTGGTTATGCAAACCGATTGTATCAGCAGCTATCGAGTGGCTGGTCTCTAGACGATCTTGGAGGTGAACATGCTGGATGTGGAGGTCCTGCCGCTGGTGGGTTACACGTGGTCTGTGGTTGTGAGGCTGGTTGGATGTACTGCAACATTCTCTGGAACCGCCTTTGGAGATGGCTTATGGTAGAGAAATGAACATTCAATAGACAGAGCACAGCTCTGGTTGACATTCCTGCTGTCAGCATGCCAATTGCACGCTCCCTCAAATCTTGCGACATCTGTGCATTGTGCTGTGTGATAAAACTGCACCTTTCAGAGTGGCCTTTTATTGTGGGCAGTCTAAGGCACACCTGTGCACTAATCATGGTGTCTAATCAGCATCTTGATATGGCACACCTGTGAGGTGGGATGGATTATCTCAGCAAAGGAGAAGTGCTCACTATCACAGATTTAGACTGGTTTGTGAACAATATTTGAGGGAAATGGTGATATTGTGTATGTGGGAAAAGTTTTAGATCTTTGAGTTCATCTCATACAAAATGGGAGCAAAACCAAAAGTGTTGCGTTTATATTTTTGTTGAGTGTATTTTGATTGCAACAATGTATTCCTGTTTTGTGAGTTATTTTTTATTGTTGTCTTTATTGTCTGTGTTCAGTGTTTAAAAACTTACACTGAGTAAACGATGTGTTCTTATAAACCAGGGATATTCAACTAATTCCAGAAAGGGCTGAGAGGGTGCAGGTTTTCTTTGGAACCACCCAAAGAAAACCTGCACCCTGTCGGTCCTTTCTGGAATGATTTGAATACTCCTGTTATAAACCAATCAAATTGTGACTGCTCCGACGCACAGGATTTAATTAGTTTTAAAACACACAGCAAAATTTGCTTCCTGGTTGTAACTTTTAATTTTATAATAGTTATAGACGCCTTTACGGTTTCAAATCTTGCCCGTAATCACGTTCTCGCTGTGGAGGCTGAGATTTCGTTGTCAGTGTAAACAAGTGTTTTCAGGTGGTGGAGTGGACAAGCAACAAGCTTATTGTTTGCAACATTGCATCGTTATGGAGGTGGGTTCAACCAAAATATGTATTTAGGTGTTTAACTAAGATAATTGTGAGTCTTTAATGTGAGTTAAAAAAAAAAAAAAAAAAACTGTGTTGCCAGGAACCGGTTCTTTTCAGGTATCCTTAAGAAATGATTCATTGACATCAATAGCCTTTTTGCTTAACGACTCCCTTATTGATGCTTCAGAGTGGCTGTTGTTTTTGGGGGTGTTTGTCAGGAAAATGATAATTTCTCTACATTGAATACAGACTCTGCAGCGGATCTGTATAATCAGCCGTTTCTGTAGCGCGGCTTTGCTTTGAACCTTGAACCAATGAAAGAGTGCTTTGATCTTCGATCTGCTGCTTCATTGGTTCTTTGTTTTATTTTGCTTTATCTTAATTTTTCCTCTGCTAAAACCCTAAAGAGCATATGTCTGTGAGTATTATTTACTTTTTATGTTAAACCGACCTGTTATGGTCTTCTGAAAAAGTTGATACATGTATTTTATAACTTAAAAATGGGACCAATGCTAACGCATTAGCATCTCTATGGCATTTTCAGTGTTAGCATTAAGCTGAGCCATTATGTAGCCTCCCTCCCCAGCACAGAAAGGATTCTGGGATACTCTAAAACCGTGAATACAAATAATGAATGTTTATGAGTTCAATGGTATAAATATTTCATGAGGTGAAAGTTGGAATGTACCATTTAACACGACTTTGCCTCATTGAATGTTACGTTTTATCCTTTTTCACCGAATTAAATATTTGTTCCAATTGAAAGAATTAAAAACAGTAATTATTAGTTTTATATATTGGTGAAAATAGATCATTGTCATATGATATTTTATTAATTTATATAAAAAACAGAAAAGGGACATACTGTACATATTGGTGTTTGTCACTGGTGCTTAGACATCAACAGTCCAACACAAACTTTAAATAGGAGTCCCAAATTATTCTCAGTGAACTTGCAAAAAACGATCCTGACAATGCAGTCTTGATGCCGTTGTTGTGCTGAATTCAGTAGAGACTGCCATCTGCTTTCCTCATTCCAGCAAGCAAGAAATTGCATCAGAAATTTGTTCAACTTTTCATCCTAACTTCATGCTCTTCAGCTCTTCATGCCTCCAGGTGGCTTACGGCGTAGTGGATTCCTTTTTTTGTTTGTTTGTTTGTTTTTTTTGTTTTTGTTTTGTTTTTTTTTGGTGATTTAAGAATTAGCACCGTCAGTTAGATCCTGCAAATTGTCATCCGCCAGCAAAACAAACTCTGCCATGTTTAGCTTAACGCCATCCCTGGTAGTGTGAGCGCATGCAGTGGACAACAGCTGTGCAATAGCACATTTCATATAGCACGAAAAATGCATGCTAAAAAGAACTATTGCACAGTAAATGAAACACAGTGGGAAATGGTATGAATAATCCATGTCACGTGACATACAACCCACCAATCAAATGACAAGGAACCACTCAGCCGTTATATAATATGCAATAAGTTAACTTTATTTTATGTTTTCAGTGTTGAAGAGTGTTTGGAAAATTGGGTGACACATGACTTAATTTCATTTAACCCCAGTGTAATGTGATTGGTCCTTGGTATAGGTTTTACTTTGTTTTATTGCATTGTTTGGAGTTTTGTCTCCAAGAATTCCTCATTTTTTAAGCTTTTATTTTTATAATGGTCATAATATTATAATTTTATATTATATTTTGTTGTCAGTGTTTGTGATTGCTTGAGTGTTGAACCTAATGTGTGTGTGTGTGTGTGTGTGTATATATATACGAGGTCTGTGAGAAAAGTATCGTACCTTTTTATTTTTTTCAAAAACTATATGGATTTGAATCACGTGCGATTACATCAGCCAACCTTGAACCCTCGTGCATGCGTGAGTTTTTTCATGCCTGTTTTTTCATGCCTGTCGGTTGTGTCATTCGCCTGTGGGCAGGCTTTGACTGAGCACTGGTCCAAACCTCCCGTCGGAATTCCTTTGTCTGAGAACTTGCTGAGAGACTGCCGCTTTGCTTGATCAAAATTTTTTCAGAAACTGTGAGACACATCCAAGTGGACACCATTCAAGAAATTCATATGGTTTTCGGTGAAAATTTTAACGGCTGATGACAGATTAAGGAGTGTTACTATCGCTTTAAGGACAGGCCACGGTGCCAGATGGTGCGCCGCGCCCCAAGCCACCGTCGTCAGCCTGTTTCAAGCTGAAAACTTCCAAATTTAAGCCTCTGTTGACCCAGGATGTCGTGAGAGAGCTGAGAAGTTTCAGAAGAGGTCAGGATCAGCAGTTTATCCGGACATTCCACTGTTAAAGGAAAGTTTGTAATGAAAGATGTGCGGATGGAAAGGCATGGACCAGAATCTCTGCATCAGTCATAGAAAGGATGGAACAAATCCTCACTATGTTACAAAGATGGAAAAAGTAATCCTAGGGATTTTCTTATGTTTGGGTCAAAGGACAGTGTGGGGTTAAAAATCATTCCAAGTTTCCTCAATCTGATGTCTAACACATGAGTCTCAACCTGGTGTCACGGCAAGTTGTGATTCAGCAGTGCGAAATGTACATTAATCTGTTGGTTTGTGATATTGTGACGAAAAGCGCCATTTTTGTCACGGCAGCACAAAATCATTCTAATTCCCGATGATGACTGCACGAAATTAAAAGTGAAGCGGTGGGGGGGAGTCAGGGTGGTTATGGTTAGGGTGGGGGGAAGGAGTAGGATTAGGTTACGGTTAAGGTTAGAGTTGGAGGTAGGAGTAGAGTTAGTAATAGTGAGTAAAAAAAAAGTCACGAAAATTTTGTCAGGGATTTGCCGGGTCAGGGCACTGAGCCCTTGTTTTTCCCCTTTTTGGGGTTCTTCAACCGCTTCAGCTTTGATTTTTCAGTAATTATTTTCACCATGTGTTATTCTGTTATGTTTTCTTATCACTTTGTTACTTTCCTTACTTTAGCCATTGTTCTGTTCTAGTTTTGTTCAGCTGGTTTGTGTTTTCATTGTTTATCATTTAGCTTTCATCTGTTTGCTGTTACACTTTTATATCGGGTTTTGATTTCTGTTTATTAGTCTGTTCCTGTTTTATCCTGCTTTTGTATTGATTCCCTGTTCAGTTCTACTTGCTTTTGTTCTCATGCTCATGTTTGATTTTGGTTCCTGCTGTTGCATTATATTCTGACCATAATTTCCAATTTAGCTCTGTTTTTTTTTTTGTCATTTTGTTTCCACTCCGCACCTCCCATCATGTCTTTGTTCCTTGTCTCACGCCCAGTTACTTATGTTCACTCCACGCCCTGCACCTGCCCCATGTCTTTGTCTCCCACACTTTGATTCTGTTTTGCATTTTCATTCACTCCCACTCTCGCTCCAGCTCACGTGTCTTTGTCTGTTACTTCACTCCATTCTGTGCTTTCCTTCCTTCACTATCTTGTACTCTGCACAACCTTTGGCCTCCCCGGTCACGCCCCCTTCTAGAGACTTCCACACACCTGCTTCACATCACCCTAATTTGTTTGCTCCTTATTTAAACCATCACAGTCTCACAGCTCACTGCTAGTTTGTTGTCGCTTTTGCACACGTCCCAGCCTTAGTTCTCAGTCCTGTTTTGTCAAGCCGTGTGTTCTGAATTCTGCTCTGTTTTTTGACTACGCTTTTTGCCTCATCCCTGATGTCCATGTTTGCTCGTGCTTCTGAACCCTGCCTGAATAAGACTGCGTTTTTTTCCTGACCCTGTTTGTACCTCCGCTCCACTGACTGATCACCTGTGCACCGAACCTAAGCCTGAAATAAAGACCATGATTTTTCCAACTCCAACTACAAGTCTGGAAGTCTGCATTGCGGGTCCACCCACCATGGATGTCGGGCAGTCGCCCGTCCGGACAATTTTGTGATGGGAGCACGAAAAAAAGTGTGACTGGGCTGTGAGTCTAGGTTAAGAGTTAAGTTGCATCTATTTTAAAGGTTGTTGTTCTTCAAACTAGACAAATTATTCACTAAATTGAAGATAAATCTCCACAGAAAATAACTCTGAACTGATATATCTGGTACACATCACCTAAATGTGTTTTGATGCTTTGTATTGAGCTCCATTGTGAAACTGAAATTGGTATCGAAAAGGTGTTTAATTTTGGATCAGTGATGCTTTATAACTAAATATTGAGACCATGTGTCACTTGTTTGTTGCCATAAATAACTAATAATGTCTCCAGTTAAATAGACATTGCCAGGAATAACATACACGTGACCCAGTCCCGGATAAGAGGTTCAAGATGAGGAGAGAGAGAGAGAAATCGAGAGAGGAATAACAAATCATCTTTCCATCATGAATCAACACTGTTGTTTCAACATACTGAGAATACAGCTTTGGTACAACAGCAAAAAAAAAAAAAAAAAAAAAAAATGAACCACTGTTTTCATCAATAGCAAGTGATGTTGAGTGTTGTGTTGATCAAGATTAATTGTAATTTAGACATTTCTTTTGATAATTTAAGGGCCCTGTCAAACTAGAGCACAAATGCAATATGAATCAACTCAACCTTTATTTCTCAAGCACATTTAAAACGACAGCAGTCGACCAAAGTGCTGTACATAATTAAAAAATGGGTACCAAGTTACTCTCAATTGTAAATAAATGAATTAAAAATAATAAAATTACGACAGGCAATAAAACAAATAAAAGACAAAGTAAATAATGAGTAAAAAGTAGTAGGAAATAATTTAATTTGATTTAATCTTTTTTTTATTTATTTACATAGTGTCAAATCACAGCAAAGCTGCCGCAGGCACAATGCATAAGTAAGGTCTAACCTTACCAACCCCTAGAGCAAGCACATAGGCAACAGTGGTAAGGGTCCCTTCACACAAAGTACGAATAAGTATAAATCAGGGCAAATCATGGTGGAACAGCTCATATGAGCGAACCACGACAACATCGAGCTGACGGGTAGGTGTGAACAAAACCGCTGCAATGGTTTTATGCACGCCACAACACCATCACAATGGGAACACAGTGTGAGCAGCTGGAGCATGTGTAACCACATCGCACAGCTGCTGTGAAAAAACAAAACAAAACAAGAAAAATACAAAATACATGCCACCCATGGGATTCATACTAGTTATTTACAAAAGCTTGGATTGCCAACCAGAAACTTTACCACTGCACTACCATTGCTGGCCTGTAAATGGTGCGGAAAAATGCCTGAAATCAACAAGGACATGGCCGAGGTGTGCTGTGTGCGGCTGCAGCAGCCTGGTGCAAAGGCAAAAGATGTTTCATGCTTTTCCATGTGAGGACAGCAAGCAGTAACACATGCCTAATGGAGGAATGTTGTAAGTTCATGTCCTTCAAAACACGGTACATGTTCTCCAGCTGGGACATCCAGGAGCAGAGATCACAGCAGCGGCTGTGCGTGGACATGCCCCCCTGTCCGATCAGCACCCAGAGCAACTTGTCACTCTGTTATGTGGTCATTCATTTTCATTATCTTTTATGTAATTGCATATGTAGGTATTGTTGTAATTATTTATATAAATGTCCTGGTAGTGGATTCTGTGTTTGTAATGTGAGCCATCATCCAGCTGTCAGTGTGCTGGGATAAGCTGACGGGCACCTCCCCGTGCTGTGTGCGCTCAGTCCTCTGTATCCGGCCCTATGTGATTAGATATGTACATACATATAAGCATTTTATGCAAGTGTGCTTCCCCCAGCATGCCACATGTGTTGGAAGGAGGGCACGACACATGCGCATATGTGCGAGACACATGCACCACATGTGTGTTGCTTTTTGCAACGCCACACTTGTGGGGGCACTTCACATAGACAGATTTCACATCCAGCTCAAAAGTGATTGTCTGCTGACTGTTGTTTTCATGTGAATAGCGCAAATGGCCACACATTTTCTAAGTGCCAAGCAAGCAGTGTTCGATGTTCATGTGTGTCACCTGGAATTTGGCTGTCACCTGCCACGAGAGAGATCGAATGAGCTCTCACAGTGCACAATCTGTCTTTCAGATGCTGGTGTGCGCAAATAGTTGTAGCGACAGGTGTACGAGGCTTTGGAGGCAGCTATGATTTTTTTCTACCACATTTGTTCTGTGTGAAGGGACCCTAAGGAAAAACTCCCTCTGATGATTTGAGGAAGAAGGCTCAAAGGTGTAACCCTCTGCTTGGGCCATGCTACCGAAAGATTGTAAATAAGGTATAATTTGTCAGCATTAAGCAACAGGAAAAACAGAAATACTAAGGTGAAACAGATGTAATCGCTCATTTAGGAAATGAGAGAGAAGAAATAGGTTGTTAAAGCGGCTTTAAAAGTGACACATGGTGTATTCTGTGTGACTGTGCAATGTTCACGTCTAGTGCACATAATGATTGCGTGCTGCAGACTTTGCACATCGCAATATTTCCTCTGCGTGTCCAGAACAGGCTGCGGTGGTGGGGGGGGGGGTCTGGCTCATTGTGGGCACAATCGCAATGTGCCAGCAGGATTTGGTGTGCCTGATCCATTTCGAGGTTCCCTCAAACACGATCAGAATGCTCTAAATGCAGCACAAATGCGGTACCACTGCCCTTCGACCACCATTCGAATATTCCCCAGTTCAAATGCAGAGCAACAGTGGGGTGCATGTTCTCTTCATTTGTGCTGGCCATGTAAATTTGGCAGATTTTGTTAAGTGCCACATGAATACTGTTCAAAGGAATTCAGATGCATCTTGATTGCAGCTTGAATTGCATGATTTTTGCTCAAATGTCCAATCGTATGGCATTCATGCTCATTCGTGCTCCAGTGAGACATTCGGCCTGGATTCGACATGCTCGAACAATTCGTACAGCTCCTTGAACGTTTTGAAATATGTACAAATTGCCATACTCATGTCGTGCTTCGTGCGGCAGTCAGAATGTGGTACGAGTGCAACTCAACCGCTGTGTGAATGTTTTCCAGCACGGGTGGAACATGAATGTAGAGTGCATGTACTCTGGTTGCACGAATGTCCCGAATGCTGTTTGAGACATTCGAATGCAGCACAAATTGCACGAATATCATCTGAGTGTACATCCATATGACATTTGTGCTCATTCGTGCTCTAGTGTGACAGGCGAATAAGGAAATTATCAGTGTTTCATTCAATAAATAAAAAAACAAAAAAAAATTTTATCTTTCCAGATATGTAAGGAACCTCCATGGAAAATGAAAAGAACAAAATCTCAGGAATAGCTGACTCCAGTTTGCATCATGCATGACCAGGGACTGAAGTATGGGCCAATCACATTGTTGTCTAATTCTGATGTTAAATTAACTGAAGTCAGTGGATCCGCACATTGTGTGGAAGAGACATTTAACACCCTTCCCAGAAAAGTTGGAATGTCATCATGATTAATATTTAACGTGCTATAAAAGGTTTACCATAAGCTTAAATTGACTGCAACAGCAAATTAATTATCATGATGGGCTATGCCAGTGGTGTCCAAAGTATTCCAGAAAGAGCCGAGAGATTACAGGTTTTCTTTGCAGTCACTGACTCCAGCAGGTGATTTTATTGATTAACTCATCCCATCTGCTCTAAGTGATGTTAATCAGTGAAATCAGCTGCTGGAGTCAGTAACTGCAAAGAAAACCTGCACCCTCATTGCCCTTTTGGAATACTTTGGACACCACTGGCCAATGCAGTTCTGAGAGATCAAACTGTGGGAGACCTCAGGGCAGCAACAATGTTCTCTTCAAACCTGGTTGCATATTTTGTTGTTCAGAATCCCATAAAGCTGTCAAAATATAAGGTGTGTGGACAACAAAGGGTATGAGCACCTTTGTGTCTAATGGATGGTCAACAGCGCTGCAAGTGGCTGAAAGAAAACACGAACTCTTGACATCCATGAGGTCATGACTTATTCTGTTATAAAGTGAAAATAAAGTTATCACAACAATTCTTGGCTGACCTCACAGGTGGGGGAGGTCTGATGAAAAACCACTTGAAGAACAGACAGATTTTGTCACGCATCAGCTTTCAGTGTTGTATGTGAAGCAGTAGAACCTCATATCTCAGACAAAGGTATGTCAACTGACTTGACAAGACTCCCTGTGCAAATGACAACTACAGAAGTAAGCATCTGAAAGTCAAGCTGGAACAAAATATATCAGCTGCTTGCATCTCTGCATCATTAATGCAACAGTGTCCCTTCAAGTTTTCTTTTAACTTTGTTAAAGAAAAAGTAAATTTTTTGTAAAAGTCAGTGGGTGTGAAATGTGGATGTTTTTTGCAGTAAGATTTCATGAAAAAATTGAGCAACTACAATGTATCCTGTCTTTGTCAACGTGTGTAGACGAGAACTGTCATGCTAAAAAAATACACCTTTTCCAGGCTGAAGTTGCTTGAACCGTGCATGTGCAGCTTTTGCAAAATGGCCCCATATTGGTCAGAGCTCATCCACCCGCACTTGATGCTGTGCATCTGTGATTGTTATGTGGCTCCCGCTACGGGTCAGGTCATGCAGACTCACTGTGGTTGGATTTTCACCAGTCAAACTCCTTGCCACCTCCTGACTGTACTGACATCCACACAGGCATTGCCGCAGGCAATACTCATTTGTCAATGAATGTGCACAGGTGCACAGCCCTCCACCATGAGGAGTTCAACAACAGCAAGCTGTTTCACACACACTTCCATATACATCACCATTTGTACAACTACTCTGCACGTATGGAGGTGATGGTCTAGTGGTTAAAGTGTTGGGATTGAGACCAGAAGATCCTTGGTTCAAATCCCAGCCTGACTGGAAAATCGCTAAGGGTCCTTGGGCAGGGTCTTTAATCCCCTATTGCTCCTGGTGTGTAGTGAGCGCCTTGCATGACAGCACCCTCACATCGGGTGAATGTGAGGCATTATTGACTACATTTACATGCAGCCAAAAACCCTTTCATAACCCTTTCATAACCAGAATATTAGCAATAACCCGGTTGCGCATGGCCATGTAAACACCTGCAAAAACCCAAATATGCTCATATTCCGGTTTTTAAAAACCCGAATATGACCCTGGGTTACTCCTTTTCTAGCCCGAATATCAGGTCATATAAACGTGCATTGGGATATCCCCATAGAAAGGAACATTATTTTGTGTTCTGCGCATGTCCTATCCTCAAGGAATCTTGGTCTGTTGAGTACGGCAACTACTTGTATGCGGTACACGCAACCCACCGGAGGAAACCGAGTACTTCATTAGTATCCTGAAAGACATGAATATATAGCTTTTACTGATGGTAGAAAGTACTGAGATAGTGACATTTACAAGAAGGTGCCCAAAAAGTTACGCGAAGCAGGATTTGCACGAACGCCAGACCAAATCAAGCACCAGTGGAAGACGTGCATTGCTGTTTAGATGGGGATATTCCAAATGATACCAATGAGCATGTATACAAGAGTAACTCTGTCTGCTTAAGCATGTAAACGGGTATTCCTAATGATTCAGAAACCAGAATATTGACCTTATCCTGAATATTAAAGGCATGTAAACACAGCCAGTGTTGAGCGTCTGATGCAGATGGAAAAGCGCTATAGTCCAATTACCATTTTACATGAGCTACATTGAAAGTGATTGTGAGCGTGTGAAATTGTTGGTGCAAACCTCTGGGTGTAGTGATAGTTAATCATTCAAGGGTTATTCTCCTACCAATTTCACTTTGGTATCTTGTTTGTTATTGAAGTAATTCTATTGGAGGCAAAACTTTTCAGTGGACCCTCGTTCATTTCTTGGTTTGTATAGTTACCATTTTTCACTATTGCACAACAGAAAAAAGTTACTGTGACTAACAGAGAGGTAGAACTGTTCCTAGCCTGTCCTACACAGGAATAATTTCATCAAAGAGCCTGTTTACCAAAAAAGTCAGCTTAAGCCCCGTTTACACATAGACGGTAAGAGATCCCGGAAGCGTCCCAGAAGAATTTTTGGCCGTCTTAAGGCTCAAACACCGTTGTTAACGCCGGCACTAGGGGGGTGTCTTAGTTCAGGGTTTACCGGGAATCGTCGAAAAAATTATTCAACATGTTGAATAATTCCAGGAGCACTCCCGGAGAATTCGCGTGACTACGGAGACAACGCGAACAACGGCGTTTGATACTTTTTAATTGCCATTTCATCCTGCCGCAGTTTACACTGCCGTAATTGGTGGCCGGCGTTGTATCCCTAATAAACGGCATGTAAAACGGTGATAGAGCCCACATCGGCGTCCTCAAGGGCTTTTTAACCGGCGACAGAGGCAGACAAAACAGCAGCGCTAGCGGACAGTACGCCATTATAAACGCCACCTCCCGGTTAATGGTATTCCAAACGGCCGATAGGCGGCGGTCAGTATAAAAATGCTAGCGTGCTGCATGCAGGCCTCTCACTCGCAGCCAGCTCCAGATATTTTTGCAGAGAAGCTACAGTATGCTTCCTAAAAGAAAATTGGCAGCGGCAAGGACTTACCAAGAGGTCTGGTTCAGAAGCAGAGGGCCTGTGGTGGAGACGGAGCAACACGTTGAGGAGGGGAAAAGGAAGGAGAAGAAAGGCTAAGGATGATCTCCCTCCCCCTGCAGTGACAGAGCATGTATTCCTGCTGCTTCAGCCTCTTATACTCTGGGGGCAGTGCCTATATGCAAAAGTTCCTGGAGTAACGCAGGATTTGCCTGGATAAAACCAGCAGTACACAGGGCATTATCGGCAGCAGCAGAACACCGCCGTTCTCACACACGTCTTAACCTGCAATTGTAAAGGATAGAACTGGGTATTAACCCCCGTTGCCTGACGTGTGCCGGATGCTACGGCGTCAAAACGCCACTTTATTCGGCGGATTTAGCGGCATTTTATCCGCGTATTTGCGGCTAGTACAGCGGTCAAAACGCCGGTGAAATGCTCCGCCCCTTTCCACCGCGAAAACAGCTGGAACTACCACGAACTTCGGTCTACGTACTACCCGCCGACAAAACCGTCTATGTGTAAACGGGGCTTTATTCTGTAAATCACATAGTCATCCATAATATCTGACATCGAAATCATTTTCCAGCCAGGAAACTGACACACTTTCATTGTCTTTATTTCTGTTTTCACAGCTGGGCTCATTTCTATTCAAATAAATGTGGAGACTGAAAGAGTGTCGTAGCAGTGCCAAAGATTTGAAAAGACTACAAGGTTGTACAGGGGTAAAGGTTCCTGTCAAAATATATAACAACCTAAACTTTGTTTCCCAGTAGGAATGCCAGAAAAAAAAGAGAGAGAGAGAGAGAGCTCATTGTGTTATTTTACACAGAGATGGCAAAGCTGGCTCAAATACAGCAACAAAGTCAAGGTTACACTGCAGGTTTTTCAGAGTGTTTCGGGTCATAGTAATTATTTATTCATCATTTCTTTATTTTTGGCTAGTTTAGTGTAGTTGAGGGTCATCATCTTTAGGAAATACAGCTGTAAGCCAGTCTCTGTTGGCTGGGTTGTGATTCTTTCAAAAACATTTCAATTTATAAGGCTGATCTTATTGCATGTAAACAGCCACAAAAATGCCTGAAGCATTTCCTGCATTTTGATGTGAATTGTTGTGTATAACTTTGTTTATGCTACATTTTTACATATTTTTGAAGTTTACAATTTATATTTACGTTCTAAGTTATGAAAAATGTTTCTGGTTTTCACAGTAAAAACACTAACTTTTTCTCTGATTCTAATTTTATGTTTTAGGGTGAATATTGGGTCATTGTTTTAATATTGTATGTCAGAATGAAAGAAAAAAACTGTTAAGTCACACAGGTGAGGTTGTGCTGAAAAAAATGACACTAAACAAGGCCAGGTAAACATTTTTTTTTTAAGGTAAATTATGACGGTAAAAGCAAAAGTAGGGAAAAATGCCCAAAAATAGCCAAGACTCCAGAGGGTTAATATGCATTTAAAAAAGTATAACTCCAAAAGGAAGCACAGTTGAGAAGGCAGCAGCTCCATGCGTGTTGTACATCTCTTCCTTCAACTTCTAAAAATCTTCTGTCATGAGTATTATGAAGCTTCTATCTCAAAATGGTTTGACCATTTGACCTGTGGACCTGAGCTACCTGCTGGTAGCTACCAGTGCTTGCTCGTGATACTAAAGGAAATGCATGCCAACTTCCATGTCATGGATGTGTCGACATGCGACACGAGCACATGCTCCATGACTTGACTTGTTCATTATTATTCATTCATTCATTTTCTGACACGTATCCTGGCCTGGGTTGCTGTGGGAGTTTACCAAGCAGCTCATCCTCTACTTCCAATCATCGGCCAAGCCCTCAAACACTAACTGGGGGATTCAGAGTTGTTCCCATGTCAGCATGTCCTCGGTCTTCTCCTAGTTGGATGGGTCTAGAGTAGAGGTGGGCGGATTGATCCTAATATCGATGTTATCGATACCAACGCTGGTATTGATATTGAACGATCCTCTTGTAAAAAGATTGATACTCAAGCTTTTTTTCTCTCTCGCACGCACTGACTGCTGCGCACGCAGATTCATCAAAGTCTGCTCTCTGTCTGTAAGAGCAGCACTGCACTGTGTCACACAACACGGAGCAGTGCACCCTTGTATTGTGGTTTGTCAGCCCTCTACCTCAAGAGATTTTGTTTTAAGTTGTGTTGAGTGATATTTTTTTTAAACAAAATGTTGTTTGTGATAATAAAGTATTTTGTGTCACATACAATGTTTGGCGAAATTCTATCCTAGGTCTTATGGATCCTTTGGATCTATGAAGCTTAAATATGAAAAAGTATCAGTATCGGTATCGGCGATACTGAGCCTGTATTTACTTGGTATCAATACCAAAATTCACGGTATCGCCCACCTCTAGTCTAGAGGACCTTCCCAGGGAAACAAGCAGGGCGCATCCTTGTCAATGGGAAGAAGCAGTGGCTCTACTCCCAAATATTCAAATTTCTCACCATATTAGTATCATAATTCCTTAATTTTCTGAACCACCTTATTGTAATTAAAGGTCATAGGGAAGCTGGAGCCTATCCAGTGATCACTGGGCAAGAGTGAGGTGCACCCTTGGTAGGCAGCCAGTGATTATTATTATTATTATTATTATTCATTTTCTATATCCGCTTACTCCAACAGAGGGTCAGGGTGCTTGTAGCCTATCCCAGCTGTCATACTGCAAAAGGTGAGGTGCACCCTGGACAGGATGCCAGTCTATCACAGGTCCACATATAGACAAACACATTCACACACAGTCAGTTTTTAAAGTTGGAGGAAACCCACATGAACACAGGATAACATGCCAACTCCACACAGGAAGGATAAGGTGGGAAGCAATCCCAGGAACATCTTGCTATGGGATAAACAGTGATAACTACTAAGCCACCAACTATTATATTATTTAATGTTAAAAATAGCATTGAGTTATTGCAAAATGATTTCTTTCAATTTGAAATCAAATGTTTAGAATATGTTTTTGTCACTTAAAAAAGAAGTAGAAATGTCTGCATTCGTGATGTCACTGAAGGGAAGTGAAAATGTTTTGACTGTGAAATAACTACTTTGCCACACAAATATTGTAACTTTACCACTGAATCGTGTCAGCACTTAAGAAAGTACTTTTCAAAATTGTGGCTTTGGCATCATATATTTTTTATGACTCTGCCAGCTGCCAGTTACAAAACATCATCTGCATAATGCCTGGGAAAGTCATATGTTTGAGACTTTAACAACCTCACTTCTCTTGCACAGGGTTTCTTTGCATTTCATAATGCAAGCACAATATTGACCCATCGCATTATTCATGAGCCTCTAAGTAAGGCACATTAAAACCAAGATAGAAAAGTCCATAGCGTATGCAAAAAGTTTAAGTGGCGTTTCATTCTGTAGCTCTTCTTTTCCACTTATATTTTATAGCACGCTCTTTAGCTCATTAAGCTGCATTTTTTATCTGCATGACAATTGTGTATCTGTATCTTATCCGGGCAGGGGATAGTTTCTTGTGGGGCTCACTGTGTTTTCAGATAACCTGGATGACAGCATTTCATGTGAGCCAGGCATGGATTGAAAAGGAGATAGAGAGAGAAAATGGTAGGTAAAAAAAGAAAAGGCAGAGAGAACTTTGACAAACATGTAAGATCCAGTCGTCTGAAATTCATATATGTATATATATATGTGTGTGTGTTTGTGTATGCAGAATGGTGCACGAAAGAGCAGCCAAATGCCACTCCACCTCAAACACCTCGTACAGCTGTCGTGACAACCATTTGTGCACACCAGCGGCTGAAAGACAGCGAGTGCCCTGTGCATGCTCATTCGGCTCCTCTCTCAGCAGGTGTCGGCTAAATTCCAGGTTTCGCACACGAACATCTAACACTGCTCGCTGGCCACTTAGAAAAGGCGGGGCTGTTCACGCTCCCAGCACGAGAGTAGACAGCAGGCGACCACAACTGACCTGTCTGTGACAATTGTCTAAGTGCCCCATGAGTATGGCGTAACCTAGCAACACACATGGACGTGACTGTGCCGAACCCCCCCCCACACACACACACACGGCTTGTGGAGTGTGTGCCCCCCCCCATCACACACACACACACGCCATGAATCCAACATTGTCAGCCGTGGCTGAAGGTCATGGTGTCCAGTCGCTGTGCAGTGCAGTGCGCAGGCTGATGTCACTTCCATCACATAAATTGTAGTTTACATGACAGACAGAAAGAGTGGAGATTAAATAACACAAATAAAGGTAAAGATGTGAACTCATTCATTTGTGTGATCGCTTTGCTGTGGACATACAGTGCCTGTCAGATGACCGCCGACTGTAAACTGTATGTGACTGTGCACGCAAAGTGTTACATTACAAACACAGACATCAGACAGATGTAGAATAAACAAATAATTATACATAGATAAAATAAAAATCACAGAATGAAGGAACAGAGAGTGAGCCACACCAGTCATCCTCAAGCTCAAGACAGATATCTGAAGCTTTAATACAACAATCATTTCCACATAAATTCAGCATTATTTCATCATAAAAGGCGACGGAAGCGATCAGAGTGCCGCGGATAAATGAACTGCTAGCTGATGCGTTCACTGCACGTCGGACATTACAAAGCATCACGGAATTTTGCCTCATTTCTGCTTAAAGCAGCCTCATTTCTGCTAAACACTGACTTTAGAATGATTTAAGAGCGTTTACCTTTACCATCTCATGGTTAATTATCCCATTAATCCATGTGATTGCTTTGGGTGAAGAGACTCCATCTCAGATGTGCTGCTGTGGTCCAAAATGATGCATGTGCAGATGCAAAAGGAAGACCAATTTTTAGAGGTTGACCGTTCGGTCTGCGACATCACCCGGCTCTTTATGAGACAAACGCATCAGGAAATTCATGAAAAACATAAAAGGGAGACCAGTAATCCACATCATTTCATTACTTCCTGGTGGATGAATTAAGTATTATAAATTGTGGTGTTATTATTTTTTCCTCCGCTGCTGTGTGCACGACTTTACATGTGCTCGCGCTGTCCTCGTACGCGTGAGCATGAGCGTGCACGAAACCGTCGCCACGTATCGTGCATGCCTATCTGACTGTGTGTCCCTCCCAACAACAGGTGGAATGTTTTGCAGTTCCCCATTTCATTTTTGGTTCACAGATTTTCTTCTGGTTTATGAGTCTTTCGTGTTATGTGTGAAGGGCCCAAACTCACAGACCTTTTGTGACCTTCACCCTGTGTTACCAGCATGCCATGCAGCAGTGTGTGGGTGGCAGGAGAAACAAACCTCCATCACCAGAAATGCCCGATCGATCAAGGCAATTATGATTGATCTGTGTCAGATTAATTAAACCAGAGTCACCAAGCCAGTGTGTGAGCATAGTCTGCTTAGTTATGAGCATGATGTCTCCTCTTTAAACAATGTGCGTAGCAGTCTGTTTTATAATCATGGAGCATGAACAGGCACATATCCCCACATTGAAAGTTTAAAAAGACACATCACTTCAAATACACACAGTCTGTTTCTGGTAATATTACCTTCCACCCATCGATCACTGAGCAATTTCCACAAAAATAGAGTTTTTCCTCACAATCACCTTGCCTTCTTCCCTGTTTTGCTCAATGTCCTGACAGCAGATCTGCATGTTGACTTGGCATGTTTCACACTAGATGCCCTTCCTGATGCACGTCCATATAGAGGAGTAGCAGCAGGGATGAAAAATCACCAAACCCCTCCCAGAATTATAACAAGATGTATTTGGTATCAAAATTTCTGGTAAAACCTATATTTTTCAGATCTGAGGTTGTACTTTGAGAAGGTTTATTACAACATGGTCAATTAACCCTTTTTTTGCCAAATCACGCAAAGAATTGAGACCGTCAAAGGCCCACAAAATATTTCGCCATATTGATATAAAAATGTGTTAAATGCCCATCTAAACATGTTTCCACATCAGTAAGAGTCTGTAGACATCATTTTGACACATTCAGGGGTATCCAATTTTTAACCCTTTTTCATCTGCATATCTTTCAGGAAAGGACCTATTACCGCCCGAAATTTTGAAAAGGGGGCAGCCATCAATTTAATAAAGGAGGAGGTGACCTGTCAGGTAAAAAAAAAGTCATTTGAGAGCTGTAGCCAATAAAACATGTCACTTTACTCCTTTCACACTTAAAGATGACCACCACCTTAACCCTGTGTGGTCTAAGGCCATTTTTTGGACACTTCACTCACCTGACATAAATGTTTTATTATTGCTGTTAACAGCTCTCCCTGCATCCCACAATCAAGTTTTATGTCTCTTTTTTCTTCCATAATATATATGCTTTTGTTGTGTTTTATAAGTGTAGTAAAGGTTTACAATCACAAATAACAAAGAAAAAAGTAAAGCAGAAAAATAATTTTCCACACACACTTATTCAAAACACACAGCAAACTATAATAAACAACTGTTTTGACACTTTATAAAGGTAATTTGAGGTCTTGTGTGAAAGACTGTACAAAAAAAGTTCAAACAATAAACACAAGTGCACATTTTGAACAATATACGAGGTCTGTGAGAAAAGTATCCGACCTTATTATTTTTTAAAAAAACATATGGATTTGAATCACATGTGATTACATCAGCCAAGCTTGAACCCTCATGGGCATGCGAGAGTTTTTTCACGCCTGTCGGTGACGTCATTCGCCTGTGAGCATGCCTTGTGGAAGGAGTGGTCCAGCCCCCTCATCGAAATTCCTTTGTCTGAGAAGTTGCTGAGAGACTGGCGCTGTGCTTGATCAAAATGTTTTCAAAAACTGTGAGGCACATCCGAGTGGACACCATTCAAGAAATTCAGCTGGTTTTCGGTGAAAATTTTAACTGCTGATGAGAGATTTTGGATTATTTCTATCGCTGTAAGGACTTCCCACGGAGTGGGACATCGCGCAGCGCTCCGAGGGGACGTCGTCATCCTGTTTCAAGCTGAAAACCTCCAAATTTAAGCCTCTGTTGACCCAGCATCAGCAGTTTATCCGGACATTCCACTGTTAAAGGAGATTTTTTTAATGAAAGACGTGCGGACGGATTGGCGTGTCGGCTCACAGCCGGCGTGGTGCGCCCGCCACAGGAAAAACACCTACGTTGGAAGCCTTAAGGACAAGTTGGAACATGCCCTGCTGTTAAACAATTTCTCAGATACTTACTCAACTGAAAGCCACCAAAAGCCACCTGGATTTTACAAATGGTTATCAACACAGAGGTGTTTTTCCTGTGGCGGGCACGCCGCGCCGGCTTGAAAAAATTTTGATCAAGCACAGCGCCAGTCTCTCAGCAACTTCTCAGACAATGAAAATCCGACGAGGGGGCTGGACCACTCCTTCCACAAGGCGTGCTCACAGGCGAATGACGTCACTGACAGGCGTGAAAAAACTCATGCATGCGCACGAGGGTTCAAGCTTGGCTGATGTAATCACATGTGATTCAAACCATATAGTTTTTTTTTTAAATAAAACTGTCGGTTTCTTTTCTAATAGACCTCGTATACAAAATGGTCTATGCGTTTATGCTCCAAACCTAACTCACTTGTACTGCCAAGACACAAGCTGCATTGATGGGGCTAAATGCCCCTGCCTCCGTTGGCCTTCCATGCATTGATGCATGCAAATGCAGTGACTGCCTGAATCTCCATATTGAGCAGGTAGTGCAGATGGTGATGGCGATGACCACTAAATACATGTATTGTCAAGATTGACGTGATGTAAAATTATCAAGTGCAAAATACATTCAAATTGAAGTAGTATTATGCCGGATGACTGAGCAGCCATGCTGAACTTCTTTTGGCAATGATGTTGTAAGCCACTATCTCATGGCCGTAAACTACAAATAAGGGCATACATGTATATGTTAAAATATTACATTCCTTGTTGAAATTTTGCACTTAAATAAATACAAATGGTCTGGAAAAATAACTTTTCTCTTTTTGATAAGATTCCAAACCTAAGAGATTCTTGAAAAGCCCAATGGCCTAGAGGCTGAGGCACAACCACTTAATGATTGCTGGATGACCCTAATCATAGTCCTGGACACCAAAATGGCACCCACTCCTACACCCAGAGGATATCTTTACAATCAATCAACCAATCAGTCAGTTATTCATTACAAGCCTTTTGTACAAAGGAAAGGATCGAGGAAAGATCTTCATATGAAAAACCATCATCCGGACAAACATCAAATTCTGGATGGTGCTTTAGTTCCAATGTGAAAGGGTTAAACTGGCTGAATTTGTTATCTGTGGCACACAAATCAATTTTTGCTTGCAAGGGACCCCTCTGCCTTCATATAATTATGGAATACCCTTTATCCATGCTAAATTAGGTCTCAAACTCCCCAAAATGAAGAAAAGGGGTTAAAATTTTATTTTGGGGGGCCTAAAGACCACCCCCTTAACCTTGGATACCCCTGAATGTGTCAAAATGATGTCTCCAGACCCTTGCTGATGTGGGCATTTAACACACTTTTATATCAATAGGGCGAAATATTTTGTGGGCCTATGACGGTCTCAGTTCTTTGCGTGATTTGGCAAAAAAGGGGTTAATTGACCATGTTGTATTAAACCTTCTCAAAGTACAACCTCAGATCTGAAAAGCAGAGGTTCTACCGGAAACTTAATCTTAAATTAAAAACGTTGGTACCTCATACATCTTGTTATAACTCTGGGAGGGGTATCTCGAAAATTGGCTTTCTGCTACTCCGCTAATAGGACAATGGGCAGGGAACATTCCACTCTGGAAACAAGTGAACTTATCTGCTTGGCCACCACCCCTGCCCAAAATCAGCAACACTACTATTACTACTACTACTACTACTGATGCTGCTGCTGCAATAACAACAATACCCAAATGTTGGCTTATATATGGTCTTCTGTGTCTTTGTAGAGAACCTAGGGATGAGATATCTCAGGTTTAGTCCAGTATACAGGACATACAGTCTATGGTAATGTCATGTATGTGCAGACTGTTTCTGGCAGGTGGTATTAATACAATAACATCCTTTTGGAGGGTTAGTCACCCAAAATGACAGGTATTCTCCCTCGTCTAACTCGGGTGAATACCTGTCATTTTGGACTGGTCATGGACGGATGTTATTTGCATTATCATTACTGAGATACACAACACATTAACAATGTTTAATGTCATTTTAAAATGCACAGCACCCAGCAAACGCGTACATAAAAAGTTGGCTCACTTTAACTTTTATTGTGTTGGTTGGTAGCGCGCTGCTCTCCAAATTCTCCAGTGTGTCCTCATCAAGCTTGCTGCTTTGGCTGCTGTTCATTGTTGGACTATCCATGACAAAATCATCTGTAAGATCCATACTGGGACCAACACACACTTCTCACTTTTTCATCTTTTCCTCTGCGGACAGTTCTTGAGCTGCGTGCGCTATGACGTCATCAGTTTATGCACAGTCTACTGCGGGCTGGTATAGACAGGTAGTGTAAATGTAAATCTATGCTACCAGCCCAGTAACACCTCAGTAAGTGAATAATGGCAATTATGTCATCATGTCTCCATAACCTGTATCTCATCATTCTGTTCGCCTCGGCTCTTCCCACTGTGCATGTTTAAAGCTCTCTTTTCACCTATCCACTGCCATATTGATAATTGTTATCACTTTACCGAGGCGTTTCGAGGCTGGTAGTGTAGATTTACGTTGACGCTACACCCGCCCGCTGTGCGTAAACAAATGACGTCATAGCGCGCAGCCCAAGAACTGTCCGTAGAGGAAAAGATAAAAAGGGGAGAAGTGTGTGTTGGTCCCAATAAGGATATTCCAGATGATTTTCTCATGGATAGTATGACAATGATCAGCAGCCAAAGCAGCCAGCTTGATGAGGACGCACTGCCGAATTTGGAGAGCAGCGCGCGCCAGCCGACACGACAAAAGTTAAAGTGAGCCAACTTTTTATGTACGCGTTACGTGTTGTTCCTAGGCATTCCTAGGCTTTTGATTGTTTTTGCGTGGATACGTGGGCTTTTACATCACCCTTTTTGGATGCCTTTAAACCTTGTTTGCACATAGCGTATGTGTACATAGCTGTAATGACCATTTACCCATTTCAGTGCAAGCATCTGTTCTATCCAACGTTGTCTGAAGCTCATCCTTCCATTTTTTATCCTGATTCCGAATTTGTCTTGAGTGCGTTGAGAAAAAACAAACAAAAACACATATGCACTGTGTTAGCTTTGAAAAGCTAACAAGGTTTCAGCTGCTTAATGTGAAAGTGTGTTTGGAGAAGCAAAAACAAAACAGTTTGACAACTTCAACACATCGCAAATATTATTTTTTAATTTGATACTTGTTTTGTTTCGACAGCGTTCTGTACACATATTCTACCCATCTTAGTCATAAAAACAGACAAAAACAGCCTCTCCTTGCTGCCACAGTTGCCATAATGAAATGCATCCCTTTGCGTTGACCGTTTCGCAGCAGATCGCATATCAATCAATCAATCAATTTTTTTTTATATAGCGCCAAATCACAACAAACAGTTGCCCCAAGGCGCTTTATATTGTAAGGCAAGGCCATACAATAATTATGTACAACCCCAACGGTCAAAATGACCCCCTGTGAGCAAGCACTTGGCTACAGTGGGAAGGAAAAACTCCCTTTTAACAGGAAGAAACCTCCAGCAGAACCAGGCTCAGGGAGGGGCAGTCTTCTGCTGGGACTGGTTGGGGCTGAGGGAGAGAACCAGGAAAAAGACATGCTGTGGAGGGGAGCAGAGATCGATCACTAATGATTAAATGCAGAGTGGTGCATACAGAGCAAAAAGAGAAAGAAACAGTGCATCATGGGAACCCCCAGCAGTCTACGTCTATAGCAGCATAACTAAGGGATGGTTCAGGGTCACCTGATCCAGCCCTAACTATAAGCTTTAGCAAAAAGGAAATTTTTAAGCCTAATCTTAAAAGTAGAGAGGGTGTCTGTCTCCCTGATCTGAATTGGGAGCTGGTTCCACAGGAGAGGAGCCTGAAAGCTGAAGGCTCTGCCTCCCATTCTACTCTTACAAACCCTACGAACTACAAGTAAGCCTGCAGTCTGAGAGCGAAGCGCTCTATTGGGGTGATATGGTACTACAAGGTCCCTAAGATAAGATGGGACCTGATTATTCAAAACCTTATAAGTAAGAAGAAGAATTTTAAATTCTATTCTAGAATTAACAGGAAGCCAATGAAGAGAGGCCAATATGGGTGAGATATGCTCTCTCCTTTTAGTCCCCGTCAGTACTCTAGCTGCAGCATTTTGAATTAACTGAAGGCTTTTTAGGGAACTTTTAGGACAACCTGATAATAATGAATTACAATAGTCCAGCCTAGAGGAAATAAATGTATGAATTAGTTTTTCAGCATCACTCTGAGACAAGACCTTTCTGATTTTAGAGATATTGCGTAAATGCAAAAAAGCAGTCCTACATATTTGTTTAATATGCACTTTGAATGACATATCCTGATCAAAAATGACTCCAAGATTTCTCACAGTATTACTAGAGGTCAGGGTAATGCCATCCAGAGTAAGGATCTGGTTAGACACCATGTTTCTAAGATTTGTGGGGCCAAGAACAATAACTTCAGTTTTATCTGAGTTTAAAAGCAGGAAATTAGAGGTCATCCATGTCTTTATGTCTGTAAGACAATCCTGCAGTTTAGCTAATTGGTGTGTGTCCTCTGGCTTCATGGATAGATAAAGCTGGGGTATCATCTGCGTAACAATGAAATTTGAATGTTTAATCCAGGGCCTTGAGTTCTCTCTCTGAATCTCAAAAGGATGATGTCAACTAGCATGCACTGCAGTTTCCACATGATTATTGCATCCCTACAGGATGACACCTGAGGCCCACACCAGCTCCGACCCTCATGTCATTTCAAATTTTCCAGTTTGTTGAATTTCACCACGTTGGCTGGAACGATAATCCCAGGCCAACCCCATAAAAAGGACCATTGTAAGCTAGGGACTTCTTTCTGACCTGGATGCAGAGTTAACATGATACTCACAACAGAACAATTTGGGGCATAGCAGCCTGATCAAGAACAGACTAGTGCACAAACATATCAGATCTTCTCTATTCAGTGAGCTATGCTTTGTCGACATGTACAGTTCTAGATTCTCTTGGATCATCAGATAGTGTTTGCTTACAGGTACAAATTAAGAATGGTGAAATGTTTGTCTTTATATATTTATTTGTGCAGATTTCTATAAGCATCATTTTGTGTTGCTACAAAGCCAATACTGATGCAGGATAGCATCACAACAACAGACACACAGGCTCTGAAGTGCATACCCAAACATCCTGACTTTCCAAAGATTCACAAACTCAAAAGTACTTATTCATGCAAAAATGAAAACACAGACGCGCACACAAATGCAGAGACGACGTGCACGAACACACACATCTGGTTTGGTCTTGAGAAGTGCTGCTGGCATAAACAAAACCAGCACACAAAGTACAAGGAGTAATTCACCGGCATGAAAACGGGACACTGACAGTGTTTGACAGTGCAGACAGAGAGAAAGAGAAAGCGAAAGAGAGAGAGAGAGAACCTGCTGCAAGTGCAATTGAGATTCTGAGGTCAGAAGCCTCGTAGAAATATTTCAGTTCAAACTAAAGACAGTCCTCTGAGAACACACACACACACACACACAGCAGGCACCTCAGAAGTAGTTTAAAGCCACCACACCTTCACATGTAGGACAGACAAAAGAGGAGGATGAGAGAGAATTGAGAAGAGATGTTTCAAGAGGGGCACAAATGAGTGAAAGGGAAAGAGATGGAAAAAGGAGGGCAATGAAGGAGAAGATGGAGGTAAAGAGGAGAGAACACAGAGTGCACTGTAAAAAAACAAAATAATATGTTGCTTTGATGGAAAAATGGCACCTGTAGCTGCTCGAAAAAGTATTTTAAAAATACTGTAAAAATATATACATACAGAACAACCTGCACATTTTGGGGTATATGCTGTTGCAATTTACAAAAAAAAAAAAAAAAAATTAAACAACTTTTTTTTCAGAATTTCCCATCATGTCATACTTTTTTTGTTTGTTTGTTTTTAAGTACAGAATTGGTACTTGCTACACATGAAATTCCTTTTAATGGGACTTGCCACAAAATCATTGAACTCTAATTCTGCAATGGCTAATCTGAATTTTTTTTTTTTTTTTTTTCGGATTTCAACATATATGTGAGAAATTTCTTTTGATGTAGTTTGAGACTGATCCAATGAGGACGCCACTTACATTGGGCAAAAAATGAAACTGGTGGAATTCTACTTTGAGACCAAACTGACTGTGCAAACCCAACGACAATATCAATGTCATTCTGCAGTTAGAAAAAGCTCCAGACAGAAAGACAATATGGTATAAGTTTCAAGCTGAACAAAGGGAGATCTGACCAAACCAGAAGAGCGGGACACATATGGAGCACATTTTGTGAATGCCAAAACTCTTACAAACTGAGTTGAAATTAGAAATGAACATCATAGATGAAATTCCCTGAGATACAAGGTCTGTTAGAAAAGTATCCGACCTTTTTATTTTTTGCAAAAACCATATGGATTTGAATCACGTGTGATTGCATCAGCCAAGCTTGAACCTTCGTGCACGTGTGAGTTTTTTCACGCCTGTTGGTTGCGCCATTCGCCTGTGAGCAGGCTTTGTGTGAGCAGTGGTCCACCCCTCTCATCAGATTTTTATTGCGAATAAAATGTCTGAACGATTTGGAGCTTTGCTGCATCAAATTTTTCCAGAAACTGTGAGAGACCTCCAGGTGGACACCATTCGGCACCATTCGGCTTTCATGGATCATTTTATGGGGATTACACAGATTAAGGAGTGCTCCAGCCGGTTTAAAGTCCGCCCACAGCTGCTGAGAGCGCGGCGCACTCTGAGCGCCGATCGACACGCAGAAACAACCAGATCATTTCCAAAGTGAAGGCTTTGTTGATCCGGGACGTCGTCTGACTTCCACAAAAATGGCAGAAGACGTGGACATCAGCACTTTTTCGGCACATTCCACTGTTACAGGAGTTTTTTTCATGGAAAGAGAAGCAGAGGGATGCGCCACCGTGCCACTCATGGTGCGGGACAAAAGCACCTCTGTGTTGGTCTCACAGGACGGCTTTCAGATGGCTTTCAGACGGCTTCCAGTGGCTTTTCAGTTGTGTGACTATCCGAGAAATTGTGCATGAGCTGGACATGCCAGAACATGTCCTGTGAGGCTTCATCACGGCGTTGCTTTGCGCCATGTGGCTCCGTCCCAACGCGCAGAATTCCTCCGCTCCTCTTTCCATGACAAAAACTCCTGTAACAGTGGAATGTGCCGTTCATTTCCAAACTGAACGCTGTGTTGATCCAGGACGTCGTCTGACTACCACAGAAATTGCAGAAGACGTGGACATCAGCACTTTTTCGGCACATTGAGACAGACGTGTGGAGGAATTCTGCACGTTGGGATGGAGCCACATGGCGCAAAGCAACGCTGTGATGAAACCTCACAGGACATGTTCTGGCATGTCCAGCTCATGCACAATGTTCTCGGCTAGTCACACGACTGAAAAGCCCCGGAAGCCGTCTGAAAGCCATCTGAAAGCCGGTCCTGTGAGACCACCACTGAGGTGCTTTTGTCCCGCGCCAATGAGCGTCACGTGGCGCATCCCTCCCGCTTCTCTTTCCATGAAAAAAACTTCTGTAACAGTGGAATGTGCCGAAAAGTGCTGATGTCCCGTCTCCTGCCATTTTTTGTGGAAGTCAGATGATGTCCCGGATCACAAAGCCTTCATGTTGGAAATTATCTGGTTTGTTTCAGCCTGTCGATTGGCGCTCAGAGTGCACCGCACTCTCAGCAGCTGTGGGCGATCTTTAAGCTTGTTGGAGCACTCTTTAATCTGTGTAATCCCCAGAAAATTGTCCCTGAAAGCCATCTGAATTTCCGAATGGTGTCCACCTGGAGGTCTCTCACAGTTTCTGGAAAAATTTGATGCAGCAAAGCTCCAAATCGTTCAGACATTTTATTCGCAATAAAATCCGATCGAGAGGGGTGGACACTGCTCACACAAAGCCTGCTCACAGGCGAATGACGCAACCGACAGACGTGGAAAAAACTCACGCATGCGCACGAAGGTTCAAGCTTGGCTGATGCAATCACACGTGATTCAAATCCATATGGTTTTGTGCAAAAAATAAAGGTCGGATACTTTGCTAACAGACCTCGTATGCTGCAAGATGACATCTGATAGACATCAGTACCTAAGAATGCATAGATTTCTGTGGCTTTAATTTTTGTGGCACTTTTTTGGGACACTCTGTATGTTCTTTTGCTTTGTCCCCGTTTTTTCCACTCAGCGTCACTACAGCAGATCTGCTAATGATTTGGCACAAATGTTTACTTTTTAACTCTACAATACATGGAGAATGTGCAGGGTGGTCTTGAACCAAGAGCTTTCTGCACTGCAAAGTAGCACAACATCACTTGACCACCATATTGCCCTGACTGAGATTTTGTTGTGCATGCATACATTTGCTCAGTCCACCATTGGAGGTCTGACATGCGGATTTGAATGTTGATCTGTTGTTTTCCTTCTACATCTCCAACTACATATAGAGAATTGGGCTTGAGCAGCCTTGAACCTGGGGACGTTTGCTTGTAATGCAAGCAGGCTTACTTTTTGGACCACTGTGCTCACACAACAGGATGTAATCTGAAAATATAATGATTGGTATATCATATTGCCATATTACAGATGTTTACTGTATTTCTACCAAGTATGTTATTTGAAGGGTTCTGAAAAAATTATGTCTGTTCAGAATTGAGTAGGCTATTTATCAAGAGTACAATACCACATCTGCGTTTCATTACATTTTCAGATTAATTTACACCATAGTGAAAGAATAGCAGAACACTGGTTAGTTAAGGCTTCCCAAAGAGAATTTCTTGGTTTTGGCTTGCATGCACCGCATTCTCCTTTATTTATACTGTTTTATACTGTTAAATTTACAGTATTGTCTGAAAAGGCATTCACACCATTTTTTTTGATTGTATTTTCTTCAGAATTATTCTGACAACCAAAGCTTTCAGTTCCTCCTTTGTTTAAAAAAAATGTTTTCATGGTTGTGTGACTGAATCGAAGTTGCAAGGAAAACCATCTTAAAAATATAAGGACCACTCATACATAACATGACCGAAGGCGATTAGCGCTCGAAGGAGGAATGGCATGCCATTTGTGAAAAAATTGAGCTGCCTCGAATACCATGTACACCTGCCATGACAACTATTTGCACGACACCAGCGGCTGAAGACAGAAGTGTGCCCGTGGGAGAGCCCATTCGATCCCTATGGCAGCAGGTGTCAGCCAAATTCCAGGGTGACACACAGGATTACCAACACCGCCTTACGCTTGGCACTTTGAAAATGTGTGGCCATTCCCGCTGTCAGCAACGAATATAGTGAGCAGACGACCACTTTCGAGCTGGGTGTGTGAAATAAGTGCCACCTCAGCTTTGTGGCATGCCAGTGTGTTGGCTACCCCCCGCAACACATGTGGCGTGTTGGGGAGGAAGCACACTTGCATGGAATGCGGGATATGTATCTACAGAAGGGGACTGACCAGCCATGTCTCAGCACACACAGCATGGTAAGCCGCCTCCCAATTGATCGCCAGCCAGAGGCTCACAGACAGCTGCAAATGATGGCTCAGTGCACACAACGTGTCACATTAAAAACACAGAGACCACCACCAGGACAGGTACAGTATATAAATAAGTACTACAATAACTACATAACAATTACATAACAAAATAACTAAAAAATAAAAATAAAAAGATCACATAACACAGAAACAGAGAGTGACACATTGTACAGGGGGTGTGGCCGCCAATAGCAGCAGCTGTTGAGATCTCTGGTTCTGGACAGTCACCAGCTGGGGAACACTTACCGTGTTTTGATGGACATGACATTTTGATGGGATAAAAAGCTTTTCAACCTACCATCCCTGGTTCTCAAGACCAGGCACCTAAGTGACTCTACTCTTTTCTACTCTCCTATTTTACTCTCCCTTTTAGATATTTATATTACCTTTATATACTAGCATAGTTCCACCTTAGAATTGGAATATAATATATAAGATATACCTTACTGAATTTTCATGACCATAGAACTGTCCGTATGATGTACATGTGTCTGCTTGCTGTCTCATGTGGACATACATAAAAAATATATCACTTTGCTGTCTGTCAGACACGTGCATGAAACCGTCGCAGTGGGATTGTTCATAGCCTGCCCGACCGTGTGTCCCGCCCGATGTCAGCTTTTTTTGTTCTCGGGGGTTCACTTATTCGGGCTGTTTCGCTGTGATGTGCCCAGATTCCTTCTATTCATGCTATGTGTGAAGAGGCCCTAAGCCATAGACAGAATACATAAACTGATCTATCAGGTTGCAATCTTAATCATCATTTTTATTTATTTATTTATTTATTTTGTAATCACTCCTTTGGAGGATGATATACTTTGTTGAAATACAATGAAAATCCCAGAGAGAAACAAGGGACTTATCTCTGCAGGGTGTTAGCTGGTATTGTGCGGAGATTATGCCCCTACTGCTAGTAGGGGCATAGTCCCTAACATTGTGTGGCATGTAGGTGGACACATGGAATGTGCTGCATTTCAGGAGGGAAAGCATCATCATCTACAACTCAAATTACCTGGAATGCCTCCTTAACAGCAGCAGCACTCTCTGAGTTTTGCACATAATGCAATAGCCAGATGGAAGATACATGATCTGGCCACCTAGGCATACTGATCTTAGATCTGGTTAGTTTATTGTGTAGCATATCAAAAGGAGTAGAATATGCTGCTGCTATTTCCAATTGTTTCTCTCCCCAACAAGTACACTGTGGGACTCAGCAATCCTTGGATTTCTTCTCAGTTGCTTCACTGTATGCTGGGTAATAGTCAGTGGAATCTTGGTAAGGGAGGTATTTTATTTGGAGCTTCATTCAGTGATTAATGGATCTCCCGAGATGTTGTTTATCTAATCTGGAGAATTTGAGTGCAACACTGGAGTAGATGGAACTCGTCACAAGCACTTATTCTGCCGCATGGACCTCGCAACTGCAGTGAAAGTGGTTGAGTGCATTATGAGTCTGCAAATATCAGGGACTACAAGTTGCTGAATTCTGGCTGAGCGTCACTGCTGTATGTGCTATTCTGATGATAAAGTTACAGCAGCTCTTGCTCTTAAAGAAGTGCAAACTACAAATCCACATCTCAATCTACACTGTGTGCTGCCACAGTCATGGCAAGTGATGTTCAGAATTACGTTTGACCTGGCCTTTTACGCAATCTTTGCTTCAGTATAAGACACAGATATTATCACAACAGACCAGAAAAATAGGGCCTTGTCATCGCACTCTTTAAAAGAAAGGATGATCACTGTAATTGCATTGGGGTTTTGCAGCGCTCTAAGCGCTGTGTGAAGTATTTAAAGTGTAGGTGACTCGATATACATTTTTTTCAGTATTTCATTCTAAAATTAAACAACAGTTTGAAATTAATGCTTTCCGATTACTGAAGAGATAAATATTCAGATTTTGAACTGCTCACCACTGTGAGATCAATAAAGTCTTATCTTATCTCACAAACCAGCACTTCCGGGCGAGTCATGAAATTAGAGAAGAAGCAGGAAGTGACATCATTGGGAGAACCATTGTTTTATCAGTCCCATTTGTTTTATTAGCGATCAGACATATTTCTGTGTGTAAGTGCTTCATTTCTGGAGTTATGATGGCTCGATGTTTTGCACGCTTTGTTCGAACACTTGTGCAGATGGAGCCAGCTTATTTAAGTTTTCCAAGGATCACGTCCATTCAAATGAGTGGATTCAACAGATAAGTGGGTCACCCAGTGACTTGTCTGTCCTGTCCGCAGCACATTTTGAAGACAACTGTTTGACACTGTCCCACTGAGGACGGTGAGACTTCAGTTGGAATCAGACGTTGACAGCTGTGGACCAGAAAGATAACACACTACTTTTTTCACATGCTTCGAACAATGCATCTTAACCCTCTGGGGTCTGAGGGCATTTTTTGGACAGTTCACTCGCCTGGCATAAATGGTATATTGTTGCTGTTAAAAGCTCACCCTGTATCCCACAGTGAACTAGTATGTCTCTTTCTTTCAGGACAACCTGTACTTTCAGAATATATATGCTATAGTGGTGTTTTATAAGTGTAATAAAGGTTTACAATCAGAAATAAGAAATGAAAAAATAAGTGGAAATCATTTTCACACACATTTATTCAAACATACAGCAAACTATAATAAATAACTATTTTGACCCATTACAAAGGTTGTTTGGGGTCTTGTTTAAAAGAATGTACAAAAATAAAGGTTCTAAAATGAACACAAATTCACATTTTCACACAATGTATACAAAATGGTCTATGCATTTTGTTTGTCTTTATGCCACATCTCAAAGCAATTTCTGTCTGCTAATACACAAAGCTTACAACACAACTTTTTATTTCATGGAGTTAACTCCCTGTTGGAATATATTCCTGCACTGTAAACAGCCTCTCCTCAGATTCTGAGGCTGTCTTCACACCCCCCCCCATTCAATTCAATATGCATAAATGGCACTTTACGAGTGCAAGCGAGAGAGGCTTATTCACCAATATTTCTGGCCAAGTAGTGAGTTATTTGTCCCAGTGACAATCTTTGGTGGACCATGTGAGGTTGTATGAGGCCTTCCTATGCTGATCACCTTTATTCATATGCGCAACGCTGCGCTTTTATGCATGAAGCCAGCAGCCAGGGGGCTCTTCAAACAGTATTCACATGCCAGAGAGTAACACAATCCTTCTACAAATGATCTTTGGGATACCATGTGAGACTGCTCTGCCCTACGATTGGATATTGGAAAACCATGTGACAGTGAACCAATTTGCGCACGTCATCACACAGCTTCTATGAGGAGTACAAAGATAGTGGATGGCTGGCTTGAAAGTCGCGGAGTTAACCTTTCGGCAGAAAAAGTAAGTTTCTATCTCATATCATTAAAAAGTTATTTATAATTTAGTAAAACTTGGTCTCAGCCATTGTATATGATGGTGTCGGCCACAGAGGGTTAAACAATGATGTGGGTAATTTCTGGATTTTTATAAGCTACTGACAGCCCCGTTTCCACTGAGTGGTTCGGGTCAGTGCTGCACAGTATATACGTGTCAGAATGGTTAAGTGTGGCTTGGTTTGTATTTCTACCACAGGCAGAACCTTTTTGATTGGCAAGTGGAACACATATTGATGAGCATGGCATCGAGTGAGCGCGCAATGTTGTGCGGTGTCTCCACTCCACACGTAGGCAAAACTGAGTATTTACACATAATTTTTTTCTTTGTGGATCATCGTGTGTGAATTGTTTTAATATTTAGTAAGAGCAAGTTCATCATGTTACTAATGCACAGTACATTAACTGTATTCAAGAAGAAAAGAAGTTTTATTTTAAAAATAGCTGACATTTTCACTCCCTCACAGGTGCTGTGTGTCATTTTTTTCAGATTTCAAATGTGCCTGTTTCTAAGAAAAAAAACATCATAAATAGAAACATCTGCATGTCCTTGTCACTTTTTTTCTGACGTCAAGGATGGTAAACCAACTTTTCCTTATTTCTGTTTTTTTTTTTTTTTTGGGGGGGGGGGGGGGGTGGGGGGTGGTGGTAACGAGTTAATATGACCAAAAAAATGACCAAATAGCTGGCAAAAAAAATAAAAGTTTATCATCTCCGCCTGCATGCCAAATCGGCTGCATATTTATTTATCTATTTATTTTATAATCGCCATTCTGTGTTCTGAGCTGTGCCAATATTGTCGCTGTTGTCAGACTGAAGGTCTTTCTCCAAAGTTTTGTCTCCCTCATTGTCATCTATATAATGTTCAGGCTGTATCCCCCACAGCTTCTTCAGACATTTTCAGAATCACTTTCAGTGTGGACTTCACAGAAAAGCTCCACACTCAAAAGAAAGTTGTCTGAAAACAGCTCAACCTCTGCTGTGTTTACAATTGATTTGGGCTTGAATCAGCAGGTCCCGTTCTCCCGATGACATTACAACAATATGGCCATGGCTGAGTGCTGAAATACAGTGCAGGCTTCAGACAGCTGTTCTTTATCCTTCACCCGTGCCCTTATCATTGACTTTTATTGTTCAGAATTTTTTTTTAAATATCAACATTTCATCAATTTGAGTAGATATTTGTGCACATTTCTTTGGTGTCACCTATTCTTTAAGGGCCATTCTCAACATGAACAAGTGCCAGCTGATTGCTGATGGACCCAAAAGGTCAACCATCAGCTATATATTGGCTCACATGGTGTGTCAAGGTAAAGGTTAGTGAACATTATTTTGTTTTTGAGTTACCACATTAACAGTGAGAGGGGGTGGACTCAAATTCATTCATATATGCACTCACTGCATTTACAGTGTACATCCGAAGGCTTCCCAAAGCCTAGGAATATCAGCTGTGATGGTGTATGTCCAGACTTCAACCTCTTGATCGTGCTGCAGTTTATGTATATTTAGAAGCATAATTTATTTTCTCATTTGTTACTGTGTTGTAGCATGGAATTGACAGCAGTGTGTTGCAGAACTGTTTGTACTGTTGTTTCAAATACAAATTAGACAACTGTCACCCCAAATGTACTGATTGGTGAAGAAAAGCAAGTTAAGGTGGAACATCTTGTAGAGATTCAGAGGCACAAGAAAGCATTCTTAAAGTCTGGATATGCATTTCATTTAAATTAATTGCTGAAATTCAGAAGAGTTGACATTCTGATGATTTTTTTTGATTGTGACACCATTGTAGTTTGATGGAACAACCAGTGTGCTTTGATATTTGGAAAATCGGGAACAAGGTTAGGAAATAATTATTCTTTGAATTGTCACATACCAGTGTGATCTCAGAATCCATTCATGTGGTTAATGACACTTCAAAAGCATCACAAAGATGAAGTAATGCCTTATGTTGAAAGTGGTGCAGAGGGAGTGAATCATGGCTCATTTTCTTTGAACTGGGGACTGTGAAACTCTGGGAGGGGGATCTGAATGAGTCACTCAGTCAAACACAACTGAATGCACTGGTATACAAATATTTAAAAGTTGTCGGGTTCAGAAATAAAATGTGCTATTTATTATGGATTTTGGCATGTTGAATTCAAATATGACAACAGCAATGGCAAA
The DNA here is from genome assembly GCF_902500255.1 of Thalassophryne amazonica. Taxonomy (NCBI): domain Eukaryota; kingdom Metazoa; phylum Chordata; class Actinopteri; order Batrachoidiformes; family Batrachoididae; genus Thalassophryne; species Thalassophryne amazonica. The sequence continues at coordinate 94,070,135 of NC_047113.1, read as the reverse complement.
TTGGCTACTGTTTCCAACATATACAAGGCATTACATTTTATGTCTGCAAAATTACATTGTGTTAACAGTAGTTTTCATGAAAAATCATAAACATAGGTCTTTTTATGTTTGTCTCACTGTTTGTATAATATTTCACCTGTTCTCTTTTTGTAACACTTTAAAAATCAGCAAAAGGGTTATATATTAATCTTTAGTAGCACAGTAGTAGCATTTCTTGAAACTACAGCCAATCAACAATTTCAAAAAACATTTTAATTTTCCATGACCCAAAATTAATAAAGTCTGGCTATTTATATTTCAGAAACATTTTGGCTGTAGACCAGTGTTGCTCCCCACATGACAATAAATTGAAAAACCTTCTTTAATTAAATTATTGACTTGTATTTAGGAAAACATTCACCAAGCTGGAATCTGTGAAGGTGGAGACTGGTGTGGTTCTGAAGTGTCATCTTATAAGGGTATGCTCCCAAACTGGGCCTGAATAGAATCCTTTCCAAAAGGTTGCAAAAAGGGTCAAACCCCAGAAATTTTGTGTATAGACAGTAGTGTTCAGAATAATAGTAGTGCTATGTGACTAAAAAGATTAATCCAGGTTTTGAGTATATTTCTTATTGTTACATGGGAAACAAGGTACCAGCAGATTCAGTAGATTCTCACAAATCCAACAAGACCAAGCATTCATGATATGCACACTCTTAAGGCTATGAAATTGGGCTATTAGTAAAAAAAAGTAGAAAAGGGGGTGTTCACAATAATAGTAGCATCTGCTGTTGATGCTACAAACTCTAAACTATTATGTTCAAACTGCTTTTTTAGCAATCCTGTGAATCACTAAACCAGTATTTAGTTGTATAACCACAGTTTTTCATGATTTCTTCACATCTGCGAGGCATTAATTTTGTTGGTTTGTAACCAAGATTTTGCTAGTTTATTAGTGTGCTTGGGATCATTGTCTTGTTGAAACACCCATTTCAAGGGCATGTCCTCTTCAGCATAAGGCAACATGACCTCTTCAAGTATTCTGACATATCCAAACTGATCCATGATACCTGGTATGCGATATATAGGCCCAACACCATAGTAGGAGAAACATGCCCATATCATGATGCTTGCACCACCATGCTTCACTGTCTTCACTGTGAACTGTGGCTTGAATTCAGAGTTTGGGGGTCGTCTCACAAACTATCTGTGGCCCTTGGACACAAAAAGAACAATTTTACTCTCATCAGTCCACAAAATATTCCTCCATTTCTCTTTAGGCCAGTTCATGTGTTCTTTGGCAAATTGTAACCTCTTCTGCACGTCTTTTATTTAACAAAGGGACTTTGCAGGGGATTCTTGCAAATAAATTAGCTTCACACAGGCGTCTTCTAACTGTCACAGCACTTACAGGTAACTCCAGACTGTCTTTGATCATCCTGGAGCTGATCAATGGGTGAGCCTTTGCCATTCTGATTATTTTTCTATCCACATTGATGGTTGTTTTCCATTTTCTTCCATGCATCTCTGGTTTTTTGTCCATTTTAAAGCATTGGAGATCATTGTAGATGAACAGCCTATAATGTTTTGCACCTGCGTAAGTATTCCCCTCTCCAATCAACTTTTTAATCAAACTACGCTGTTCTTCTGAACAATGTCTTGAACGTCACATTTTCCTCAGGCTTTCAAAGAGAAAAACATGTTCAACAGGTGCTGGCTTCATCCTTACATAGGGGACACCTGATTCACACCTGTTTGTTCCACAAAATTGACGAACTCACTGACTGAATGCCACACTACTATTATTGTGAACAACCCCTTTTCTACTTTTTTTTTTTTTACTAATAGCCCAATTTCATAGCCTTAAGAGTGTGTGCATATCATGAATGCTTGGTCTTGTTGGATTTGTGGGAATCTACTGAATCTACTGGTACCTTGATGCATGAGTACATTTTGTGCTGCATCCAAATTAATGGGCCCAAACAAATAATATTAATTAAAAACACATGTTTGGAGCTTTAACAAAGGGATGGATGCTATAAATGCCCTTCTAGTTTCTTTTCTTTTATTTTTCTGCCATGTTTAAAAGTGATCTGAAAGTGAATATGTTGCATAATACATTCATGCATATGTGTGCATGTACTGTGCAGATTTTCCTCACTTCTTTTTTCTTTCATTTTTTTAACTCACTCTCCCTCAAGCTACTGGGTATTTCTCCCATCATGGCACCATCTCTTCTTTTATTCAATTTCTTAGCCTCTTTTCACTCTTGCTCTATTACCCACAGTGGTGGGTAATTAAAGTGGTGGGGCCATTCCATTACCCGTGAGGTACTAGACTTATTCAAAGGCTACTGAGATCAAAATGAAAACCAATTAGCAGTGGGCTTCTGTTCTTTATATAATGCAGCAAGAAGCAGCCAGCTTATTGGTTGGCCTCTGCCTTTTGTATAATGTTTAAAGCACCAGCTCGCAGGCCTGATTTAGACCAGGGTTAAAGTGGAAAAGGTACAAAGACGTGGAAAATGACGATGTTATCTGTATTAGGGGCATAACAATAGACTTCATCGTCGGCAGTGACTGCAGAGACAGCAGTCTCCAGCAAGAGGGTTTTTCTTGAAAACTGTCCTCATTTCTGACAATGCGGAAAGATGGATTTTTCTGAAGAAAAACTTGAAAACTGAATGAACAGCAATGTCCTTTAAGTCAATCACAATATGACTGCAATGAGGCACAGATTTTACTTTTTTGTTTTATTTTCACTCCAAGTGTTCCATATACTT